>NC_143485.1:980000-1620544 GCF_027475165.1 Benincasa hispida | reverse complement strand
CTTGCGGTGCATTCTCCTTGCGACGCCGCATCAAGGGGGTGATGTCTGAATCTTTTCCATTATCAGTTGCAACTGTTCTTATTTTTGTTGTTTCCACCTTAGGTTGTGCTGACACCCCCTCATCCACCTTTGCGATGGTTGATTCTCTATCGATTTCTAGGCTCTCAGCCCTCTTTCTCTTCTCTTCCTCCTTCTTCAGGCGCTTCTTCTCCCACTCGCGTTCCTTCTTTTCACTCGTTTTTCTTTCTTTCTTCTTGATTGTATGGGTTTTCTCATCTTCTTCAGCCCTCTTCTCCTTGATCTTCTTCTTCTTCTCCTCAGCCATTTCAGGCTGCTTCTCTGCCACCGCTTCCTCCAAAGAAACCCTGATGGGTCCCTCACAGGATTCTGTTTGGACAGTTTCCTTAGGATCTGAAATGGCTCGGACGCTCCTTCTCGAAGCTTCTTCCATCTTCTCCTCCAAAGGTGGTGGCTGATTAAAAACCCCCGCTTCGGGCAGCCCTCTTTCCTTCTCCATGTTACTTAAAATACTCCCGAACACTTCTCTGTCGTCTCTTCTTTTTCTCTCGCTTTCAGAAGATGGTGTTAGGAGTGGGGCACTCTTTGTGCTCTGCCCCTCTCTAATGCAGAGTGATCCGATTGTTAAATGCTTTCGCTGAGGTTTTCCGGTGATTCGTGGGATGGGTTTTGGTTGGGCGACGAGACAGCGGCTTGCTGTGAGGAATGCCGCCTCTCTTGCAGTGATTTGGGCTTGAAAGGGTGATGAAGGTAAAGAGGATGGATGGGAAGACTAATCGGCCATGGTTGTACTGAGTGGAAAAGCTGGGAAAGTTCTTAGGGTTTTAGGAAGAAAACTCGGAAGTCTGGGTATGTAGAGGCGATTAGGGTTTCTGTTTGCAAAAGACTCAAATAAAGGACCTAAGAAGGAGGAGGCCAAAATTTATAGGTTGGGCCTTAATGGGCCCAACGCAAATTTTGCGATGGCAGGCCTCGAGGTACTCAAAAAGCCTGCCGCCGCGCTCCTCACATTTATGAATCAGCAGAGAAGTACGTTCTTTCATCTGCGAAATCATCATTTCCTTGGAAGCCTAAACGATTGGACTACTCTATTGAAAAAAGAATTTGTCTTTTGTGTTTTATTCAGATGGGCGCAAGGTTAAGAATCAACGTAATGCCTCCATTACCACATGCATCTTTGTAGAGGACGAGCAACAACGCATGTATCAGCGCAACATACCCCTCAACTCAACGCATTTCTGGAGGACGGGCACACGGTATTTCTACTGGTGCAACACTACCTCAACATAGCGCGTTTTCACTAAGGATGGGCGAAAAATACATACGAGCATAACACATCCCTCAAAACAATGCATTTGGGTAGGATGAATGCAAAGTGTCTCTTGTTAGCACAAGATGCACTCATCATCGCAATGCATACTGGATGTGTTTTATTATGTATAATTTTTTTTTCTCATCAACGCAAGTTGCTAGGACTTTGCAATAATCATTCTTTCTTACACAATCATTCACCAAAGTTTACGAATAACACATTTAATACAGAAAAGTAAGGAGATTAAATAGAGCACGGAAATTAACGCAAGTGAATTAAATGAGAAGTAATTTCATAAGGCAATAAAAACAAGTTTAAGGAAGCAATAAATAAAAAAATTCATAAAGCAATAAAGATGGTAATTAAGATAGCAATTAAACATAGAATTTAGAGATATGGACCGAAAGACAATTTTCCCATGATGAACATAATCCACAGCTCTGCAGGCGGTCAAGCTTACCTGCACAATGTCGTCAAGGACATTACTCCTTCCCGTGAGATCCTGGGGCTTCGAAATTGCTTGGCAGCATTCTAGGTGTTCTGTTGCGTAGTTGCGGGTTTATAAGTGTTGTTGTATGGATTGTTCTGGATAACACACACTTGTTGCAGGTTTGATGGGCACATTTCTACCGCATGGCCCCCTCCATATTGGGCGCAACTTATTGCAACCACTTGTGCCGTCGCATTGGGTTGCGCTGATCCTTGGGAGAGGGCACCTTGATTAAGTGCCATCGATTGTAGAAGAGAGGTCACCGCGGCCATCTGTGTGGTCAAAGTTGTCATTGTATCCACAAGTACAATGGCATTATCATTTCTTCTTCTCTCGGAGCCTCTTCCTCCGTACTAGTCATCTACTCAGTCATCCATATTCTGCGAGATGCGGTCAAGGATGACCTTGGCTTCTATGTAAGTTTTATCCATAAATCCTCCTGCTACGGAGGCATCAGCAATAGCTTGCGTTGATCTGTTCAGGCCGTTGTAAAACGTTTCCATCAGAACGCAATCGGGTATCTCGATATGCGGACAATTCTTCACCAATCTTTTGAATCGCACCCAGGTGGTGCTTAGGGTCTCATTTTCCATTTGCTCAAAGTTCAACACATCCTTTCGTCTTCTTGTGTTGACTGCTGGAGGGAAGAACTTCTTCATAAACCATTCCACCAACTTATCCCAGGACATTATTTTGTTTGGCTCCAACTAATGAGCCCACCTCTTAGCCTCATCCCTCAAGTTGTATGGGAAGAGGTAAAGTTTGATACCTTATGGGGTTACGCTAGGAATGGAGAAGGTACTGCACATCTTGACAAAACTGGTCAGATGGGCATGCGGGTCCTCACCTTGTAAACCTCCAAACTGCCCCGTGTTTTGTATCATTTGGAGCATGACCGGCTTTATCTCGAAATGTGCATTCTTCTCAACTATTGGATGTGAAATTCCAGGCGAGAAGTCATGGAGATTGGGCGCCGCATAGTTCCTCATTGGGATATTGCGGCCAGCCGCAAGAAAAACGGGGTCTTGCGCTAGCTGGTTTACCTCTTGATTTACTTCGGGTGCCTCATTATTATTGTTGTTTTCTGCCATGTTGACTCTCCTTTTCCTTGCTCTATTCTGGTGTGCCCTTGCCCAAAAAGTACACTCGATCTCTGGGTTAGCTTTGAATTCTGGATCAGTTCCAGTACACATAAACCGTTAGCCTATTCTTCTCGTTAAACAGACTGTACAAAGAGACCTGTCCTGCAAAATACCACAAAAGTACTCAACACTAACCGTTACCAATCCCCGGCAACGACGCCATAAACTTGACACGCTAAAAAATGGAATTTTATGCTGTGTTATTACTTATGCACACTACTTCTAAATATGAGTTGTTAATGATATGCTTGTAGTATGCGATAGAGTAGTGCGTCTCACAAGTTTCCTTGCGCTGAAACCAAGTATAATTGCAGGGCAAGTTTCTCAGAATAATCCAAGGTCGAACACAGGGATTATTTTCGTTAATGCGTTACTATTGTAATACATGCAACCGGTTTAACAATGAATAAAGAATTTGGTTTATACAGGAATATAAATTGCGATGAAATAAAATTGCGTTGATAAAATAAAGTTGCGTTAATAAAATAAAATACTAAACTAATATGATACAAGATACAAGATACATGATACACAATACTGAGGTCGAGATTGACTGTGAAGTTGTACAAAGGATCGTGGTATGCGATGACAAGTCTTTATGGATGCAGCAGAAAAAGAAAGAGTAAATAATAAAAACAACGCAAGTTTGTCAATTGCGCTAAAGATGCAACTAGGGTTCCACTTTCCCTTGGCGTACACCTCTCGGTGATCGACCGTGTTTCCATATCTCTATGGTGAAACAGGGATGAACGTAATGAACGCAAGGTTGTTTCCATCTCTGGAAATACTTCTTGCTTTAGTTAAAACATTCTTCCATCCTTCTCTCGATAGGCGGAATAACATCTTCACTTCTGCTCTCACAGGTGAAGATGCCATCGAGCATGCTTTAGCTAAACTTAATTATTTCCTTAACACAGATTGATTCACTTGCTTAATTCTTGCTAATTACCCAGGGTATTAAGAAAACATCATGGAGAAAATGGATCACGGATGAATAGAAATAGACAGAGAGATGACAATGGTGATGATCATAACATTTAATACTAAGATTAAGCGTTCGATACATGGTGTGAATGAAAGATTAGAGAAGATGAGTACAGATGATGAAATAGAGATTAGAAACAAATACAGAAAGAGTGTCAACGTCTTGACATAGATCCTGAAGGAGATTATGCTTGCTAGCGTGTGAAAGTGGTGGAGAGGAAAGCTTCCCTCTCAGGCTTGCTTTCTCGGTAGAAGTGACCTTCGTACAGAGCTTCAACTACGGGGATTGGAAGGATTCTTTGCTTGGAGACTCACCTCTTGGCCTTGTCTCGTGTTCTTCCCGTATCTACTCTGGACAGTCGCCTCAGACCAGTCTCTCTCTCAGAAATCAATATATGCACGTCTCTACGTATTCAAGTATATCTTTTCAGTGAATTTGCAGAAGCTATTTATAGGCTAAGCTCGACTCTTTGTAATTGTGGTCCCCACTATATGGTTATGGTAGTTCCTGAAATGGTGGAATGAAAAATTCCTTCTGTTATGCAATCAACCTGTCAAAAATGCACAACTGAAAGTTGTACACGTGTCAGAATCCTCCGCAAATGCATTGCTCTTTACATCTTCAATCCATCGCCACATGTAGTGTTGCTTTTGATTACCGCGTGCGGTTGAAATTGCGTTGATCGCTAAGCTCTTGATCCATTGTCGCATGCGTCGTCATTGCGTTGATCATCTCTTCATTCTCGATTGATAGGCATAATGCGACGAGATGCATTGTTTATTTTGCTTTTGAGCATTGAACGCATGCAGGGACTGATTTCCTACAAAACAGAGATTGAAACATTCTCTTTTACCATCATAATGGTGTTAATGGGTGTATTGATGACATTTTATAATTTTCGCATTTCCTAGCCAATTTATATACTATCGACGCAACTTTTCTTTCTTTTTGCTGCAATATCTAAATAAAATAGTATTAATAACTTGTATTTCTACAAGTTATCAGATACGTACTGACTATGCCCACAATGTAGCAGATGTCTGGAGGAGTACAGAGCATCGCGTATAACAAACTGCCAACGAAAGACGTATATGGGACCCGTCTCATCTCCTCAACCTCTTGAGGCATCTTAGGACACATGCCCTTAGACAAAGTGACTCACTGCTTGAACGACAGTAGACCCCTCTTGGAGTCCTGCATCGAGTACTTGAGCAACATTTGTCAATGTACGATGCCTGAGACAGTGCTAGCACTTTGTTCTTACGATCCCGAAAGATCTATATACCGAGAACAAACTGAGCCTCTCCCAAATCTTTGATTTGGAATTGGGTCGCTAGCTAGTTCTTAATTGCAGTCAGTAGACCTACATCATTCCCAATGAGTAGGATATCGTCTACATACAACACTAAGAAGACTACTAAAACGTTGATGAACCTTTTGTTCAAAGCCATACGACTTGATCGCAGTATCAAACCGTATGTTCCAAGATCGAGATGCCTGTTTTCAGTTCATAAATGGACCAGTTCAGTTAGCAAACCTTTTACTCTTGACCTTGGACTATGAATCCCTCGGGTTGCACCATGTAAATGGTCTCTTCAAGATTTCCATTCAGAAAAGCTGTCTTGACGTCCATTTGCCAGATCTCATAATTATATTAAGCTGTAATGGACAGGAGGATGCGGATCGACTTTAACATGGCAACAAGCAAGAAAGTCTCTTCATAGTCGACTCCCTCTACCTGGGTATAACCCTTTGCCACAAGTCGAGCCTTGAAGGTCCGTACCTTCCCATCAGCACTCCGTTTGCGCTTGTAGATCCATTTACAACATATAAGTCAAACACCATCAAGTTGATCTACAAGATCCCATACTGAGTTGAAGTACATCGGCTCCATCTTGAGATCCATGGCCTTGACCCATTCATCTCGGTCAAAATCCTCCATTGCCTTCCTATAAGACAACGGATCCTCAACGTCACCATCTGCTACCATAGCAAGGATTTCTATGAAACCCAGATGCGTACGGGTGGGTTTGCAACCCTCCCCCTACGTTGAGGATCCCTCAACTGTTGAGGTGGAACCAACCTACTGGATGAATTCCCATCAACAACTCTTGTTGATGTAGCAGGCTCTTCAACAACTCTTGTTGAAGTTTTAATAGTTTCATTGGAAAGCTCACGCAACACGACTTTGTTTCGTGGACTGTGCTCCCTCATATGATCCTCCTCCAGGAAAGTAGCGTTTGTTGAACAAACATTCTATTTTCCCTCGGATCATAAAAATAACCCCCTCATGTACCTTTGGGGTAGCCTACAAAGAGGCATAACCTCGACCGTGGTTCCAACTTCTTGGGATTAGCCTCAAGCACCTGTGCAGGGCAACCCTAAATGCAGAAGTGACGTAAACTAGCTTTACCCCCGTTCCACAACTCCAGAGGTGTTTTTGCAACACTCTTGGAGGGAACACAGTTAAGTATATATACCGCAGTCTCCACTGCGAAAACCCCAAAACGAGTTCAGTAAGGAAGCGTAACTCATCATCGAGCGAACCATGTCTAACAAGGTCCTATTTCTCCTCTCCGCTACACCAATTTTCTGAGGTGTACCCGACACTGAGAGTTGGGAAACATTTCCATGTTCTATCAAATAGTCCTAGAATACCGAATCCAAAAACACTCCACCTCGGTCTGATCAAAGTGTTTTAATCCATCTATCCAATGCGTTTTCAACTTCAGCGTTGAACTCTTTGAACTTTTCAAAGGATTCAGACTTCTGTTACATAAGATAAACATACCCGTACCTGGAGTAATCATTAGTAAAACTGATAAAATACTCATAGCCACCTCGGGCTCGCACATTCATAGGACCACAAAGGTCAGAATGTACTAACTCAAGAGGCTCCTTGGCTCTATAACCTTTTCCAGTAAAAGGTCGTTTAGTCATCTTACCCTCAAGTCAAGATTCGCACTCTGGTAAAGAATTTTCTTCTAACTCACTTAGAAGTCCATGCTTCACCAATCTCTCAATCATATTGAGATTGATGTGTCCTAAACGAAGATGCCAAAGTTGGGCATTTTCTTTTGGAGAAATACGTCGACGTTTTTATTGAGTTATGATAGTTCTAAACATTTCAGTATTATGGAGGGAATTAATGGCTAACGGCCTTAGAACATATAAATTCGATTCCAGATTTATTGTGCAAATAAAAACATCATCTTTATGAATAAACGCTTTACCCACATTAAATGAGATAGTATATTTACATTGCAATAAACACTTTACAGAAATGAGGTTCCTTTTTAGTTCGGAAACAATATATACATCATTTAAAACAAGAAACCTATTCTGTATAGCTAACTGGAGTCCTCCCACTGCCACAGCTAAGACGACGTGCACAGTGCCTACTTGCATCGTCATCTCACCAGCCTCCAGTTGTCGCCAATATCTAATCCCCTAAAAAGAAGAACAAACATGTTAGTGGAGCTCGAATCAATTATCCAGGTAGAATCATCATTCTCCACTAAACAAGTTTCGAGAACAAATAAATCACATTTACCTTTATCGGCCTTGGCCTTAGCCTTAGCTGTTTTCTTCTCTTTCAGATACTGAGGATAGTTCCTCTTCCAGTGTCCATCTTGGTTGCAGTGGAAACACTTTCCTTTAGCAACCTGTGGACACCTCCTTGGGGCAACAGGCGGTGGGTTAACAAGTGCCTTCCATTTTTCCTTATCGCTCTTCTTCTTCTTCCCTTTTGTAGAGTTAAAAGTAGAAGGTGCAAACTTCGTTCCTGAGGTCGAACCTCTATGGAATGTCTTGGAAGATGAAGCAACATTTGCCTCACCCTTCTGCCTCTTCTTACTTTTTAGTAAAGATTGGTAGGTCTGCAACTCGTTGAGGAGAGTTGTAAGGTTATATTTCACTTTGTTAAGAATCACATTGCTAACAAAGTGCAGAAAGCTCTCCGACAATGAATGCAGAATTATGCTAACCTGGTTGCCCTCATCGATGGTAGACCCATTCAACTCCACCACATTAAAGTGGACCATCATGTTAAGCACATGTTCACGAACAGAGGTGCCTTCTTCCATTTTGGATTTGAATATGTATTTAAGAGCCTCATGCATAAGCTGTTTGGATGGTTGTCCAAACATCCTTGGCAGGGACTCCATGATCTCACGCGCTAAGACCATAGGCTCATGTTTCTTGGCCAAGACTTCAGAAAGACTTGCCAAGATGTAGGCTCGGGCCTTCTCATTCGCCTTTGTCCATCGCTCTTATGCCTCCCAAAAATTTCAAGCGGCATTAGGAGCTGCAATAGGAGAACAAGCCTCCGTGAGAGAGAACATGAGATCCTCGATGATCAAGATCATCGTGATCATGTGTTTCCATGTTGCGAAATTATCGCCAGTAAGTTTTTTCGGCGCTTAGTAATGCGAACGTGGTTATTTCCATTTTGAAAATGTTTATGAAAATACGAACAAAACTTTATTAGATTTTGCTAAACCACTTTTAAACCGATCAGTTTTGCAAAACAGTTTCAAGTACCCTAAGTTATAGACTTCTATTTTGCAATGATGCCCCAGTGAGGCAGGACAAGGGGAGATCAGTTGCCCCTTTGCTGGGATGAGACATTCTCAAACATTAGGTAGAACCAACTCTTGGAATTGAACCAAACAACCACCATGTTTCGGTCTAGAACTATTAACCTTTAACAATTTCGTTTAAGTGTGACCCCTCGCTTTCGGTGCTAGAGTCCTGCCCTAATGAGCCCACCGTAGGGAAGAAGTAGATTACGACAAGAGACTAAGTTACCTTATCCTCTTACAGGAGATCAAACAAAGAAATGTGCAAAACTGCAATCCTTTAGGGGGACACTCCCAAGGTGCCCCGAGGCGATGCGCAGTCACTTTATTCAACCTAACGAGGGAGACCGAGGGATATGTTGTCACACTTCCCGCTCCCACTTACTATGAACATTCTCTCCATCCACCTTGATATTGACCTACCCAAACACCATTCGTTAGGGGGACACGCCAAAGGTGTCGCGAGGCCGAGGGTAGATCTCACGGTGTGGACTATTTAGGAGAAACATGAAAGGTTTAAGTGAAGCATCTTATGCCTCAAGTACCTCCCACTGAATGTTCTACCTAGGGTTCATTAACCTAGACAATCCGACTACTGATTTTAGTCTAAGTCGTCTTTTTAAACTCTGCTCATAAACAACGTTTATCTATGAAAAATGAACAAGTTCAAGTAGTCACATTTAAACACTTCAATGGACTGTCCTTAACTTGCATGCATACATCAGATCTATCTAATTAACCTTTATAAGTAAGTTCCTAGGTAGAGGTGTTACGTTTCCGTCAACTTAAAAATCCTAGCTTAGACAGAACCCGCCTTAGACAAAAGGTCCCTTATAGATAGATTTGCTACACTTTAACCATTTATTAGCCAATTTAATCCTATTAAACTGATTAAAAGATTAAAGTCTTAGGGTTGCTAATCATATTAGAACCGTGATCTTAGGTCTATGTGATCCAAAAAATTTCGTCCTCGTAATTTATCAAACAAGGATATACACAATTCAAACAACAAATTTTTATTTACTAACAAAGTATAATTACAAAGCTTTCTACATTATTCTTCTAGATTCTTTCCCTTGCTCCTTCTAGCATCGGGCATCTCCTCATCGTCGATAAAAGCATGCAATTTTCCCTGTGGTCGGTTGTGCTATCTTGTCTCATTTTTCTTTGTTCCACCAACACGTCCTCCTCCTAAACCCGAGGGTTTGATCCCTTGATTTACAGTTTGTGACACATTTTCCCCTTCATGACTCACTACTTGGGGACACTTCCTTTTAAAATGTCCTAGTTGTCCACACCTATAGCAAGTATGTACTTGCTCTAGGTATCTTCCTCAATGATACTTATTACAAGCTAAACATAAAGGTCTTTGGTCCACAAATTCTCTTAATTGATCCAGATAGGGTTGTCCAAATGTTTTCCCTAATTGGCCTACTCCTCTAGAGCTTGATCTTGATTTTGGGGTTCCCTTCTGTTTAAACAAACTTTTATTTCCTACTCCAGGAGTAAAGTTCTTGCTTTCTTCTTTCACGTCAACAGACTACGTTACAGCCTTTGTTCATCCACTGACATACTTCTTTCAACTCTCATCGTTGCTTCCATTAACTTCAAAAATTCTACCCATGCCGCACTTGCTGGCACGGGTGTCCTGATCTCCTTCTTTAATCCGACCTCAAGCCTTTTACAATGTTCTCTCTCGTCCTCAATGATATTTAAAACATACCTCGAAAGCTCGGTATACTTCAATTCAACGAGCTATAGGAATTCATATCGCTTCGTATCATGAAACGATTGAGGGTAAAACTTTTCATAGAAAGCCTCACAAAATTCTTCCCAGATGGATTCACTTTCCCCTTTCCTCCTACCTTCTATTACCTTCCACCAATCTTCCACCCGCTTTTGCAGTAAGAAGGTTACAAGATTTACCTTCCTATCCTCGGGGCACCACATTAAAACACTTCTCTACTTGGTTGATCCACACCTCAGCATCATCAAGGTCCTTTGTTTCTTCAAAAATAGTAGCTCCCAATGACCTTAGGTGTTCTATCCCATGCTTTTTCTCGAGATTGAGTTGTATGGTTCCCAAGCTCTCATGCAGTCGTTGAACGAACCTATTTAATAATTGTTCTTCATCCCTAGCTCCTTCTTGGGGATGATTGGATTCACTTTCACTCTCTTCTCCTGACCTACCAAGATTGGGTTAGTTTTGACGTTTTCCACTTCTCAGCATAATTGTCTACAAATAACCCAAATATCGGTTAAATAAAAGCTTAACAGTCAAAGACCTACCACATGTTAGTTACACAAGATTTCTACTTATTTAATCACAAGGTCGATTATTACAGATCAGTCTATTTACACTAATTACATTATTTACACTCTTGATCTCTTAGCTTCTTTCCTGATTACTCTTAATCTCTAAGGGTTAATCTCCGAAAAATTGCTTCTTTAGAAGGCTTTTCGTCTTCCCTCCAAGGACATTCCCCTTGTGCGTGTCTGGGTTGCTGGTAGAACAGGCAGAATTTACGAGAATCTTCAACACAAACCCCAGATGAAGATTTACCATCAAATTCTATTATGATTCTACGCGAGATGTCAATTCTAGTATTCCGAATAGAGCCAACTGACTACCCGAACTTCTGGATGTATGGGTCTTTTTTGTTTCTCTGTTATGGCATAAACCTCTTAGTTCTACTGCCTACAGGTGCAGCGAGTTTTATTTGGGTCTCCCTCAAAACTTGTTCCTGTTTTTCTCTATTTTTCCTTTGAAAGTACACATAATTTTTCTTAACATGGTCGTGTTTACCACAACCAAAATAAATACCGGTCCCCATCAAGCATAGACCTTTATGGTTTTTCCCACACTTTGAACATTTAGGTTCTTTATTGGATTCTGATAAATTTATTCCATGGCTAATGGTTTGGTGTCCTAAATCAATATCTAAGTAAGGACTATTTATCTTGATGTTTTCTCTACTTTCTCTAGAGTCAATATTGTTGGGATTTATGTCCTAAATCTCCTAGTAGTCTCGTAGTTTGCAGACATATTGTTATTTTATAAGCATTTACTCAATTCAATAAACTAAGATCCTTGGTTATTTCATGTAACTTATGCATGTATTTGGAGACATACAAGTGGATCATGCCTTAAGTAATAATCTAAATGGTCTATAGTAGATGGATAAAGAAGGGATACCTTATCCTAGTGACACTATGGATACGACCCCCTTTGTAGATGTTACAAGTGTTGTAAAGTGCTACAAATGGTCTGATCTTAACCATTCATGTGGAAACATGCGAGCGGGGGTATCCTATACAAAGAGTTTGTATAAGACCGGACCATAAAATGATTTGGAACTTCTGCCTATGAGGGTAGTCCTTTGATTTGTATGGGTGAGAGTGGCCAGATTGCCAACTAAACAAGCCTACCATTTTGGAGATTCGTCTGATTAGGGAGCTGAGAACTCAGCTACATAAGAAGGAATTCACTCCTTCCTCAAAGCTGGGGTAAGTAGATAAATTGCTCCCTTAAGGGCTGATTCTGGGTCTTGAACATAGTGGCCACACCCTCTTTTTTGGGAAGAGAGGACTCAGTCATAGTAGGACTATGACTTGTTCATTAGAAGAATCAGTGGTACTTAAGGAGTTAGATGTAACTACAAGGGCAAAATGGTAAATTGGCCCAGCTGTACTTATGAGCGATTTGTGAAGGGTCATTGCACTGTTGATTAGTTGTATGGACATAGAAATATATCTGTAGTGCGAAGAGTGAAATTTTTGGTCTTTAGTCGAGTGCCCGACAGTTAACGGATGGTGGATCTCATGATTAAAGAGTTTAGTCAGTTATTCATGTACCGTTGGAGCTTCAAGCTACAGGTCTATAAGGTTCCCTTAGTAGCTCAATGGGTTCAAGTTGAGAATCAGATTTTGGGTTAGTTTGAAGTGTTCAAATTAATATGAGGAAATTTGATTATATATGATATAATTAAATTGATTCAATTATATGTGATATAATTGATATAATGTATTTGATACATTATTAATTGGAGGAATTAATATAAATGTGATTTATATTAAATGCCATAAAGGAGAAAAAAAACTATGGTTTATATGTTGCATATGATGCAGTATTGAAACTATAGGTTATAAATATAATATGATAAGTTAGTTATTATATTTATTTATAATATATTAATTATATGATAATTAATTATTCTTTTCTTTAATAACCGACTTGAGTGGGAGGTTATGCATGGTTTATGGTAATTGTGAGATAAAAAGGAAAATGGTTTTCAAAAATCAGAGGATGATTCATTACTATATCGTTTCACAAAAAGAAAAACTATCGAGTAGAAAAGTTTTACTAAACGATAGTATCTCACAGTCTAAACGATCAAGTATCGAGTTTACTATACGATAGTTATTCGTTGCTATACGATCAAGTAGCAAGCCTATACGATAGGCTTCTTCTTCGTTCGAGTATCAAGTCTATACTATAGACTTCCTTCCTCTGTCGTATACTCGATCGTCTACTCGATCGTTTACCTCCTTCACTCCTCTATCCAAAGTCATATAAAGCCCTCAACTCCTGGATTCTAACATCGAGAATACCAAGGTAACTCTTGTGGTGGTGTTCTTGTTCCGTTCGAGGGTCGAGGATTGAGTTACACTCGATAGTGGTCGAGGATTCTTCAGTCCGTGCTGTTGGTTGTTCTGATCGTTGCGTTCGAGTTCTTCTTTGGATGCATTGCTGATTGATCGAGGGAACACTAGAAGAAAGAATTCTTCAAAGGTATTGTATACTCGATCCTTTGTATTTAATTAAATAAGCATGCTTGTAATTTATTGTTTATGCATAATCTCTTCCGTTAGACTGTAATTGTTTGTGTTATTTCTAATGAACTTTGGAACAATCCGCTTCCGCTCACCGCTTCTCTATTTAGAGTTCCTTCAATTGGCATCAGAGCCAGGTTGTTCTGATATTCCAAATTCCATTGTTGTATTGAACTTTATTTTACAGTCTTGGTGGGTTTTAAATGTTTTCTAAAATGCATTTAAGTGCTAAGTGTGTTTGTGGATGGTTTGATGGATGTTTCGGGATGATTGCCCCTATTTAAAGTTTTCTTTACATTTCAAGTGTTAATTTGTAAGGGCCCCTACGTTTTTGGGCATAATTAACTAGCAATCGAGTCTGTATTCAAGTTTCTTTTGGTTGTTTGAGTCGTTCGTGATGAAGTTTCAAGGAAGCACGTAGATGATGTTCTCATTGAGGAAGAAGACCAAAGGTTGGTCGCATCGTGTAGCCCAGGCTAAACGATCGTTTAGATTTGATTAAACGATCGTATAGAAGAGTTCTACTTGATCGTATAGTATTTACTAAACAGTCGCATGGTTGATGCTAAACGATCGAGTAAAGAGTTTATATGGTCGTGTTGCGTTGGCTACTTGATCGCATTGACGCTCAGGGTAAACGATCGCATAGAGTATATGATACTCAACACATGGTGGGCACACGCACTAAATGATTGTATAAGCCAGCATGCTTCATCGCATAGTCACTGGCTATTCGATCACTTGGTATGAGATACTCGTCGCTTGCTCCTCGATCGTCTAGACGATCATGCTTCATCGCATAGTTGTCATCTACTCGATGTGCATTGCACGATCACGTGGCCTTCATGCTTCATCGCATAGTTAAAAGGCACATGATTCATGCTACACAATCGTATATACTCGCTCAGCATCACTCGACGATCATAAGAAGTTGCTACACGATGACCTAAAGAGGCTTCGCTTAAGCGGTTCAAGACCCAGTTCGCCTATTTGAACCAGTTGACTCAATGATCTATGTCATAGTTAGATTTATTTTCGATTTTTTAGGCATATTATCCTGGTCCATCCATTTTACTTCATGTACATGAGACGTATGCTTGTTTATATGCCATAATGTATGAAATATAGTTTTAAAACCCACCATAGGTTATGCATTTTTCATGCATCATCTTTATATTATAAGTGTTATAATATAGTAGATATTGGGATTGGTGTCCTAATTCTCCCGGTGATCTCATAGTTTGTAAACATTTTATACACACATTGTTATTAATAAAATCAGTGTTATTTTATACGCGTTTACTCAATCCAATAAACTAAGATCCTTGGTTATTTCATGTAACTTAAGCATGTATGTGAGACATACAAGTGAATCATGCCTTAAGTAATAACCTAAATAGTTGTAGTATAAGGATAAAGGAGGGATATCTTATCCTGGTGACACTACAGATACGACCCGTTTTGTAGATGTTACAAGTGTTGTAAAGTGCTACAAATGGTTTGATCTTGACCGTTCATGTGGAGACCAGACCACGAGATGATTAGTCTTTTTATATAACGTCGTTGATAATTGAGACTTACATTTTACTAAAATGACCATAGGTGACATGACCTTAATCCTAAGTGAGTTGGGAACTCCTGCCTATGAGGGCAGTCCTTTGATTAGTATGGGTGAGAGTGACCAAATTGCCAACTCAACAAGCCTACCTTTTTGAGGATTCGTCTGATTGGGGAGCTGAGAATTCAGCTACACAAGAAAGAATTCACTCTTTCCTTGAAGCAGGGGTAAGTAGATAAATTACTCCCTTAAGAGCTGATTCCGAGTCTTGAACATAGTGGTCACGCCCTCTCTTTGGAAGAGAGGACCGAGTCATAGTAGGACTATGACTTATTGTTCATTAGAGGAATTAGTGGTACTTAAGGAGTTAGATGTAACTACAGGGGAAAAACGATAAATTGGCCTAGTTGTACTTACGAGCGATTTGTGAAGGGTCATCGCACTGTTGATTGGTTATATGGACACAGAAATATATCTATAGTATGAAGAGTGCAGCTATCGGTCTTTAGTGGAGTGACCAATAGTTAACGGATGGTGGATCTCATGACTAAAGAGTTTAGTTAGTTATTCACGTACCGTTGGAGCTTCAAGCTACAGGTTCATAAGGTCCCCTTGGTAGCTCAATGGATTCAAGTTGAGAATCAGTTTTTGGGTTAGTTTGAAGTGTTCAAATTAACAAGAGGGATTTTGATTATATATGATATAATTAAATTAGTTTGTTTATATGTGATATAATTGATTTGATGTATTAGATACATTAATTGGAGGAATTGACATAAATATGATTTATATTAAATAAAGAAGAAAAGAACTATGGTTTAAATATTACATATGATGTGATATTAAAACTATAGGTTATAAATATAATATGATAAATTAGTTATTGTATAATAAAACAATTATATGATAATTGTGGGTGGTTTTTCTTTTCTCCAATTAACCGTGCAAGTGGTAGGTTAATTCCAGTTTTTAACAGCTGAAGAATAAAATGGAAAGAGTTTTCATTTTATGGATGATCGTTTCATTATAGCATTACTAATTGTTTGCTCACGAGAGACTAAACGATCTAGTGGGAGACTAAACGATCGAGCGAGATTTGCTAGACGATCGACTCTAAACGATTGAGCGAGAGATTAGACGATCGGCTAGATGATTGCTCATGAGAGCGAGAAATTACTAGATGATTGGCTAGATGATTCTCACGAGAGCGAGAGATTACTAAACGATCAAGTACTCTCAGTCTATGCGATAGACAAAACCTTTCTCCCACTTACTTGATTGTGTAGTTCGATCGTTTTCTTCCTCCTTCCCTCTACCAAATTCACACAGAGCCTACACCTCCTGGATTCTCACTCCAAGAATACCAAGGTTGCCGAGTGGTAGTGTCGAAGGATTGCTGTTCGAGGAGCAAATTGTTCGGGATTGTATCGACAACGAGAGGTTGGCTAGACGATTGCTCACAAGAGTGAGATATTGTTGTGCAATTGCTCATGAGAGCGAGAGATTTCTAGAAGAAGAGTTCTTTAAAGGTATGTCTCTCAATTCCTTTCGTATTTGATTCAGAAAGCATGCTGTAATTTTCTTGAAGATGCATAACTGTTCTGTATGTTTGTGAATGCATTTATTCTTTCACAATGGGCTTGGAAAGATATTGCTTCCGCTCACAGGTTCTCTTGAATAAGAGTTCCTTCAATTGGTATCAGAGCCAGGTTGTTTTGATATTCCAAATCCATTGGTGTAAATTGCATTTACATTCTTGGCGGGTTATAAGCATGTCTACATTATGTTTAAGTGTTAAATGTATTTGTGGATGTGGATTAATGGAGTTTCTGGGATGATTACCTCTGGTTAATAATTTCTTTTACATTTCAAAGTTAGTTGTAAGGGCCCCTATGTTTTTGGGAATATTAACTTGATATCGAGTCTATAATTCAAAAAGTTTGAGTCCTTTCGAGTCGCTCGTGATGAAGTTTCAAGGCGTGGAGATGCATTTTACTTCGAGGAAGAAGAAGACCAAGAGTTTGTCAGATCGTGTAAACGATCATTGAGTATGAGATACTCGTTGCATGGTACATGCACAGACTAAACGATCATGTAGGCCTTCATGCTTCATCACATAGTCACTGGCTACGCGATCGCTAGGTAAGTGTTACTTAGCACTTGCTTTTCGATCGTCTAGACGATCATGCTTTATAGCATAGTAGTCATCTACACAATCATTTAGGCTTGCGTTTAAACTTGATGTGCACGATCGAGTGGCCTTCATGCTTCATCGCATAGTGAAAGGCACTCGATCAATTCTACACAATCGTGGCTACTCGACCAACTTTGCTAGACAATCACACAGAAGGCTTCACCCGCGCGGTTCAAGACCCGGTTCACTTGTTGAACCGATTTACTTGATGGCTTAATGTAATAGATAGATTTCTTTCTGGTTTTTTAGGTTAATCATCCTGGTCCATTAATTTTGGTGAATGTACATGAGATGTATGTTTTTAGTTTTAAATCCCACCATGCATTTGTCATGCATCATCTCTATAATGTAAGAGTTATGATATAGTAGTTTGCATGATTAAATTACATAAAAGCATGCTCATTCATCATATAATATAAGAGTTATATTTATGCATGCATTAAGCATATTCATGCATCATCTTTATATTATAAGTGTTATAGTATAAGGGTGTATGAGAGCATGTATGCTTGTTTCATTACTTTAATTATATAAGAGTTATATAAAAGTAGTAATGAATGAACAATGCATGGAGCATGACATTTAGGCTTATTTATGAGAGTTATGAATGCCTTGTATGTGTTGCTTTGCATTGTGGTTGGTTTTAGTTGTTTCCTGTTATAAGTGTTATAATGGAAATTAGAACTTAAATCAATAAGAAAGAGTTGCATGCGAACTTAGGTAAACTCATATTTTAAAAGGGTTTTAAAATTTGATTGAGATAGACCTAAGTTCATGGTTCTAATGAGATTAGAAACCTAAGTTTAATCTTTTGAATTGGTTTAATAGGATTAAATTGATTTCCATAAAAGATTAAATTATTAAATCTATCTATAAGGGACTCTTGTCTAAGGTGGATTCTGTCTAGGCTGGGATATTTAAGCTGACGAAAACAGAACACCCCTACTTGGGAATCTACCTGAAAAGGTGAATTAGATAGATTTGCTACAAGCATGCAATAGTTGATCAAAGACTTCGTTAAATAGTTTAATTGTAACGACCCGATCCCCTAGGACTTAGGTAAGGCCGTTACTAAAATAAATGCATGCATAGAATTTAAAACGACACTCAGTTATTTGAAATAAATGCTAATTAAACAAGAGAAGTTCAAAAGACATTTATTAAATGTAATTGTTAAAACAAATAATAGGGTACCCAAAATTCTTAAGGACTAACAAAAGTATATAAAAGAAATAATCCTTAGTAATAAATTTTAAACAGTAAAACTAAATATTAAGAGGAAAGTAAGGACTCAAATTTCAAGGTGCGGAAGCGAAAAAAATCTAGTCCCAGTGACACGATCACGAATTCCGCTGCGCCATCGCCGGTTCATCTTTACTTTTTCCTGAAACATCAACATAAGAAAGGATGAGTATGAAATATTCAGTAAGTAACCCCACCACTGGGGTCGGGCTAGACATCTATGTCCTCTAGATACCCACCTATGGCACATAAACACATGAAACAGACAAGAGACTGAGTCCTATCCTATTTAGTTAAGTATGCCCACAAAACTGGTGAATTCCGAAGGAAACACAAACTGGTGAATCGCGAAGGAAACACAAAACTGGTGAATTCCGAAGGAAACACAAAACTGGTGAATCCCGAAGGAAACACAAAACTGGTGAATCCCAAAGGAAACACCAAACTGGTGAATCGCGAAGGAAACACGATACTGGTGAATCCCGAAGGAAACACGAAACTGGTGAATCCCGAAGGAAACAAAAACTGGTGAATCCCAAAGGAAACACAAACTGGTGAATCTCGAAGGAAACACAAAACTGGTGAGCATCTAACTAATCAATGAGGATATTCACACAATTTCAACGTTCAGAGAATCAACACCATACAATTCTAAAACATACATGAAATCCTTGGTACTATGGCTCCATCACATACACATAATCCTCAACAACATATTATACAACATTCATGTAAACCTTACATCAAGTATGCCTTAACACCAGCAGATCAGACGTCGACATATGAAAACACATACCATCACATACTAACGATCAAGTGCTTAGGTGTGTTTTTAAACAATTCAGAACTCATGCCAGAACATACTTTGATTCAGGTCATACTATCAATCAACATGCTAACAATTTACCATAACATACACTCACCATACTAGCATACAACTAAAGCTTGGCTCATGGGCAGTTCCAGTGGTAAGATTACTTACCTCGAAGTCAAAATTATGTCTAAGCGACAAGCAAATTAATCTTCCTCCTAGCTTAGATGGATCTTGAATTAGGCCCAAAAGCTTGTACAAACCATAACCAAATCCTCTTGACAGCACACTTTTAACTTCAAAGCTTCTCCAAAACCAAATCCACAAGTTTCGATGACCCTTACTATTGGCAGCACAAATGACGAGAAACGACAGATTCGAAACACCCTTGCGTGATTGACGGTGAGCGACCTAGCAATCGGGTTGTGAATCTTCAAATCTGGGCACGAGTGACTATGGAATCTCGAGACTCTGGGCGATGACCTACAATCCACGGAGACCAGTGCGGGTTGGCGAGCGATACCATCAGGGTTCGACGATTAGAGACGCGGCTGATCTCGTGAATCGAGTGGCGGCGACTGCTTTGTGGCCCAGACGACTAAAGAGAGTCGAGTAGACTTAGGAGGCACGCCGCTGAATAGATGCTTGCGGTCAGAAGAGGGGGTGCGGCATTCGTGGGTTTGGACGGAGGCGGCGTGCGGTTGGGAGGAAAGAAGAAAGAAAAATTGGGGATGGTGGTGTTGCCGTGCGGTGCGAGGAAGAAGAAGGAGAAGGGTTAGTGGGGGTTTAAAAAAAAAAATAATAAATGTAATAACTAAAAAGGAAGGTATAATTATAATAAATTCTTTCCGTTTCGAAAGGAAAATTAATTTCTGCCATAACTTTCACATTGAAATTTAAAATTGAATAATTTTCTGCCAAACTTAAATTTCCGCATTTATACTTGAGATCCAAAATGAATTACCAAATAATAACGTTACTAAAATTACATTATTATATAAAAAAAATGTGCAGGGTGTTACATTCTTCCCTCTTCAAAGAACTTTCGTCCTCGAAAGTTAAAACACTGCGGGGTGTTACATTAATGAATGATGATCAAAAGTTGTTCAACTTTCCAAAGTAAGAGTTACTTTTGGGCAAACCTAAAATGTCACTTAGTTAAAATCATTAGCCGTGTTTTTTCTAAGTAAACTAAACCCTAGGTTTTAAAATACTCAATGGGAGGAAAAGATATATATGATATGTCAATTCCACTCACGTTTCTCCCTGAATGTTCACATTGTGAGATTTATGCTTGGCCTCGTGGTGTCTTGGGAGCATCCCCCTTCGAATGGTGTTTGCATGAGACAATATCAAGGTGGACGGAGAGAGTATTTATAGTAAGTGGGTGAAGGATGTGTGTCAACATGTCCTATGGTCTCCTTCATTTGTTTGCACCATGAGATCTTCTTTCATGGCCTCGTGGCGCCCTGGGAGCGTCCCCCTTCAGATGGTTTATGCAGTTGGTCAATATCAAGTGAACTCCCCAGATGGGATCGCTTTAGTTTTTTCCCCAATCAAAATTTTTCCCTACAGATTGGCTGCTTGGGGCAGAACTCTAGAATCTAAAAGGAAGGGTCACACTTATGGGAAATTGTTAAGCAAGTTAATGATTTCTTGACCAAATCAATAGGAACACGAGTTGTTCTGGGGTTAATGACTAGTTGAGAGTGTCTCAATTCAGAGGAGGGATAAATTGGTTACCCTTCGGTGGCTTTTGTCCTAAACCACTGAAGCGTTGTTGCAAAACTAGATGTCACACGGGGTTCATTTAGTTTTTGCTAAACCAGATTGGATTTTGTTTTAAAGAGTATTCGCTAAAATATAATGTAGATCAATGTATTTGTTTTTAAAGCAACATGTATGATTTTCCGTTAGTTGCCTCTTTTAATTTGACTGATTACATACATTGGAAACAGTCTCTTAAAACATATTTCGTGGTAAACGAACTCGAGTTTGTCATGGTTGAGGAGTGTCCTCAAGTCCCGACCCTTGTGTACCTCAAAACGTTCATAATGCATATGAGGTGTGGATGAAGGCTAATTTGATGGTCTGTTTTGGCTAGCATACTTGATGCATTGGCCAAAAGGGTTGAGAACATGGTTATTACACGTAAGATCATGGAATCATTGCAAGAATTTTTTGAACGTCACTCTCACTTTTTGAGCAAAAAAGGGATGGATGACAAAGAAACCAATAGTATCAGTTCCCAAGATAACCTCCAGTCTTGCTTGAATATCAAGGGACTAAAGGAGAAAGCAAGTGTTGTCGACTCTGATGAAGCTCATCGACGAGAATTGTTCTCTGAAATGGAACTTGGAGCTTATTTAGGTTCTGATACTGATCTCACTACTCTTCTTAAGAGGAAGAAGTCTAAAGACAGTAAATGTGATTTATTTGTCTTGGAGATGTGTTTGGTAGAGAATGATGATTCTGCCTAAATACTGGATTCAAGTTCTACTAATCACATAAGTTATTCCTACCAAGGATTTAATTCCTGGAAAACGTTGGAAGATGGAGAGTTGACTCTTCGAGTTGGTACTGGTAAGGTTGTTTCAGCTGTTGCTGTAGTCAGACTAAAGTTATTTTTGGACAAGAAATGTTATCTGTTACTGGATAATATTTATGCAGTTCCTTATATCAAGAGGAACTTAATCTCATTTTCTTGTCTGATTGAACAAGGTTATACCATCTCATTTTCTGAGAATAAAGTGTTTATTTTCAAGAATGGTATGGAGATTGGTTTTGGTTCAATGGAAAATAACTTATATGTACTAAGGTCGTTAGTCATAAAAGCCTTGCTTAATACTGAAATGTTCAAAATAGTGACAACTGCAAAAAGACCCAAGGTTTCTCCTAAGGAAAATGCCCATCTTTGGCATCCAAGTTAGGTCACATCAACCTCAATAGGATTGAAAAGTTTGTGAAATGTAGACTTCTAACAAATTTAAAAGAAAACTCCTTGCCAGTATGTGAATCATGACTTGAAGGCAAAATGACCAAACAACCTTTTACTGGAAAAGGTTATAGAGCCAAGGAAACCTTGGAGCTTATACATTCAGACCTCTGCGGTCCGATGGGTGTTAGAGCTCGAGGTGGATATGAATATTTCATCTCTTTCATAGATGATTATTCAAGATATGGGTATCTATACCTAATGCAACATAAGTCTGACGCTCTTGAAAATTTCAGGGAGTATAAGGCTGAAGTTGGAAACTTGTTACGTAAGAAGATAAAAACACTACGATCTGATCGTGGTGGAGAGTATATGGACTTAAAATTACATAACTATATGATAGAACATGGAATCACGTCCCAACTCTCGCCCCAGGTACACCTCAGTAGAATGGTGTATCAGAAAGGAGAAATAGAACCCTGTTGGACATGGTTCGGTCTATGATGAGTTATGCTCATCTTCCAGACTCGTTTTGGGGATTTGCAGTGGAGACTGCATGTTATAATTTGAACAACGTTCCCTTGAAAAGTGTTTCTAAAACACCTATTGAGCTATAGAGAGGCCATAAAGGTAGTTTACATCACTTCAGGATCTGGGGATGTCCATAAAGAATCTTTTAACAAAAAGCATCCATGAGCGTATTCAGATCTTTCTGATTTCATTGTGATCGAAATACAACACATACATTCCAACAAATAGTTATGCAAATTAACACTAATTAACGGCATGCTTCGAACAATAAAACACAAGGGAAAGATTTCTCATACTAGTTGAAGACTCTCTTCAAACGTCGAACTCAGAAGCAAAGGAAGAACCTCTACATGCTCTATCGCCCAGCAAATTAATCGGCTACGGCAGCACGATCGTTTACACGAACGACAGCAACACGAACAATCATGAACAAGTAAGACGCGGGGACGACACCACCAGTTGGAGCCCTTGGTATTCTTGGAGTGAGAATCCAAAGTGTGGTCTTTGGTGAATTTGGTAGAGGTAGGAGGAAAGACAGATCTTGTAGACGATAAGCAAGTGGGAGAGAAAGAGCTATTGTATAGCAGGGATGCTTATCGTTTAGATGAAGCTACAGGATCGTGTAGGTTTTACTAAGCGATCGTTTAATCAAAGGTAGATGATTGTTTAGAAAACACGACACGCTATGCGATCGTTTAGGAAAGCTAAGCGATCGTTTAAGGACAGGTGTGTGATTGTTTAGGTGCTGGTGTGCAATCGTTAAGACAATGAGCTACTATCGCATAGGCTCTCAAGCTAGGCGATCGTTTACTGATAACTTGTAGAAATACAAGTTATTTATATCGTTTTATTTAGATTGTGCGGCAAAAAGAAGGAAAATTTGCATCGGCAGTATAGAAATTGGCTTAGAAATAAAAAAATTGTAAAGTGTCGTGAACACACCCGCTAACCCCATTGTAATGGCGAAATGGAATGTCCAAGTCTTTGTTTTGCAGGAAATAGTTCACCACATGCGATAACCGCTCGAGGACAAAAATGAACAACGCATCCACATTGCATGCGGCCGATCAAGAACGGAAAAGATCAACGCAATTGCAACGCATGCAACGATCGATCATGGATTCAAGCGATCAACACATTTCCACCGCACGTGGCAGCGATAAGAGATCAAAACAATTACACTGCATGCGGGGATCAATCGAAGATGTGAAGAGCAACGCATTCACATGGACTTTTGACAAGTGTACAACTTTTCTGTTGTACGATTTTGACAAATTGATCGTGGAGTAGAGCGGGCATTTCCATTATGCCATGGAAGGAATTATCAGATTTTCAAAGTGGGACCACTAATACAGAAGGAGCCAAGGTTTATAAATAACTTCCTCAAATTCAATGTTAAGGAGGCTGGTCTGAAGAGAAAATCTAGAGAAAATCTGGGAGAACGACGAGACAAGACTGAAATGTAAGTCTCTGAGCAAGAAATTATTTCCATCCCTGAAGAAAAAGCTCTGTGCGAGAGGTCACTTTTACCTGGAAAGCAAGCTTGAGAGGGAAGCTTTCCACTCCATTTCATCCACACGCTGGTAAGCACAACATCTCCGATCAGGATCTGTGTCAAGGCATTGACACTCTTTCCGTATTTGTTCTTATTTTTCCAATTCATCTACTGTGTTCATCTATCTTTAATCTTCATTCACGATCTGTATCAAACGCTTATCCTTAGATTTTAATATCATTATCGTAATCATTGTCATTTCTCTGTTCTTCTCCACACATTCATCATCCATTTCCTTCATCATGTGTCACTAATCCCCCAGGTAAAGGGGAAGGATTAAGCGAGTGAGTTAATCCTTGTGAAGAAAATCGGCTGAGTTTAGCTAAAGCATGCTCGACGGCATCTTCACCTATGAGAGGAGAAGTGAAGATGTTATTCCGCCCATCGAAAGAAGGTTGGAAGAATGCGTTAACTAAAGCGAGAAGTATTTCCAGAGATGGAAACAACTTTGCATTCATCACGTTCATCCCTGTTTCACCATAGACATATGGGAACGCGGCCGATCATTGAAACGTGTAAGCCAAGGGAAAACGGAACCTTAGTTCATCCTCAACAAGATTGACGAACTTGCGATGTCCTTTCTCTCAACCCATTCTCTTTCTGACTCATTCACAAGACTTGCCACTGCATTCATTAGATTCTTTTGCACAACTTCACAGCCAGTCCTCACCCTGTATCATTAATAGTTTAGTCATTTATCTTATCATTTCAATTTACTTTCATTACCACAATTTACTTTTCATCGTAATTTACTTTTCTGCAAACACCATTCATTATTCTTTATGTTAAATCGGTCGCATTTACCACATTAGTATCACATCAATAACAACATCCCCGTGTTCAACCTCAGATCACTCTAAGAAACATGCGTTGGAATTATACTTGGTTCCAGCGCAAGAAAACTTGTGACACGCACTACACGAAAGCATACTACGAACGCATATCATTATACATTTAGAACGTAGTATCGCATTATCTTTATCGCAAAGCAACTTGAGCGCATAAAGCCATCAACATCATTCATCAACGCATTATAAATTTCGTCTATCAAGTTTTGGCGCTGTTGCCGAGGACAAGAACTTGAATCATTCATTAGCGCATAATAATATAGATAAATATTAAATCTTATTATTACAAGTTTTTGGCGCCGTTGCCGGGGATTGACAATTATTTTTTTGTGTTGAATACTTTTGTGGTATTTTGTAGAACAGACCTCTGCTGTACTGTCTGTTTAACGCGGAGAACAGGCTGACAGTTTATGAGTAGAACTGAACCAGAATTCGAAGCCGACTCAGAGATCGAGAGTACTTTTTGCGCATGAGCATGCCAGAACGGTTTAGTCGAAGAAGGAACATGGCGAATAATAACGATAGGCCCGGGGGGAATCAAGGGGTTAATCGACCGACACAAGATCCAGTTTTTCTGGCTGCTGACCACAATATCCCAATGAGGAACTATGCGGCGCCGAATTTATATGACTTCTCGCCTGGAATTGCAAGACCCAAGGTTTAGGAGAATGCACGATTTGAAATAAAGTCGGTCATGCTTCAAATGATCCAAAATGCGGGACAATTTGGAGGTCTGCAAGGTGAAGACCCGCATGCACATCTGACTAGCTTTGTGGAAATGTGCAACACATTCTCTATTCCTGGCGTTACTCCTGAAGGAATTAGATTATACCTCTTCCTGTATACATTGCGGGATAAGGCAAAGAGGTGGGCTCATTTAATTCTTGGGACCAGTTGGTCGAGCGATTCATGAAGAAATTCTTCTCGCCCGCAGTCAATGCAAGAAGACAGAGGGATGTGTTGAATTTTGAACAGATGGAAAATTAGACTCTCAGCACCGCATGGGTAGGATTCAGAAGATTGGTAAAGAACTATCCACACATTGGGATTCCCGATTGCGTTATGATGGAAATCTTTTACAATGGCCTGGACAGATCAACACAAACTGTTGCTGATGCCTCTGCAACAAGAGGATTTATGGACAAAACCTACACTGAGGCCAAGGTCATCTTCGATCGCATTTCGCGAAACACAGATGACTGGGTAGACAATGGGTATGGATGAAGAGGCCTTGAACAAAGAAAATTGGAAAATGCCATTGTACCAGTTGATACAATGACAACATTGGCCGCACAAATGGGCGCAGTGACCTCTCTCCTCCAAACAATGGCAATTAATTAGGGAACCCTTTCTCAGGGTGCAGCGCAAGCCAATGCATTAGCACAAGTGGCAGCGATAAGCTGTGCACAATGCGGAGGGGGTCATTCAGCAGAAATGTGCCCATCAAACCTACAAGCAATGTACTCCATTCAGAATAACCCATACAACAACACATACAACCCGGGTTGGCGGAATCACCCCAACCTCAGTTGGGGAGGTAACAACGACTAGGGAGGCCAGAGGAATTCACAGAAAAATTGCGAGAATCGAGGAAACCCTCCGACTTTTCATCAAGGTCTGAATCAGAGTCACCACCAAAGTAGGCAATCGCAAAACCAACCTTCCTCATCCAACACCTCTACAAATTTATCGTTCTTGGAAGCTCTGTTGAAGCAGTATATAGAGAAAAATGATGTGGTTATGCAATCACAAGCATCTTCCATAAGGAATCTGGAGGTCCAGGTGGGGCAACTGGCAGTCGAGCTTCGAAATAGAACACCAGGAATGCTGCTCAGTAATTCAGAAGCCCCTGGATCTCATGGGAAGGAACAATGTCAGTAGTGACATTGTGCAGGCAAGTTTGACCGCCTGCGAGGATGTGGATTACAGTAATCCTGAAAAAACGTTTTTTTTAATCAACATCCCTAGCACTATCTTTATCGCTGTCTTTACCATTTTCTTTATCGCTTTCTTTACTGTTTTCTTTATTGCGTTGTTATTGCTTTCTTAAATTAGTTTTACTGCTTACTGAAATTTATTTCTACTTCAATTCTAGCTTGCGTTAGTTTAATTTCATGCTTTGTTGAATTTATTTACATTCCAGCCTTAGTTTGCATTGATCTCAAAATTCTGTGAATGAATGTTATTAAAAAAAAAATGAACACTGCAATGTCTTATCAATTTGGTTTTGGGATAAACATTGCGATGTTAATGATACCATAAAATAACATCCGGTATGTATTGCGATGATGGGTGTATCTGGCTTTAATAGATACACTTTGCGCCCGTCTTCCAAAAATGCATTGCGTTGACGGATGAGTTGTGTGCATATGTACACTGCGCCCGTCGTCAGCAAAAACGCACTATGTCGATGGTAGTGTTGCGCTGGTAGAAATACCGTGCGCCCATCCTCCAGAAGTGCGTTGCATTGAGGGGTGTATTGCGCTAATGCATACATTGTGCCTGTCCTCTGCAAATATGCATTTGCGGTAACGGATGCATTGCATTAAACATTTAACATTGCGCCCGTCCGATTAAAGGAAAAAAAATGACAAAATCTTCACGGAGAGAGTAGTCGAATCGCTTCAGCTTCTGAGGCAATTAAGACTTAGAAGACAAAAGGACATCCTTCCTGCTAAATCATATTTCTGTGTCCATCAAATATAACCAATCATGAGTATGATGACCCTTCACAGATGCTCGTAAGTATAGTTGGGCCAATTTACCATTTTGCCCCTGTAGTTACATCTCACTCCTTAAGTACCACTAATTCCTATAATGAACAATACAACATAGTCCAACTATGTGTGAACACCTCTTGGGCCAAGAGAAGGTGTGTGGCGCCACATCGTTTAAGCCTTGGAATCAGCCCTTAAGGGAGCTATCTATCTACTTGCCCCTGCCTCGGGGAAGGAGTGAATTCCATCTTGTGTAGCTGAGTTCCCAGCTCTCAAATCAGACGAATCCCCAAAATGGTAGGTTTGAATTGGCGACCTGGCCACTCGTACCCATACAAATCAAAGGACCACCGTCAATGGCAGGAGTTCCAAAGTCACACAGGATTGAGGTCATGTTACCTATGGTCATCCTAGTGAAGTGAAGTCTATGTCATGAACAGTGTTATATAATGAGACGTTAATACTTTGTGGCCAGGTCTTATACAAACTCTTTGTATAGGACGCCCCCGCTCGCATGTCCCCTACATGAATGATCAGGATCAGACCATATGTGACAAGTCACAACACTTGTGACCATTCCACAATTCGGGCCGCATCCATAGCGTTACCAGGATAAAGTTTCCTTCCTATATCCATATACTACAGCCCATTTTGGTTATCACTCAAGATATGATCCACTTGTATGTCACCACATACATGCTTAAGTTACATATAGATAACCAGGGATTTTATGTTTCTTGGTTTGTGGTAAAGCAAATAAAAGATACAACTGAGCAAAATCAAGATGTGAAGTAAATATCATATATTATACAATACAAGCGTTCGTACAAACTATTTACAAACTACAGGACACGAGACTTTAGGGCATCAACTCCAACAATCTCCCACTTGTCCTAAAGCAAAGTAGGGTGTACATTAAACTAGTACAAAACTATAAACTAGGTCATAAAAGCCCAGTAGAAGAAAATCTCCCACTTGCCCTAGTCTAGTCGCGGGCGATCCTGTAGACCAATTCTCTGAAGGTGATCCTCAAACACTATAGCCGTGAGAGCTTTCATAAACGGGTCAGCAACATTGTGCTCTGAAGCGATCTTCGTGACGATCACGACCTCTCGATGTACTATCTTGTGGATCAGATGATACTTTCTCTTTATGCGTTTGCCGCACTTGTGACTCCTCGGCTCCTTAGAGTTCGCCACTACCTTACTATTATCACAATATAGGGTAATGAGCCTAGACATATCTGGAACAACTTCCAGTTCTGTCAAGAACTTCCTGAGTCAGACGACCTCTTTAATAGCTTCGCAAGCCGCTACGTACTCCGCCTCCATAGTGGAGTCGACAATGCACCTCTACTTAGTGCTTCGCCACATTACAGCTCCTCCGTTAAGAGTAAAGACTGACCCTGATGTGGACTTTTGAGAGTTCTTATCAGTTGAAAGTTAGAATCCATGTATTCAGTAAGGATCAAATCCCTAGATCCATACACGAGCATGTAGTCCCTCGTTCTCCGAAGATACTTGAGGATGTTCTTCACTGCGGTCCAGTGACCCTGGCTTGGGTTAGACTGATACCTACTGACTATGCCCACAGTGTAGCAGATGTCTAGATGAGTACAGAGCATTGCGTACATCAAACGCCGAACGGAAAATGCATATGGGACTCGTCTTATCTCTTCAACCTCTTGAGGCGTCTTAGGACACATGTCCTTAGACAAAACGACTCCATGCCTGAACGGCAGTAGGCCACTCTTGTAGTCCTACATCGAGTACTTGAGCAACATTTTGTCGATGTACGAGCCTGAAATAGTGCTAGCACTTTGTTCTTAGGATCCCAAAAGTTCTAAATACCCAGAATAAACTGAGCCTCTCTCAAATCTTTCATTTGGAATTGGGTCTCTAGCCAGTTCTTAACTTTAGTCAGTAGACCTACATCATTCCCAATGAGTAGTATATCGTCTACGTACAACACTAAGAAGACTACTGAATCGTTGATGATCTTCTTGTAGACACAAGATTCATCAACGTTTTGGTCAAAGCTATATGACTTGATCGCAGTATCAAACCATATATTCCAAGATCGAGATGCCTGTTTCAGCCCGTAAATGGACCAATTTAGCTTGCAAACCTTTTGCTCTTGACCTTGGGCTATGAATCCTTCAGGTTGCACCATGTAAATGGTCTCCTCAAGATTGCCATTCGAAAGGCAGTCCTGACGTCCATTTTCCAGATCTCATAATTATAATAAGCTGCAATGGACAGGAGGATGTGGATCGACTTTAACATGGCAACAGGCGAGAAAGTCTCCCCATAGTCGACTCCCTAACTTGGGTATATCCCTTTGCCACAAGTCGAGCCTTAAAGGTCTGTACCTTTCCATCAGCACCCCGTTTGCGCTTATGGATCCATTTACAACCTATAGGTCTTACCCGATCAGGTTGATCTACAAGATCCCATACTGAGTTGAAGTACATCGACTCCATCTCGAGTCCATGACTTTGACCCATTCATCCCCATCAATATCCTTCATTGCCTTTTGATAAGACAACAGATCCTCAATGTCTTCATCTGCTACCATAGCAAGGATTTCCATGAAACCCAGATAGCGAATGGGTGGGTTCGCAACTCTCCCACTATGTCAAGGTTCCCTTAACTCTTGAGATGGAACCGACCTACTAGATGAAATCCCATCAACAACTCTTGCTGATGTAGCAGGCTCTTCAACAACTCTTGTTGAAGTTTTAGTAGTTTCATTGGAAAGCTCACACAACATGAATTTACTTCGTGGACTGTGCTCCCTTATATGATCCTCCTCCAGGAAAGTAACGTTTGTTGAAAAAAACACCCTATTTTCCATTGGATCATAAAAATAACCCCCTCGTGTACCTTTGGGTAGCCTATGATGTGTTATTTTATGCAGTGAAAATATGGAATGAAATGCGGTGATGAAATTGCGTTGAGCAACAAGTTTTCTCAGTGGAATCCAAGTATAAAACCCACTGTGTTTCCTGGTAAGTCCAGGGTCGAACTTAGGGACTTGGGAAAACGGTATGCGGTGGTAATTTTCAGGAAGACTTTGCGATAATTGGTAACTCAATTGGTTTGTTGTTTGCGGCAATAAAAATAAACAAATGCGGCGGAGTTTCGAAAAGAGTTGATAAAACGGAAGATGCGATGAGTATGCGGTGAACGGGTTGAGAAGGGATTCGGCTAATAGTTCCTAGGATGCGTTCATGCTATGTGATCATGCAACACATATACAATAGAAAACCATCTCTCGATGTAGATACTATGGCTTCTAGTACTAGAACGCATGCGATATATGCGATAAGTCTATAGGACCTACACATAAGCCTCTATTCTCATTTATGCGATGAAAAAATGACACACACACAAATAAGGCGACCACATAATATTGTAACCTATCTCTAGGGTGCATGCAATACAGGTTGGCAAACAGAGCTTATCTCTAAGTCCCTATCTCTTGCTTATGTAGATCTAATCTTGCTCTCTCGAGTCTAGATTCTAACCAAGCTTTCTCGAGTCTTTAGGTTCTTTCTTTAGACTCTCTCTCAAGCAGCTCTAAAGGGGTGTTGGGCACAACATAAAACAAGACAATCGCATGCGATGAAGATCCTAGGTCATGTTAGCTTAGTTCTTCTCAACCCATTCGATATGTTTAGCTACTCATGCATGCTAAGAGAGTGAATAGATGTAGATAAAGAAATTCCATTGTATAAATATAAATTTGAAGTACAAAATAACAATGCAAGAAGAGAATAAAGAGCTTGGTAGTAATCTCTTGCTTCTTAGGCTTTTACACTTTCTTTTCTACTCTTGTTCAAAAGATAGTCTCGCTCTCGTGAGAGTCGGCCCACTCGTTTCTTTCTACGCCTCCGGGTTCTCTCTCGAGTTGCCCTGAGCGATCTTCTGGCAGCTCTTCCCTACTCTCGCTTTGGCTTAAAATAAAAAGGAAAACTATGGACAATGCTATTCTAATTATGGAGAAAATTATCTAAGTATCCGAACTCCTTTTCTGAAGGTTGCCTTCGGTATTTATAGAGCCTTCGAGGTGAAATGTGGCTTCTCTCTTATAATTGCACAGATGGGATGGCTTTAATTCTCTGACTGATACGCCGAATATTTGTCATCGAAAAGCTAAGTGTACTTGTTATCGTTAGCGGCTTATTGTAACACAGGTTTGGATAGGTATTATTGATGATGTTCTATGCTCGAAATGATGTGATACTATCGTTAGATATGCATTAGTGATTGATGTTCACGTAGTATGCCATGCATTGTCACAAGTTTCCTTACGATAGAACCAAGTGTAATTCCATCGCAAGTTTCTCGGTGTGATCCGAGGTCGATCACGGGGACTGATTTAGGTTATTGTGGTATGTTCATGATATATGCGACCAAGTTTTCAATCTTTAAAAATGTGTTTGTACAGGTATATAAATTGCGATAAAATAAAGTAAAACAGTAAAGATGCGATAATAAAATGAAATACAATAACCTAAGCTAGATGATACAAGATATAGGCTTCATGTACAAGATGTTGGGGTCAAGGCTGGCTGTGAAAGTTGTGTGAAGACGTGGAATGCAGCGGCAAGTCTCATGAACAGAATGGAAAGAGAAAGACAAATAATATAAACAACGCAAGTTCTCAGTTGCGTTGAAGCTACAAATGTTGTTCTGCTCTTCTCTTGGCGTACACCTTTTAGTGATCGACCGTGCTCCCACATGTCTGTGGTGAAACAGAGACTAACGTAATGAACGCAAGGTTGCTTCCATGTCTGGAAGTACTACTTTTTTTAGTTAATGCATTCTTCTGACCTTCTCTCGATAGGTCGGAATGGCATCTTCACTTCTGCTCTCATAGGTAAAGATGCCATCTAGCATGCCTTAGTTAAATGCATTTTATATCTTTAACACAAATTAAGTACTTAGGTAATTCATATTGCTTATCAGGGAATTAAGAAGACATCATGAAGAAAGTGATTGACGAGTGAATGGAAATAGACAAAAAATGATAAATAAAAGCTATCGAAACATTTAATATCTCTATTAAGTGTTTGATACATGGTGTGTGAATGAAGAGATAAAGGAAACATGAAATACAATGATGAAAGAGATAGAATAGATACAAACAAGTGCCAATGTCTTGGCACTGATTCGATGGAGATCTGCTTGCCGGATAGGATGGATTTGATGGTAGGAAGAGCTTCCCTCTCTGGCTTGGTCCACTGGTAGCAGGGATCTTTGCACAGAGCTTTCAATCGGGTGTTTGGCAGGTTAGATCTGAGATTCACCTCTCGGCCTTATCTCGTCTTCTTCCCGGATTTCTTCACTTAAGCAGTCAGCTCAGCCTTTTCTCTCAACAGTTTTGCAGCATTTACCACGTATCCCGTAGCATTCTTTTTTCTCTGAAATCTATGGGGTATTTATAGGTGCAGGTCTTTGACTCCGACCTTATGGTCCCCACTGATGGTTATGGTAATTCCGAAGATGGAGGGATATTATTCCTTCTGTCATGCAATCAAACCATCAATTCTGTACAATCGTGAGTTGTACACGTGTCTCAATCCTCCGCTTTTGCGTTGCTCAATTTCTATCATGGATTCGCATGTGGTGTTGTTTTTATTACCACATGCGGTTGAAACACAGCTCTGGATCGACTATCGCATTGCACCGTCATTGCGGTAATCGTCTCTTCATTGTTGATTGATGGGCGCAATGTGACAGAGATGCATTGATCAATTTCTTGTGAGCCTTGAGCGCAAGCGGTGACTTGGTCTCCTACAAAACAGAGTAAAATTCGGCTTGTCTTCCATCTTTATGGTGTTAGTGGGTGTAATTGCAAACATTTATAATTATTGTAATACTAGGCTAATTTTCATACAATCGGCGCATATTTACTAACTTTTGGCTGCAATATCTAGATAAGGTGGCATAAATAACTTGTATTTCTACAAGTTATCACTTGTCAACTTAATTCGGATTCGACAGTCATTAGCTTTCTATCCCATCGTGATTAATTATGCCTTTCACCCAGATGCACCCACCAAGTTGCGGTGGCTCTATGCGACAATCCTTCTTGAGGAGATATTTGCGAGCACAAATCATCGCAAAGCCTTGTGGTAATACTGCACTCGTCCGTTGATTTCTTGTGATCGTGCTTTTCGTCTTGCGTCAACGCATATTCTGCATAAAAATACAAAAGTTAACTATTTCTATGCGATGAACGTATGCGACCACAATGTTATAAACTTAATGCTTTTTGGACGCAATCTTATATATTTTATCAACGCAAGCCAACATTGTTTAAGAACTTAGCACTGTAATAACATTCATTTCTACCCGTTATCAGCCTACAAAGAGGCAAACCTCGACCGTGGTTCCAATTTCTTGGGATTAGCCTCAAGCACGTGTGTAGGGAAACCCCAAATGTGGAAGTGATGTAAACTAGCTTTATGCCCGTTCCACAACTCCAGACCTATTCTCATAACACTCTTCGAGGGAACACAGTTGAGTATGTATACTGCAGTCTCCACTTCGAAACCCCAAAACGAGTTCAGTAAGGAAGCATAACTCCTCATCGAGTGACCATGTCCAACAAGGTTCTATTTCTCCTCTCCGCTACACCATTTTGCTGAGGTGCACCCGGTGATGAGTGTTGGAAAACGATTCCATGTTCTATTAAATAGTCTTGGAATGCCGAATCCAAAAACTCTCCACCTTGATCTGATCGAAGTGTTTTAATCTGTCTATCCAATACGTTTTCAACTTCAACCTTGAACTCTTTGAACTTTTCAAAGGATTCAGACTTCCATTGCATAAGATAAACATACCCATACCTAGAGTAATCATTAGTAAAACTGATAAAATACTCATAGCCACCTCAGGCTCGCACATTCATAGGATCACAAAGGTCAAAATGTACTAACTCAAGAGGCTCCTTGTCTCTATAACCTTTTCCAGTAAAAGGTCGTTTGGTCATCTTACCTTCAAGACAAGACTCGCACACTGGTAAAGAATTTTCTTCTAACTCAATTAGAAGTCCATTCTTCACCAATCTCTCAATCCTATTGAGATTGATGTGCACTAAACGAAGATGCCAAAGATGGGAATTTTCTTTTAGAGAAATACGTCGATGTTTCGTTTGAGTTACGACTGTTTTAAACAATTTTGTGTTATGGAGGGAATTAATGCTAATGGCCTTAGCACATATAAATTAGATTCCAGATTTGCTATACAAATAATAACACCATCTTTATGAATAAATGCTTTATCCACATTAAAAGAAATAGTGTATTTACATTGCAATAAACACTTTACAGAAATAAGGTTCCTCTTAAGTTTGGAAATAATATATACATCATTCAAAACTAGAAACCTATTTTGGAAAGCTAACTGAAGTCTTCCCACTGCCACAATTGAGACATTGTGCCCGGTGCCTACTCGCATCGTCATCTCACCAGCCTTCAGCTGTTGCCAGGATTTAATCCGCTGAAAAGAAGAACAAACGTGATTAGTGGCGCTCGAATCAATTATCCAGGCTGAATCATCATTCTCCACTAAACAAGTTTCAAGAACTAGTAAATCATATTTACCATTATCTTCCTTGGCCTTAGCCTTGGCGGCCTTCCTCTCTTTCAGATAGCAAGGACAATTCCTCTTCCAGTGTCCATCCTGATTGTAGTGGAAACACTTTCCTTTGTCAACCGGTGGATGCCTTCTTGGTGCGACAGACGGTGGGTTAGCAGGCGCCTTCCCTTTTCCCTTACCACTCTTCTTATTCTTTCCCTTTGTAGAGTTAGAAGTAGAAGGTTGATGATGGGTAGAAATACACATCATCTTAGGCCTTTTATTTCGAATTATGGGGATTGTTAAGTGAAATATGCGACGAATATGTTAGGAATTCATGAGAAAATGAGTTTGCATCGTTAAGCATTAAGAATCTCGGCTAACCCACTATTATGCATTATTATGCATTCAATTGTTTATCTTTGTAGCTAACGCAGGAAGTGGACGCATATGCGGAAGCCGGGCTATCGAAAAGACGACCGCATGCGGAGAATTTCTCCATTACAAAGGCGAACGCATACATTCAACGCATGGGTGTTGCGGTAATTGTTAACGCAAAAATTGATCTTATGTCACACAACACATGGATGCATATGATGCAAGTTCATGTGATACTACTTCTAGATATGCGTTGATTAACAATGTTCTTGTAGTATGTTGTGCGTTGTCACAAGTTTCCTTGCATTGAAACCAAGTATAATTTCACCGCAAGTTTCTTGGTGTGATCCGAGGTCAAACATAGGGACTATTTGAGGTTATTGCGTTATGCTTGTGATACATGCGACCAGGGGTTTTCAATTAATAAAAGTTGTTGTGTACAAGAATAAAAACATGCGATAAAGTAAAGTAAAGCGATAAAGATGCAATAATAAAATAAATTGCGTTAAAGTAAATCTAATCTAAGATGATACAAAATACAAGTTTCATGATACAAGATACTGAGGTCAAGGTTAACTGTGAAGATATACAAAAATCGTGTTATGCAGTGACAAGTCTTATGTGTGAAACAGAAAGAGAAAAGATAATTAGTACAAAAATCGCAAGTTCCTTAATTGCGTTAAAGGCATAAATACGGTTCCACTTTTCCCTTGACATACACCTCTCGGTGATCGGCCGCGCTCCCACATTTCTGTGGCGAAACAGGGACAAATGTGATGAATGCAAGGTTGCTTCCATCTCTGGAAGTACTTCTTGCTTTAGTTAACGCAATCTTCTAACCTTCTCTCGACAGATCAGAATGGCATCTTCACTTCTGCTCTCACAGGTGAAGATGTTGTCTAGCATGCTTTAGCTAAACGTTCTTATTTCTTTAGCACAGAGTAAGTTACTTGTTTAATTCATACTAATTACCAAGGGATTAAGAAGACTTTATAAAGAAAGCGATAAACAGAGGAACGAAAATAGACAGAGAAGAGGATATGAAAACGATCGAGACATTCAATATTTCTATTCAGCGTTTGATACATGATTTGTGAATGAAGAGATTAAGAAGATGAAATACAGTGATGAATAGAGTTAGAAACAAATACAAATAAATGCCAACATCTTGGTGTCGATTTGGATGGAGATTTGCTTGCCAATGTGGATGGATCGTGCGGACAGATGAGCTTCCCTCTCAGGCTTGCTCAACCGGTAGCGGGGATCTGAGTATAGAGCTTCGCGGCAGGGATCTGGAAGAATAGCACTGAGACTCACCTCTCGGCCTTGTCTCATTTCTTCCCGGATTTCTTTCGATCAGTACTCAGCTCAACCTCTCTCTCAGTAATTTAGCAACAATTAGCCCTCGTATCAATTATTCCCGTATCAAATATATCTTTCTCTGAATTCTATGGGGGTATTTATAGGTGAAAAGCTTTGACTCTTGGCTTGTGGACCCCACTTCTTGTTATGGAAATTCCAGAGATGAAGGAAAAAATATTCCTTTTGTTATGCAATCAGACCGTCAAATCTGCACAACAGTTAGTTGTACACGTGTCGCAGTCCTTCGCCTTTGCGTTTCTCAGCTGCATCTTTCGATTGGTTGCTCGCATGCGGTGTTGTTTTTTATTACCGTATGCGGTTGAAATTCAGCTCGGGATCGACTTTCGCATTGCACCGTCATTGCATTAATCGTCTCTTCATTATTAATTGATGGGCGCAATGTAACAGAGATGCGTTGTTCAGTTTCTCGTTGAACCTTGATCGCAAGCGGTGACTTGGTTTCCTACAAAACAGATTAAAAATATCCTCTTCTACCATCTTAACGATGTTAGTGGGTGTAATTGCGTCAATTCATAATTATTGTATTTCTGAGCTAATTTTCATATAATCAACAGATATTTTCTCTCTTTTAGCCGCAATATCTGAATAAGGCAATATAAATAACCATTATTTCTACAAGTTATCACACCCCCAAATTTAGATTTATGCTTGTCCTCGAGCATATCTTCTACTAAGGCAATAATGCTAAACTCCCCTTCTATATTTTTACGTCAATTGGCTGCTCCGAATGTTACACTTAGGCACATTTCTTAACAACGCAATTTCCTTCTATCCTTGCTAATTCTGAACAAAGCCCTACTTTATTCTTCTATATAACAAAATTCTGCTCAAAGATGCTTTTCTAATTTTTAAAATAGAATGTTTATCTCTTCTTTGTCAAAACAACTTGATATGTCTATGTGCAGTGGTCAAAGTTTACGTTATTTATTAGAGACTGTTGGTCATGGTTACACTCTTCGTTTTGGTTTGTTCCCACAGGTGTCATGCGAACATCCAACTATGGTTGTGTTCCAATTTCAACTTTAACTCATGATATTTAGAGGAGTTGTCTCTTGCATTTATTTTTCTTTTCTTTTATTGCGTTGTTCTTGGAAACCCACCTTCATTTTGGCTTGCTTCTACGGGTGTCATACGAACATCCAACTACGAGCAGGCTCCTTTCACAACTAAACTTTTATCAGGTTGGGAACATTTTTAAGGTTTTCCTTTTTGCTGGCATTGGAGTTTGGCATAATATTTTTTTATTTTTTATTTTTTTTTATTTTATTTTTTTATGAAATTGAAAATGAATGCATTTTCTTAATCATCGCATATTCTTGATCTTATCTGCTCAGACTTTCCCCACCCCCAAATTTAAAGATAAGCAAGATTCTCATTGCGTTGTTTGGATAGACTAGAAAAACACTTAGAATAAAAATTTCAAAAAGAAGGTTTGAGTAGAACTTTGAAAGATAAAAGGTAAAGTACTGCTAAACTAAGAATTAACTAAGTGTTGGTCAGAATTTACAAAGTATGGGAAATGTTTCTAAGTATAAACATATATTAAATCATGGCAACGCAGTGAATAATGCAAAAGCAAATGATCAGACCATCGCAAATATTGACAAAGGATGATAAAGAAAAAGGCACAGGTAGAAAGGAGTGAATATCTACTCAATTGTATTGAAAATTAACAAAGTATACAAAGAATTAAAAATTAACGCAATACAAAAATCGTGCCTATACAAAGAATCAAAGAATTTCGTTTAACTTTTTAAATTTATTCAGATGGGTGCATGCTAAAATTTGACACCCCACTTCTAATAACACAAATACATTTTTGCTGAGGACGTGCAACAACGCATGCACCCCCGCAACACACCCCTTAACTAAACACATTTTTGGAGGATACCTCAACATAGTGCATTTAGCTAAGGATGGGCAAAGGACACATACGCGCGCAACACACCCCTCAACGCATTGTATTTGAGTGTAATGGACGCAAGGTGTCTCTTGTTAACTCACAATGCACCCATCATCGCATTACATTCTAATTTCTTTTCCTTTTATGTTATAAAAAACGCAAGTCGAAAAGACTTTGCGGTGTCTAATGTTTCATCCAATCATTCACAAAAATTAAAGAACAGAGCTACTAATGTATATAAACTAAAAGAATTAAGCATGACATGAAAAATCAAATTGAAGAGAAGTATCGAAAACATCAAATGCTACTTCTAAAAAGCAGTAAATAAAATGATTTAGAAAGCAGTAAAAGAAAACTGTAAAGAAAGCAAGTAAACATAGATAGGGATGCTGATTAAAAGAAGTTCCTAGAATTACCGCAATCACTTCCCCCGTAAGCGGTTTAATCCTACTTGCCCAAGTCAATGGTGTCCATGCGTCGCTCGAAGTCGCCTCCGTAGTACGGCTTAATCCGTTGACCATTGACTTTAAACGCATTGTTCCCGTATAAAGTTGTTAGTTCCACTGCTTCATGAGGAAAGATAGTTCTTGATTTTGAACGGCCCAGACCAGCGAGATTTCAACTTTCCTAGGAACAATCGCAAATGAGCGTTAAATAGTAATACATGTTGACCTTCGGTGAATGTCCGATCATTTATGCAGTCATCATGCCACTTCTTGGTTTTCTCCTTATAGATCTTGGCATTTTCATAGGCGTCCCTTCACCATTCGACCAACTGATTCAATTGTAGCTTCCAGACTTTCCCCGTACTTGCTAAATCAAACTGCAGCTTCTTGCATGCCCACATTGCATGTTCCAACTCGAGTGGCAGATGACAAGCCTTTCCAAAGACCAGGGCATACGGGGACATGCCAATTGGTGTTTTATAGGAAGTCCTGTACGCCCACAGTGCTTCATCAAGCTTGGTTGACCAATCCTTCCTGGAAGTATCGACTACCTTCTCCAAGATAGTTTTGATTTCTCGGTTAGAAATCTCTGCCTACCGATTAGTCTGTGGGTGATAAGCAGTCGCAACTCGATGGTTGACATTAAATTTAGTCAACAGGTTGGCAATTATGCGGTTGATAAAATGAGAGCCCTCATCGCTGATCAAGGCCCGTGGCATCCCATATCGAGCAAAAATATTCTTCTTAAGAAACTTCGCCACTATGGCCGCATCATTCTTGGCACATGCGATAGCCTCAACCCATTTTGATACATAATCAATCGCAACCAAGATATAGTGATGACCTTCTGATGGTGGAAACGGGCCCATGAAGTCAATTCCCCAAACATCAAATAATTCCACTTCTAAGATTGATGTCAATGGCATTTCATTTCTCTTTGACATATTCCCCGTTCTCTGACATCTGTCGCATTGCACAACGTGGGCTTGGGTATCCTTGAACAGTGTTGGCCAGAAATAGCCACACTGTAGGACCTTTGCGGAAGTTTGCTGAATGTGTCCTCCATATGGAGACTCATGACAAAGCTCTAGGATGTGCTTGACTTCGTGCTTAAGAACGCATCGATATAATATATGATCAAGACCAAGTCGATATAGGAATGAGTCGTCCCAGAAATAAAATTTGACATCATGTCTTAGCTTCTTCTTCTACTGGTAAGTGTAGTCATCTGGTATTTGACTGCAAACAATGAAATTCACGATGTCTGCATACCAAGGAACATTAATGCTTACTGACATCAGCAGCTCATCAAGGAATCTTTCTTCAATATCTTTTTCATTACCTTGAACCTCGCAATTCTCCAGTCTTGACAAATGATCTACGACTTGGTTCTCGGTGCCCTCTTGCAGTAGCAACACCCACCGTATAAGCCTTGGTTTTGCATCCTTCTTTGTCATCAAGTACTTGCGCCAGATTGGACGCACCCATTTGCATTGATGTGCGATGCTAGCGGATATGCTGTGGGTGCAGTTTTGAGTCAGCGCAAGGACAAGGTATTGCATCCTATTTATTATGCAAGTAAAACATTGAATGATGCGTAGGAAAACTATACAACCACAGAGAAGGAAATACTCACAGTGGTATTTGCACTGGAGAAATTCCGACAATACTTAATTGGAACAAACATTGTGGTGTATATGGATCACTCTGCGATCAAGTACTTGATGACAAAGAAGGATGCAAAACCAAGGCTTATACGATGGGTGTTGTTACTGCGAGAGTTTGACCTAGAGATCAAAGACCAGAAGGGCACCGAGAACCAAGTCGCGGATCATTTATCAAGATTTGGGAATTGCGAGGTTCAAGGGATAGAAAAAGTATTGAGGAAAGATTCCTCGATCAGCTGCTGATGGCAGTAGACATTAATGTTCCCTGGTATGCACACATAGTAAACTTCATCGTTTGCGGTCAAATACCAGATGACTATACTTACCAGCAAAAGAAAAAGCTAAGACATGATGCCAAATTTTATTTCTAGGACGATCCATTCCTATATCAACTCAGACCTGATCATATATTACGTCGATGCGTTCTTGAATGCGAAGTCAAGCACATTTTAGAGCTTCGTCATGAGTCCCCATATGGAGGACATTTTGGGGTGCAGCGGACTACAACAAAGGTCCTACAGTGTGGCGACTTCTAGCCAACATTGTTTAAGGATGCCCAAACCCATGTTGTGCAATGCGATAGATGTCAGAGAACGGGGAATATGTCTAAAAGAAATGAAATGCCACTGATGTCAATCTTGGAGGTTGAATTATTTGATGTTTGGGGAATTGACTTCATGGGCCTGTTTCCACCATCAGAAGGTCATCACTATATTCTGGTCGCAGTTGATTATGTATCAAAATGGGTTGAGGCCATCGCATGCGCCAAGAATGATGCGGCCACAGTGGCAAAGTTTTTGAAGAAGAACATTTTTGCTCGATATGGGATGCCACGGGCCTTAATCAGCGATGAGGGTTGCCACTTTATCAACCGCATAATTGTTGTTGAAAATGCTCATAGTTATGATTGATGATGTTCTATGTTATGTGTGAAATGATGCTATACTATTGTTAGATATTCGTTAATTATGGATGCTCATGTAGTATGCCATGCGTTGTCACAAGTTTCCTTACGATGGAACCAAGTGTAATTCCACCGCAAGTTTCTCGGTGTGATCTGAGGTCGAACACAGGGACTGTTTTAGGTTATTGTGGTATGGTCGTGATATATGCGACCAGGTTTTTCAATCTTTAAAAATGGGTTTTGTGTACAAGTATATAAATTTGCGATAAAGTAAATGAAAGGAATAAAGATGCGATAATGAAAATAAATACAGTAAACCTAAGCTAGATGATACAAGATACAGGCTTCTTGATACACGATGCTAGGGTCAAGGCTGGCTATGAAGGTTATGCAAAGAACATTTTATATCTTTAACACAGATTAAGTACTTGTTTAATTCATATTAACTATCGGGGAATTAAGAAAACATCATGGAGAAAGTGATTAATGGGTGAACGTAAATACACGGAGAATGGAATATGAAAGCTATCGAAACATTTAATGTATCTATTAAGCGTTTGATACATGGTGCGTGAATGAAGAGATAAAGAGAAAGTGAAATACAACGATGAAAGAAATAGAATAGATACAAACAAGCGCCAACATCTTGACACTGATTCGATGGAGATCTGCTTGCCGGATGGGATGGATTTGATGATAGGAAGAGCTTCCCTCTCAGGCTTTCTCAACCGGTAGCAAGGGTCTTTACACAGAGCTTCAAAATGAGTATTTGGCATAATAGATCTAAGACTCACCTCTCGGCCTTGTCTCGTCTTCTTCCCAGATTTCTTCAATTAAGCATTCAGCTCAACCTTTTCTCTCAACACTTTAGCAGCAAATCGCCCCATATCAAGTAGCATAAGTTTTCTCTGAAATCTATGGGGTATTTATAGGTGCAGGTCTTTGACTCTGGCCTTATGGTCCCCATTGATTGTTATGGTAATTCCGAAGATGGAGGGATATTATTCCTTCTGTTATGCAATCAGATCGTCAACTCTGCACAACCGTTAGTTGTACACGTGTCTCAATCCTCTGCTTTTGCATTGCTCAGTTGCATCTTTCGATCGTGAGTTCGCATACAGTGTTGTTTTTATTACCGCGGTTGAAAGTCAGCTTTGGATCGACTGTCGCATTGCGCCGTCATTGCAGTAATCGTCTCTTCATTGTTAATTGATGGGCGCAATGTGACAAAGATGCGTTGATCAGCTTCTCGTGAGCCTTGAGCGCAAGCGGTGACTTAGTTTCCAGCAAAACAGAGTAAAATTCAGCTTGTCTTCCATCTTTATGGTGTTAGTGGGTGTAATTGCGATCATTTATAATTATTGTAATTCTAAGCTAATTTTCATAAAATCGACGCATATACACTAACTTTTGGCCACAATATCTAGATAAGGTGACATAAATAACTTGTATTTCTACAAGTTATCACACCCCCAAATTTAGATATATGCTTGTCCTCAAGCATATCTTCTACTAAGGCAATCATGCTCAATTCCTATCCTATATTTTTGTGACGATTGGTTGCTCCGAATGTTACATTTAGGTATATTATTTGACATCGCAATTTCCTTCTATCCTTGCTAATTCTTAGCAAGCCCTACTTTATTCTTCTATATGACAAAATTCTGCTAAAAAATGCTTTTCTAGTTTTCAAAATAGAATCTTTATCTCTTCTTTGTCAAAACAACTTGATGTATCTATATGCCGTGAGCAAAACTTTGCATCATTTATTTATTTAGAGATTGTTGGTCATGGTTACACTCTTCGTTTTGGCTTATCCCCACGGGTGTCATGCGGACATCAAGCTATGGTTGTGTGCCAATTTCAACTTTAACTCATGACATTCAGAGGAGTTGTCTCTTGCATTCTTTTATTTTTCTTTCCATACTGCATTGTTCTTGGAAACCCACCTTCGTTTTGGCTTGCTTCTACGGGTGTCATACGAACATCCAACTACGAGCAGGCTCCTTTCACAACTAAACTCTTATCAGGTTGGGACAGTTTTGAGGTTTTCCCTTGCGCTGACATTGGAGTTTTGCATTATTTTTTTATTTTATGAAAATGGATGCATTTTCTTTTCTTAAATACTGCATATTCTTGATCCCATCTGCTCAGACCTTCCCCACCCCCAAATTTAAAGATGAGCAAGGTTCTCATTGCGTTGTTTGGATAGATTAGACAAACACTTAGAAGAAAATTTCAAAAAGAAGGTTTGAGTAGAACTTCGAAAGATAAAAGGTAAAGTGCTGCTAAACTAAGAATTAACTAAGTGGTAGTCAGAATTTACTAAGTATGGGAAATGTTTCTAAGTATAAACATATAATACATCATAGCAACGCAATGAAGATTGTAAAAATAAAAGATTAAGAACATCACAACAATTAACAAAGGAAGATAAAAAAAAAGAGGCACAGGCAAAAAGTAGGGTGAATCATGTACTCCAATTGTATTGAATATTATCAAAGTATACAAATAAATATAATTGAACGCAATACAAAATTTTTTGTTGCCTGTACAAGAGTCAAAGAATTTGATTAACTTACAAAGAATAAATGAATTGAATACAAAATTTGAATGGCCACATAAAAAAAAATAATATTGGAAGAAAGTGTAAATATTAAGGTTGAGGAGCAGGGGGATCTGGCAAAGGATGTTGAGGTGGTGCAGACGAAGCGTCATCAAACAATAAGTGCTGCCTTAGATGCAGAGGCACCATCGGTCCATGCAGATATGCGGTGAGAAAATTAAAATACTCTTGATTACACTCCGTTATTTATCTTTGGTGCAGGAAGATCCTATGCATACTGTGCTGCATATTGATGAACACCTCCCTTGAAGTTGCAGCATTGCGTTGAATCTCATCAATGCACTCCATTACTACCTCAAAGCATTGATTGAAGAAGTGTTGTTGTTGAGAGACAAGCTCCTACTGTTGAGAGGAGGGTTCTCATTTCAGCTAACTCAGTAGCCATGGAGGTGAAGGATGGTTGTGCCTGCGATGTCTCACCAGCATCGTTTTAGGGTTGGGCAGAAGTGCCTTCACCTAAATCGTGTCGGTCATCAACATGCGACGGTGGAATGGTGGGTTGTGGTGATGAAGTTGATGGTGAGGTGGGGGCTGCTGGATAAATAATAAGAGATTTGGGGACAAGAAGGGGGTTTGTAAAATGTTCGTGCAAGGGGGAAGAGAGTTGCGCTATCGGTCTCGGAGGGTTTGAAGGCCGGATAACTAAGGGAAGAGGGTCCAGAGGTTCCGGATCTTGCGTTGGTGACTCTTGGACCTTCTCTTTTCCCTTATCTTCTCTTCACTGTCTTTTGGGCCTTGGTTCTTGACGGCATTCAATTCGATTGTAGGCCTCTTTACTGGCAGCTTGGGGAAGTGTGGAGAATCTTTGAGGAGCATCCTCAAGATTTTTATGTTGATGAGGCTGTGGACTTCTGGCATAGGCTCTTCATTAATGCCTACACCCGCATAGACTTGAAATGATCCACGGGAAGAAATATTGCCCCCGAACATGCCTCACTAATGCTCTGATCTACCTCGCGATCAACTGCCCTACGTTAATAGGAATGTCGCAGGCCATGCAGTATACGGCCATGACCCGATCCCTTGATACAGTTCTGTCATGCATTGTTGGAATCAGCCTCTTCTTAACCAAGTAAACCCAGAGCCTTCCCTCCGGTAGCAAGGACTTGGACTCCAAGGTACGGATGCCTTTGAGCGAGACCGACCACTTCGTGCCCGGTTGCGTTAATACCCTCAGTGCATCATCCATCTGTTCTTCTGTGGTTTCATCAATAATCTTATTCCCTGGTGCATCAGGGTTGTCCTTCATCTAATAAATTTCGTTGATGTCCCTTTCACTGAAGGATACTATTTCTCCTTTAAAGGTCACCGCATCCTTGTTTCCATGAAGACGCTCGCAGTAAAAGCTTCGCACTACCTAAGGCACGATGATGGATGGGCACTGGAAGAATGTGTCCCACCCATGTTCCACAATTATGCTCGTGATGAGGTCAGGTAGTGGATTCGGCGCAGGAAAGAAGCTCATCTCGATCAACATATTATCGTTTTCCTTTTTCTTTGATGAGCGCTTCTTGGCCAGCACAAGGTGGGCTACTTGTCTTTGCTTTCTTTCCCGCTCCTTGCGTTGTTCTTCTTTCTCGCGCTCTGTGAGTTCTTTGCCCTTGCTCTTATATAAGCATCGCTTATTGGCTTCGCGCTTCTTCCTCCTCTCCTTCAACAACAATCTGTCCTCTTATTCTTTCTTCCTCTTCTCTTTTTGTTCTTCTTCTCTTTCTTCTCTCGAAAATTCTTCTTCGAATTGCTCAGAGGCCAGCAACAGATGTTGTTCCTCCTCGCGCTTCGGATCCCTTCAAGTCTGGCAAGCTTATTGTTGCTTCGCATTTCTTCAAACTTCAATCTTCTTCTTCTATTCCCCTCTGCGATGATAAGCTTGCCCCTCTCCATCTTTTCTTGCTTCTCTTCCTCTTCTTTTCTTTTTCTCTCCTTCTCTTCCAATGCCAAAATTAATTTTTGAGGGTAAATTGTGGACCCTTGAGGCGCATTCTCCCTGCGACGCTGCCTTAGAGGGGTTCTCTCTACTTCTTCTCCTTCATCGGTCGCAACTTTCTACTTTGGTATGAGTTGCGCCGATTCCATCAACTGTGTTGTTTCCTCCCTATCCTCCCTTACGGAGGTTGATTCTCCATCCTTCTCAGGGCTCGCAACCCTATATTTTGCTTCCTCTTTTGTTCTCAGGCACCTCTCTTCATACCAGCGCAATCTCTTTTCTTCTTTCTTTCTTTCCTAGCCTCCTCATCTTCACCATCATCCTTTTTCTCTCTATTCTTCTTTTATTTTCGATGATGGGAAGATTCAGCCTCCTCAGCCTTCTTTCCCTTGGTCTTCTTCTTCTTTTCATCAACCACTTCTGGTTGCGCTTCCCCCGCAACTTCCTCCAACGCAACGTTAGGGGTCTCCAATGCAACCTCGCCTTCCTTGACCTCCTCTATCGCAATCTCTTATTCTTCTCTTTCCTTTCTCGCAATCTTTTCTTCTTCTCTTTTTGGAGGTCCGTCATAGGCTTCTGCGTTGGCAGTCACCTCAGGAATCTCAAGGGCCAGAACGCCTCTTCCCGTCTATTCTTTTTCAACCACTACTTCCTCTGCCACCACTACTCCATCCCTTACCCTCCACCGTCTCCTCCTCCGTAGGCAGTGGTTGATTTACAACCCCTGCCTCGGGCAGTCCACCTCCTTGCTCCAAGGTACTCAGGATGTTGCCAAACACCTCCGTATCATCGCATCTCTTCCTTTCACTTTTAGTTAAAACGGCAAGTGTTGGCGTAGGCATGCTCTCGGTGCTTCCTCCTCTCTTGAACAAAGGAGGCCTAACAGCCAGAGGGTTTCTATGGGCTCTCCCGGTGAGTCTGGGGACAGTGTGGACTTGGGCGGCAAGTCTGAGACTGGCAGCCAGGAATGCTGCCTCTCGCGTGGCTACTTGGTCAGGTGTGGAAGGTGAAGCAGATTTGGTGGGAGTTTGGTCATCCATGGATACGAACTTGAGAAAGGTCTGGTAAAATGCTTGAGCTGCTGGGGAAGAAAGAAAGGTTTGGGTGCAAAGCGCTAGGGTTTCAGAATGCCAAAATGAGGTAAAGATTTACCAACGAGGGAGGAGGTCTTATTTATAGGTTGGGCCGTGGTGGGCCCAGCGCGATTTTTGCGGCGATAGGCCTCGAGCAGCTCAACAGGCACGTCATTCCACCTCCCTCATTTATGGAATTTCAAATAAAATTGTCCTTTCGTCTGCCAAGTCATAATTGCTTGGGGATACGAAACGATTGGACTTCTCCCAAATTACAAAAAGAATTTTCTTTAATATTTTATTTGAATGGACGTAAGATAAAGATTAATGCACTGTGCTCACCAACGCAACTGCATTTTCGCAGAGGACGGGCAACAACGCATATATCCCTGCAACACACCCCTTAACCAACATTTCAGAAGGATGCCTCAACATAGTGCATTCAGCTAAGGACGGGCAAAGGACATATACGAGTGCAACACACCCCTCAACTCAATATAGTTGAGTAAGGTGAACGCAAAGCATCCTTTATTGGTTTGAGATGCGTCCATTGTCACCTTGCATACCTTTTGTCAATTGTTTTATTATTTTTCATTATATATTTTTTCCAACGCAAGTGCTATAACTTGCAGCAATAAATTCTCTCTTTATTACTCAATCATTCACCATTTAAAGCTCAACGCATTAATTACAGAAAAAGTCAAGGAATTAAAGACGAGACAAAATTAAATGCAAAGAAATAAATGAGGAAATAAATTCATAAAGTCAAAATTAAATGAGAATTGAAGACAAAATTCAAAATTCAAAAAGACAACAATTTTATAAAGCCTTAAACATAGTATTGAGATATGGACCGAAAATTGCATTGTCATGAGTGATCACAATCCACATCTCTGCAAGCGATCAAACTTGCCTGCTCAATGTCTTAAGGACATTGCTCCTTTCCTGTAGATCCTAGGGCTTCTAAATTGCTGGGCAATGTTCCCAGTATTTGACTTCTTAGCTCAGAGGCCAGTTGGCCCACTTGGATCTCCAGATTCCTTACTGAAGACGCTTGCGCTTGCATCACTGCATCGTTTTTATCCATATATTCCTTCAACAACATCTCCAACTAGCTTCCCGAGGTGTTAGATGATGATGGTTGCTGGTTGTACGATCTTGATTGCCCTTGATTGTGGTGGAAAGGCGGATTCCCTCTACTACCCCCTTGATGGTTAACTGGCCCCACTTGGTTGGGATTGCCTCCCCAACTGAAGTTTGGATGGCTTCTCCAGCCCAGATTATAGGTATTGCTGAAGGGGTTGTTCTAGATAGCACACACTTGCTGAAGGTTCAATGGGCACATGTCAACTTCATGAGCCCCTCCACATTTGCCCCAACTGATTGCGGCCACCTGAGCCGGTGCAGCGGGTTACACTGATTGTTGAGCAATGGCTCCTTGGTTAATTGCCATTGACTAGAGGATCAAGGTCACCGCGTGTCACACCCCCTCCCTAGCCTTAGCCCTCAAGACCGTGAAGGGAGCATGAGGGTACACCAGTAGTATTCCAAGACAACATTTAAATTTAACATTTCCCCCCTTATCTATTAAAGATTTCAACATGTTTACAACACTCTATCTAACTTTCATACACATAGTTCAATTTCCTATATTCTTTATTACATGATCCGAACTGTTCCCTGAGAATTTACCAAGTCTTGGTGTGATGGTGGTTAGTAGACTCCTTTCTTGAACGCTCTGCTTTGTTAACTGGGGGGAGGGGGGGGGTATAAGAAAACATTTGGAAGAGTGTGAGCTACTAAGCCCAGTGAGTGGTTCTTTTAGAATAATAATCACTTTGCAAATCATGTTTTTGGGAAATCAATCACATAATCATAATCCCAGTATAATTTATGCATGATCAAGTATATATTCATTCAATCAACATCCTCCAGTTCCATGCTATACATGGCATGCTCATATCATGGACACATTATCAATCATAATGACTTTTTATGGAAACTTTCCTATAACCCACTTTTCCCGCGAATGTGCACACCAAAAATTCTTTATCCCGCTAGTCATGGTACTTGACTATATTTCCCGCCGGTCGTCACCGACTATTATTTCCCGCCGACCGATGCCGACTATATTTTCTCGCCAAGCACCTTTTGTTAAGCATGTTAACTTATGTAATCTGGGTATAATCTTAGTTTCCATAGCAATATCACAAACAATATCATGGCAATCAACATAACATCATAAGCATGTATTTTGCACTTACAAATGCATTTATTCACATATCAAAGCATAAAACTATGTAAACACTCACCGTCAGCAAGTTTTTCCACTAAAATCACCTTCAGACTACCCTCCTGTGAATTCCTCCATATCAATGGAAATTTCCTTAATTAATATTTGTTACATCAATAAATAACATCAAACTAGCCAAAATACTATTATATATTGAAAATACCAGCTTACCCAACTCAAAATTAGCCTTTTTAGAGGTTATTTGATCCGAGATAGGCAGCTGGGCGTTGGGCAGTAGGCAGAGTGGTGTGCTATGCCGCATAGGGGACTGGCGCGTTTGGGTGTGTGCTGGTTGGGCGTGTGTTGTGCTGGGCGTGATCAAATGCACGGGGTAGGCTGCTGCGTTGGGCTGGCGCTTGGGATGCGTCGAGAGATGCGCGCATGGACGGACGGACGCAGCGCTGCGTGCACGCAGGGTGTGGGTTGGCTGTGCGTTCAGCTGACTAGATTCCTCACCAACGTAACCTTGTTTCTTTTGATCTCCAATCAACTTGGAAGCCTAATAACACAAACGTCACTCTCTTAATATGCTCTCAACAAACGATTTAGGTGTTGGTATGAATGAATTCCCCTTACCCAACTCCCTTATTTATAGCCATTTCAGACTCACCCCATGTTGACAACACAACTCCCATTTGTCTCACTTTCGAGCTGCCAACATTCAGTCTACCCAGCCTATCCTTAGCCTAGCATTGAGTTGTTCTTATTTTAGCTTGCCAGCCAAAGTCTCCTTTTCTGCATGAAATCTCTTTCACCCACCTCCTAATTGGGGTGATAAGACTTTAATTGCATGAAATCTCCTTTAGCCACCTCCTACTAGAATTTTGTGTGATCCTTCTTTTGCCACCTAAATCACCTAAATACCTCACATATTTCTCTACTTAAATTGTTTAAGTCTTATATTCGTATACCCTTGGAATCTTCCCTTGAAGTTTTCCATCAATTAGCCTCACCTTTTGTCCTTGACGCATAGCAATTCACCTTTCCTTCATCAGAGTCCAACTTAGCCAACGCATGATTTGGCCATCACCAACGCATAGGGTGATTTCTCACCCTTGACGCATGGCTTGCTAGGTGTGCTCGCTCGGCCTACTAGGCGTGACGCATGGTGCTGACCATCGATGCATGGTGTGCTGCCTAGGCGCTTGCGCGCTTGTTCGGCCGCATGGGCGTGCGCTTGGCCTGGCACATCGACGCATGGTCGCTCGACAGACTCAGCAGCACTTCGACGCATAGGATGGCTTGCCCGCTTATCCGTTTGATGCATAGGCAGGCACTCGACATACACCATCAATGCATGGGCTGCGCGCTTGATGCACGGTCTGCGCGCTTGGCGCATGGCCTGTGCGCTTGGCCTCGACGCATGGCCTACGCACTTGGCGCATGGCTTGTGCGTTTGGCCTTGCTGCCTGGCCGGCGCGCCTAGCATGCTTCACTCGATGCATGCTTGCTACCCGTGTCCGCATGGCTCATGTATGCCTTTGCGTCGGTTGTATGCAACCCTTAGCCATTTTTTTCAATTTTTCTTACCTCTATCCTCCATGCCTTCTTGCATCATGTTTTAAGCCCTTCACATGCTTTTGGATTTTGGTCACCCTTTTTGGATAATTTTGTTGTTTTCCTCCATTTGTTCCAATATCCTTACTTAGGATTTTTCTTCTCTATTTAACTTCCCACTTTAGATTTAATGTTAGGGTCTTACATTTACCACCCCCTTAAAATAATTTCGTCCTCGAAATTAAATGAAACTTATTTTACAACATAACTTTTATTTAATACTTTGCTTCATATAGTTTTATTCCACCACAACTTTTATTCTAGTCTTCTAAAACTTTCTCTTTCCCTTTTCCCACCACCGACATATTGTCCTCTCTATCTTGAGTTAGTCCATATAGTTTTCCCAATGTCATTTTTCCTGTTTCTTCTTTTCTTCCTCCTATAGTTCGTCCTCCTTCAACCGTGGTTGATCTTCCTCCTGGGTTGTTTGGTGGTTGTACATTTCCAGTATCCATCAACTGAGGACATTCTCGTTTAAAGTGTTCTGGTCTGCCACACTTATAACACGTGTGCGACCGTTCTTGGGTTTGCTCCCAACATCTTCCCCAATGATATTTATTACAGATCGGGCATCTTGGTCTTTGGTTAACGCTCATCATTGACTCCTTTATTTGGCTCTCCCGTTCAGGGTCTGCTTTAGTGTTGATAATTCCTCTTCTTTTCCATCCACTTCTGCTTTCCACCCTGGGGGTGAAGTTTCTTGATTCTTCCCTCCGCCACCGACCCATTGATGAGTCTCTTTCTTGTCTTACTTCTTCCACCGTCAAACTTCTTTCTACCCTCATCGCGGCTTCTATTAGCTTTGAAAATTCTCCCCATTCCACAGTTGTTGTAACAGGAGTTCAAATCTCTTGTTTTAATCATGTTTCAAACCTCCGAAAGCGTTCTTTTTCATCCACCACTATGTTTAAAGCATACTTGGATAACTCCGTATACTTTCATTCATACTCCACTATAGTCATGTTTCCCTGCATGAGCTGTAGGAATTCATCTTGTTTCATATCACTGAATGATCAGGGATAGAATCTTTCGAAAAATGTTTTTCGAAAATCCTCCCAACATATTTCTTCTTGATCGCCTCTCCTGTTCTTTAGTAGCTTCCACCAATCTTCTGCCTGTTTTTGCAGTAAGAATGTGGCAAGACTTACCTTACGGTTTTCAAGACATCTCATCACTTGAAAACATTTTTCTATTTGATTCATCCATGTTTCTGCATCTACAGGATCTTTTGTTCCTTCAAAGTTTGTGGCCCTTAATTCCTTTAATCGTTCTATTCCATATTTCTTCTCGGGATCAGGTTGTATATTTTCTAAGCTTGCTTGAAGTCTTTGGGTGAATTTATCCATTTGTTCTTCCTCCCTGGATTTTTCTTTTGGATGGCTTGAGGCACTTTCACTTTCGTTTCTAGAGGGTTGCCCCGTTCTATGTTTTCCACTTCTTAGCATTTTGTCTACAACCATTCACATATAAATTAGACATATGTTATCAACATACTATTTTTATTTATGAACATGGTTACTATTTACATTAGTAGTTTCTTTCAGTCTACATAGTCTTTCACTCATTTTCTGTTAGTCGTAATTTTTCAAAGTTAAGGCGCATTCTCTCGTCTCTCCATATACACCATTCCTGAACATGTCCTATTTCCTTACAGAAGATACAAAATTGATAGGATTCTGCGTTGTTAGAGTCATAGGTGTGTTATTCCTCGAATTCAATTACGATACGTCGAGGAATGTCCTTCTTTCCTGCACGCGCCCATTCTTGGTCCACCGTCAGTTCAGGCAATATGTTGTTACTCCCTGAACTTGAACCTCCGGCCAATTCTCGTTGATATTTTTCCTGAATCTCTCTTGTTTTTCTCTGGAAAGTATAACAGTTTTTGCGAATATGGCCAACTTTGCCACACCCATAGCAAATTCCGGTCCCTCTTAGACACAGACCACTATGATTTTTACCACATTGTGGACATCCCATGTTAGTTCGGGATTCCACCAAGTTTGCATTGTTCAAGGTAATAGGATATTCAGTATTATTATTCATACTATTCTCAGATCGTTTAGGGTTTTTCCCTAGGTTAGCACTGCAGTCTTCAACTTGCATTCCGGAGTCATTCCACCATCAGTCTTGTCTGCTCGGATTCATTTCCTACAGTGGACATTATTCAAGTTATTACTTACAATTTTTTTTTCACTTCCCTTTTCTCATGTTTTCCTATGTCCACTTATTATTTCTCATTTCTTTCTCCTAACCTTTCCTGATTCTACCTTACGTTTTCCTAGTATATTATATTTATTCCCTTTTAGGTTTTGACCTAGCCTATCTTTTAATATTATCTGGCTTCCTTACCTTAGGTAAGCCTTTTCCTGATGCCGCTATGGCTTTAACCTATCGCTTTTTCCTTTATTCTTCCTAGATCCTATTTATACTTATGCTAGACTCAACTTTTTATACTCAACCTTTTCCCAAGTTTTATGTAAACCTTTGCTCTAATACTAAGTTGTCACACCCCTTCCCTAGCCTTAGCCCACAAGACCGAGAATGGAGCATGAGGGTACACCAGTAGTATTCCAAGACAACATTTAAATTTAACATTTCCCCCCTTATCTATTAAAGATTTCAACATGTTTACAACACTCTATCTAACATTCATACACATAGTTCAATTTCATATATTCTTTATTACATGATCCGAACCGTGCCCTGAGAATTTACCAAGTCCTGGTGTGATGGTGGTTAGTAGACTCCTTTCCTGAATGCTCTGCTTTGCTACCTGGGGAGGATATAAGAAAACATTTGGAAGAGTGTGAGCTACTAAGGCCAGTGAGTGGTTCTTTTAGAATAATAATCACATTGCAAATCATGTTTTTGGGAAATCAATCACATAATCATAATCCTAGTATAATTTATGCATGATCATGTATATATTCACACATTGTGCTCGTCAATCAACACTGAAAAGACGATTAACGCAATAACGGCGCAATGCGATAGTCGATCCAAAGTTGACTTTCAACCGCATGTGGTAATAAAAACAACACTGCATGCAAACACTCGATCGAAAGATGCAACTAAGCAACGCAAAAGTAGAGGATTGTGACACGTGTACAACTAACAGTTGTGCAGATTCGATAGTCAGATTGCATAACAGAAGGAATAATATCCCTCCATCTTCGGAATTTCCATAACAACAAGTGGGGACCACAAGGCCAGAGTCAAAGATCTTCACCTATAAATACCCCATAGAATTCACAGAAAAAGAGGTTACTCGATACGGGGCTAATTGCTGCTATTATATCAAGAAAAAGGCTAAGTTGAGTGTCAAACTGAAGAAATTCAGGAAGAAAAAGAGGCAAGGGCGAGAGGTGATTCTCAGTGTTCATCTGCCAGATCCCCACTGCGAAGCTCTTCTACTCAGATCCCTGCTACCGGTTGAGCAAGCCTGAGAGGGAAGCTCATCCATCCATCCAATCCATCCAATCCGACAAGCAGATCTCCATCCAAATCGGTGCCGAGACATTGCCGTTATTTGTATCTGTTCTATCTCTTTTCATCATTGTAGTTCATCTTCTTTATCTCTACATTCACACACCATGCATCAGACGCTAAATAGATATATTGAATGTCTTGATCGCTTTCATCACCACTTTTCTGTCTATTTCTGTTCCTCGGCTTATCGCTTTCTTCATGATGTGTTCTTAATCCCCTGGTAATTAACATGAATTTAACGAGTACTTAATCTGTGTTAAAGAGAGAAATTTCGTTTAGCTAAGGCATGCTAGACGACATCTTCACCTGTGAGAGCAGAAGTGAAGATGTCGTTTTGATCTATCGAGAGAAGGTCAGAAGAATGTGTTAACTAGAATGAGTAGTACTTCCAGACAAGGAAGCAACCTTGCGTTCATTACATTCATCTCTGTTTCACCACAGACATGTGGGAACACGGCCGATCACTGAAAGGTGTACGCTAAGGAAAAAACGGAACCGTACTTATCACTTCAACACAATTAAGAACTTGCGATGGTTATATTAGTTATCTTTCTATTCTGTTTCATACATAAGACTTGTTGCCGCATTACATAATCTTTGTAGAATCTTCATAGCCAGCCTTGACCTCAGTATCTTCTATCATGAAGCCTGTTTCTTGTACCATCTTAGCTTAGGTTTACTGTACTTTATTTTATTATCGCATTTTTACTGCTTTCCTTTACTTTATCGCAAATTTTTATATACTTTCACAAACTATACTTTTAAAGATTGAAAAACTTGGTCGCATGTATCATAAACATAACGCAATAACCTCAAACAGTCCCTATGTTCGACCTCGGATCACACCGAGAAACTTACGATGGAATTATACTTGGTTCCAACGTAAGGAAACTTGTGACAACGCACAGAATACTACTAGAACATCCATGAATAACGCATATCTAGAAGTAGTATTGCATGAATTGAGTCAAGTCAGGGCATTATTGTATATCTATCGGCTTGAACCGTGCGTGCATCGTATAGCATAACTTCAACGTTACAACCATCACACCGCGAATGTCAGAATCAGAGTAGGTCCATTAATGTTGTCGACGATCAACTTCTATAAATAGAAGCCGGTGAGCAGAACTTCATTTTATCCAAGGTTTTTCGCCTGAGGCTTACCTTTGGGCAGATCCTTGTGATCCATAAGAATGCGTGAGAAGAAATCTTGAGAGTTCTTCATCTCCTTCATCCATTCTGAGTGACGATCGGAGCCTTTGCTAGAGTTAGAGCTCGAGAGAGTCAGCTCCACCGCCCATCCATGGCACCACCGGCAGCCTTGACACACATCTGCTGGAAGCAAGACATTGCTTCCAGCTGGTCCTTTCATTTTTTCTCCTTTTCTTATATTGTATTGTATTACATTTTGGCTTAAGGAATTAATACATTTTGTGATCAATGCATTTCTTTACTTTCCTTCGATTCCATCTCCATCTTCATTTACTTAGCATCCTTGACTTTCATTGCATCACTTATTGAGACTGTTAGAGTATCGTATACCTAATCATGTGGGTATCTCATACCTAATCATGTGGCATAGGAATATGAAGCATGTAGCAAACCACCGGGAGGTGTGCGTTGCATGAGTCTTGTGAGAAAACCTTATTTACTTAGTGTGAAGCTGTAGCAACGCCTGTCTATAGGCGGACGCAATGCTTGTCTATGAGTAAAGTCAGCAACAACTAACTGTCCAGAAGGGTAAGTGGTTGGTTGCATTAAGCAATGTAAGCAAGTGTTCACTAGAGACAAGAATAATCTTACGTCAGCCAAGTTTATGTGGTTACCTTGTCTTATGAGCGCATCATTCATCATTTAGGCATACTTGGGAAAGTAGTCTAAAACCCAAATCTAAGACTCGAGAGAGCGGATTGGAACACATAAGCAAGAATGGGGAACTTAGAGATAAGCTCTATTTGCTATTACACAACGTATGCACCCTACAGATAGGATATTGCATGCATCCAGAAGTAGGATACGATGTTATGTGGCTATCACGCTTATGCAGCGAGAGCACGTGAGCGGGTTATGGAGGCTTAGAAATAGGCTTCTTAGCACTATTGCATATACATCGCATGCGTCCTAGAATTAGGCTAAAGTGTGTGTAGCATGATTGCATAGCTTGCGTTGGCTGAGGTTGCCCTTGCGGTCAAGCTTAAGGTTGCGATGAAGACATTCTCACATTTTATCTATTTTTCCAGGCATTTTACTATGCGTCATCAGTTGCCGTGTCTCTACCTCTCATTCGTATTCTCATTGCTTGATCTATTAGTTAGGAGTAGGAGTAGTTTGTAGCTTAAAACCCCCATCATTCTTTTATTTATCCATCACAAACACATCACTGCATAACACTTAGCTACAAGTCCCTGAGTTCGACCTCGGATCACCCGAGAAACTTGCGTTCTCGTTATACTTGGTGAGAGCGTAAGAAAACTTGTGATAGGAATGCATGATCATCGCATATAAGAGTAACGCATATTTTCATTCCAATGCATGGCCACCGACGCATGAGAACCAATGCATAACCTAAGACATGCATCACATATGGCGTCCCCCTAATTATAGTCATCAAAGGTGCAGACTTCATTCATGAGGTCGAACCTCTATGGAACGTCCTGGAGGATGAAGCAAAATTTGCCTCACCCTTCTTCCTCTCCTTACTTTTCAGTAATGATTGGTAGGTCTGCAACTCGTTGAGGAGAGTTGTAAGGTTATATTTCACTTTGTTAAGAATTACATTACTAACAAAGTGCAGGAAGCTCTCCGGCAAAGAATGTAAGATTATGCTAACCTGGCTGCCCTCATCGATGGTAAACCCATTCAACTGGACCATCATGTTTAGCACATGTTCACAAACAGAGGTGTCTTTTTCCATTTTGGAGTTGAATATATACTTAAGAGCCTCATGCATAAGCTATTCAGATGGTTGTCCAAACATCCCCCATAGGGACTCCATGATCTCATGCGTTGAGACCATAGGCTCATGTTTCTTGGCCAAGACTTCATAAAGACTTGCTAAGATGTAGGCTTGGGCCTTCTTATTCGCCCATGTCCATTGCTCGTATGCCTCTTAAACATTTCAAGCGGCATTTGGAGCTGGAATAGGAGGACAGATCTCCGTAAGAGCGAACATGAGATCCTCGATGATTAGGATCGTCGTGATCATGTGTTTCCATGTTGAAAAATTATTGCCAGTTAATTTTTCGGCGCTTAGCAAAGCTAATGTGGCTATTGCCATTTTGAAAAAGTTGTTGCTGAAAATACGAACAAAACTTTATTATATTTTGCTAAACCACTTTTAAACAATCAGTTTTGCAAAACAGTTTCAAGTACCCTAAGTGAAAAACTTCTATTTTGCAATGATGCCCCAGTGAGGCAGGACAAACATTACCGGTGGGGTGATCAGATGCCCCTTCACTAGGATGAGACATTCTCAACCATTAGGCAGAACCAACTCTTCGAACTGAATCTAATAGCCACCATTTTTCAATCCAGAATTGTTAACCGCATAAGTGTGACCCCTCGCTTTCGGTGCTAGAGGCCCGCCCTAATGAGCCCACCATAGGGAAGAAGCAGATTAGGACAATAGACTAAGTTACCTTATCCTCATACAGGAGATCAAATAAAGAAACGCGCAAAACTGCCATCCTTTAGGGGGACACTCCCAGGGTGCCTCGAGGCGATGCGCAGTAACTTTATTCAACCCAATGAGGGAGACTGAGGGATATGCTGTCACACTTCCCACTGCCACTTTCTATAAACACTCTCTCCATCCACCTTGATATTGACCTACCCAAACACCATCCGTTTGGGGGGACACGCCAAAGGTGCCTCGAGGCCAAGGGTAGATCTCACAGGGTAGACTATTTAGGAGAAATGTGAAAGGTTTAAGTGAAGCATCTTATGCCCCAAGTACCTCCCACTGAATGTTCTACCTAGGGGTTCATTAACCTAGACAATTTGGCTTCTGATTTTAGTCTAAGATGTCTTTTAAACTCTGCTCATAAACAACTTTTGTTTATGAAATATGAACAAGTTTAAGTAGTCAATTTAAACACTTTAATGGGTTGTCCTTAACTTGCATGCATACATCAAATCTATCTAATTCACCTTTTCAGGTAAGTTCCCAGGTAGGGGTGTTATGTTTCGTCAACTTAAATACCCCAGCCTAGACAGAACCCGCCTTAGACATAAGGTCCCATATAGATAGATTTTCTACACTTTAACCTTTTATTAGTCAATTTAATCCTATTAAATTGATGAAAAAGATTAAAGCCTTAGGGTTGCTAATCATATTAGAACCGTGATCTTAGGTCTATGTGATCCAAGTTTTAAACATTTTAAAACCATGAATTAAACCTAAGTGAGCATGCATGTCTTTCTTATTTCTTTTAGTTCTAATTTCTCTTTAACTTTTGAAAAAAAAACAACTAAAAAACCATTGACAACAAGGTGTTTATAATGCTTATAAAGAACCTATGTGTCATGCTTCATGCAATGTCCGGTCATTATTATACATAACTTTTATATACGCATAATAACCAAGCAAAACATTCTTACCATTCACCCTAATACTATAACAATTATAATATAAAGATGTTACATGTCAATGCTTTTTTATGCATGCATAAATATAACTCTTATATTATATGATACATGAGCATGCACTTACATAATTAAATCATGCTTCTCTAAATTATAACATTTACAATAAAGAGATGATGCATGACTAATGCATAATCTAAGGTGGGATTTACTATATGTGCATACCATATGACATATAGAAAACCATACATCGCATGTATTTAACTAAGGATTATGGACCAGGATGAGCCTTTACAGAAAACCGGAATGAAATAATCCTATCTATTACATTTTTCATCGAGCGAACCAGTTTACAGGCGAACCGGGTCTTGAATTGCCAGGAGGACTCCATCGTGTAGTAAACGCCGAAGGTAGATGATCGCCCAGCACGCACTAAACGATAGACACAATAGCTAAACGATCGCTTAGACGACAACAAGGCTACGAAGCCTGATCGTCTAGGCGATCGCTTAACGCGGCGAAAGGTAAACGATTTATCGTGCGCTGCTAAGCGATGAAGCTTGCTAAACTAAATGATCATCTAGTGTGCACGTGCGTTAAACAATACGTGAGCATCCCATCGTCTACACGACCCGATATGTAATGACCCGAAGGAGGGGTACATGAATGAACCGGTATCACATCCGAATTAGAGGGATCCTGAGGACATGAAAGTATGGTTAAGAAAGGCTTAAAAGAATTGAAATTTACTACCTATACCAACAAGGTGCACCTTCCTTTTCGGTGACTCAATCATAAGAACTCTAAAGTTAAACGTGTTTAGCTTGGAGCAATCCTATGTTGGGTGATCTCTTGGGAGTTTTCCTAGGATGCATGTGAATGAGGACAAAGCATGCTGAAAGAACCCGAAGGCAAGGAAGGATGACATAGCCAGGTCGTAGGGGACAAAGGGGAATGCCAAGGCCATCAGGGGCCAAATATGGATTCCTAATCTTGGTTCGAATCCTAGGCCTGGGGCGTTACACGATACCCAGCGATCGCTTACCCCATCGTCTACACGACCCGATCAACCCTTGATCGTCTCCTTCCTCGAAGAACTACAACTCTTGCTCCAACCTTCTTCACGAACGACTCAAGACTCAAACTGACTTTGAATTACAAACTCGATAACGATTATCAATGCCCAAAAACGCAGGGGCCTTTACAATCAACCGAAAATGTAAAAGAATTAAATCAAACCAAGGCTAACATCCATGAAAACATCCATTAATCCACACATCCACTGCAATTTAACAATTAAATAGAGCAGACATGCACCCACCAATTGAAGGATCTCTTAACGAAGAGCATCCATGATATGCGATGTCTTAATCACACTACTCGATGATATATGCGATGCTACAAAATTCACTGTAGAATGTTAATTAATGCGTGCATATAGTTTATGCCTGTCACAAGTTTTCTCGCGATGAAACCAAATATAATTTCACCGCGAGTTTCTCAAAATGATCCGAGGTCAAACACAGGGATTTACGATGCTAGTGCGACAATGAAGTGATATATGCGACCGTAAACAACTTAAGATTATGAGGTGCTTAAGAGTAAAATGCGATGATAAATGAACAAACAGGTAAATAAATCTGAAGTTGTGCAAGGTGTGTGTGAGAGAATATGATGGCAAGTCTTGTGGATAGAATCAGAGTGAGAATGGGTTTGGGGAAAAAAATATCGCAAGTTTGTCAATCCTGTTGAGGACGCAACTAAGGTTCCGTCTTCCCTTGGCTTACACCTATCGGTTATCGCCTGCATCACCATATCTCTATGATGATCAAGGACGAACGTTTCCAAACGCATTGTTTCCATCTCTAAAAATACTTTTTGCTTTAGTTAACGCATTCTATCAACCTTCTTTCGAGAGGTGGATTAACATCTTCACTTCTGCTCTCGTAGGTGAAGATGCCATTGAACATACGTTAAATAAACTTAGCTGACTTCTTCAACATGGATTGACTTACTCGCTCAATCCTTCCCCCACACCCTGGAGGTTTAGTGACTCATGGTGAGAGAAATGGAAGATGAATTCGTTATGGTGAACAGAGAGATAAAGATGAACATGATAATGATATTAATTGGTAAAGATAAAGTGTTTGTTACAGAGATATGAATGAAAGACAGGGAATGAAAAACAATCGATGAACGGAAAGTAAGAACAGTTAAGAGCAGCATGTCAATGTCTTAGCACGGATCCCGAATGGAGCTATTTTCTTGCTGGCATGATGGAGGAATGAGGTGGAGAACTTCCTTCTCAAGAGAGTTCTTGAGGGAAGAATGTCCCTTGCACAAAACTCTTTTTCCTTTTCTTTTTCTCATGTGTTTCTCCCTCTCAGTGTGTTTAGTGTTTCTCCCTCTCGATGTGTTTAGTGTTGTTGTTGCTATTTATAGACTTTAGCACCTCTTGCGTCAGTGGTCCCGCTCTGAAAAGTTAGTTTTTTCTGTCGAGGCTTGGTGGGAATGTCTGCTCTGCTCCACATTCAATTTGTCAGGTTGTACATCAGAAAAGCTGCACAATTTTAGAAATCCCCGAGAATGCATTGATCTTTTTGTCAACGAGCAATCGTCGCATGCGGTGATACCTGTTACTTGCAAAACAAAGGTTTGGACATCCTTTTTTCCATCGCAATGCGGTCAACGGGTGTGTTTTCGATACTTTTACAATCTTTGCATTTCTAAGCCAATTTTACTATGTTCGATGCAACTTTTTTTCCTATTGTCTCATATTCTTAGTAAGATGATATAAATAACTTGTATTTCTACCAGTTCTCACACCCCCAAATTTAAAAATATGTTTGTTCTCAAGCATATCCTCACTAAGGCAATTCAGCTCAAGTCCTGTCCTTGTTTTGCACCGATCAGCTATGCAGAATGCTATTCCTCTACATAATTTCTCAAAATCACTTGTTCTTTCTATCCTTTGAACATTTCTTCAGCATGCTCTACTTTAGTCTTACCTTAGACAAACCTCTGCTCAAAGTTCCCTTCTTGTTCCGAAAAGATGTTTTTTCTTTTTCTTGTAAGAAAATGAAATGCACCTTTTATGTCATAGCCTGGTTTGCGTCTTACGATAGAGATCGTTGATCATGGTTACACTCTTCGTTTTGGCTTGCTCCCATGGGTGTCATGCGAACATCCAACTTCGGTTGTGTACCAAGCTCAACTTCAACTCTTGTCCCTTGGCCAAGTTTTTACTTTAGCTGGTCAGTGGAGTTGTCTCTTTTTTTTTTTTTTTTTCTGTTTTGTATTGCGTCGATCCTAGCAACCTACCTTCGTTTTGGCTTACCTGCATGGGTGTCATGCGAAGTATCCAACTATGAGCAAGTTCCTTTCACGACTTAACTCTTATCAAGTTGGGATTTTCCCTTGCACTGACAGTGGAGTTTTTTTTTTTTTTTTTTTTTTTTAAGATGAACGCATCTGCTCAGACCCTTCCCACCCCTAAATTTAGAGGGTCATAAGGTCCTCATTGCATCGTGTTGGACAGAAAAGACAAAACACTTAGTCAAAAGTTTGAAAAGAAGGTTTGAGTAGAGTCTTGTACTAGAGAAGGTAAAGTTGAAACTATTGCGATGAATTGTCTAAGTGTTAAGCAGAAAATGCGATATATAAAGAAATTGCATTAAGGTTACGCATAATACTCATCATAGCAGCGTAAATAAATGGCGCAAAAGAAAAAAATGAAATACAGCATTGAATTGACAAAGGATGATATAAACAAAGAGGCCAAGAAATAAGGAAAGATAGTCATTCAATATATATAAATTGACTAAGTAAAAAAGATTGTAATTGTCGCAAACACAAAAATTTTTAAAAAAATGAAGAAAATACAAAGGTAGGGAAGAAGGTGATACAACCCCAAATTTAAACTTGAGGCGGGGGCTCATTGTGGGGCGGAGGTTGTGGAGCTTCAGGTGGCGCTTCTTGAAAGAAAAGAGGCTGTCGCAGATGGTGAAGAACCACAGGACCATGTAAATATGCGGTTAATAAGTTGAAGTATTCATGGTTGCATTCTCCTAACTGCCTCTAATTCAGGCGAAGAGTAAAGAGATTGTGTTGTATGTTGATCATCTGGTGCAGCTCTGCATTGCTTTCTCGCAACTCCATGAGGGTTTGGCAGAAGAAGGAGAGTTCTTGGGTTAAGAGCCCCATATATTCTCAAGGGCAGCAATAATGGATGTGGTGGGGGGAGGTGCCATTGATGTCTCATCTGCATCGGTTTGGGGCTGAATGGAAGGGCCTTCATCAAACCGTGTGGGTCATCAACATGCAACGAAGCTTTAGGTGTCACACCCCGCCCTAGGCCACCTTCTTAGCCTAGAGAAAGGCGTGACTACAGCAGTTACCAACCCTTGGGCTGACACTTACTGCCTAATAACTCTTGCGGAATAACCTTAATACCAATTATAATTCATATGCAATGGGACATCTTTAGGCCCACAATTTATTAAGTTAGAAACATAATATGTTTAGAGTCATTACAACACTAGATTTACAAGCCCCAAAAACCCAAAAACCCTAGTTCCTATATGAACAACAGTAACATGTGTACAATATTGATAGTAACCACCTAGCCAATGGGTTACAAGTCTTTTGATTCTTTAGTGGCAGAGCAGATACTGAGCTATCTTCAGAGGATTTGACCGCTACCTGTTGGGGGAAAAAAACATTTGAAAACAAGGTGAGCTTATGCCCAGTGAGTGATCGAGAAAACATAGTAAATTCTCATGCATGATTTCAGTAATGAGTTTTTAACTGTAACATAAACTTTTACAGTATTTGTACTGCAGCATAAACATTTTCCAAACGTAGAACATACAAAACTATTTTAATCATAAAATAGTAAAATCATTTCTCAATCCAACGTACCCTACTATGGGTAAAACAATCCCAACAACAACTATTAGTCCAGAGACAACCCTTTTGCTCAATCTCTGATTGTATTCACCTGTGGCCACACTAAGTACCCTCACACATTAGGTACTTCTGCTCATATACCTTCTCAATGTCCTTCAGTATCGAGCTACTAGGATACCTTCTCAAACGTCCTTCAATATCCCATTGGCTTGGTACCTTCTCAAACGTCCCTCAGTACCAATAAATATCTTCTCAAATGTCCTTCAGTATCTAGTTGGGTGGATACCTTCTCAAATGTCCTTCGGTATCGCATTTTAGTAAAACTAGTCATAAACGAAGTTTCTCTTTAATACATGTAAAGTATAACACATATAAAACATGACTTTAAAGATGTTAATGCATGCTGGATCAAATCAACACATATAAATAGTTTTTCAACAATTTCTTACACATGCATGCGTTCAAAACATAATTCACAACTTGCTTAGAAATCACTTAATAAAACTAGTAGGCATGAGAATATTTTTGAAAACATGCTTTCTATAACACGTTGTAATCAAACAGTTTAAGCAAAATGTTTTAGTCAAAACATTTTAGCCACTCACCTTGATTTCTTAGGAGCTTTTCACTTTAGTGGCTCCTCGGGCTCCTTTTCAACCCTAGAATCCAGATTCAACTTACAGCTTAGATTACTCATATTTATGGACCTTATTTTGAAATATTTCCTTCTACAAACTTATTCTAAAATGTCTCAGAAAGCTTACCCTAATTTCAGCTTAGAAATTCTCGTGGTTTGGCCGGAATCACAGAATATTCAAGACTAGCCCAGACTGATTCGACAGTCTGACCCTTCTGCATTCTTCTCAATCTCCAGCCCGGTTCCTTTGAGGTTTTCCCTCCAGCAGCCCCACTCTGAAAACTAGACTTCCATAGCTTTCAGATGGTTTTAGAATCACTCCAAAAGCACAAGTATATTGGGAGATCTTCTCGTCCAAAATTGATGCATTCTCCTCAACCCTCACTGTCCAATGTGCTCTACTCTCCCTCTCTTTTTACGTAATTTCTGATTTTGTGATTTGAAAATGATGTTCCAAAGGCTCTATTTATAGGCGTCCAAACTTCCCCTTGTGTTGACACCACCTACTTGGCTGCATGGCCAAGTGTTTACCTCTCCCCTTATCAATGCAAGCTTGCATCATCTTGGCCCAAAGTGTCTTCTTCACATGCGTCCACCACAATTCCTTAGCCCTTAAGAATTTCTCCCAAGAAGACACATGGTTTGGCTGACGTTTGCCCTTGTGACCTCACCCTCCGTATGTGTTCAACTTAGGGTTTTCAATGCATAATCCACAATAATGCAGCCAAATTCAACGCATAGGTGCTTGCCCGGCCGTTCGATGCATAGGCGAGGCCCTTCGACGTTTGTGTGGGCGAGACGTTCGAAAACAGCATCGGACGAGGCATTTTTGCACGCACAGGCTGCTCTCGCTCTCTCCCACTTTCTCGCTCAAAATCTTGCTCTCTCCACTCTCGCTCAAAATCTCGCTCTCTCTACTCTTGCTCTCTCCCACTTTCTCGCTGGTCTTTCTCTCTCCAATCTCACTCTCTCCCACTTTCTCGCTCAAAATCTTGCTCTCAATGATCTCACTAGTCTCGATCTCAATGATCTCGCTCTCAACGATCTCGCTCTTAGCTACTGCGAACATTGTTTGTCTCCATGAAATTTCTACACGATTGTGCCACTAGTCACTTAGCTTCTAGTGTTTTGTGCACCACACGCATTTCACATAAATTTTCCATACTTAGCCAATTTTTTCCAAATTTCCCCAAACTCAATTTCCGTATTTTTCTTTTCAAATCCCCATTCCTTCTTCACCATTCCACACTAACTTTCTCATCAACCTACTTATTATACAAATTTCATTACAATTTTACCAATTAAAGTTCAACTTAAATTATTCAAGGAAAATCTACTTAATACTTAGAAATTTCCTTCCCTTTAACATAGGATTTAACTCACTTAGTTAATTTCTTTTATCACTTGCTTAAGTAAGGAAAATAGAAATCCGGGTTTCACACTAGAGGACAGGTGGAGTGGTGAGGGATGGCTAATGGATGCTGCTGGGGATGGGGGGTTGGAGTCAGGGGCAAGAAGAAGGTTGGTAAAATGATCGGGAAGAGGGGAAAGGGGATCAATGGTAGGGCTTGGTGGTCGGATAAGTAAGGGTAAAGGATCTTCCAAGGGCTCATTGGGTGGCTGAAGAAATGTTAAGGACTATGCGTTACTCCTACTCCTAACTAAACAGATTAAGTAATGGAAGTATGACTATGAGAGTTGGTAGAGACACGGCAACTATTAACGCGTAAGAAGATGCATGGAAAAATAGATAAAATAGTGGAGGGGATGACTTCACCGCATCAATAAGCTTGATCGCAAGGGTAACCCCAGCCAGCACAAGTTATGCGATCATGCTATACACAATTGTCTTGGACGCATGCGATGCATATGTGATAATGTCGATAGGACTTATGTCTAAGTCTCTATTCTTGCTTATGCGATCTAACACACATAAGACAAGGTGACCGCATACCACCATATCCTTGTTTTAGGGCGCATGCGCTATAGCAAATAGAACTTATTTCTAAGCCTCTACTCTTGCTCATGCGATCTAATCTGACTCAAGTCTAGATTTGGTTTTTAGACTACTCTCTCAAGTATGTTCAAATGATGAATGATGCACTCATAAGACAAGATGATCACATAAAGCAAGGTTGACATAAGATTATTCCTATCTCTAAGAACACTGCTTTCTTTGCTCGGTCAGTTCCACTACTTACCCTCTCGGGCAGTTAGTCACCGCTGATCAGCTCATAGACAAGCATTGTGATCGCTCATAGACAAGCATTGCTATAGCCTCACACTAAGCAAAGAGGATTTATTCACTATACTCGCGCAACGCACACCTCTCGGGAGTTTGCTACATGCTTCATATGTCTATGCTGCATGATTAATTATGCGATACTCTAGCAATCTTACTTAGTCGTTGTAATGAAAGTAAAGGATGATAAAGAAGAGGTAAATGAAGATGGAAATGAAGGAAATAAAGAGATGCATTGATTACAAAATGTATTAATGTCTTAAGCCAAAATGTAATACAATACAGAGATAGAAGAGAGATGGAAGGCCAGATGTAGGCAATGTCTTGCTTCCATTAGATGTGTGTCAAGGCTGCCAATGATGCCATAGAAAGACGGTGGAGTAGTCTCTCGAGATCTATCTCCGGTGAAGCTCTGGTCATCACTCAGAATGGTTGAAGGAATGAAGAACTCTCAAAGAATGTCTTCTCACGCTCTCATCTGTGATCACAAGGATCTGCCTTAAGGCAGAAGCTCGGATAATTTGAAGTTGGGCTCTAAGGCTCTATTTATAGAGCTCAATTGCTGATAGCATTAATGGTCATGTTCTGAATCTCTGCCACTAACTGCGTGATGGACCTGCTCTGAATCTCTACTACTAACGGCGTGGTAGGTGAAATGTCAATACCGTCTTTTGATACTCCCAAGGTATGCGTTCATGCTTGGTTTCTAAAGTACCATCGCATTTCACCACCCTTGCGTTCATCCCTCTATTATGGTTATTACTATGTAGCCGCAACCTCTATGCAATGGATGCATGTGGTTAATGACCGTAACATCCATGTGACGAACGTATGTGATCGCCTTTGTGATGGTGGGATTCACCTCATGCGATCGATTCCTGCGATAGCTACAAAAATAGATATTTGGACACAAAATAACGCATAATATTGGGTTAGCCAAGATTTTCGATGCTGATCGACACAAGCTCACTTTTCACATGAATTCTTAGTATAATCACTACATATTCTACTTGTTAGCCCTCCTAATTCTAAATAAAATGCTATAATAACTTGCATTTCTACCAGTTATCAGGCACTCTCTGTGCTCGACCCTTCTCGACGAGTAGATGGAGATGTGGATGCTGATGGTTTATGCTTGGGTTTTCCGGTGATAATAGGGACTGGTCTTAGCTGGGTTGCGAGGCAGCGACTGGTGGCGAGAAAGGCTACTTCCCACATGAAGACTGGGGCTTTGGAGGGGGATGATGGTTGGGAAGAAGAGTGTGATGATTGTCCGACCATGGATTCAGGTGAAGGGAAAGAAGAGAGTGGCGCTTTTGAAGATCCAACAAACTACGAGTTTTAGGACATAAAATCCAACAAACTATCACTTGGACTAAAACTCCTAGTGGGGTATCACAATGTTGAACTTAAGTGAGAAACATATGAGTACAATAAACATATGAATACAATAAACTAGGGCATATACCCAAATGTTCAGATAGAGCTAGGGCATTTCCAAAGAATACAATATCTGTAGCGTCTTTGGAAATGGAACTAAAACTCCTAGTTTATTTAACGTATGCCACCGCAAAAATGATATGCGATGTCTTAATCACGCTACCCGATGATATATGCAATGCTACAAAATTCACTGTAGAATGCCAATTAATGCATTCAATAGTTTATGCGTGTCACAAGTTTTCTCGCGATAAAACCAAGTATAATTTCACCGTGAGTTTCTCATAATGATCCGAGGCCGAACACGAGGATTTATGATGCTAGTGCGCCAATGAAGTGATATATGCGACCATAAACAACTTAAGATTATGAGGTGTTGAAGAGTAAAATGCGATGATAAATGAACAAACAGGTAAATAAATCTGAAGTTGTTCAAGGTGTGTATGAGAGAATGCGATCACGAGTCTTATGGATAGAATCACAGGGTGAGAGTGGGTTTGGGGAAAAGAATATCGCAAGTTTGCCAATCCTGTTGAGGACGCAACTAAGGTTCCATCTTCCCTTGGCTTACACCTCTTGGTGATCGCCTGTGTCACCATATCTCTATGATGATCGGGGATGAACGTTTCCAAACGCAAGGTTGTTTCCATCTCTAGAAATACTTCTTGCTTTAGTTAATACATTCTATCAACCTTCTTTCAAGAGGTGGATTAACAACTTCACTTCTGCTCTCGTAGGTGAAGATGCCGTTGAGCATACGTTAAATAAAATTAGCTGACTTCTTCAACATGGATTGACTTACTCACTCAATCCTTCCCCCACACCCTGGAGGTTTAGTGACTCATGGTGAGAGAAATGGAAGATGAATGCGTTATGTGAATAGAGAGATGAAGATGAACATGATAATGATATTAATTGGTAAAGATAAAGCGTTTGTTACAGAGATATGAATGAAAGACAGGAAATGAACAACAATCGATGAACGGAAAGTAAGAACAGTTGAGAGCAGCATATCAATGTCTTGGCACGGATCCCAATCAAAGCTATTTGCTTGCCGGCGTGATGGAGGAATGAGGTGGAGAACTTCCTTCTCAGGAGAGTTCTTGAGGGAAGAATGTCCCTTGCACAGAACTTCTTTTTCCTTTTCTGTTTCTCGTGTGTTTCTCCCTCTCGGTGTGCTGAGTGTTGCTATTGCTATTTATAGACTTTAGCACCTCTTGCGTCAGTGGTCCCGCTTTGAAAAGATAGTTTTTCCTGTTGAGGCTTGGTGGGAATGTCCGCTCTACTCCACATTCAGTTTGTCAGGTCGTACATTAGAAAAGTTGTACAATTTTAGAAATCCCCGAGAATGCATTGATCTTTTTGTCCACGAGCAATCGTCGCATGCGATGATACCTGTTACCTGAAAAACAAAGGTTTGGACATCCTTTTTGCCATCACAATGCAGTCAGTGAGTGTGTTTCCTATACTTTTACAATCTTTGCATTTCTAAGCCAATTTTACTATGTTTGACGCAACTTTTTCTTCCTATTGTCGCATATTCTAAGTAAGATGATATAAATAACTTGTATTTCTACCAGTTATCATAATCCAAAGTGTGGTCTTTGCTGGATTTGGTAGAGGTAGGAGGAGAGATAGATCGTGTAAACGATAAGCAAGTGGGAGAGAAAGAGCTATTGTATAGCACGAATGCTTATCGTTTAGATGAAGCTACACGATCGTGTAGGTTTTACTAAGTGATCGTTTAATGAAAGGTAGACGATCGTTTAGAAAACGCGACACGCTATGCGATCGATTAGGAAAGCTAAGTGATCGTTTAGGGACAGGCGTGCGATCATTTAGGTGCTGGTGTGCGATCGTTTAGACAATGAGCTACTATCGCATAGGCTCTCAAGCTAGGCGATCGTTTATGTTTCCACACCGATTGCGAATTTTTTAACCCTTTTGCAAAATGAAACCAGTTTTCATTTTATTCATCCGTTACCATAACTGAATGTGGCTGCTCCCACTAACGCACGATTAAGGAGAACAAAACAGTCAATTATTTCATAATTAACCAATTTAATGATAAATGAATATAATCATACTATATTCTTACCATATAGTTTACTATCACATATTTACTATAGTAATTTCTCCTCCACTTGATATAAATCATATGTATATCTAATTTCCTCCAAAATAATGTATCTTATACATTTAGCCAATTATAACATATATAATTAACTAGTTCAATTATATTATATATAATCGAACTTTCTCTTGTCAATTTAAACATTTCAAACTGACCCAAACACTGATTCTTGACTTTATCCAAGTTACCCAGGGGACCTAATGGACCTGTGGCTCGAAGTTCCAATAGTTCGTGAATAGCTGACTAAACTCTTTAGTCACGAGATCCACCATCCGTTAACTGTTAGGCATTCCACTAAAGACCAACAATTGAACTCTTCTTACCATAGATATATTTCTGTGTCCATCGGATATAACCAATCATGAGTATGATGACGCTTTACATATGCTCGTAAGTACAACTGAGCCAATTTACTGTTTGTTCCCTATAGTTACATCTCATTCCTTAAGTACCACTGATTCTTCTAATGAATAATACAATATAGTCCAACTATGTGTGAACACCTCTTGGGCCAAGAGCAGGTGTATGGCGCCATATCGTTTAAGCCTTGGAATCAGTCCTTAAAGGAGCTATCTATCTACTTGCCCCTACCTCGGGGAAGGAGTGAATTCCATCTTGTGTAGTTGAGTTCCCAGCTCCCAAATTAGACGAATCCCCCAAAATGGTAGATTTGAATTGACGACCTGGCCACTCGTACCCATACAAATCAAAGGACCGCCCTCAATGACAGAAGTTCCCAACTCACTCAGGATTGAAGTCATGTTACCTATGGTCATCCTAGTGAAATGAAGTCTCTGTTATGAACGGTGTTATATAACGAGATGTTAACACTTCGTGGTCAGGTCTTATACAAACTCTTTGTATAGGAGAACCCCGCTCGCATGTCCCCTACACGAATGATCAGGATCAGACCATCTATGACAAGTCACAACACTTATGACCATTCCACAAAGCGGGTCGCATCCGTATCCATATACTATAGACCATTTTGGTTATCACTCAAGACATGATTCACTTGTATGTCACCACATACATGCGTAAGTTACATACAGATAACCAGGGATTTTATGTTTATTGGTTTGTGGTAAAGAAAATAAAAGATACAACTGAGCAAAATCAAGATGTGAAGTAAATATCATATATTATACAACACAAGCGTCCGTACAAACTGTTTACAAACTACAGGACACGAGACTTTAGGGCATCAACCTAACAGTCTAGCCTACATGATAGTGGCTAACCCTAAAAAGTTGGAACCGCGTTTGAAAGTTTGCCTCTTTGTAGGCTACCCCAAAGAAACGAGGGGTGGATACTTCTATGATCCAAGTGAGAATAAGGTGTTTGTGTCGACAAATGCTATCTTCTTGGAAGAAGACCACGTCAGGGATCATAAACCACGAAGCAAACTTGTTTTAAATGAGATTTCTAATGAGACTACTGAGAGTTCAACAAGAGTTGTTGAACAGACTGATAGATTAACAAGAGTTGTTGATGTCGGTTCATCTAGTCAACAATCTCAAGAGTTGAGACTGCCTCGACGTAGTAGGAGGGTTGCGAACCCACCAGAATGCTACATGGATTTTATTGAAGCCCAAAATATCATGTCTGATGATGGAGTTGAGGATCCATTGTCTTATAAGCAAGCAATGGAGGATGTTGACAAAGATAAGTGGATTAAAGCCATGAATCAGGAAATAGAGTCTATGTACTTCAATTCTGTCTGAGAACTTGTGGATCAGCCTAACGGGGTAAACCCTATAGGGTGTAAGTGGATCTACAAGAGAAAACGAGGTGTAGATGGAAAGGTGCAGACCTTTAATGCTGGACTCGTGGCAAAGGGTTATACCCAGGTTGAGGGAGTGGACTATGAGGAAACTTTCTCACTTGTTGTTGTGTTGAAGTCTATCAGGATTCTCCTGTCCATAGATACATTTTATGATTATGAGATATGGCAAATGGACGTCGAGACTGCCTTTCTGAATGGTAATCTTGAGTAGACCATCTACATGGCTCAACCAGAGGGATCCATTGTTCCAGATCAAGAGAAAAAGGTTTTTAAGCTTAATAGGTCCATTTATGGGCTGAAATAAGCATCTAGATCTTGGAACATTAGATTTGATAGTGCCATCAATTCATTTGGCTTTGATCAAAATGTTGATGAGCCTTGTGTTTACAAGAAAATCATCAATAACTCAGTAGCTTTTCTGGTGTTGTATGTGGATGATATCCTACTCATTGGGAATGATGTAGGTTTTCTGACTGGCATTAAAACGTGGCTAGCCGCCCATTTCCAAATAAAATATTTGGGAGAGGCATAGTATATTTTAGGGATCCAGATCATTCGAGATCATAAGAACAAGAGGTTGGCCTTGTCTCAGGCATCGAACATTGACAAGATGTTGAGATACTTGATGCAGAATTCCAAGAGGGGTTTATTACCCTTCAGAGCCAACCTCTCGTTGTTGTTACAATCACGAACAGTCTGCTCCTCGAACAGCAATTCTTCGACACTACCACTCTGCAACCTTGTGTAGCTGAGTTCCCAGCTCCCCAATCCGACGAATCCCCAAAAAGGTAGGCTTTTTGAGTTGGCAATCTGGCCACTCTTACCCATACTAATCAAAAGACTGCCCTCATACGCAGGAGTTCCCAACTCACTCAGAATTAAGGTCATGTCACCTATGGTCATTTTAGTGAAATGTAAGTCTCAATTATCAACGGCGTTATATAAAGAGACTAATCATTTCGTGGTCCAGTCTTATGCAAACTCTTTGTATAGGATACGCCCGCTCACATGTCTCCACATGAATGGTCAGGATCAAACCATTTATAGCACTTTACAACATTTGTTACATCTACAAAGTGGGTCGTATCCATAGTGTCACCAAGATAAGGTATCCCTCTTTTATCCTTATACTACAGATCATTTAGGTTATTACTTAAGGCATGATCCACTTGTATGTCTCACATACATGCTTAAGTTACATGAAATAACCAAGGATCTTAGTTATTGGACTAAGTAAATGCTTATAAAATAACACTTCTTTTATTAATAACAATGTGTGTACAAAATGTTTACAGACTATGAGACCACTGGGAGAATTAGGACACAAATCCCAACAATCTCCCGCTTGTCCTAATGCCTCGGGAGACTAATGTACAATACAGAAAAATAGTACAATATATAATAAACTAGGGCATACTCTATACCCCAGTATCATCTCCCACTTGCCCTAGACAAGGTGTCGCATGTCCCATAGACCCAGACTCTCCAAATGACCCTCGAACACTTTAGTCGTGACAGCCTTCGTAAACGGATCAGCAACGTTGTGCTCCGACGCGATTTTCATGACTATCACATCACCGCGATGCATAATCTCCCTGATCAAATGATACTTTTATTTAATATGCTTGCCTCTTCGATGACTCCAAGGTTCCTTAGAATTTGCCACAGCCCCGTTGTTATCACAATAGAGAGTGATCGGCAAACACATATATGGAACAACTTATAAATCAATAAGGAACTTCCTAAGCCAAAAAACCACTTTAGCAGCTTCACAAGCAGCTACGTATCCGGCTTCCATAGTGGAGTCTATGATGCATCCTTGCTTGATGCATGGCCAAACTACAGCCCCTCCATTCAGAGTGAACATTGACCTTGATGTCGATTTCCGAGAATCTCTATCAGTCTGAAAGTCAGAGTCTGTGTATCTTGTAAGGATCAAATCCTTATCTCCATACACGAGCATATAGTCCCTCATTCTTAGAACATACTTGAGAATCATTTTAACCGTCGTCTAATGATCTAATCCTGAACAGTGTCCTAAGAAACCTCAAAAGGTTAAGGAAATGAGATGGATTCCCTATGCTTCAGTTGTTGGAAGCCTCATGTATACAATGTTATGTACTAGAACTGACATTTGCTATGCATTAGGAGTGAGATATTTCTTGGTGATGGGAAATTAGATGTCAATTTACTCGACAACTAAAATCCCTTGGACGCAATATGCGATGCATGTTCTTAAGGTATATGTTGATAGTCATGTGTTGGACTGACTATGTGTTAATAAATGTATGTGATGACCATGCGTCCTGTCATAAGTTTTCTTGCGCTCACGCCAAGTATAACGTGAACGCAAGTTTCTCGGGTCATCCGATGTCGAACTCAGGGACTTGTAGCAAAATAAATGCGGTAATGTGCATGCAGCGGTTGAATAAAAGAATGGATGGGAAGGTTTCTAAGTTAACACTATTCCTACTCCTAGCTAACAGACAACGCAATGAGAATATGCATGAGAGGTAGAGACACGACAACTCTTGACATGAAATAAATGAATAGGAAAATGGATAAAATGCGGAGATGTTTTCATTGCAATACTTAAGAGTGACCGCGAGGGCAACCTTAGTCAACGCAAGCCATGCAATCATGCTACACACACTTGAGCCTAACTCTAGGACGTATGTGGTGGGTATGCATAAGTGTCGAGATGACCGCATACAACCACCATATCCTACTTCCTGGACGCATGCAATATCCTATCCGTAGGGTGTATACGTTGTGTGAAGGCAAATGGAGCTTATCTCTAAGTTACTCATTCTTGCTTATGTGATCCAATCCGCTCTCCCGAGTCTTAGATTTGGATTTTTGACTACTCTTCCAAGTATGCCTAAGTGATGAATGATGTGCTCATAAGACAAGGTAACCGCATAAAATTGGTTGACGCAAGATTATTCCTATCTCTAGTGAACAATGACTTACATTGCTTAATGCGACCAACCACTTACCCTCCCGGGCAGTTGGCTATTGCTGACTTTACTCATAGACAAGTAATTCATTGGCCTATAGACAGACGTTGCTACAGCTTCACACTAAGAAAATAAGGTTTTCTCACATACTCACACAACACACACCTCTCGGTGGTTTGCTACATGCTTCATATCCCTAATCCACATGACTAAATATGCGATACTCAAGCAATCTCACTAAGTAATGCAATGAAAGTAAGGATGCTAAGTAAAGAAGATGGAGATGGAATCGAAGGAACACAAAAATGCATTGAAAACATAATTTATTAATTCCTTAATCACAAAATGTCATACAATACAATATAGGAAAAGAAAGGAAAATGAAATGGTCGGCTGGAAGCAAAGACTTGCTTCCAGCGGATGTGCGTCAAGGCTGCCGGTGGTGCCATGGATGGGCTGTGGAGCTGACTCTCTCGAGATCTAGCTCCGGTCGAAGGCTCCGGTCGTCACTCAGAATGGATGAAGGAGGTGAAGAACTCTCAAGCTTCTTCTCACGCATTTTTCTGGATCGTAGAGAAAACCCTGGGTTGTAGGGGTAATCCCCGGACCAGTTGAATTTCTGCTCATCAGCTTCTTTATATAGAGCCTGGATCGCCAACAGCATTAATGGACTACTCTGATTCTGACATTCGGCGCATTTAGTCTTTTCTGAACCTCTATTGCTAACGGCATGGTAGGTGAAATGTCAACATCATCTTTTATTTTTCTCGAGGTAGATGCGTTGATGCATTTATTCTACCAACATTGCGTTGATCCCTTTACCATGCATTATCGTGTAGCCGCAATCATGTAATGACAGCATTCACTTAATACCACAACTCTACACGATGACCACAATCGCTTGACGAGCGCAACTCCCATGCGATGGACGCATGCGGCTGATTACCACAACATCCATGCGTTGATCGAACGCGTTCGCCTTTGCGATGGAGAGTTTCTCCGCATGCGGTCATCTATGCGGTGGTCCGATTTCTACGTTTGCATTCACTTCCTGCATTAGCTACAAAAATAGAACATTGAACGCATAATATTGGGTTAGCTGAGATTCTTAATGCTGAACCCCGCAAGCTCAATTTCTCGTGAATTCCTAATATAATTGCCACATATTCTGCTTAACAACCCTAATAATTCTAAGTAAAAGGCCTAAGATGACATGCATTTCTGCATGTCATCACATATGAGGGCAGTCTTTTGATTAGTATGGATGAGAGTAGCTAGATTGCTAACTCAACAAGCCTACCTTTTCGGGAATTCGTCTGATTGTGGAGCTGGGAGCTCAGCTACACAAGGTTGCCGAGTGGTAGTGTCGAAGGATTGTTGTTCGAAGAGCAGACTGTTCGTGATTGTAACGACAACGAGAGGTTGGCTAGACGATTGCTCATGAGAGTGAGATATTGCTGTGCAATTGCTCATGAGAGCGAGAGATTTCTAGAAGAAGAGTTCTTCAAAGGTATGTCTCTCAATTCCTTTTGTATTTGATTCAGAAAGCATGCTATAATTTTCTTGAAGATGCATAACTATTCTATATGTTTGTGAATGCATTCATTCTTTCACAATGGGCTTGGAAAGATTTTGTTTCCATTCACAGTTCTTTTAAATAAGAGTTTCTTCAGTAGATTGCATGATTAAATTACATTAAAGCATGCTCATGTATCATATAATATAAGAGTTATATTTATGCATGCATTAAGCATATTCATGCATCATCTTTATATTATAAGTGTTATAGTATAAGGATGTATGAAAGCATGTATGCTTGGTTCATTACTTTATTATATAAGCATTATATAAAGTTGTAATGAATGAACATTGTATGAAGCATGACACTTAGGTTTATTTATAAGAGTTATAAATGCCTTGTGGATGTGCTGCTTTGCTTTATGGTAGATTTTGATTGTTTCATTTTTTTATAAGAGTTATAATTAATGAAATTAGAATTAAAATCAATAACCAAGAGTTGCATGCAAACTTAGGTAAGATCATGTTTTAAAAGCGTTTTAAAATTTGATTGAGATGGACCTAAGTTCACGGTTCTAATGAGATTAGATACCTAGGTTTAATCTTTTAAATTGATTTAATAAGATTAAATTGATTTGAATAAAAGATTAAATTTATAATAAATCTATCTATAAGGGACCTTTTATCTAAGGCTGGTTCTGGCTAGGCTGGGGTATTTAAGCTGACGGAATCGGAACACCCCTACCTGGGAACCTACATGGAAAGGTGAATTAGATAGATTTGCTACAAGCATGCAATAGTTGATTAAAGTTCATTAAAATGTTTAATGAATGATGATCAAAAGTTGTTTAACTTTCCAAAGTAAGAGTTACTTGTTGGGATTGGTATCATAATTCTCCCGGAGTCTCGTTGTTTGTAATTATTGATAACGGGAAGAAATGCACGTTATTACAACGCAAAGGCATAAAACAATGTGGGAATACGACGATAAAAACATGCAAAATTGTGTCTAAAAGCATTAAGTTAAGAATATTGCGATCGCATGTGCCCATCGCATTAAAGCAGCTAATTTACTTCTTTTATGCAGAAAAATGCGTTGGCACAAAGCAAGTTGCGATCCAAGAAATTCGGCGCCCGAGCGCATTCGAAGATTGCGACAGCAAAGCTATGTGATCGTATGCACTTGCGAAGATCTGCTCAAGAAGGTGGCTGCATAAAGATGGCGCATCAAGGTGAAAGCTTAATAAATCATGATGGGACAAAAAGCTGATGACGGTCGAATCCAAATTTAGTTGATAAGCCGTTAATGACACACTGTAGCAAGTACACTCAACTTTTTGGTGACTATTAATCGGTGCATCAGACAGAGATTTAATGACTTCCCATCATTGCAATCATAAGATAGAAAAGCTCTTCACCCTAAAGCTCTATGAATACCAAAGGCCACCTTTGTTAAGAGAGTTCAAAGTTTTGGGAGTTCAAAAATATACTTAGTTTGCCATATACATAGATAGTCGTTAGTCTATAATTCATATACTTAGGAGGCAGAGGCGAGCGAAGAGAGAAAATGCAGAAAGATCGTCCCTGGTTAGCTCGAGAGACTACCAGGAAGCGTTAAGAACGAAGAGAGCCGACTCTTGCAAAAGCAAGAACATTCTTTAGGAAAAGTAGAGTAAAACACAGTGTAAAAGCCTCGGGAAGCAAGACATTGCTACCAGGCTCCCTATCCCTACTTCTCATTGTCATTATGTATTCTGATTTTATTTATAAAATGGACTTTGCATCTCTACATCAGTTCAATCTCTTCACAATGTGCATGAGTAACTAAACTTCCGAATGGGTTGAGAAGCACTTAGCTAGCATGACCTAAGATCTTCATTTTATGTTATCATCTTATCTTATGTATGCGTCCATCACCCTTTCGAGATACTTGAGAGAGTATTCTAAAGAAAGAACCTAGACTTGTGAGAGTTAAATTAGAATCTAGGCTTGAGAAAGTCAGATTAGAACCGCATAAGTAAGAGATAGAAACTTAGAGATAAGTTCTATTTGCTATCATGCATCGCATGCACCCTAGAAATAGGATATGATAGTATGCGGTTGCCTTGTGTATGTATTGTCATTCATCATCGCGTAGACAAGAATAAAGGCTTAGACATAAGTCCTATAGACATTATCGTATACATCGCATGCGTCCTAAAATTAGGAACTATAACATTTGCATTGAGAGATGACATGTTGTTGTATGTGTTTAGCATGATCGCATAACTTGAACGCAATCTCAGGAAGTGTTAGCTAAATCCCTTCTCAACCCGTTCCCCACATACTCATTGTAACTTTTGCTATTATTAACTCTTTTCTCAATTCCGCCACATAGGATTTATACTTTAAACAAACATACCAACCAACTTATTGTTTTGTTTGTCACTGCAAAGGAATCAAAACCTACAGTCGCATATTGTCTCATCCGGGCCATCGTTAAAGAATTGAGTCTCTAAGACAGACCACGAGGAGTCTGAAGCTAAAATTTTGAGGTAAGATTTTTTAACAAGTTTGTAGAAAGAAACTTCTTGAGATGAGCTTTAGAATTCGAGTTATTAATTTTGTAATATGAATCTGGAATTTTATGAACAAGCAGGCAACTGCTTGGGTTGAGTAAGTTGACAGCTCGAAGGAAACGCTTGGACAGACCAAGGTTTGAGTTTTCCATGTGTTGGACCTGCTGTGTAGGTCAAGAAGAGCTTGCAGTAGAGTCTTGGATGCATAGGTGATGATGGCCAGAAATGCACATCATTATAGGCCTTTTATTTAGAATTATAAGGGCTGTTAAGTATAATATGCGGCGATTATGTTAGAAATTCATGAGAAAATGAGTTTACGTCCATCGGTAATAAGAATCTTGGCTAACCCACTATTATGCGTCATTATGCGTTCAATTGTTTATTTTTGTAGCTAATGCAGAAAGCGATCGCATGGGCGGAAGCCAGGCTATCGCAAAGACGATCGCATGCGGAGAATCTCTCCATTGCAGAGGTGAACGCATACATTCAACACATGAATATTGCATCCATTAATCGCATGCGGTGATCGCATACATTAGTCGTATGGGTGTTGCGACTGTCGAGCGAATGTGTCCATCGCATAGAAGTTGTGGCCATCAAGCGAATGCAGTCATCATATAGAGATTACGACTACAGAATAATAACCATAATAGAGGGATGACTACAAGGTTGGTGGAATGAAAGCATGAATGCAAACATTGGGATTATCAAAAGGTGATGTTGACATTTCACCCACCACGCCATAAGCAGCAGAGACTCAGAAAAGGACCATCGCGCCACGAGTGTCAGATTCAGAGTAGGTTCATTAATGTTGTCGACGATCAAGCTCTATAAATAGAATTCGATGAGCAGAATTTCAGATCATCCAAGCTTCTACCTTCAGGTGGATCCTTGTGATCCAAACAAAAGCGTGAGAAGAAAAGTTGAGAGTTCTTCATCTCCTTCATCCATTCCGAGTGACGACCGGAGACTTCACCGGAGTTAGAGCTCGAGAGAGTTTGTTCCACCGCCCATCCATGGCACCACTGGCAGCCTTGACACACATCTGCTGGAAGCAAGACATTGCTTCCAACTGACCCTTCATTTCTCTTCTTTCCTTGTATTGTATTACATCTTGGCTTAAGGAATTAATACATTTTGTGATCAATACATTTCTATATTTTCTTTCGACTCCATCTCCATCTTCATTTACTTAGCATCCTTAACTTTCATTGCATCACTTAGTGAGACTGTTAGAGTATCACATACTTAATCATGCGGATTAGGGATATAAAGCATGTAGCAAACCACCGGGAGGTGAGGGTTGCATGAGTGTTGTGAGAAAACCTTATTTGCTTAGTGTGAAGCTGTAGCAACGCTTGTCTATAAGCGAACACAATGCTTGTCTATGAGTAGAATCAGCAGCAACTAACTGTCTGGGAAGTTAAATGGTTGGTCGCATTAAGCAATGTAAGAAAGTGTTCACTAGGGATAGGAATAATCTTACGTTAACCAGGTTTATGCGATTACCTTATCTTATGAGCGCATCATTCATCATTTAAGCATACTTGGGAGAGTAGTCTAAAAACCAAATCTAAGACTTGAGAGAGCGGATTGGATCGCATAAGCAAGAATGGGGATCCTAGAGATAAGCTCGGTTTGCTACTACACAACGTATGCACCCTTTAAATAGGTTATAGTGGTATGCGATCATATAGAGGCTTAGAAATAGGCTTCTCGACACTTCGAATACACATCGCATGCGTCTACGTCAAGTGTGTATAGCATGATCGCATAGCTTGTGTTGGCTAGGGTTGCCCTTGCGGTCAAGCTTAGTGTTGCAATGAAGACATCCTCGCCTTTTCGTCTATTTTTCCATGCATTTTACTACATGTCAATAGTTGTCGTGTCTCTACCTCTCAGTCATATTTCCACCGCTTAATCTGTTAGCTAAGAGTAGGAGTAGTTTATAGCTTATAACCCTCATCATTCTTTTATTTATCCACCGTAAACACGTTACCGCATACCCTTTAGCTACGAGTCCCTGAGTTCAACCTCATATCACTCGAGAAAACTTGCGTTCTCGTTATACTTGGCGAGAGCGGAAGAAAACTTGTGACAGGAACGCATGGTCATTGCATATGAGATCAACACATACATTCCATTCCAACGCATGACCACCGACGCATGAAAACCAACACATAACCTAATTCATGCATTGCATAATTGCGTTCACTAATTTTCATCACCAATAAGCAGCCTTAAGGATGACCATATGCAGCTATAAGAACACTTAGAGGGAAAAGTGTTGGTTGCATAAGTGGGGTTGCGTTTGTGAAGAGTGGTTGGAAGCTTTGCATGAGCCAAATCTCAAAGAAATTCCTAAGTGTCTAAACCTACAGCAAGGTGCGTTGTTGTCAAAGTCTTCAAGAGGAAGGCTAAACACAAAGCTTACTTAAGGGTTAGTCTCAAAAGGGAGACTTATGCTAGTAGCTAATATATGCTTTTGTGTCCACAGGATTGACACCAGCAATAGAAGCATATCGACCCTTGAGGAATAGTTCTAAAAGTTGTGAGTGACTAAATGTTTACAATGTTTTAATGAAACCATGTTTTAAAGAAAGATTATTCTCATGCTAGCTAGTTTTACAAAGTAATTTCCAAGCAAACCATGAGTTATGTTTTAAACGCATGCCATGTATGAAAGTTTATTGAAAAACTATTTATGTGTGTTTAAATACACCAAGCATGTGTTAGTATCTTTAAAGACATGTTTTCTATGTGTTATGCTTTACGTGCTTTAAAGAGAAAGTCATTGTATGACTAATTTTACTTGAAACTCGATATAGAAGGACATTTGAGAAGGTATCCGAGCAACTCGATACTGAAGGAAAAGTTTTGAGAAGATATCTGAGCAAAAGTACCTAAGGTATGACGGTACTTAGTATGGCCACGTGCACGTTGGTAGTTAAAGTCAAAGATTGAGCAAAAGGGTTCTTTCTTGACTAGCAGTTGACGTTGGGATTTAACCATAGCAGGGTTATTCTCAACTAAGGAACAATTTAATGTTTTATGATGAAAACAGCTTTATATGCTTTATGCTTGGAAAATGTTTATACTATAGTACAAGGTTACTGTAGAAATTTATATTTCAGTTTATTCTCTTTATTGAGACTTTTTCATGAGAATCAATTTTCTTTCTTAAGTCACTCACTGGGCTAGCAAGCTCACCCTATTTTCATATATTTTCTTTTCCCCCAAGTAGAGGTTAAATTCTCAGGAGGTAGCTCTACATCTGCTCTGCCACTAAAAGAAAAGGTTATTGTAACTCGTCTGTTAGGTGGTTACTGTAAATATTGTACATATGTTACAATTGTTCATATAGGGACTGGTTTTGGGCATCTAGACTTGTGAAACTAGTAATGTAATCTCTCTAAACATTTTGTGTGTAAACTTAATGTTTTAGCCATAGAGGCATCCGCTATGTATGAGTTGCGTGTTGGTATTATAGTTATTTCTGCTAGAGTTATTAGGCAGTAAGTGTCAACGAAAGGGTTAATAACTGCTACAGTCATATCCTTTCCTAGGTTCAGAGAGTAGTCTGGGACGGGGTGTGACATTGTAGGTAGGCTGAAGTTATTTATTGACAAGTCAGTAACTAAGCGATGAGGCTTGCTGAGCTATACGATTGTCTAGTGCGCGCTTGTTAAACGACACCCGAGCATCCGATACTCAGCGATCGTCTACCCCATCGTCCATACGACTCGACCAATGCTTGGTCGTCTTCTTCCTCGAAGAACAACAACCCTTGCTCGGATCTTCTTCATGAATGACTCAAAACACAAACTAACTTTGAAATTACAGACTCGATAGCAATTAATTATGCCCAAAAATGCAAGGATCTTTACAATTAATTGAAATGTAAAAGAATTTAACAAACCGAGGTTTCATCCCAGAAAACTCCATTACTCCACACATCCACAAACAATTTCACAATTAAAACAGAGAGTAGACATGCTGCACCCACCGAGAATGTATATGCAATTCTTTGCATAAATGAAATTGGAATATCAGAAACCTGACTCTGATACCAATTGAAGGAACTCTTATACAAGAGTACCTATGAGCGGAAGGATCTTTCCAATTCATTGTGACAGAATTTACACATATACATTCAAACAAACAGATATGCATTGATAACACTAAATTACTGGCATGCTTAAAAGATTAAAAATAAAAGACAAAGAGAACGTACTAGTTGAAGACTTTCTTCACTTGAAAACTCGTTCTCTCCGCAAACGAACTCCCACTCCACCAAGTAGTCATCTAAAAACACCCCAGTCGTCTACACGAACAACTTTGCATGAACAACAGCAACGAGGACAACACCACCACTCGGAGCTCTCAATATTCTTGAAGTGAGAATCCCAAGGGTGGGCTTTGATAGAATTGGTAGAGAGGAGGAGGAAAGGCTATCGTGTACTACGATCAAGCAAGTGGGAGAATAGCAAGACTATCGTATAGTCGAGTGCTTGATCGTTTAGTGCGGGGTACACGATTGTGCAGTAAAAGCTAAGCGATCGTCTATTCGATCGTTTAGTTCAGCTCAAGTGCTAAGCAACCGTCTATGAAAAGGTAAGCGATCATTTAGGAAATCGCGGGCTATCGTATAGGCTCTCAAACACTAAGCGATAAAAGACTTTCACATCGTGAGCGATTATGTGTCTCTTTTGCAAAAATGAAAACCATTTTCATTTTATTCTTCAGTTACTAAAACTAAATTGAACTTTCCACTAACAACACAGTAGAGGTTCTGTGGAGGCTGTTCACAGTGTTAGGGAAGTTTGTGACTATGGTGATCAATTAGTTTGAGATCGTTGTGGTCATGTAGTGTAGCGGTCGTGTTGGACGAACGTTCATGTGTTGCTGTGTTGCTGTGATCGAGCGTTCGTGATCAAGGAACTTGAAGATGAGTCTTCAAAGGTTTGTTGATTCTTCCCTTGACCTTTAGAGAAGCATGCTGTAATTTATGTTTTATGCATAACCATATGTTTTCGTTTGTAATTATAATTGTAATGTTCATATACGATTGAAATTTGGAAAGATCCTTCCGCTGCTCATGGAAATCCTCGTGTTTGATTTCCTTCATTACTTTTTGGCAAACCTAAACAGTCACTTAGTAAAAATATTTAGCCGTATTTTTTCTATGTAAACTAAACCCTAGGTTCTTAAAATACTCAGTGGGAGGAAAAGATATATATGATATGTCAATTCCACTCACGTTTCTCCCTTAATGTTCATGCCGTGAGATTCATACTTGGCCTCGTGGTACCCTAGGAGCGTCCCCCTACAGATGGTGTTTGCATGGGTCAATATCAAGGTGAACGGAGAGAGTATTTATAGTAAGTGGGAGAAGAATGTGTGTTAACATGTCCTGTAGTCTCATTCATTGGTTTGCACTGTGAGACCTTCTTGCACGGCCTCGAGGCACCCTGGGAGCGTCCCCTTTGGGATGGTTTGTGCGGTTGGCCAATATCAAGATGAACTCCAAAAATGGATAGGATCGCTTTAGTTTTTGCTCCAATCGGTTTTTTCCCTTCGGATTGGCTGCTTGAGGCAGAACTCTAGGATCTAAAATGAAAGGTCACACTTACGGGAAATTGTTAAGCAAGTTAATAATTTCTTGACCAAATCAATGATAGCAAGTCGTTATTGGAACAAGAGTTGTTCTAGTGTAATGATTGGTTGAGAGTGTCTCAATTCAGAGGAGGGATAAATTGACTACCCTTCGGTGGCTTTTGTTCTAAACCACTGAAGGGTCATTGCAAAACTAGATGTGTTACGAGGTTCATTTAGATTTTACTAAACCTTATTGGATTTGTTTTTAAAGAGTAATTGCTAAAACCTAACGTAGATCAATATGTTTGTTCTCAGCAACATGTCAATGCTTGATATTCCGTTAGTTGCCTTTTCTACTTTGATCGATTACATACATTGGAAAGAGTCTATTAAAACATATTTCGTGGTAAACGACCTCAATTTTGTCATATTTGAGGACTGCCCTCAAGTCCTAACCCCTGATGCACCGTGAAATGTTTGTAATGCATATGAGGTGTGGATGAAGGCTAATTCGATGGCCCAACTTCACATTTTGGCTTGCATACCTGATGCATTGGCTAAAAGGGTTGAGAACATGATCATTACACATGAGATCATGAACCCGTTGCAAGAATTGTTTGAACGTAAGTTCTCAATTCTTGAGCAAAATGGGATTGATGACAAAGAAACCAGTGGTGTCAGTTCCCAACATAATCTCCAGTCCTTCTTGAGTGTCAAGGGACTAAAAAAGAAAGCAATTGTTGCTCACTCTGATGAGGTTCATCGATGAGAATTGTTCTCTGAAATGGAACTTGGAGTTTATCTAGGTTCTGATACCGATCCCACTACTCTTCAGAAAAGGAAGAAATCTGAAGACGATAAATGTGATTTGTTTGTCTTGAAGACGTGCTTGGTAGAGAATGATGATTCTACCATGATACTTGATTCAAGTGCTACTAATCACGTATGTTCTTCCAATTAAGGATTTAGTTCCTGGAAATAGTTGGAAGCTAGAGAGTTGACTCTTAAAGTCGGTACTGATGAGGCCGTTTCAGCTATTTCTATAGGTAGGCTTAAGTTAATTTTGGACAAGAAATGTTATCTGTTTATGTAGTTCCTCATATTAAGAACTTAATTTCAGTTTCTTGTCTAATTAAACAAAGTTATTCCATCTTCTTTTCTGAGAATAAAATGTTTATTTTTAAGAATGGTATGGAGATTGGTTTTGGTTTAATGGAAAATAACTTGTATGTACTAAGGCAATTAGTTTTTGTTTGGTGGAATGCCACCGCAAAATGATATGCGATGTCTTAATCACACTACCCGATAATATATGCGATGCTACAAAATTCACTGTAGAATGCCAATTAATGCGTTCATATAGTTTATGTGTGTCACAAGTTTACTTGCAATGAAGCCAAGTATAATTCCACCGCGAGTTTCTCAGAATGATCTGAGGTCAAACACGAGGATTTGTGATGCTAATGCAACAATGATGTGATATATGCGACCGTAAACAAATTAAGATTGTGAGGTACTGATGAGTAAAATGCAATGATAAATGAACAAACAGGTAAATAAATATGAAGTTGTGTAAGGTGTGTGTGAGAGAATGTGATGGCAAGTCTTGTGGATAGAATCAAAGTGAGAATGGGTTGGGAAGAGAAGATTGCAAGTTTGTCAATCCTGTTGAGGACACAACTAAGGTTCCATCTTCCCTTGGCTTACACCTCTCGGTGATTGCCTGCATCACCATATCTCATCTCTTTCAAACCTCTGCGGTCTGATGACTGTAAGAGCTCGAGGTGGGTATGAATTTTTCATCTCTTTCATATATGATTATTCAAAATATAGGTATCTATACCTAATGCAACATAAGTCTGACGCTCTTAAAAAGTTCAAGGAGTATAAGACTGAAATTTAAAACTTATTAGGTAAAAAGATAAAAACACTACAATTTGATCGTGGTGGAGAGTATATAGACTTAGAATTCAAGAACTATATGATATAAAATGGAATCACATTCCAACTCTCGGCCCCAAGTACACCTCAATAGAACGGTGTATCAGAAAGGAGAAACAGAACCCTGTTGGACATGGTTCGGTCTATGATGAGTTATGCTCATCTTTCAAACTCATTTTGGGAATATACAATAAAGACATGGTTAGTCTAATCCCTTGAAAAGAAGAACAAATATGGTTAGTGGCCCCAGAGTCTATAATCCAGGCAGAATCATCTTTCTCTACTAAACAAGTTTCCAAAACCAATAAATCACATTTACCTTGTTTGGCCTAGGTCGTAGCCTTCTTCTTCTCCTTTAACCAGCCTGGGCAGTTCCTCTTCCAGTGCCCATCCTGATTGCAGTGGAAACATTTTCTTTTTTCAACCAGTGTTGGTCACCTACCCCGTTGAGCGGCAGGTTGTGCATTAGCCAGTGACTTCCCCTTCCCCTTACTACACTTCTTCTTCTTCCACTTGTTAGTGTTAGAAGTAGAAGGTGCAGACTTAGTTCCTGAGGTCGAACCCCAATGAAACTTCTTAGGTGATGAAGCAATATTTTCCTCACCAACCTTTTTCTCCTTACTTTTCAACAAGGATTTGAATGTCTGCAACTCGCTGAGGAGAGTTGTAAGTGTGTAATCAACCTTGTTCAAAACAACGTTGCTTACGAAGTGTGGGAAGCTTTATGGCAACATGTGCAAAATAAAACTAACCCGGTTGCCCTCATCAATGCGAGCCCCGTTCATCTCCACCATATTAAAGTTGACCATCATGTTTAGAATATGTTCGAGAACAGATATACCCTCATCCCTTTTTGAGTTGAAGATGCACTTTAGAGCTTCATGCTTGAGCTACTCGACGGTTGTCCGAACATTCCCCTCAGGGACACCATGATCTCACGAGCAGAGACCATGGGCTCATGCTTCTTGGCCAAGACGTTGTTCAGGCTGGCCAAGATGTAAGCTCGGATCTTCTCGTTCACCCGTGTCCATTTCTCATATGCCTCTCGAACATTTCAAGCGGTAGTCTGAGTTAGAATAAGAGGACACTCCTCCGTAAGGACGAACCAGAGGTCATCGATGATTAGTATGGTGTTAATAGTGTTTTTCCAGCTAGCATAATTTTTGCAAGTCAATTTGTCGGTAGATAATAGAGCTAAAGTGGCGGTTGCCATTTAAAAGTTGTTGAAAACAAGAACAAACTTAATAAGTCTATTTGCATTAACACTTTTAACACCAATTTTAGGTTTAAGCAAAAAAGTTCTAATGTACCCTAAGTGAAATGACATTTATATTGCAATGATGCCCCAGATAGGCAGGACAAAAGTCACTGGTGGGGTGATCAAGTGTCCCTTCACTAGGATGAGAAATTCTCAACCATTAGACAGAAACAACTCTATTAACTGACTCTAACAGTCACCATTTTTCGATCCAAAATTTGTTAACAACCATAACAATTTCATATAAGTGTAAACCCTCATTTTAGGCCCAAAAGTCCCGCTCTAATGTGTCCACCGTAGGGAAAAAGCATATTAGGACAAGAGACTAAAGCAACCTTATCCTTTTCAGGAGATCAGATAAAGAGTTGTGCAAAACTGCCATCCTTTAGTGGGACACTCCCAGGGTGTCTCGAGGCAATGCACGAAAACGTTATCCATCATAATGAGAGAGACTATGGGATATGTTGTCACACATCCCGCTCCCATTTACTATGCACATTCTCTGCATTCACCTTGGTATTGACCTACCCAAACACCATCCTTTAGAGGGACACTCTCAGGGTGCCTCGATGCCGAGGATAGATCTCACGGTGTGAACATTAGGGAGAAACGTATAGAAGTTTAAGTGAATTATCATATACTCAAGTACCTCCCACTGAATGTTCTACCTAGGGATCCATTAACTCAGACAATCCGACTATTGATTTTATCTAAGTGTGAGTTTAATTTGCTAAAAAACAACTCTTGCTTTTGATAATTAAACAAGTTCAAATCAAGTCCCATTCAACACTTTAACAGACTATCATCAAGTTTGCATGCATATAACAAATCTATCTAATTCACCTTTCCAGGTAGATTCCCAGGTAAGGGTGTTTCGTTTTTGTCAGCTTAAATACTCCAGCCTAGATAGAACCTGCCATAGACAAAAGGTCCCTTATAGATAGATTTAGTACCTCTTTAATCTTTTATTAGTCAATTTAATCCTATTAAACCGATTAAAAGATTAAACTTACGTTTCTAATCTCATTAGAACCGTGATCTTAGGTCTATCTTAATAAAATTTTAAAACTCTTTTAAAACATGATTCAACCTAAGTTTGCCTGCATGTCTTTCTTGTTGATTTTAGTTCTAATTTCCATTATAACTCTTATAAAAGGAAACAACTAAAACCATCTACATTGTTAAGCTAGACTAGGTATTTATAACTTTTATAAATTAACCTATGTGTCATGCCTCATGCAATGTTCATTCATTACTATATATAACTCATATATAACTTGTAATGAACGAAGCATACATACTTTCATACACCCTTATACTATAACACTTATAATATAAAGATGAAGCATGAATATGCTTAATGCATGCATATATTATAACTCTTATATCATATGATATATAGGCATGCTTTAATGTAATTTAATCATGCAAGCTACTATATTATAACTCTTATAATATAAAGATGATGCATGAATAAATGCATAACCTATGGTGGGATTTAAAACTATATGGCATACTTTATGACATATAATTTAAACATATATCACATGTACATTCACCAAAATAAAACTATCTATTACATTAACAATCGAGCCAACCGGTTCAAGCAGGTGAACTGGGTCTTGAACCGCTCGAGTGAAGCCTCGTTCCTCTGATCGTGTAGCTTTTCCTTGTGACCGTCGAGTAACGTTGGTCGAGTAACCACGATCGTATAGCATGGATTGAGTGCCTTTGACTATGCGATGAAGCATGAAGGCCATTTGATCGTGTAGCTCACCGAGTATAACACTTGCCTAAACGATCAAGTAGACAACAACTATGCGATGAAGTATGATCATCTAAACCATTGAGGAGCAAGCGTCGAGTATCACATGCCGAGTGATTGAGTCAATGACTATGTGATGAGTATGCTGGCCTACTCGATCGTTTAATGCATGCACCTACCATGCAATGAGTATCCCATACTCAAGGATCGTTTACCCCCATCGTTTACATGATCGAGTAGCTATGCAACACGATCGAGTAAAATCTTTACTCGATCGCATAGCATCAGCCATGCGATTGTTTAGCAAATGCTACACGATACAGTAAAACTTTTCTACACAATCGCCTAGCCAAATCTAGATGATCGTTTAGCCTGGGCTACATGATTTGACCAACCCTTGGTCATCTTCCTTGAATTAAACTGCATCCCCATGCCTTGAAGCTTCATCACAAACGACTCAAAACACTCCAAACACTTTGAATACAGACTTGATAGCAAGTTAATAATGCCCAAAAACACAAGGGCCTTTACAAATTAACTTTAAAATGTAAAAGAAAGTAGTAAACAAAGGCAATCATCCTAAAACATCCATTGATTCACATGCACAACTACATCAACACTTAAACGCAATGTAGATATGCTTAAAAACCCACCAAGGCTGTAAATGCATTTCAATACATCAACGGAATTTGAAATATTAGAATAACCTGTCTCTGATACCAATTGAAGGAACTCTTTAACAAGAGAACCGTTGAGCGGAAGAAGATCGTTCCAAACCCATTGTGAAAGAACAAAGCATTTACAAACAAACAACAACAGTTATGTATCATCGAGTACATTACAACATGCTTTCAAGTTAAATACAAAGGGAATCGAGTGACATACCTTTGAAGAACTATTCTTCGAGTATTCCCTCGATCAAAACCAGTCAAGCATCCAAGCAAACTCGAACTGTCAGATCCTAGAACAAAATCGAGTAAGACTCGATCCTCGACCCTCGAATAGAAAACTCGACACTACAAAGAAGCTACCTTGGTATTCTTGGTGTGAGAATCTAGGAGGTGTGGGCTCTATGTGGATTTGGTAGAGGGAAGGAGGAATTATATGATCGAGTAAATGATCGAGTAAGTGGGAGAATGGCTAAGTCTATAGTATAGACTGGGTACTCAATCATTGAGTATCGAGGAGCTGTCGTCTAGCAAACTCGCTGCTTGATGCTTGATCGTTCACTCTCTCGATGGCTATCGTATAGCTATATCTTTACCTGATTGAATGTTATGCGATTCACAAAAAAATGAAACGATTTTTCCTTTTATTCATCAATTATTAAAACTAATAAATACCTCCCACTCAAACGATTAATGGAGAAAAAATAACCACCAACAATTATCTAATAATTGTTTTGTTATAAATAAATATAATAACTAATTTATCATATTATATTTATAACCTATAGTTTTAATATCACATCATATATAATATTTAAACCATAGTTTTTTTTTTCTCCTTTATTGACATTTAATATAAATCATATTTATATTAACTCCTCTAATTAATGTATCCAATACATCAAATCAATTATATCACATATAATTGAATCAATTTAATTATATCATATATAATCAAATTCCCTCTTGTTAATTTGAACATTTCAAACTAACCCAAAAACTGATTCTCAACTTGAACCCATTGAGCTACCAAGGGGACCTTATAGACTTGTAGCTTAAAGCTCCAACGGTACGTGAATAACTAACTAAACTCTTTAATCACGATATCCACCATTCATTAATTGCCTAGCATTTCACTAAAGACCGACAGTTGCACTCTTCGTACTACAGATATATTTCTGTGTCCATTGGATATAACCAATCAACAGTACGATGACCCTTCATAAATTGCTCATAGGTACAACTTGGCCAATTTACCGTTTTGCCCCTGTAGTTACATCTAACTCCTTAAGTACCACTGATTCCTCTAATGAACAATACATCATAGTTCCATTATGAGTGAACACTTCTCGAGCCATGAGAAGGTGTGGCATCACATTGTTCAAGCCCCAGAATCAGCCCTTAAGGAAGCAATTTATCCACTTACCCCTACTTTGGGAAAAGAGTGAATTCCGTCTTGTGTAGTTGAGCTCCCAACTCCCCAATCAAACAAATCCCCAAAGTGGTAGGTTTGAGTCGACGATCTGGCCATTCACACCCATGCAAATTAAAGGACCGCCCTAATAGGCAGAAGTTTCCAACTCACTCAGGATTAAGGTCATGTTACCTATGGTCATCCTAGTGAAATGAAAGTCTCTACCATGAATGGCGTTATATAACGAGACTAAATATTTCGTGGTCTGATCTATACAAACTCCTTTTTATAGGATACCCTCGCTTGCATGTCTCCACATGAATGACCAGGATCAGATCATTTGTAGCACTTTACAACACTTGTAACATCTACAAAGTGGGTCGTATCCGTAGTGTCACCAGGATAAGGTTTCCCTCCTTTATCCATATACTACAGACCATTTAGGTTATCACTTAAGACACAATCCACTTGTATGTCTCCACATACATGCTTAAGTTACAACGATAGCCAAGGATTCTAGTTTATTGGTTTGTGGTTAATGCAACTAAAATATCTCATATTTCATAGATAGTAGTGAATAAAATATCTCATATTATTACATCACAAATGTTTGTTCATACACGTGTTTACAAACTATAGGATCCTACGAGATTTAGGGCATCAATCCCTACAGTTCTACTCTTTCATGTGTAGTGTATCCACCATAATCGCTGGCCGAATGCAATTCAAAAAACCCCTTATTGATGCCCTTAGTGCCATATAGACATACTTGAAATGACCCCCAAGATCAAGCTTCAACTCATATTGCGTACAGGGGTTGGCCTCTTCAAATTGTGGTAGCAAGCGAAAAAACTCCTTAGGGGATACTCTAAGGTTAGTGCACATTCCTTGGCCCCCCACACCCTCTCGTGACTAATGTCCACACCATACTCCTTTTAAAAGTCTAGAATGATTTCCTTTGGTTTATAACCACAACTAGCATCCTAGTACTTGGACTCTATCAGTTTATCAATAACTAACTCCTAACTTGTTTATGATCTTGTTTCTTTAAGATTTTCAAGCATGTGTGAGCACTAAAGTATTTGGTGATTTTGAAAATATCAGAGTTCTTAATTTTAATTGTTCTAACCTTTCATTTGCATGCCAATTCCAACACATAGCTTCCATTGAAGATCTATCAACGTGAAATTGAAAATTTTTCCTAATGGCAATGACATACAATATCTTATACAAATCTTTCTTGCCTGAAAACAAATTACTTACCTAGACATCTTCTATATTAGACTCTGATGAGATGATATGAAGTTCATCATTAAATGAAAGGTATGCTTTCTCTTCTAATGATTGACACCCAGTTCACCATTTATTATTGAATCCATAGAATGTTCACCGTTAGTTGTTGGGTTACTCTCACCCAACAGTCTTCTATCAATCCGAGATTCTACATTCAAAATGGACTCTACCTCTGTGGTCATCAAATGTTGGTCGTTGAGTGGGGCAACATGAACAATGTTAGCATCTGCCTCATATATGTCCACATTCTCCACACTAATATCAACATCAGAATCTATTAACATATTTACACCAAATACAGACTCCTTATTCAACATCAAATCTGTATCATTTCCTAATTCTAGTGAAACTACATTATCATATAATAGACTTAATGATCACACATCATTCGAACTGATATATTCATGGATAAAATTAAGATGGGAGGAAAATGAGGATATATTTTGGGCCATTGGGATTGGAAATGATGGTAGCATACTTCTACCGCTATGAACTACTATTGATAACTTAGACACCAAAAGAGCCATTTTAGACACATCGTCACCGGTTAAGAAAAAAAATGAAGGTTCACTTGATTACTAATCACAAAAGCAGAAACATTCAACCTAACATTATACAAACACCTTATAACCAATTCAAACTCAATAAAAATTATCCCACTTATTCTATATATTTGCTATAAAAAAATCCTCGTATGTTATTCTAATGTCTACAATCAAACCGTTTAACTGTGCTCCTACATATTCTTGCTCATTCTCCTTCCATTAGCCCGAAAGGGGAAAAAAAAAAACAAATATACGAAGCATTTTGAAAAAAGCAAACCAAATAGATATACCAAAAAAGTTACTAAAAACCATCAAAATCTCAAGGATAATAAACAATCTCAGGGAAAACATGTAATCATCTCGCCCAAAATTTAGCCCTTCATATTCAATCTCGAGGTAAAATGTATTGATCTCAAACGAGATTACTGCATTTAGATCGAGATTACGTAAACAACTGCGCGAACCTTTTTTTTTTTGTCATTATCATGTATTTTAGAAAAAAAAAAAATTTAATATAACAAAAAATAGACATATAAACCTTGTTTTCGTGATTTTGTTCAAAGATGGTCAAGAAGATTTCTAAAAGTTTCGTAAGATGTTTTTGAGTAAAACTTGTAGAGCAAATCAATAGATGGATTTCTAAAATAATTATATAATAATTATAATATAATATGTTTGAAGGCATAATGGTAAATTAAATGTTTTAATAATCAATTCATAAACAATTTTTTTTTTTTTTTTTTTTTTTTTTTTTTTGTATTTTTTGTATTTTACTTAAATCTTGGGATACGATTTCGATCGAGATGTCTTGAGAAAAATCCTTTGAACGAATTTTTAAAGATGGTGGTAGTTTTGTAAAGTGAAAAGTTGAGAGGGTTTGAACAATTTTCCATTTTTCTCCTCAGCATCACCCGTTCACCTTCTTAACGGAATCAAGCAGCTCCGGTGAACCACTCGGCGCCAGGGACGCCCAAACCTACGAGCAGTGCCCTCAACGATCGGCGATGTGTTTCTGATGGGTGACATTCAGTTATTGGTGTTCCAGCAGCTTCTTTTGGCGTTTTGGTTCTTTACGTTGAGTTTGGGTGCTAACCCACTCAAAACCGACTTAGTTTTGCATTACCCACTCCCTAACGACTTCTATTCATCAGTTTTAAGCGATTCAAACACCAACCAGCAAGCATTCAGATCTTCTGGGTAAGTTTCAGTGAGTAAAGAACGCACTAATTCTTTTTTAACTTCTTTTTAGGCGTTTTGAATCAGTCCCTAACACTTGAAGCTCTTAGTTATAGATTTGGGGTAGTTTTGGACCTATTTGAGCACTTTTCAGCTTGGATTCAAGTTGGTAGTGGTGAGTTTTAGGCGTTACATCCCTATATATCCTTGCGAAAAGGCGCTGTAATTTAGTTTACGACCCTCCTGTACTTCTGTTTGTAGTTGAAATTTGATTTGAAGTGTTCGGATTGAGGTTTAAGGTTGCTTTGGGCAAAATTACTCATTCCAAATGCTTTTTGAGACTTTGAAGAAAGTTTTTAACCAAGTTCTAACTTTGGAACCTTGATATAATACTTATAGGAGTCTTTCGAATAATTTAGAAGTGCTTTAAACTGTTTAGGTAAGTAGAATTCTGCTTGATGGGTCTCTGTGTAGCATGCTGCTTGTTTTTAATTCTTCTTATGTTATTATGTGATAATATACTCTATCGAATTATACTATTCTGATGTGCTTTGAATAATTGGATTGTCGAGTAAGATATTGTGACTTGTAATGACTAGCATGCTGAAATATTATTATGTGTTCCTGTGGTTTATGAGTATGATGGTTTTGTTGAGATTATCTGGTTAAGTCGGTTTTATTTTGTATAGTTGGGTCCCTTCTTTTAGCTGGTCTTTTTGTTGTGGGCTGGTTTTTTTTTATGCCATGTATTTTTTCCTTTTTTTTGTTTTTGTTTTTTTCCCTGTTTTACTTAGGGGAGGGATCTGTTAGAAGTTAAGAAAACAAAAGAAAATACTAGTCAAGGGTCTATCTTGAAGGAAGCAATCGTCATAAAGAAGGTTCATGAATATGTAAGTTTGGAAGGAGATTATGATATGAATAGTATTTGAGTTTGTTTACATTTGAGTTTGGAGTCTGTTGTCAACTTTGAGTATTGGTAGTGTTTTTCACCATCGGCCATCTTGTAGTTTGTTGGCAATTTTGAGTTACTAGAGGTAATTTGTATATTATAGGTGAATTCAAATATTTAAGTAAATCTCTTGTTGGATGGGATTTGTTACAGGTAGTTAAGGTAATATGATGTACTAGTGATAAAAGTTTTTCTACGTCTGCAGGTTTGGCATAGGAAGATTAATATCAGACGCAAATGGAGTGTTACACAAAACTTGCATTATACACACGTCTCTCCAAAACAAGGTTATATCTCTCAGCCCTTCCCTATGACTCTACCATAGAGTATGTGGTTCTATACTTTTATTCTTTCTTTACTTTTTGAGAAAGGTTAAATTATAGAAAATACCTATCTGAACTTTGTACTTTGTTTAAAAAATGCCTGTGAACTTCTAAAGTTTCATCAATATCCTTAAGCTTATAAAAAAAAAGTAGGTTTTCATTTTTTTTGAAAATGCAAGTATAGTGAAGAAATTATTGATATTGCAGTGGAAATCTTATAAAATTTAAGATATTAGTTTGCTGAAACAATGTTGGGCATGCATGGAGGAACATTTTTATAAATTAAAAAATAGAAAAGCCTAGACACACTGAACATGGAAGGAACATAAAACATTTTCTGTGGCAGGCTTGCTTCTTTACTGTTGTTGAGGGATTTGGCTTGAGAGTAATAATAGAGTTTCTAGGAGTGAGTGTTACGTGGAGGATTTGTGGAAAATCATTAGATTTAATACCTGCCTTGATTCATGTCTTAAGTAATTATCTGTTAGGTATCTTAAGACAATTTCCTGCCCTCAGAAGATCCCAACAAGCAAGACAGCACGAAAACAGGGGAACAACTGCCTGATACTGTAATACATTGATTTAAACGCAAGAAGTCTGAACGATTAAAAAGAAAGACTAAGCAAGCCACGATATCAAAGACAGAAAGTAACATGCACAATGAAATACGAAGAACTAGCTATGGCGTATTCGAGAGTGCCCCTCTCCTCTTGCGGAAGATTCAGCCACAAAGTATCCACCCTTTCTCCTTATTCCACAACCCTTCTTAAACCTCCTTCCAGTGGTCCCCACTTCCATAACAGAAAGCACGTGCCCAATTCTCAACCCACTGAAGTCACGGGTGGCTTCCCCTTTTTTTCCTTCCTCACATATCGATGAATAATAGGAGCCCTTACCATTCATTTAGGCCTTAGTCTATTGGATTGGAGTTTTTGTGTTTTTGTTGTAGTTCTTTGAGTTTCTTTTGCGGGTTTTTCTTTTTCTTTTTTCTTTTGGTATATTCTTGCTCATATTTCTCAATCAAAACTCAGTTTCTTATTAAAATAGACGCTTTAACATGTATCAAGTAATTTTTAACTTTACATTATAATTTTTTAGAACTTGTCATATAAAAAACATCCAGTAAAAAAATTAAACTTGACATAGAAGATACATCAAGTGATCATTAATCTTTGATGTTTATGACGTAGTCAATACTTTCTGAAATGTCGAGGTTTTTCAAAAATCTAATGTTTGTTCAGTATGAAGTGAGTTTTAATGAGTGTCAGTTTTCAAATATTAGATATTATTCTTGACAATCTAGTGCTAACTGTATTCATACAAATCCTTTTAGTTTGGTTTTCTCACCCTGAACTGTTTCCAGGTTCATCCTCAGGGTCTTCCATGGCCTCCCGCATCAGGTTCATCATAGTCCAACTCAGGAACAAGTCCTCTATGGAAAGTTCAATCTTGGTTACGACCCCTTTGCTCAGCTTTCTTACATGGAACTCTCCCAAAAATTCTTTGAGGCCATGAAAGCTTGTACATTTCTTGGATCAACATCTGTTGCATCAAAGCTTCATGCCCAACTCATCTCCACTGGTTTGTGCTCCTCTGTTTTCCTCCAAAACCATCTCTTACACATGTACTCAAAATGTGGATTAATAAATGAGGCTCTTCGGATTTTCTTTAACAGCGAGCAACGCAATGTCATTACTTGGAATACAATTCTTAATGGGTTGTTGGATTGTGGTCGAGTAAGGGAAGCAGAGAAGATGTTTGATGAAATGCCCCTTAGAGATCCTGTTTCTTGGACTGCAATGATGTCGGGCTATTTCCGCAATGGTCAGCCAGTGGATACTCTTAAACTTTTTGTTTCAATGTTTTGGGATTCAGATCATGTTCCTGACTTGTTTTGTTTCTCTTGTGCAATGAAGGCTTGTAGTAGTGTTGGTTATGTAAGGATAGCTCTTCAGTTGCACGGTCTCTCAGAGAAATATGGCTTTGGAAACAACAAAGCCATCCAAAATTCTATTATTGATATGTATATAAAGTGTGGTGCTATTTATGCTGCTGAGCAAGTCTTTCTAAGGATTGAAAAGCCAAGCTTATTTAGTTGGAATAGTATGATCTATGGTTACTCTAAATTGCACGAGATGGGACGGGCATTTGACACTTTCATACAAATGCCTGAACGTGATTCCGTCTCTTGGAACACAATCATTTCATCATTTTCTCAACATGGTCTGCACACACAGAGCCTTGGTACGTTTGTTGAGATGTGGATTCAGGATTGCCAACCAAATCCAATGACATATGCAAGTGTTCTTAGTGCATGTGCTAATATCTGTGATTTTCAATGGGGTAAACATTTGCATGCCCGAATTGTCCGCATCGAACCCTTTTTGGATGTTTTGGTGGGCAATGGATTGGTTGATATGTATGCAAAATGTGGACTCATTGAAGCTTCAAAACGGGTATTTAACTCATTAACAGAACGCAATGTAGTAACCTGGACTTCACTAATTAGTGGAATTGCACAGTTTGGTAGTCAAGAAGAAGTTTATGATATTTTTTATCAAATGAGAGAAGATTGTGTTACTATGGATGACTTTATTCTTGCAACCATTCTTGGTGTATGTGAAGGAGAAAAAAATATTTCAATTGGGGAGCAGTTACATGGATTTACAGTGAAGACTGGGATGAATTCATCTGTACCTGTAGGCAATGCTACTTTGACAATGTATGCAAAATGTGGAGATGTTGAGAAGGCAAGTCTTGCTTTTGAAACAATGGCTGCTCAAGATGTTATCTCATGGACAACAATGATCACTTCGTTCACCCACAGTGGCAATGTAGAAAGAGCACGGGATTATTTTGACCGAATGCCAGAGCGTAATGTCATAAGTTGGAATGCAATGTTAGGTGCATATTTCCAAAACGGTTTTTGGGAAGAAGGTTTAAAATTGTACATTCTTATGCTAAGACAGGAAGTTAGGCCAGATTGGATCACCTTTGTTACGACGATCAGTGCTTGTTCTGAGTTAGCAATTTCAAAACTTGGGACACAAATTGTATCTCAAGCGGTAAAAGTAGGGCTTGGTTCTGATGTTTCAGTTGCTAACAGTGTAATTACCTTATATTCCAGATGTGGTAGAATTGAAGAAGCGCAGAAAATTTTTGACTCAATACAAGAGAAAAACTTGATTTCTTGGAACTCAATAATGGGAGGATATGCTCAAAATGGTGAAGGCAGGAAGGTGATTGAAGTTTTTCAGAACATGTTGATGGTTGGTTGCAGACCTGATCATATCACCTATGTTGCAATTCTCTCAGGTTGCAGCCATTCAGGCCTTGTAAAAGAAGCAAAACATTACTTTAACTCCATGACTAAAGATTTTGGCATCTCTGCAACTCTAGAGCACTTTGTGTGTATGGTAGATCTGTTCGGTCGAGCTGGGTTACTAAAGCCGGCCTTGGATCTGATTGATCAAATGCCATTTAAGCCAAATGCCACCATATGGGGCGCTCTACTCAGTGCTTGTAGGATCCACCGTGACACTGAAATGGCAGAGCTGGCAATGAAGAACTTGCTAGAATTGAACACTGAAAACTTTGAAAGTTACATTCTGCTAGCAAATGTCTACTCTAGTTCTGGGAGACTGGAATGTGTTTCTGATGTGAGACAGGTGATGAGAGAGAAGGGAGTACAGAAAGATCCTGGCTGCAGCTGGATAGAGGTGAGCAACAGGGTCCATGTCTTTACTGTCAATGACACAAGCCATCCACAAATCAAGGATATTTATAAGGCATTGGAAGACATTATTAAGAAGATCAAAGATGATTATGGTTATGTTGATGGGTCGAGTTCTGTTGGGTATCATAGTGAGAAGCTTGCTATTGCTTTTGGTTTGATTAGCTTGCCTGATTGGATGCCAATCTATGTGATGAAAAACCTTCGAGTTTGCAACGATTGTCACCAGGTGATGAAATTGATTTCTCTTGTTGCCATGAGGAAACTTGTTATGCGGGATGGGCACCGATTTCATCACTTGCAGAATGGAAGTTGCTCTTGTGGAGATTACTGGTAGTTATGAAAGTTGAATTCTGATTCTCTGATTTATGAAAGGAAAGGATGCTTGGAAGAGAGATTGGAAAGAGATTTTGGATAGGGTTTGAAAGAGACCGACTTGTTGGAACTGGAAGAGAAACTTCTCTAAAAGTGGTAGATTATGTACTAAGTGGTATGCCCATTTACTGTTCCTCCCTCTTTATAGCTGCCTGTTCAGTTTGTAAAAGCATTGAGAACTTTATGAGAGATTTCTTATGGGAAGGGGTCGATGAAGGCGAAGGCGCACACCTTGTGAGTGGTGATTGGGAAGCCTATGAACTTGGAAGGGCTTGAGATTGGGAATTTGCAAACTCAAAGCAAAGCCTGGTGAAATAGCTTTGGCATTTCCCCCTTGAGTCTAGCACCCTGTGGTGGAGGATTATTGCGATTAAGTATGAGTCTCACCTCTTTGATCGGTTGTCAGGCAAGTTTAAAGGTGCACACAAATTTTTGGAAGGATATTTCTTCCAAGCTCCCATCTTTTCTTGATCTTGTCCAGTTGTCCGTGGAGTTGTGGGGGAGGGAAAGGAAATGTACTTTTTGGAGGATTAGATAAACCCCTTCGCACTGCATTTCCTCATCTTTGCCACTTTTCATCTTTAGAAAATCATTTTGCAGCTGATATCTTAGATTGGTCTAGGACTGGATTCTATTGTCCTTTGTTCAATAGGGGAACGAAAAATGTTACGACTCTCCAGTTTTTGGTAGGGGAAGTTTATTTTAGGAATGGGAGGAGGATATGCTATATGGAGTCCTAACCCTTCGGTGGGGCTTCTTTTGCAATTCCTTTTGTTGCTTAATGGACCTTTCTCCCATCAGAGACTGCTGTCCTCTGATCAAGATTCCAAAACAAAGGTTAAGTTCTTTTTCGGGCAAGTTATCCATGGTCATGCTACTCAGGATTGGCTATTGAGAAAGTGGGGTTTGTTGATTGGTCCATTTGATTGTATTCTTTGTCGGAATGCCGAGGAGGACCTTAATTATTTCCTTTAGAGATGTGACTTCACTCATTTTGTGTTGAATTATTTTTCTGAGACGTTTGTCTTTCAGCTGACCTGCTGACTTGATTGAGATGATCGAGGAGTTCTTTTCCATCCATCTTTTAAGGAGAAGGATTGTTTCCTGTGTTTTCCGGGATGTGTGTTATTGTGAGATCTTTGGAGAGAGGAACAATAATGTTTGGAGGCTTGGAAAGAGACCTGTGTGATGCGCAGTCCTTGTTAGATTTCATGTTTTTCTTTGGTTTCGGTGTGAAGGTTTTTTTTTGTAACTTTTTGATAGGTGTTATTTTATAGGATGCAGGCCCTTTCTTTGGTGGCTCTCATTTTTTGTGGGCTGGTATTCTTTCATTTTATTTTCAACGAGAGATTGTTTTGTATAGAAAAAGAAAAAGAAAAAGAAAAAGAAAAAGAAAAAGGAAAAAGATGTTTAGCACATTATTGAAATCATCTACACTAGAGATTGCGCAAGGGAAGTGTCTGGATCCCTTGAGGAGGTAGATGAAGGAAGTGGGTGTGCATCCAGTGGTTCGGTTCAACTTGCTGGCCTTACCATGTCTCGAGTTTTGATGCATCTCTAAAAGAATTGATTAAAGATGCGGGTAGATTAGAGATTCGCAGGTCTCTGATTTTCATTTGTGTTTAATGTTGTAGGAGAAAAGAAACAGGAGCTTGGTAGAGAGTAAAAGGTCACTGTCATAATCACTACTCTAGAAATACTAGCATCTAATAACAGCAATTTTAGGAAACGCTGTTGAAATAATGGTGCTTACCAATATGCTGCCCCTGATTTAATTTGACAAAAATGTTCTTTTGCTGCCTCGTGTTTCTCCTTCCTCGCATTTTATTTTTCTTTCCAATTTCAAAAGCACGCCTGTTATGAATACAGATATTAATCTGAGTTCTAGTGCAGCTTTGTTTTGACAATCTTTCTAGCCTCTACCTTTATCAGTATCTGGGTTTATTTCTTGTGATAATTGAACAAAGTTAAGAACCTTGAAAGGAAATCATGGCTCTTTTACTTTGGCATGGATGCCTCCTTTCGAAACAAAAGTTTTCCATTTTTGTAGACGGGTTCTTCTTAAATGATTCCCATTTTTAGCACTAATCTTAGGAATCTTACCTGTTATTTTGGTATTTGATCGTGCAAGGATATGCTGTTTTGTTAATTTTCAATATTTTTTGCTTCAAATTTCAATTGATTCTATAGTATAGTTCGTACAAGTTAATTTCCTGCTCAACATTATGTGATTTTGGACATGTTTGATAAATATATGGGAAAAATACCATATTGGTACAATAACTGCGTTTGGTTTTTAATGTTTCAAATTAATTATTTTAATCATTAGTTTTAATGTTTCAAATTAATTATTTTAATCATTAGTTTTCAAGAATAGGTTTAAAAGGTTTTTCATACTAATAAATCTATTAAAACTAAACATAAAATTGAGTAAATAGATGATGTGACAAGATGACTTGGAATATATATATGTATTTTAATATTTTCTACCACTCTCTTCTTTCTCTTTTCTTCACTTCCTCTCTTCTCACGTTCTCTCTCATCTCCCCCATCTTATCTTTAGTTCTCTTTGGGTTTTGTTGTTTTTAATTCAAACAGTTTGGATGAAGATGTTCAAAATCTCGAATATGGGTTTCAAAATCTCATTTTCATGTTTTTTTCTGGTTATATCATACATCGTTGACTATTCTACTAATGATCATACGATTATGATTTCGAACCCTTTCAAGGCAAAATTTCTTATTGCAAATGTGATTTTAAAGGACTTTACCTATTTTGCTTTGTTTTTATTTCTTGTTCTAAACGTCATAGCTGCAAGAATCTCACCCTACCCATCTTCAGTAATTACAAAGTATTCGATGATATTGATCACTCTTGGACTGCTTTGACGTTGAAGGTTGGTTGTTTCTTGTGTTCCACATTGAATAATACAGTGATATGAAATGATATCTGTAGCTTTTGGGTCTGAACTTTATTTTCTCGAGTTTCTACAACCCATTTTTGATCCATGTCCTTTGATTTGAAGAAGTGCTTGGTGTCTGAGGAAAGGCATTATTTCCTTATATATGACTGTATTTGGGGCATTTTTAATGTGTAGTATTTTTGAGACCACTACCAATCCAAATTCTAGAGAAGAGAAGAGAAGAGAAGAGAGAAGAAGGAGAGTGGTGGCAAATATTAAAAAAAATGATGGGTGGAATGGTGCAGTGCTGTAGGAACCGGTCAGATTTGAACCAACCCCTAAAGAGGCTAAAGCAAGACCTAATTGAAAATGAAGCAAATTATTGATTATGTTATAAAGACTTTTATGTCCATGTCGAGGTGGCAAATAAGACTACAACTCAATTTTGGCTTTTTTCTCCACGAGATGAGCCGAGCACATTGGACCGATGGATAAGAGAACGGAGTAAGCCTAAAAATTTTGAAAACTCAGGGATCAAAAATATATTCTTTCCTAAATATATTGATCTTTTGATAATGCAAGCACCTCCTTATCGTAATTGATTTTGTTGTATCTATGCTCTAGATATGTACAATTAATGAATGAATATCATATGATGCTGGATTTTTAATTCTCCGTATAATCTTCTCATTTCTAAAGGTTTGCTTGAAAATTGTTTCGTTTTTTTTTTTGTGATTTTTGATTTCTCACCATTTCTTTACAATAATTCGATAAATTTATGGATATATTTCAAAAACAAAAATAAAAACTTTAGAAACTACTTTTTTAAAAAAATTAATTTAATATAATTTTCAAAATTTGACTTGAAATTGGAATATTGCTTGGTACATGCTCTATGAGGGTGAGTCTATCGCCTTTGGAAAGTAGTTCTCCTTTCGAAAAGCCATTCTCTTCCTCCTAACGTATCCACCATCCGATTTAAAAAAGTAACCACTCGAGGTTTACTCTCAAGGGGAAGCCTAACTAAGAGAGGGGAAATGAGTCCACCTACACCCCACGAAACTAGCCCATCTTTCCAACTTTTAGGATCACAATTCACACCAAGAATTAGGCATTGGGTCAGTTTTGTTGTAGTATCTTTTGTTGGAAGGTAGAAGAAAACTTGGATCATTTAATATGGAGTTGCGATTTTTATGCTTCTTTCTTGAGTTGTTCTTTTTTTTGAAGTGTCTGCATTTCAACTAACCCATCATAGAGATTTGGTTGATATGATCAAGTAGTTTTGATAGCTCTCCAAATGAGCTATCTTTCTCGGCCTAAATCGTACTAGTTCCATGTTTATTCTAGTCCGTTTTGCTTACTAAATGCTCTATTTAAGCATAAAATGTATCCAAACCATCCTAAAGGCTCCTTATGCTCGATAACCTGTCTAAAAACTAGAACAAAAGTTAAATTCAATGGAACTAGTGCAATTTAGGTCGAGAAAGTTAGCTCATTTGGGGAGCTATCAAACACCTCCACCCTAAACCTAGCTACACAAAACATGCTAGCAAATAGATTTACATACGAGCTCAACTCAGGCCTCATTGCTAAACATGCTACAAAACTTGAAAATGAGAAATTTACAATTCGATAAGATTTTTAAAACTTTTCCTACGCTTCCCTGTGTGTGTGTGTGATTGAAAACCAACCTAAGAAAACTCTATAGACACGAGATGACCTTATGGCATCCTCTGTCTATCTTTCTCCTACTTTTGGCTTGGGAACCAGTCATTAAGTTATTTAAGCTATCGAGGGTGATGGTTTGACTAGGGCGCTTGAAACGCACACGATAGAAAAATAAATAATATTTCTTTTATCTAAGGACACTAGCTTTCACACTCCACTATAGGAACTCGTACCCACTCTTTTCTTGCGGGCATTCTAACTGATCACAGTAGAAGTAGTTTTTTTTTTTTTTTTTTTTTTTTTTTTTTTACCTCTATTCATGCATAACAAATTTTCTTTTACTTTATTCTTTTCTCTTTTTCTCTTTTTTTTGTTTTTTTTTTTTTTTATAAATGTTTTCTTCTTTCTCAATCTTTTCTTTTCTTTATTCACTCATGCTTATAAATTTCTTATTTCTCCTAGTTTTGAATTACACCCCCCTAGCCACATAACTCTCTAACTGATGGGGTCATTCGGGGTGACAACGGACTTTTGATCGCATAAACCCATCCCAAGCCCTAAGAGTAAAAACAAAGGTTGGCTAGGCATTAGGAAGGCAAGGAAGACTAGAAATTTTTTTAAAAAGCCTCATCTCTTGCTCATTTCAACAAAAGCAAACAAAGGAACATGTAAGCACTTCTTAGGCCATCCTAACCAAGCAAGCATACAAAAATATCTATGAAACTAGCATGCTAAAAAACAGACAAGCTCAAGATGCATCACAACTTAAAGAAGAAAGCAAGAAAGCAAGCAACACACACACCACACCCCCAACCTAAAATGATGTGTTGTCCCTAATGCATGAAATCAAGCAAAAATCAAGGACAATTTAAAGGGAAACAAAAAACCTTCCTTGAAATTGAAGAATGTGAGATCGGGTTACTTCGACCAACCATCTCCAAGTGAAGAAAAGAAAAGAGAAAGAAGGACCAACCCTGCAAAAGAAAACCAAAAACGGGCGAAGGGTCCTGAAAACCATATAAAAACCTAACCTAAAAGAAGCTATGCTAGACTAAACTAACCTAAAATATAAAAGACTAGGGAAAAAAAACTAAAAAACTAAAAACTAAGAAAAACATAAACCTAAACTAGGGCACTAAACGTGTCAAAATTAGGGGCTACTCTTCGTCCGACTCTAACGGACTGGGGCTCATGGTAGGTATCTTAGGGGTACCTACATGGTTAAGTATGACAAAGAAACAACGTCCTGCATCCAAACAAGCATCAATTCTCCACCTTTCATAGATATGTGGGAGACGAAAGAGAGGTTGAGTCCAAAGAGGGATAGGGAGACCTTGAGCAGGAGGAAGAGCCTCGGGAAGAATCCTTCTCAGTCGTGGTAGGCCAGCTAGTTGAGGATGTTCAACAGACTCAACACATGATTAGAGTCAAGCTCACCAGAAAGCTATTGATCGCATTGTGATGCGCATTGATACAGAGGTGCAGTTTTAGAGCCATTATTTCTTTGTATTTTTTTGGAGCCATTACTCGAATCCCAATTTCTCTACTTGAGTATGTTCCCTGTTGAGATTAGTGTGATGAGTAGGTTGATGTGGAAATTAGGGTGAAATGATAGAGAAAAGAGTGGAAATTAGAAGAAAAGAGGAAATTTGGAAGGTTAACTTTTGGGGAAAATTTTGGAAATTTGGCTATAGAATTTTGTGTTAGAGTGGTATTGATGCGTTGGAAGAGTTGTTGATGAAGGCATACGGCTGAAGAAGGAAAAAGGAGATGATGCGTTGGAAGGCACACGGGCAGGCGAGGCATGTATGGAAAGACAACCATGCATCGAGCAGCCTCGGCCAGTGCCCAGGCCATGGTCGAGCAGCCCCGGCCGGACGCATACGTCGAGTGGATACGCCATGCGTTGAGCGCACTGTCGAGCGGCCATGCCCATGCGGTGAGCACTCTGCCGAGCAGCCATGCCGTGCATCGAGGTGCCCTGCCATGCAGCCAAACGCGCAGCCCATGCCATGCGCCCATGCAGCCGAGCGAGCGAGCGATGGCCAACACACATCACACACCCATGCGTCGAAGCAGCACGCCCATGCACCTAAGCACCCGACCAAGCGTCAAGGCACCGCGTGCAGCCCATGCGTCGAGCGGCCAACCTATGCAGCGCACCTATGCGTTGGTGGCCAGCACCATGCGCCCATGCCAAGCAAGTCGTGCGAGTGAGCCATGCGTCAAGAATGGATGGTCACCCTATGCATTGGTGATGGTTAGCTCCTTGCGATAGCTAAGTTGAATTGTCATGATAGTGAATTGGCTTGCTATGAGTTAAGTAGAGGCTATGCGTTGCTTATGGACTGGGCGTTGAGCAACCAAGAGTTGGGCGCATACAAGGATGAAATCATCAGGATAACATCATCAAAACCATGTGTCTTCTTGGGAGGAAAGCCTTAAGCCTTAAGAATTTGAGGTGGTGGCATCAGATTGGAGGCCCATGCGTTGGCAACGTGGGAAGAAGACACTTAGCTTGCAATGATCACAGCATTGCGTTGATGAGGTGAGAAGGAGACACTTGGCCATGCAACCAATTAGGTGGTGTCAACTCCGGAGAAGGTTTGGACGCCTATAAATAGAGCCATGAGACTTCATTTTTAGATCACAATTCAGAAATACCGTAAAAAGAGTGAGATAGTGGAGCAAACCTTACGTTGGAGCCAAATCCATGCGTTAGTCATAGAGGACGCATTGGATAGTGAGGTCTGAAGAGGATGCATCAACTTGGGACGAGGAGTTCTCCCAATTTACTCGTGCGTTTGGAGTGATTCCAAAGCCACCTGATAGCTATGAGAGTCTAGTGTTCAGGGTAGGGCTGCTGGAAGAAAAGCTCGAAGGGATCGGGCTGGAAACTGAGAAGAAGACAGAAGGGTCAGGCTGTCGGATCAGTCTGGGCCAGTCTTGAAGATTCTGTGATTCCGGCCAAACCACGAGGATTTCTGAGCTCAAATTGTAGGGTAATCTTCCTGAGACATTTTAGAATATGTTTGTAGAAGAAAGTATCTCAAAAGATTTAGAACTATGAGTAAATTAAGCTGTAAGTTGAATCTTGATTCTAGGGGTGAAAAGGGAGCCCAAGGTTGAAAAGGGAGCTACTAGAGTGAAAAGCTCCTAAGCAATCAAGGTGAGTGGCTAAAACGTTTTGACTAAAACATTTGCTTAAATGTTTGATTACAACGTGTTATAGAAAGTATGTTTTAAAGAAGAATATTCTCATGCCAACTAGTTTGCAAAGTGATTTCCAAGCAAGCTATGAATTATGTTTTAAACGCATGCATGAGTGAGAAGTTTGTTAAAAAACTATTTATATGTGCAGCATGCGTTAGTACCTTTAAAGCCATGTTTTTATATGTGTTATACTTTACATGCTTTAAAGAGAAAGTCATTTATGACTAGTTTTACTTAAAACGCGATACCAAAGGACATTTGAGAAGGTATCCGCCTAACTAGATACTGAAGGACATTTGAGAAGGTATCTATTGGTACTGAAGGACGTTTGAGAAGGTATCTGAGCAGAAGTACCCAAGGTATGGCGGTACTTAGTATGGCCACATGCACGTAGGTAGAGTCAGAGATTGGCAAAAGAGTTCTCTCTTGACTTGTAGTTGGTGTTAGGATTGTTTTTACCCATAGTAGGGTTATCCTCAACTAAGAAATAGTTTTACTGTTTTATGATTAAAACAGCTTTATATGTTCTATGCTTGGAAAATGTTTATACTACAGTACAAGTACTGTAGGAGCTTATATTTCAGTTAAAACTCTTTATTGAGATTTTGTATGAGAATCAATTATCTTTCTTAAGTCACTCACTGGGTGCAAGCTCACCCCATTTTCAAATGTTTTCTTCCCCCCCCCACATGTAACAGTCAAATCCTCGAAGATAGCTCTGCATCTGCTCTGCCACTAAAGGATAAAGAGATTTGTAACCCATCTGTTAGGTGGTTACTGTTATTATTGTACACATATTACTGTGGTTCATATAGGGACTAGGGTTCGTGGGCTTTGGGACTTGTAAATCTAATGTTGTAATGACTCTAAATATGTCATGTTTCTAAATTAATAAATTATGGGCTTGAAGGCATTCCGCTATACTTAAGTCATATTTGGGTATCAGAGTTATTTCGCAAGAGTTATTAGGCAGTAAGTATCAACCACAGGGTTGATAACTACTGCAATCACGCCCTTTCTTAGGCTAAGAGGGTGGTCTGAGGCGGGCTGTGATAGGTTCAGCTGGGGGTTGTTGTTAAATGATGGACCGGTTAGGTTCAATGGGGAGTGGTTTGGTTCTGTTGGATCCGGTTTCAATTTGAAAGGGGAAAATTCGTGGGCGGCCTTTTTTGGGGCCAATTTGAGGGAAAATTTAGAGTTTACCGCCCCCCCTCCCGATTGAAAATGATAAAGTGATAGTTTAGCCTTGTAAGGAGGTTCTTGATGCGAGTGTTTGTTTATGGGAGAAATCTTTGGTGGGTCAGTATGTGGATGCAAAAGTCCCGTATTCTGTTATTTGTTGCCTTATTCAGAGAAATTAGGGACACGTAGAAATGCCAACTATTACCTTGATGGAGAACGGATTGATTATCTTTAAATTTCAAAAGGCAGAGTAACAGGATTGGGTGCTGGAGAATGGTCAGTGACACTTCGGTGTCAAGCTCATCTTGTTACGATAGTGGTTACCAGGTATTATTTTTGAAACCTTGGTTTTTTATTCTGTTCCTATCTGGATTAAACTGGAGTGTGTTCTCTTGGAGTCGTGGACAGATAGGGGTTTAGCAGTGTTGGCTAGTGCCGTAGGTAAGCTTGTTTCTTTTGATGTTGTAACTAAAGAGCGACATCGGTTATCGTATGCGAGAGTTTGTGTTCAGGTGGATGGTGATTCATTATTGCCCCCTTCAGTCATTGTTAGAATCCGGGGTTAGGAGTTTATCATTCCAGTAGTGTATGAGTGGAAGCCTCGTAAGTGTACTTGCTATGGCTCTTTTGGGCATACTAGGGCTATGTGTGAGAAACAAGGTGTGGCAAAGGGTCAGGATTTGAGTATTGTGGTGGTTAATGAGGGGTGTTTGGGGGAGAAGAGTGGCCTTGAGAGTATAAGGAAGGGTCAAGTGTTGAGTATTGGTGGGAGGGGAGTTAGCTCAGTGGTTGGGAATAGGAGTGTAGGATGTGATGATGAGTTTACTAGGGTTAGCCGTCATCGGCGTGATAGAGAAGGTGTAGAACATAGGGGTGGCAGTGGGTCACCAGGATCGGCGCCCTTGAGGAGTAGAGTAGTTTATGGCTCTCTTGGGATTACGGGGTTTGTTAAGCATGTTGATGATCGTAATCACTTTAAGTATTGAGTAATGAGGGTGGAGACTTGTTGGCACTGGCATTAGTGCAGTCTAATCCTGATCCGTTGTCTATTTTGGATGGGATGTTTGGGAGTTCGGGCAAAAGCCTAGTGGGAGGTGGTAGGTGTGATTTCTTGCAAGTTTCATGATCTGGTGTTCCTGGAATGTTAGGGGATTGAATGACCCAGTCAAGTGTAGGGTGGTGGCGAATTTTCTGTCCTCCTCCTCTGTTACTTTCTGCTATTTGCTTGAGACGAGGGTTCGTCACGAAAACTTTGGTATGGTGGTGGGTAGGTTTGGTGATGCTTGGAGTTGTGTGAGTAGCTATAGTGTGAGGGGAGTTGGGAGGATCTGGGTGATGTGATGACATGCAGAAATGCATGCCATCTTAGTCCTTTTACTTAGAATTATGAAGGTTGTTAGGTAGAATATGCAACAATCATGTTAGGAATTCACGAGAAAAAGAGTTTGCGTCGATCAGCATGATGAATCTCAGCTAACCCGTTACTTTGCGTCAATTATGTGTTCAATATTCTATTTTTGTAGCCAATGCAGGAAATGAACGCAAATGCGGAAACCAAACCACCGCATAGACGACCGCATGTGGAGAAACTCTCCATCGCAAGGCAAACGCATTAGATCAACGCATGGGTGTTATGGTGATCAGCTGCATGCGTCCATCGCATGGGGACTGCGCTCGTCAGGCGATTGCGGTCATCATGTAAAGTTGCGGTATTAAGCGAATGCGGCCATTGAATGATTGCGGCTACGCGAAAACGCAAACTAATGGGATCAACGCAAGGTAGGTGAAATGAACGCATCAACGCATCTACCTCAAGAAAATCCAAAAGATGATGTTGACATTTCACCTACCACGCCGTTAGTGGCAGAGGTTCATAAAAGGACTAACGCGCTAAATGTCAGACTTACAGCAGTCCAATTAATGCTGTCGGCGACCCAAGGTCTATCAATAGAAGCCGATGAGCAGAAATTCAAGTAATCCAAGGTTTTCGCCTGAGGTTCGCCTAGGGCGGATCCTTGTGATCCAGAAAAAATGCGTGGGAAGACGCTGAGAGTTCTTCACCTCCTTCATCCATTCCGAGTGACGACTGGAGCCTTCGACCGAAGCTAGATCTCAAGAGAGTCAGCTCCTTCGCCCATCCATGGCACCATCGGTAGCCTTGACGCACATCTGTTGGGAGCAAATCTTTTCTTCCAGCCGATCATTTCCTTTTCCTTTCTTTTCTCATATTGTATTGTATGACATTTTGGAATTAAGGAATTAATACAACTTGTTTTCAATGCACTTCTCTGTTTCCTTCAACTCCATCTCCACCTTCTTTGTTTAGCATCTTTACTTTCATTGCAACACTTAGTGGGAGTGCTTGGGTATTGCATACTTAGTCATGTGGATTAGGAATATGAAGCATGTAGCAATCCACCGAGAGGTGTGCGTTGCGCGAGTGTATGAGTAATCTTATTTTGTGAAGCTGCTGCAACGCCTGTCTATAGGCTAACGCATTGCTTGTCTATGAGTAAAGTCAACAACAATCAACTGCCCGGAAGAGTAAGTGGTTGGACGCATTAAGCAATGTATGCGTTGTTCACTAGGGATAGTAACAACCTTGCGTCAACCAAATTGTCTTGTAGTATGTATGCTTCATTCGTCCATTAGGGATACTTGGGAGGGTAGTCTAAGGACAGGATCTAGGCTTGGAAGGTCAGGTCAGAATCTAGGCTTGGGAGAGTCAGATTATAACGCATAATACAAGAGATAAGAGCTTAGGAATAAGCACTTTTGCTATTAACCCATTGCATGCATCCTAGAGATAGGATATGATTGTATGCAGACACCTTGCCTTTATGCATTTTGCATCATCGCATGGGACAAGAGTAGAGACTTAGGAATAAGCTCTATGGACACTTTGCATTCAACACATGCGTCCTAGACTTAGGAGCACCACATTTGCATTGGTAAATGATTTGCTGTGCATGAGTGTAGCACGATCGCATTGGCTTGCGTTGACTAGGGTTGCCCTTGCGGTCACTCTTAAGGGTTGCAATGAAAACATCTCCGCATTTTATCTATTTTCCCATATATTTATTTCATGTCAAGATTTGTCGCATCTCTACCTTTCATGCATATTCTCATTACGTTGTTTGTTAGATAGGAGTAGGAGTAGTATTAACTTAGCGACATCCCCTCCATTATTTTATTTATACCGCCGCATGCACATCACCGCAAACATATAGTTACAAGTCCCTGTGTTCGACCTCGGATTACCCGAGAAACTTGCGTTGGAATTATACTTGGTTCCAGTGCAAGAAAACTTGTGGCAGGATGCATGGTCATCGTATACATTGATTAACATAATATCATTCCAATGCATGACCATCGATGCATGACTATCAACGCATATCTTAGGAACATGCATCGCATACCGCGTCCACGGGATTTTGGTTGTCAAGTAAAATTGACTTCCAATTTTCCGCCATCATGATATGGCGGAAGAGTGTCTATGATTTTATTATGGATTTCAGTGGGGATCAATTCATTTCTGGAACATTGGTGGATATTGTATCTAGTGCTAGGGTACATATTGGTGTTGTGTATACCTCTAATCATGTGAGTGATAGGGCGGAACTTGTGAACCCAGTTGATTGATGTACGTGCCTCGTGGCAGCTTCCTGGAGTTGTTATGGGTGATTTTAATGCTATTCGTAGTAGTTTGGAGGACCTTGGTGGTTGCCCTAGCTTGAAGGAGATGGAGGAGTTTGAATGGGCATTGTTGGAGGCAGATCTGGTTGAGATAGGTGTGATAGGTAACTAGTTTACTTAGACTAGTAAAGTTCAGGGGAATGGTATCTTGCGCCGGTTGGATTGCTGCTTGACTAATGAGGCGTGGAAGGTGGCTTTTTCGCATTCAGAGGTTAGGGTTGGGCAGTGGGGGATTACTGATCATAGCTCTCTTCTAGTTTCTACAGGGAAGATAAGGAGTAGGCCACCTCCTACGTTCCGCTATTTTACTCATTGGGCGGAGGCAGATGGTTTTATTGATACTATCAGGTCAATGTGGAGAAGGTCTGAGGATGTGTCCCCTATGGTTAGCTTTGTGCAAAATTTGAAGGCAGTGAAGCGGGTTTTACGTGCCTCGTTTGGTAGGTGTATCTCTGTGTTATCTAATGAGGTGTGGGTTTCTAGGAAGGTTATGAAGGCTGCTCAAGCCGAGTTGGAGAGGGATCCTTTTCAAAGTCGGTGTGTGCGGAGGTGGCTCGGGCCGCTGAGGTGTTCTGGTCAATGGCTAGATTGGAGGAGGCGTCGCTCCGGTAGAAGGCTAGGGTGAGGTGGCTGGAGTTAGGTGATTTGAACACAACATTTTTTCATCGCTGTGTTTGTTCTCACCGCAGTTGCAATGGTTTATTCTCAATTGTGGATGCTGGGGGGGACTCGCTAGACGGTGCATGACAGGGTGTCGGGGGTGGCAGTGGATTTCTTTCATGGTAGTCTGGGGTCTCAGCGTGTAGGGTATAGGAATCTTACTGCCCGGATTGGGGATATTGTGCAGTTCAGCTGGTCCGCGGAGGGGGTGGAGGGGGTGGAGGCACTTGGTCGGCCAGTGAGTCAAGATGAGATTCAGAAGGCTTTATTCTCGTTGAAGTCTGGGAAGGCTCCTAGGCTTGATGGGTTTTCGGTGGATTTTTACAGAGCTGCTTGGAGTGTGGTTGGGGATGATTTCTGTGATGCTGTTTTGAATTTTTTTTTAGTCTTGTTATTTGCCAAGTGGAGTTAACTCTACTGGTATTACTCTTATCCCAAAGAGGCGGGGAGCTGAATGTATGGAGGAATTTCGTCCTATTTCTTGTTGCAATATTGTGTATAAGTATATTTTGAGGGTCTTAGCTGAGAGATTTCGGTTATGGTTGCCTTATTTCATTAGTGGTCACCAGTCTACGTTTGTTCTTGGTAGGTCGATTTTTGATAACATTTTATTGTGTCAGGAGCTTGTGAGGGGCTATAAGGTGGGCAGAAGGAAGCCGTGTTGTGTGTTGAAGGTTGATCTTTAGAAGGTATATGATTCGGTCAATTGGGATTTTCTGTTTGGTGTGTTGCTTGGTATAGGTACGCCCCTTCAGTTTGTTAGTTGGGTGAGGGCTTGTGTTACTTCGACTATGTTCTTTGTGATGATTAATGGTTCCCTTGAGGAGTTTTTCCCTGATAGGAAGGGGTTGAGGCAGGGGGATCCGTTGTCTCCTTTTTTTGTTTGTGATGGTGATGGAGGTCCTGTCCAGATTGTTGAATAAGCCTTCTGTGTGTTTTAGGTTCCATGATCGGTGTGAGCGTGTGGGCTTGACTCATATGGTTTTTGCAGATGGTTTGATGATTTTTTGTGTAGCTGAGAGGGGTTCTTTGGAGTTTGTGAGGCAGGTTCTACCAAAATTTGCAGAGATGTCTGGGTTAGTTGTGAATGTTGGGAAGAGTTCCATGTTTGTTACGAGTGTGCAGTCTGGTGAGGTGGAGGAGCTTGCTGCTTTTATGGGTTTCTCTCTTGGTTCACTGCCTGTTTGGTATCTAGGGTTACCTTTATTGACTGGTCGGTTGAGGGCTGTGGATTTTACACCTTTGATACAAAGAATTACAGCTCGTATTAGAAGCTGGGCGGCTTGGTCCCTCTCTTTTGTTGGGAGGTTGCAGCTTCAGTCCTTTCAGGTGTTTTGGTCTACCATCTTCGTATTGCCTGCGTGTGTAACTCATGAGGTTGATCGTCTGTTGCATAGTTATTTATGGAAGGGCAATGCAGAGAGTCGGGGTGGTGCGCGGGTGGTGTGAGATGAGGTGTGCTTGCCAAAGGGTTGGGGGAGTTGGGTGTGAAACATGTGGCTTCATGGAATCAAGCTGCTATTATGAAGCTACTCTCGCTTCTTTTAATTAAATCAAGCTTATTATGGGTGGCGTGGGTGGAGGCTTATGTTTTGCATGAGCAGTTTTTGTGGGTTGTTGGATGTGAGGTTGGGAGGTCTTGGTGCTTGAGGGCGATCTCACATTGTAGGGATAGATTCAAGCATCTGGTTCGTTTGATGGTGGGTGATGAAAGGTCATGTTTTATTTGGTGGGATCCTTGGTTGCTAGGGGGGGGGGGGTGATTATGGATTCATATGGGTCTACGGTGGTCTATGATACAAAGAGTAGTATGGAGGCACGGTTGTCCGAGTTTATGGATGGTGAGGGAGGTTGGAGGTGGCTTACAATGTCGTGGGAGTTGCTTGAGATTTGGGGTCTTATTCAGGCAGTGGGGCCTAGGGCGAGGGGGGAGGATTATTGGGTTTGGGTGCCCGGTGCTAGTGGTTGGTTTTCTATCGCTAGTGCATGGGAGAGTTTGCACCCTCATCGTCCTAGGGTGTCTTGGGCAGGTCTTTTGTGGTCTAGGAGTGGTATTTCGTGTCACTCCTTCTGTGCATGGTTAGCTATGAGGGACAGGTTGGGTACACAGGATTGGTTGAGGAGTTGGGGTGTGTTGTCAGAGGGGAGGGGGTGTCTTCTGTGTGGAGTCACGGGATCATCTATTTTTTGAGTGTGGATTTGGGAGAGAGGTGTGGTCAAGTGTGTTGTGTCGATTAGGTTCGTCTCATCGGGTGGCAGATTGGGATGTTGAGTTGACTTGGGTGTGCCGAGTGGGGTCGGGTAAGAGGGTGCGTAGTAAGCTGTTCCGTGTCTTCTGGTGTGCTTCCATCTACTACATTTGGTAGGAGCGTAATCGGCAGCTTCATAGGGGTAATTCGAGGACGGCGTCTGCTCTGTTTCACCTTATGGTCTCTACTGTTCGTGCTCGTGCTGCTTCTTGGCGGGTTGATCTTCTTGGTCTTATCTAGTGTGTTTACAAATGTTTTCCTCTTTTTGTACTTGTCGTTGTTCTTTGTTTTGCTGTTGGCCCTAGGTTGTGGGGTTTTGTTTCCTTTTCTTTGTTTTTCTCCTAGGTGGATGGTGTTGTTTGCATTTCTTTTGGCTTTGTTTTGGTAGAGTCCCATCTTTGCTTGTGCTTTGTTGCTATGATGCCTTGATCCCGAGCTGTGGTATCCCCCCTGTTGTATATTAATATCACCTATTCTAAAAAAAAATAATTACATCACATATAATTAATTTTCTCAATTAATTTGAACAATTCAAATTAACCCAAAATTGATTCTCAATAATCCTTATTAAGCTACAGAGGGGGACCTTATGGATCTATCGATTGAAGCTCCAATGGTACTTCAATAATTAATTAAACTCCTTTAATTAAATTATTCAACATCCATTAACTGCCGGCCACTCCACTAAAGGCTGATAGCTGCACTCTTCGCACTACAGGTATATTTTTGTGTCCATTGGATATAACCAGTCAACGGTGTGATGACCTTTCCCAAAATGCTCGTAAGTACAACTGGGTCAAAATTATCGTTTTGCCCCTGAAGTTACATCTAACTCTTTAAGTATCATTGATCTCTCTAATGAACAATAAGTCATAGTCCCACTATGACCAAACTCCTCTCGGGCCAAGAGAGGGTGTAGTGCCACATTGTTCAAGCCCTGAACTCAGCCTTTAGGGGAGAAATTTATCTACTTACCTCGACATTGGGGAAGGAGTGAATTCCGTTTTGTGTAACTGTGTACCTAGCTCCTCAATCAGACAAATCCCCAAAATGGTAGGCTTATTGAGTCGGGGATCTGGCCACTCTCATCCATACAAATCAAAGGACCGCCTTCATAGGCAGAAGTTCACAACTCACTCAGGATTTAGGTTATGTCACCTATGGTCATGCTGGTGAAATGTAAGTCTTCATTATTAACGATGTTATAAAATGAGACTAGTCATTTCGTGGTTTGGTCTTATACAAACTCCTTTGTGTAGAATACGTCCGCTCACATATCTCCATATGAATGATTAGGATAAGATCATTTGTAGTGCTTTACAACAATTGTAACATCTACAAAATGAGCCGTATTCATAGTGTCACGAAGATAAGGCACCCAACCTTATCCATCTACTACAGACCATTTAGGTTATCACTTAAGCATGATCCACCTATATGTCTCTACATACATGTTTAAGCTGTAGAAGTTAACCTTAGATGTTAGTTTATTAGTTTGTGGGTTAATGCTACTAAATGTCAAATAAAACATCTCATATTTTATTAAATAAATAAATTGTCTGTACATTATAATTACGAATTACAGAACCCAAGAGATTTTGATGTCATTACCTTTACAAAGTACAGGACCCACGAGATTATAACATCAACCCCAACAATCTCCCACTTGTCCTAAAGCTAGTGGAGTGTACAAAATAGTAAACTAGGGCATAATACGCGCATAGTAAAAAAATCTCCCATTTTCCTTAGACTAGATGTGGCCTATGCCATAGACCCATACTCTGCAGGTGACCTTCAAACACTTTAGCCGTGAGGGCCTTTGTAAATGAATTAGCAACATTATACTTCGAAGCTATCTGCGATGCACAATCTCTCGGATGAGATGATACTTCCTCTCTATGTGCTTCTCGCGCTTGTGACTCCTAGGCTCTTGAGAATTAGCCACAACGCCACTATTATCATAATAAAGGGTGATGGGCTTAGACATTTCTAGAACTACTTCCTGATCCGTCAAGAATTTTCTGAGCCACACAGCTTCCTTAGAACCTTCACAAGCCGTTATGTACTCAGCCTCCATAGTGGAGTCATCAATGCATCCCTATTTGGTGCTCCTCTAGATTACTGCCCCTCCAACACTGATTCTGATGTGGATTTCCTAAAATTCTTATTAGTCTGAAAATCAGAGTTCGTATATCTTGTAAGGATAAGATCCTTAGAACCATACACGAGCATGTAGTCCCTCATTCTTCGTAGATACTTGAGGATGTTCTTAACGGTGGTCCAGTGATCAAATCCTGGATTAGACTGATATCTACTGACTATCCCCACCGCATAGAAAATTTCAGATCTAGTACATAACATCACATACATCAAGCTTCCAACAGCCGATGCATAGGGGATCCATCTCATTTCCTCAAATTCTTGGGGTGTTTTAGGATACTATTCCTTAGATAAAATAACTCCATGTCTGAAAGGGATTAAACCCCTTTTGGAGTTGTGCATTGAAAACTTGACGAGCATCTTGTCAATATATGATGCTTGAGACAGGGCTAACAGTTTGTTCTTTTGATCCCTAAAGATCTGAATGCCCAGAACAAATTGTACCTCTCCAAAATCATTCATTTGGAATTGGGTCGCTAGCCAACTTTTAATTTCAGTTAGCAGACCTACAATAGTCCCAATGAATATGATATCGTCTACATACAGTACTAGAAAGCTATTGAACTGTTGACAATTTTCTTGTCAACACAAGGTTCATCAACATTCTGATCAAAACCATAAGATTTGATTGCAGTATCAAATCTTATATTCCATGATTGAAAAGCTTGTTTCAATCCATAAATGGATCGATTAAGCTTACAAATCTTTTTCTCTTGACCTTGGGTTATGAATCCCTCAAGCTGCTCCATATAAATACCCTCAAGATTTCCATTCAGAAAGATAGTCTTAATGTCCATTTGCCAAATCTCATAGTCATAATATGAATCAATGGATAGGAGGATCCGGATAGACTTCAACATGATAACAGGTGAGAAAGACTCCTTATAGTCAACTCCCTCAACTTGGGTATTACCCTTTGCCACAAGTCTAGCCTTGAAGGTTTGTACCTTCCCATCAGCATCCCGTTTTCTCTTGTAGATTCATTTGCAACCTATAGGTTTTACCCCTTCAGGTTGATCTACAAGATCCCAAATTGAATTGAAGTACATAGATTCCATTTCAAGATTCATAGCTTTGATCCACTCATCTTTGTCAACATCCTCCATTTCCTTCTTGTAAAACAATGGATCCTTAATATCTCTGTCAACTATGATAGATAGGGTTTCTGTTAAACCTATATAATGAACAGATGAGTTTGCAATCCTTCCACTATGTCGAGGCTCCCTCAACACTTGAGGTGGATTTAACTTACTAGAGGATCCAACTTCAACAACTTTTGTTGAGGTATAGGGTTCTTCAACAACTCTTGTTGAAGATTTAGTAGTTTTGTTGGAAAGTTCACTCAACACAATCTTATTATGGGGTTTATGCTCCCTTATGTGGCCATCTTCTAAAAAGGTAGCGTTTGTCGACACAAACACCTTATTATCCTTAGGATCGTAGAAGAAACCGCCTCTCATTCCTTTGGGGTAACCTAAAAATCGGCACAATTTTGAATAAGGTTCAATTTCTTAGGATTTGCCTCAACCACATGTGTTGGGCAAACCTAGATCCTGAAATGGCATAAACTACATTTACGACCATTCCATAATTCCAAAGGTGTTCAAGTAACACTTTTGGACGAAATGCAATTCAAAACGTAAGCTGCAGTTTGTTCAATATAACCCAAAAACAAGTCGGTAAGGAAGCATAACTCATCATAGACCGAACCATGTCCAACAGGGTTCGATTTCTCCTTTTTGATACACCATTCTGCTGAGGTGTATTAGGTGCTGAGAGTTGGGATACAATTCCATGTTCTATCAAATAGTCTTGGAATTTTAGATCAGATCGAAATGTTTTAATGGTTTTATTTAATGTGTTTTCAACTTCAGCCTTGTACTTCTTGAACATTTCAAAGGTTTCAAACTTATGTTGCATTAAATAAATATACCTATACCTAGAATAATCATCATTAAATTTGATAAAATATTCAAACTCTCCTCTTGTTTTAACATTCATCGGACCACATAGGTCTGAATGTACAAGTTTTAAGGGTTCTTTGGCCCTGTGATCTTTTCCAGTAAAAGTTCTTTTAGTCATTTTACCTTCAAGGCATGACTCACACAGAGGTTAATAATTTTCTTCTCACTTACTTAAAAGTCCATTCTTGATCAGTCTATCAATCCTATTGAGACTTATATGTCCTAATCTTAGGTGCCAAAGATTAGGATTTTCTTTAGGAGAGATTTTAAGTCCTTTAATTTGAGTTATCACGGTTTTAACATTTTAATGTTCAGAACTGCTTTAGTTGCTAACGGTATTAGGTCATATAAATTATCTTCTAGCTTAGCAGAACAAAGTTTTATACCATTCTTAGAAATAAATGTTTTATTCATAGAAAAATGTACAAAATATTTTTGTTCAATTAAATACTTTACAAAAATTAAGTTCCTCTTTAAATCAGGAACAACAAAAAGATTTTTTCTAATAAAATATATCTATTATGTAAAGTAAGTCGGAGTCCTCTCACTACCACAACTAAGACGATGTGCTCAGTTACAACACGAATCGTCATCTCCCCAGCCTCCAGTTGCCGTCAGGAACTAATTCCCTAAAATAAAGAACAAACATGGTTAGTGGCACTTGAATCTATTATCCAGGCTGAATCATCATTCTCCACTAAACAAGTTTCCAAAACAAGTAAATCACATTTACCTTGCTTGGCCTTCTTCTTTTCTGCCAAGTATTTAAGACAATTCCTCTTCCAATGTCCCTCTTGGTTGCAATAGAAACCGATTCCTTTTGCAACCTTGGTTTTCTTGCCCTTCTGGGCAGCGACTGGTGGGTTAGCTTTCCCATTTCCACCTTTCTTCTTCTTCAACTTTTTGGTGCCCGAAAAAGAAGGCACAAACTTAATTCCAAAGGTCGAACCTCCGTAAAACTTCTTAGAGGATGAAACAACATTTTCCTCACTCTTTTGTTCTTTGGATTTCATCAAGGATTGGAATGTTTATAGCTCGTCGATCAAGGTGGTCAAATTATAGTCAATCCTATTCATAACAGCATTGCTACGAAACTGTAGGAAACTTTCAGGTAAAGATTCTAGTATGAAGCTAACTTGACTGGCTTCATCGATGACAGACCCATTCATCTCCATCACGTTGAAGTGGACCATCATGTTGAGAACATGTTCTCTAACAGATGCCTTTTCTTGCATACGGGCATTGAAGATGTTTTTCAAAGCGTCAAATCTGAGTTGTGCAGACAATTGTCCGAACATCCCCTGTAGGGACTCCATGATCTCACGAGCAATGATCATGGAGTCATGCTTCTTGGCCAAGACTTCAAAAAGGTTTGCCAAGATATACGCTCGAGCCTTCTCATTTACCCGTATCCAACGTTCATATCCTCCCGAACGTTTTAAGGAGTTTTTTTAGCAGAAACAAGATGACAATCCTCCATTAGGACAAATCTCAGGTCATCAATGATCAATATTGTGTTAATTGTGTTTTCCATGTAGTGCAATTTTCGCCGGTAAGTTTGTCGGCAGAGAGTAAGTTTAGTGTTGCGGAAGTCATAATGAATTTGCTGAAACATACAATTTAATTAAATTAGTATTCAAGCATTATCCATTTGAAAACCAATCAAATTTAGCAAAATAATATAATGCACCCTATGTGACATCTATTTTGCAATGTTGTTTCAATGATGCAGAGTAAAAGCCATCATAGGGTGATTAGGTACCCTTTCATTGAAATAAGATCATCTCAAGAAATATACAGAACAACCCTTACCGTAAATATTAGTCACCATTGTTCAGTCCAAAAATTGTTAAACTCCTTAACATTTTCTTGTAAGTGTAACCCCTTATTTTAGATTCTATAGTTCTGCCTAAATGAGCCAACCATACCAATTGGGGTAAAAACTAAAGTAATCCTATCCATTTCTGGAGTTTGAGTAAAGAGTCATGCAAATGTCATCCGTAGGGAGACACAAGCATGTTGGGAATGTCCTAGAACTCGCAGTTAATAAATTTTGTGTTAAACATTCTATTTATCAATAAAATATTGTTGAGTATCTTATTCAATAAAGCTGTTGATTTTTCTTTCTATCATGAAAATCTAATAAACATATCCATGGCTATAGTATGAATGCTTTAACTTTATGTGGTGACATAAACAGGATCAAGTTAATAGTATATAACCTAAATGGTCTATAAGTATATGGATGAAATTGGGTATTTCATCCTGGTAACACTATTAGATGCGACCTATTTTGTATAGGTAATACAAATGATGTGATCCACAGATCATTCATGTAGAGACATGTGAGTGGAGACATCCTATGCAATGAGTTTTCATATAGACCGTGGGATGTGTTGACACACATCTCGCTCCCACTTACTGTAAACACTTTCTCCATTCACATTGATATTGACCTATACAAATGATGACGGAAAATTAGTTATCAATTACTTGACGACTAAAATTACGTGAACGCAATATGCGATGCATGTTCTAAATGTATGCGTTGATTATCATGCGTCGTTGGTCATGCGTTGGAGTGAACTATGCGTTAACGAATGTATGCGATGACCATGCGTTCCTGTCACAAGTTTTCTTGCGCTCACGCCAAGTATAACGCGAACGCAAGTTTCTTGGGTGATCCGAGGTCGAACTTAAGGACTTGTAACTAAATGCTATGCGGTAATGTGTATGTGGTGGTTGAATAAAGAATGATGGAGGGGTTTCTATACCAACACTATTCCTACTCCTAAGTAACAGACAAAGCAATGAGAATATGAATGAGAGGTAGAGACACGACAACCGTTGACGCGTAGTAAATGCATGGAAAATAGATAAAATGTGAGGATATCTTCATCGCAACCCTAAGCTTGACCGCAAGGGCAACCCCAGCCAACGCAAGCTATGCGATCATGCTACACACACTTGAGCCTAATTCTAGGATGTATGCGATGTATATGCGATAGTGCCGAGAAGCCTATGCCTAAACCTCCATAACCCGCTCACGTGCTCTCGCCGCATGAGTGTGATGGCCGCATACCACCACCATATCCTACTTCCTGGACACATGTAATATCCTCTCCGTAGGGTGCATACGCTGTGTGATAGAAAATAGAGTTTATTCCTAAGTTCCCCATTCTTGCTTATGCATTCCAATCCGCTCTCTCGAGTCTTAGATTTGAATTTTAGACTACTCTTCCAAGTATGCCTAAATGATGAATGATGCACTCATAAGACAAGGTAATCGCATAAACCTGGCTGACGCAAGATTATTCCTATCTCTAGTGAACACTGGCTTACATTGCTTCATGCGACCAACCACTTGCCCTCACGGGCAGTTGGTTGTTGCTGACTTTACTCATAAACAAGCATTGCGTCCACCTATAGATAGGCGTTGCTACAGATTCACACTAAGTAAATAAGGTTTTCTCACACACTCACGCAACGCATACCTCTTGGTGGTTTGCTACATGCTTCATATCTCTAATCCACATGACTAAGTATGCGATACTCTAGCAATCTCACTAAATGATGCAATGAAAGTTAAGGATGCCAAGTAGAGAAGATGGAGATGGAATCGAAGGAAACACATAAATGCATTGAACACATAATGTATTAATTCCTTAATCCCAAAATGTAATACAATACAATATAAGAAAAGAAGAGAGAAAATGAAATGACCAGCTGGAAGCAATGTCTTGCTTCCAGCAGATGTGTGTCTAGGCTGCCAGTGGTGCCATGGAAGGGTGGTAGAGCTGGCTCTCCCGAGATCTAGCTCCGATCGAAGGCTCCGGTCGTCACTCGAAATGGATGAGGGAGATGAAGAACTCTTAAGCCTTCTTCTCATGCATTAGTCTGGATCGTAGGGATAACCTTGGATGATCTGAAATTCTGCTCATCGACTTCTATTTATAGAGCTTGAATCGCCGATAACAATGGACTGGTCTGATTTTGACATTCATGGAGCGTTAGTCCTTTTCTGAATCTCTGCTATTAACGGCATGGTAGGTGAAATGTCAACATCATCTTTTGATTTTCCCAAGAGATGCGTTGATGCGTTCATTCCACCAACCTTGCGTTGATCCCTCTATTATGCGTTATCGTGTAGCCGCAATCGTGCAGTGACCGCATTCGCTTAATACCGCAACTTCTACCTGATGACCGCAATCACTTAACAATCGCAACTCCTATACGATGGACACATGCGGCTGATCACCGCAACACCCATGCGTTGATCGAATGCGTTCGCCTTTGCGATAGAGAGTTTCTCCGCTTGCGGTTATCTATGCGGTAGTCCGGCTTCTGCGTTTACGTCCACTTCCTGCGTTAGCTACAAAAATAGACAATTGAATGCATAATAACACATAATAATGGGTTAGCCGAGATTCTCAATGCTGAACAACGCAAGCTCATTTTTTCATGAATGCCTAACATAATTGCCGCATATTCTGCTTATCAGCCTTCATAATTATAAATAAAAGGCCTAAGCTGCATGTCATCAACAAACACCACCCGTAAAGAGACACAAACAAAGGTGTCTCGAGGTCGAGTATAGATTTCATGATGTGATCTTTGAGGCAAAAACGTGAAAAGGAAAAATGAAGTATCATATATCCCATTTTCCTCCCATTGAGTGTTTTATCTAGGGTTAATTTAAAGAAAAATACAGTAACACTTACTTTGGATAGTTAAACAACTTTGATTATTGTTCATTAAACACTTTAATAAACCTTAATCAACAATTGCATGCTTGTAGCAAATCTCTCTAATTCACCTTTTCAGGTCAGTTCCCAGGTAGGGGTATTTTGTTTTCATCAGCTTAAATACCCCAACCTAGATAGAACTAGCCGTCAACAAAAGGTCCTTTATAGATACATTTGCTACAAATTTAATCTTTTAATTAAAACCAATTTAATCCTATTAAACTGGTTAAAAGATTAAACTTATTTCTAATCTCATTAGAAATGTGATCTTAGGTCTATGTGAATCATGTTTTAAAACTATTTTAAAAAATGATTTTAACCTAGGGTTTGCATGCAATTCTAAATTATTGACTTTAATTTCTAAGTTCATTTAGTTATAACTTTTATAAAATAAATGGAATAAATTAAAACCAATTATTGCATGCTAAAGCATACTTAAGTAAATTATAACAATTATAAATAACCTAAAGTAGTGACATGCTATATGCAATTTCATTTCATTACTTAACATACATAACACTTATATATTAAAGTAATGTCATCCGTACATTTAAAATATATATTATAACACTTATAATATAAATTATGCATGACTATGTTATTAATGCATGCAAACATATATTATAACATTTATATTATATGATGCATGAGCATGCTATAAAATTAAATCATGCAACTATATATTATAACATTTTATAATATAAATGATGCATGAATAATGCATAGCCTATGGTGAAATTTTACTATATGGCATATATTATGACATATAATTATATAAATTAAACCATACATTATATGCATATTTTAAACAATTATTGGACCGGGATTGGACTTCTAAACAATTAATTAAATTAATATAACACTTATATTAATTTAATTAATTAAAAATAGCTAACTATTGCAAATTAATAGCTTAACCGATTCAAAACAAGCGAATCAGACCTTGAACTGCACGAACCAGACCACCCAACACCCGAACCACCCTCGAACCACTCGAACCAAGTGCACCAAATGCAAACTAGCTGAGCCACGAACCGAATCGTGTGTGAACTGGTCTATTCTTTCCATCTCAGAGTGTTGCAACGCTGTGACCTAGCGTTGCAATGCTACGGAAAGAACATTCCGTTCCGCCCCTTGCAGTGTCGTAACGCTACTGTACAGTGGCCACTATATAGTTGCGAATTCTTTTGATTTTCCTCTGATTTTGGCCTCATTTTTTAAGAAAAACACTAGAATAATCACGAGCAACTCAAGACATTCAAATTACAAACTCTATAGCTTTAATTATGCCCAAAACACCAAGCCCATACAAATCAAAATTTGTAAAAACAAAGTAGTAAAACTAAAATCCAATCTTGAAACATCCAAAAATTGCAACACATTCAACATCCATTCATCATATGAAAAATATACAGAATACAACCCACCAATTCTATAAAATAAATTCTGGAACAATAAAATTTGGGACCAAAAGCTGGCTCTCATACCAATTGAAGGAATGGTGAAGTTCCATTGCGGAAGTGGGGATCATTCCAAATTTTTTATTTTCACAGAATATAAATTTACAGAACCAAAATATGCATTATTCACAGAAATTACAACATGAAATAAAGAGGAAAAAGAAATTAGGGTTTCAAGAAAGACTTACCCTTGAAGAACTCATAACCTTCACGAAATCCCCTCTTCAGAAAATGATCAACCACGAACAATTACATTCACGAATACCCAAAGAAAACACCACGAAGTAGAGCCTTTTGTATTATCTGAGGGGATGAGAATCACAAGAGTTGTGGGCTCTGTGATTTTAGACTAGAGAGATAGATTGAGAGGAGAAGAGAAGATTTGGGAAAGTTTTTCAGAAAGATCTCTAAAAAAAAACTGAAAGAGCCTGTAACAATTCTTCTGTGAAAAAGATGAATTAGATCTCCAAAAATCATCCCACTTTTCACAATTCACCAAGAGAGAAATAAGGGGAGGGAAGTTATTTCCCTCCCTTTAAATTTAAATTTAAATTAATTTTAATTAAAATAAATATATATTATATATATAAAATAACTAACTTATTATATATATATATATAACTATATGTGATATCATATATAACACATAACCTATAGTTTTATATTGTATAAAATACAATATAAGTTATAGTTTTAATTCTCTCATTAATATATAGTATTTAATATAAATCCCATTTATACTAAATTTGATTATATGAATCAATTTCACGTAATTAACATTTGAATCACATTCAAATATTTATTTCCTCTCAAATAAACTTTATATTATAATGTATCAAATACAATTCATTAATTATATACATATAATTAATTCCCTCAGTTAAATTAAACAATTCAAATTAATCCAAAATTGACTCTCAATAATTCCTGTTGAGCTACACATAGGACCTTATGGACCTATAGATTGAAGCTCCAATGGTACAATTTAATTAATTATTCAACATCAATTAACCGCCGATTACTCCACTAAAGATTGATAGCTGCACTCTTAGCACTACAAGTATATTTCTGTGTCTATTGGATATAACTAGTCAACGGTACGATGATCCTTCATAAATTGCTTGTAAGTACAGCTGGACCAAAATTATCATTTTGCCCCTATAGTTACATCTAACTCCTTAAGTACCATTGATCCCTCTAATGAATAATAAGTCATAGTCCCACTATGACAAAACCTCTCCCAGGCCAAGAGAGGGTATGTTGCCACATTGTTCAAGCCCTGGAATCAACCTTTAAGGGAGCAATTTATCTACTTACCTCGACATTAGGGAAGAAGTGGATTTCATCTTGTATAGCTGTGTTCTTAGCTCCTCAATCAAACAAATTCCCAAAATGGTAGGCTTATTGAGTCGGTGATCTGGCCACTCTCATCCATATAAATCAAAGGACCACCTTCATAGGCAGAAGTTCACAACTCACTCAGGATTCAGGTCATGTCACTTATAATCTGTTGGGGTTGATGCCCTAAAGTCTCGTGTCCTGTAGTTTGTAAACAGTTTGTAGGAGTGCTTGTGTTTTTAATATATGATATTTACTTCACATCTTATATTTTGCTCATTTACTTGTTTTATTTACTTTACCACAAACCAATAAACATAAAATCTCTGGTTATCTATATGTGACTCAAGAATGTATGTGGTGAATACAAGTGGATCATGTCTTGAGTGATAACCAAAATGGTTTGTAGTATATGGATATAGGAGGGAAACCTTATCCTAGTAATGCTATGGATGTGGCCTGCTTTGTGGAATGGTCACAAGTGTTGTGACTTGTCATAAATGGTCTGATCCTGATCATTCGTGTTGGAGACATGCGAGCGGGGGCGTCCTATACAAAGAGTTTGTATAAGACCTGACCACAAAGTGTGAACGTCTCATTATATAACACCGTTCATGACAAAGATTTCACTTCACTAGGATGACCATAGGTAACATGACCTCAATCCTGAGAGAGTTGGAAACTCCTGCCATTGAGGGGCGATCCTTTGATTTGTATGGGTGTGAGTGGCCAGGTTGCTGATTCAAACCTACCATTTTGGGGATTCGTCTGATTTGGGAGCTGGGAACTCAGCTACACAAGATGGAATTGACTCCTTCCCCGAGGCAGGGGTAAGTAGATAGATGGCTCCCTTAAGGGTTGATTCGGGGCTTGAACGATGTGGCATCACACACCTTTTCCTAGCCCGAGAGGTGTTCACACATAGTTGGACTATGTTGTATTGTTCATTAGAGGAATCAATGGTACTTAAGGAGTGAGATGTAACTATAGGGGCAAAATAATAATTTGGCCCAACTGTATTTATGAGCTTCTGTGAAGGGTCATCGTACTCATGATTGGTTATATCCGATGGACACAGAAATATATATGTGGTAAGAAGAGTTCAGCTGTTGGTCTTTAGTGGAATGCTTGGCAGTTAACGGATGGTGGATCTCGTAGCTAAAGAGTTTAGTCAACTATTCATGTACCGTTGGAGCTACGAGCCACAGGTCCATTAAGTTCCTTGGGTAGCCTGGATAAAGTCGAGAACCAGTATTTGGGTTAATTTGAAATGTTTAAATTGACAAAAGGAAGTTCGATTATATATGATATAATTGGACTGGTTAATTATATATGATATAATTGGCTAAATGTATGAGATACATTATTTTGGAGGAAATTAGATATAAATATGATTTATATCAAGTAGAGGAAAAAATACTATAGTAGATATGTGATATCAAACTATAGGATATAAATATAATATGATTATATTAATTAATTAATTAATTGATTAATTAAATGATAATTAATCCTAATTCCACGTCCGGACGTGGGTAAGTGGGCAACGTTGGTTATGGTAACCGATCGGTTAAAATGAAAAATGTTTTCATTTTTGAATAGTGCAATCGATAATCGGTCAGTCGCCCAAACGTCGATTTTTTTTAACATAGAAATGCTCGCAATGTAATGAACGCAATTCTCCAGGATCGCTGCCACCCTCAAACTTAGAGGTTGGCAGCGCTCTCACTACAAGGCTAAAAACAAAATCAACAGGAATGCGGTAACCAATGTTTGAGCGAATGTTTGCACAAAATAAAACTTAAGACTTTCAAAAATCGAAGAAGCTATTAAAAGTAGGGAGCCTCAAACTTAAAGGTTGGCAGCACTCTCACCGCAAAGCTAAAAACAAAATCAATAGGTACGCGGTAACCAATGTTTGAGCGAAGGTTTGCACAAAATAAAACTTAAGACTTTCAAAAATAGAAGAAGCTATTAAAAGTAAGGAGTGCCTTGCGATGCTTAGTTAGTGGATGCGGTGAATTATACGTACCCTCATAAATGCATCGCAAAGGAACACAATCAGACAAGGAGAATTTCAAAAGGATAATGCATAAAGGATAACAAGAAAGGATCTTAGGCAGAATAACACATGCGATCATGCGTTGGAATCCATGTGATCGAAGCCATGCGTTGAAGGATGAAGGGAATGCTTCCATTGTACTGCGTACCGAGGAGAATTATTTTTTGCACCTACAAGGAGCAAATGCACCATAACCAAGGAAGCAGCCGCATATCCAAAATAACAAGAAAAATAAACTAACTAGAAAAGCAAAGTAGGGATAGAGTAGAAGACGTCCCTGGAGAAATTGTAGTGTTGTCACTGCAAGGAGTCTCCCATGTAGGAGATTGCTCTCAACTGCTTTGGTCAAGAAGCTTACCCTAACCATTGGAACTTCCGGCAATTGTTGGGCGCATGCGACCGTCATGCACTTAGAACTACCTTTAGCTCATGCGACTGATTGTCCTTCTATCTTGGGGTCAACATTGGCTTTCGGCGCATCGCCTACACTTCAATATTGGTTGCAACCTGGTCGCACAAGCTGCAATACTCCCAAGATTAAAAGATTGCCTACAGAGACACAAAACTCAACAAACAATTAGCTGCCAAGTCCCCGACAACAGTGCCAAAAACTTGATGATTGAAATTAAGAGGGACGCAATATGTGATGTATGTCTTAAGGTATGCGTTGATACTCATGTGTCGGTGGTCATGCGTTGGAATGAAACTATGCGTTAACGAATGTATGCGATGACCATGCGTTCCCGTCACAAGTTTTCTTGTGCTCACGCCAAGTATAATGCGAATGCAAGTTTCTCGAGTGATCCGAGGTCGAACTCAGGGACTTGTAGCTAAATGCTTTGCAGTAATGTGTATACAACGGATGAATAAAAGAATGATGAGGGTTTTAAGCTACAACCTACTCCTACTCCTAACTAACAGACAAAGCAATGAGAATATGAATGAGAGGTAGAGATACGAACACTGTTGACGTGAAGTAAATGGATGGAAAATAGATAAAATGTGGGTATGTCTTCATCGCAACCCTTAAGAGTGACCGTAAGGGCAACCTTAGCCAACACAAGCTATAAGATCATGCTACACACACTCGTGCCTAAATCTAGGACGTATGCGATGTGTATGCGAAGTGTCGAGAGGCCTTATTCCTAAGTTTCTATTCCTGCTCATGTGCTCTTACACATAAACAAGATGACTGCATACCGCCACCGTATCCTACTTCTTGGACGCATGCAATATCCTCTCCGTAGGGTGCATACGTTGTGTAATCGAAAACGGAGCTTATTCCTAAGTTCCTCATTCTTGCTTATGCGTTCCCATCCACTCTCTCGAGTCTTAGATTTGGATTTTAGACTACTCTTCCAAGTATGCCTAAATGATGAATGATGCGCTCATAAGACAAGGTAATTGCATAAACCTGGCTAACGCAAGATTATTCCTATCTCTAGTGAACACTGGCTTACATTGCTTAATGCGACCAACCACTTGCCCTCCCAGGCAGTTGGTTGTTGCTGACTTTACTCATAGACAAGCGTTGCGTCTACCTATAGACAGGCGTTGCTACAGCTTCACACTAAGCAAATAAGGTTTTCTCACACACTCGCACAACGCATACCTTCCGCTGGTTTGCTACATGCTTCATATCTCTAATCCGCATGATTAAGTATGCGATACTCTAATAGCTGGAATCGAAGGAAACATAGAAATGCATTGAACACACAATGTATTGATGTCTTAATCCAAAATGTAATACAATACAATATAAGAAAAGAAGAGAAAATGAAAAGACCAGCTGGTGGTGCCATGGAAGGGCGGTGGAGCTGACTCTCTCGAGATCTAACTTCGGTGAAGGCTCCGGTCGTCACTCAGAATGGATGAAGGAGATGAAGAACTCTCAAGCTTTCTTCTAACGCATTCGTCTGGATCATAAGGATCCACCCGAAGGTAGGAAACCTTGGATGATTTGAAATTCTGCTCAGTGGCTTCTATTTATAGAGCTTGATCGCCGACAGCATTAATGGACCTACTCTGATTTTGACATTAACGGCACGTTGGTTCTTTTCTGAATCTCGGCTGCTAATGGCATGGTAGGTGAAATGTCAACATCATCTTTTGATTTTCCCGAGATATGCGTTGATGCTTCCATTCCACCAACCTTGCGGTAATCCTGCTATTATGGTTATCATCGTGTAGCCACAATCTTGAAATGACCGCAATCGCTTGGTTACCACAACTTCTACACAATGACCGAAATCGCTTGATGATCGCAACTTCTATGCAATGGACGCATGTGGTTGATTAACGCAACACCCATGCATTGATCGTATGCGTTTGCGTTTGCGATGGAGAAGTTCTCCACATGTGGTCGTCTATGCGATAGCCCGGCTTCCGCATCTACGTCCCATTCCTGCATTAGCTACAAAGATAGACAATTCAATGCGTAATAACGCATAATAGTGGGTTAGCCGAGATTCTTAATGTTGAACGACGCAAACTCATTTTCTCAGGAATTCCTAAATTAATTGTCGCATATTCTGCTTAACAGCCCTCGTAATTCTAAATAAAAGGCCTAAGATGACGTGCATTTCTGCCCGTCATCACGCACATTGGTGATCCTCAACGATCGCTTAAGAGCCTAAACGATAGCGTTCTCCACCTAAACAATCGTATACTCGGGCCTAAACGATCGCACACTATTGCCTAGACGATCGGATAGCTTCTCTAAATGATCGTATAATGTGCTGATTTAACTAAACGATTGTACACCATTTCCTAAACGATCGTTCAGCAAATCCTACACGATCGTGTAGCTCCTCTAGACGATAAGTACTTCTGCTATATGATGACATGTAGAAATGCATGTCATCTTAGGCCTTTTACTTAGAATTATGAAGGTTGTTGATAACTTGTAGAAATACAAGTTATTTATACTGCTTTATCTAGATATTGCGGCCAAAAGAGAATGAATATGCGCCAATTGTATGAAAATTAGCTTCAAAATACAATAATTATAAATTATCGCAATTACACCCACTAATATCTTTAAGATGGAAGAAAAGGATATTTTACTCTGTTTTGCAGGAAACCGAGTCACCGTTTGCGCTCAAAGCTCAAGAAGAACTGATCAACGCATCTCTGTCACAATGCGCCCATCAATCAACAATGAAGAGATGATTAACGCAATGACGACGCAATGCGACAGTCGATCCAGAGCTGACCTTCAACTGCATGCGGTAATAAAAACAACACCGCATGCGAACTCACGATCGAAAAATGCAGTTGAGTAACGCAAAAGCGAAGGATTGAGATACGTGTACAACTAATGGTTGTGCAGAATTGACGGTCTAATTGCATAACAGAAGGAATAATATCCCTCTATCTTTGGAATTTCCATAACAACAAGTAGGGACCATAAGGCCGGAGTCAAAGATCTTTACCTATAAATACCCCATAGATTTCAGAGAAAAAAATATGCTACTGGATACAGGGCTAATTGCTGCTAAAGTGTTGAGAGGAGAGGCTGAGCTGAGTGTTTAACTGAAGAAATCTGGGAAGAAGACGAGACAAGGCCAAGAGGTAAGTCTCAATTCTATTATGCCAAATACCTGCCGAGAAGCTCTGTGCTGAGAACCCTGCTACCGGTTGAGTAAGCCTGAGAGGGAAGCTCATCCATCCATCTGATCCATCCAATCCGGCAAGCAGATCTCCACCCGAATCGGTGCCAAGACGTTGGCACTTGTTTGTATCTGTTCTATCTCTTTTCATCATTGTATTTCACCTTCTTTATCTCTTCAGTCACACCATGTATCAAGTGCTTAATAGATATATTAAATGTTTTGATTGTTTTCATATCCCATTTTTTGTCTACTTCCGTTCCTTCGTTAATCACTTTCTCCATGATGTCTTCCTAATCCCCTGGTAGTTAATATGAATTAAATGAGTACTTAACTTGTGTTAAAGAGATAAATGCGTTTAGCTAAGGCATGCTAGATGCCATCTTCACCTGTGAGAGCAGGAGCGAAGATGCCATTCTGATCTATTGAGAAAAGGTTAGAAGAATGCGTTAACTAAAGCGAGTAGTACTTCCAGACATGGAAGCAACCTTGCGTTCATTATGTTCGTCTCTGTTTCACCACAGACATGTGGGAGCGCAGCCGATCACTGAAAAGTGTACGCCAAGAGAAAAACGGAACCGTACTTATAGCTTCAATGCAATTAAGAAACTTGCGTTGTTTATATTAGTTATCTTTCTCTTTCTGTGTTGTACATAAGACTTTCCGCCGCATCCTCTGTTCTTCGCATAACCTTCACAGCCAGCCTGGACCTCAGCATCTTGTTTCATGAAGCCTGTATCTTGTATCATCTAGCTTAGGTTTACTGTATTTGTTTTATTATCACATTTGTTTTACTGCTTTCCTTTACTTTACCGCAATTTTATATACTTGTACAAAACACTCTTTAAAGATTGAAAAACTTGGTCGCATATATCACAAATATACCACAATAACCTCAAACAGTCCCTATGTTCGACCTCGGATCACACCGAGAAACTTGCGGTGGAATTACACTTGGTTCCAATGTAAGAAAACTTGTGACAACACATGGCATACTACAAGAACATTCATAATTAACGCATATCTAGAAGTTGTATCGCATCATTTCGAGCATAGCATAGCATATCTTTTTAGCATCAATCCTAACTAACGTTCATCAACAAATTTATGGCACCGTTGCCGGGGACCTGGTTAACGGTTTATTGTAGTATGTTTTTGGTATTTTGTAGGACAGATCTCATTGGACTGGCTGTTCAACGCGGAGAGCAGCCTGACGGTTTATGAGTCTTGGTGCTGAACCAGAATTCGAAGCTGACCCTGAGATCGAGCGTACTTTTCACGCAAGGGCACGTCAGAACCAAATTAGGTGAAAGAAGGCAGCAAGCATGGAAAACAACAATGATAATGCGGTACCAGTTGAGAATCAAGGGGTTGTTTGACCAGCACAGGATCCTGTCTTCCTGGCTGCTGATCGCAACATCCCGATGAGGAATTATGCGACACCCAATTTGTATGATTTTTCGCTTGGAATCTCGAGGCCTACTATGGAGGAGAACGCGTAGTTCGAGATTAAGTCGGTCATGCTACAAATGATTCAAAATGCCAGGCAGTTCGGGGGTCTGCAAGGTGAAGACCCACATGCCCATTTGACCAGCTTTGTCGAAATGTGCGACAATTTTTCCTTACCTGGCGTAACCCCAGAGAGTATAAGACTGTATTTGTTCCCTTACACTTTGAGGGACGAGGCTAAGAGGTGGGCTCACTCACTGGAGCCAAATGAGATCACTTCATGGGATCAACTAGTAAAGCGATTCATGAAGAAGTTTTTCCCACCTACCGTTAACACAAGGCGACGAAAAAATGTGCTGAACTTCTAGCAGATGGAGAATGAGACCCTAAGCACTATCTGGGTGCGATTTAGGAGATTGGTGAAAAACTGCCAGCATATCGAGATCCCTGATTGCGTTTTGATGGAAACTTTTATAATGGCCTGAACCGAGCAACGCAGGCTGTTGCTGATGCCTCCGCGGCAGGAGGTTTTATGGATAAAACATACACAGAGGCTAAAGTCATCCTCGATCGCATCTCATGGAATATGGATGACTGGATCGATGATGGATTTGGAGGCCGAGGCGCCAAGAGAAGGAAAAATGAAACAGTCATTTTCCCTGCAAAGACAATGACCACGTTGGCCAGTCAGATGGCTGCGGTGACCTCGATCCTCTAGTCAATGGCAATTAACCAAGGAGCCATTGCTCAACAATCAGCTCAACCTATTGCACCGGCTCAAGTGGCCGCAATTAATTGCGTTAATTGTGGAAGGGCTCACAGAGCTGACATGTGCTCATTGACTCTTCAACAAGTATGCACCATCTAGAACAACCCCTTCAGCAACACCTATAATCCGGGTTGGAGGAGCCATCCTAACTTCTGTTGGGGAGACAATCCCAACCAGGGTGGGCTAGTTAACCATCAATGGGGCAATAGAGGGAAACCTTCTTTTCACCACAATCAAGGGCAACCAAGGCAATCACATCACCAACAGTCATCATCATCAAACACCTTGGGAAGCTCATTGGAGACACTACTGAAGCAATACATGGATAAAAATGACGTAGTGATGCAAGCCTAGGTGTCTTCAATAAGGAGTCTGGAGATCCAAGTGGGCCAGCTGGCCTCTGAGCTAAGAAGTCGAGCACCGAGAACGTTGCCTAGCAATTCAGAAGCCCCAAGATCTACAGGAAAGGAGCAATATCCTTAGGACATTGGGCAGGAAATTCTGATCGCCTGCGGAGATATGGATTGCGATCACTCATGACAACGCAAATTTTCAATCCATATCTCAATACTATTTTTAATGCTTTCTTAAATTTCTGTCTATTTGAATTTTGAATTTTGTCTTTGATTCTGCATTTAATTCATTCTTGACTTTATGAATTTATGTCCTCATTTACTTCTTTGCATTTAATTCTGTCTCGTCTTTAATTCTTTGAGTTTTTATGTAATTAATGCGTTGAGCTTTAATGGTGAATGATTGAGTAATAAAGAAGATTTATTGCCGCAAGTCATCGCACTTGCGTTGATGGAAAAAAATAATAATAAAAAAAATTAACAAGAAGTATGCAAGACGATAATGGATGCATCTCAAGCTAATAAGAGCTACTTTGCATTCACCTAACTCAACTGTATTGAGTTGAGGGGTGTGTTGCACTCGTATATATTCTTTGCCCATCCTTAGCTAAATGCACTATGTTGAGGTATCCTCCAGAAATGCGTTTGGTTAAGGGGTGTGTTGCGGGGATATATGCGTTGTTGCCCATCCTCAGCAAAAATGCATTTGCATTGGTGAGCACAATGCGTTAATCCTTATCTTGCGTCCATTCGAATAAAATATAAAAGAAAATTCCTTTTGTAATTTGGGTGACGTCCAATCATTTCGTATCCTCAAGCAATTATGACTCGGCAGATGAAAGGACAGCTTTATCTGAAATTCCATAAATGAGGGAGGTGAAACGATGTGCCTTTTGAGCTGCTCAAGGCCTGTCACCGCAAAAATCGCGTTGGGCCCACCACGGCCTAACATATAAAAAGAGTCTCTTCTCTCGTTGTGAAACTTTACCTCATTTTGCAAATCAGAAACCCTAGCGCCTTTGCATCCAGACCTTCCTTCTTTCCCAACATTCCAGCGTTTTACCAGTCCTCCCAAGTTCGTATCCATGGATGACCAAACTCCCAACCAATCTGCTTCACCATCCACCCCTGACCAAGTAGCCATGCGAGAGGCAACATTTTTGGCTGCCATTCATAAACTCGCTGCCCAAGCCCACACTGTCCCCAGACTTGCCGAGAGAGCCTGGAGAAACCCTCTGGCCGTTAGGTCTCCTCTGTTCAAAAGAGGAGGAAGCACTAAGAGCATTTCTGTTCCAATACCTGTCATCTCGACTGAGAGCGAAAGGAAGAGACGCGATGATACGGAGGTGTTTGGCAATATTCTGAGTACCTTGGAGCTAGGAGGTGGACTGCCCGAGGCTGGGGTTGTAAATCAACCACTGCCTATGGAGGAGGAGACAGTGGTGGTGGTGGATGATGTAGTGGTGGCAGAGGCAGTGGCGATTGAAGAAGACACGGGAAAAGGTGTTCTGGCCCCAGAGATTCTTGAGGAGATTGCCAGTGTAGAAGCCTATGTCGGACCTCCAAGAAAAGAAGAAGAAGAGATTGTGATGGAGGAGGCCAAGAAGGCTAAAGTTGTGTTGGAGGCCCCTGAAGTTGCGTTGGAGGGGGTTGTAATAGAGGTGCAACCAGAGGTGGCTTAGAAAAAGAAGAAGAAGAAGAACAAGAGAAAGAAGGCTGGGGAGGCTGAATCTTCCCATCATCGCAAAGAAAAGAAGAATAAAGGGAAAAAGGATGATGATGAAGATGAGGAGGCTAGGAAGGAAAGAAAGAAGAAGGAGAAAGAAGAAAAGAAAATGCGTCGACGTGAAGAGAGGCGCATGAGAAAAGAAGAGGAAGCGAGGCAGAGGGCTACGAGCCCAGAGATAGATGGAGAATCAACCTCCATAAGGGAGGATAGAGGGGAAACGACACAGTTGATGGAATCGGCGCAACCCAAAAGTATGCAATTGGTTGCGACCGATGAAGGAGAAGAAGCAGAGGGAACCCCCCCAATGCGGCATCGCAGGGAGAATGCGCTGCAAGGGTCCACTATTGACCCTCAGAGATTAATTTTGGCATTGGAAGAGAAAGAGAGAAAAAGAAAATAAGAGGAGGAGAAGCAAGAAAAAGATGGAGAGGGGCAAGCTCATCATCGTAGAGGGGAATAGAAGAAGAAGATTGGAGTTTGAAGAAATGCGATGCAACAATGAGCTTGCCAGACTTGAAGGGATACGAAAGCGCGAGAAGGAACAACGTCTGTTGCTGGTCTCTGAGCAATTTGAAGAAGAATTTGCGAGAGAAGAAAGAGAAGAAGAAGAAGAAGAGAGGAGGAAGAAAGAAGAAGAGGACAGATTATTGGAGGAAGAGAAAAGGAAAAAGCGTGAAGCCAATAAGTTGTGCTTATACAAGAAGAAGGGAAAAGAACTCGTAGAGTGCGAGAAAGAAGAACGGCGCAAGGAAAGGGAAACAAAAGAAAAACAAGCAGCCCGCCTTGCGTTGGCAAAAGGCAAGGCAATCGCAGAAAGCAGCGAACCCGCACTAACCAGGAAGCGTTCATCAAGGAAAAAGGAGAATGATGATATGTTGATCGAGATGGGCTTCTTTCCTGTGCCGAATCCACTACCTGACCTTATCACGAGCGTAATTGTGGAACATGGGTGGGACACGTTCTACCAGTTCCCATCCATCATCTTGCCTTAGGTAGTGCGAAGCTTCTACCACGGGCGTCTTCATGGAAACAGGGATGCGATGACCTTTAAAGGAGAAACAATATCCTTCAACGCAAGGGACATCAACGAAATTTATTAGATGAAGGACAACCCTGATGCACCAGGGAACAAGATTATTGATGATCCCACAGAAGAACAGATGGATGATGCGCTGAGGGTATTAACGCAATCGGGCATGAAGTGATCGGTCTCGCTTAAAGGCATCCGCACTCTAGAGTCTAGGTCCTTGCTACCGGAGGGAAGGCTCTGGGTTTACTTGGTCAAGAAGCGGCTGATTCCAACAACGCATGACATAACTATATCAAGGGATCGGGTCATGGCCGCATACTATATCGCACGCGACATTCCTATCGACGTAGGGCGATTGATCGCAAGGTAGATTAGATCATTGGTGGGGCATATCCGAGGGCAGTACTTCTTCCCGTGGATCGTTTCAAGTCTGTGCCTGTCTATGGGCATAGGCATTGATGAGGAGCCCATGCTAGAAGTCCATGGCCTCATCAACATAAAAATTTTGAGGCTGCTCCTCAAAGACTCCCCACATTGCCCCGAGCTGCCAGCAAAGAGGCTCGCAATCGATTTGAATGCGTCGCAAGAACCTAGGCCAAAAAGACGACGCAAAGAAGATAAGGGAAAAGAAAGGATTCAAGAGTCACCAGCACAAGATCCAGGCCCTACGGGCCCTCTTCCCTTAGTCATTTGCCCTCCAAGTCCTTCGAGCCCACCAATGCAACCCTTTTCCCCTCTTCACGAACATTTTACCAATCTCCTTCTTGTCCCAACCTCCTCACCTGTCAACCCAGCAACCCCACCTTCACCAACAGCATCATCACCGCAACCCACCATTCCACCGCCGCAAGTTAATGACCCACATGATTTGGGTGAAGGCACCTCTGTCCAACCCCAAAACGATGCTGGCGAGACATTGCAGGCGCAACCTCCCTTCACCTCCATGGCTGCCAAGTTAGCAGAAATGAGATCCCTCTTCTCCTAACAACAACAACTTTTCTCTCAACAATAACACTTCTTCAACCAAAGATTTGAAGTGGTAATGGAGCGGATTGATGATATTCAACACAGTGCTGCCACATCAAGAGAGGCGCTGATCAACATGCAACGTAACATTTTAAAGTCCATATGTACCAGAGAATGATTGCGAAGCGTAATCAAGAGTACTTCAACTTTCTCACCACATATCTTCATGGTCCGATAGTGCCCCTACATCTCCGGTAGCACTTAAATTTTGAAGAAGCTCTTCCTGCACCACCTCAAAATCTGCCTCTAGACCCACCAGCCCCTCAGCAATAATCCTCCGATATATTTTTTTTCCTTCTATGCGACCATTATGTATTCTTTTAAATTCATTTATTCTTTTATAAGTTAATCAATTCTTTGATTCTTGTACAGGCACAATTTTTTTTATTTCGTTAATTTGTAATTTTTTGTATACTTTGTTAATATTCAATACAATGAGTACATATTCACTCTATTTCTGCTTGTGCCTTTTTCTTTATCATCCTTTGTCAATAATTGCGACATTCTCAATCTTTTACTTTTGTGTTCTTCATTGCGTTGCTATGATGTAATATATGTTTATACTTGGAAACATTTCCCATACTTTGTAAATGTTGACTAACACTTAGTTAATTCTTAGTTTAACAGTACTTTACCTTTTATCTTTCAAAGTTCTGCTCAAACCTTCTTTTTGGAACTTTTTTTCTAAGTGTTTGTCTAGTCTATCCAAACAACGCAGTGAGGACCTTGCTCATCTTTAAATTTGAAGGTGGGGAAGGTCTGAGCAGATAAGATCAGAATATGCAGTATTTAAGAAAACGCGTTTATTTTCATATCCAAAAAATAAATAAATAAATAAATAAAATATATGTTTTTCCATACAAAGCTCCAATGTCAGCATAAGGGAAATCCTTAGAAATGTTCCCAACCTGATAAGAGTTTAGTTGTGAAAGGAGCCTGCTCGTAGTTGGATGTTCGTATGACACCTGCAGGAGCAAGCCAAAACGAAGGTGGGTTTCCAAGAACAACGCAATATGGAATAAAAAAGAAAGAAAAATAAATGCAAGAGATAACTCCTCTGAAATTCATGAGTTAAAAGTTAAAATTGGCACACAACCGTAGTTGGATGTTCGCATGACACCCGTGGGGACAAGCCAAAACAAAGAGTGTAACCATGACCAACAGTCTCTAATAAATGACGCAAAGTTTTGCTCACCACATATAGATATATCGAGTTATTTTGACAAAGAAGAGATAAACATTCTATTGTGAAAAATTAGAAAATCATTTTTTAGCAGAGTTTTGTTATATAGAAGACTAAAGTAGGGCTTGTTAAGAATTAGCAAGGATAGGAAGAAGTTGCAATGTCAAGTAATGTGCCTAAGTGTAACATTCAGAGCAACCAATCGACGCAAAAATATGGGATAGGAATTAAGCTTTATTGCCTAAGTAGAAAATATGCTTGAGGACAAACATATATCTAAATTTGGGGGTGTGATAACTTGTAGAAATACAAGTTATTTATACTGCCTTATCTAGATATTGCGGCCAAAAGAGAATGAATATGCGCCAATTGTATGAAAATTAGCTTCGAAATACAATAATTATAAATTATCGCAATTAGACCCAATAACATCTTTAAGATGGAAGAAAAGGAGATTTTACTCTGTTTTGCAGGAAACCGAGTCACCGCTTGCGCTCAAGGCTCAAGAAGAACTGATCAATGCATCTCTGTCATAATGCGCCCGTCAATCAACAATGAAGAGACGATTAACACAATGACGGGGCAATGCGACAATCGATCCAGAGCTGACTTTCAACCACATGCGGTAACAAAAACAACACCGCATGCGAACTCACGATCGAAAGATGCAGCTGAGCAATGCAAAAGTGGAGGATTGAGACACGTGTACAACTAACGGTTGTGTAGAATTGATGGTTTGATTACATAACAGAAGGAATAATATCCCTCTATCTTCAGAATTTCCATAACAACAAGTGGGGACCACAAGGCCAAAGTCAAAGATCTTCACCTATTAATACCCCATAGATTTCAGAGAAAAAAATAAGCTACTAGATACGGGGCTAATTGCTGCTAAAGTGTTGAGAGCAGAGGCTGAGCTGAGTGCTTAACTGAAGAAATCTGGGAAGAAGACGAGACAAGGCCGAGAGGTGAGTCTTAGTTCTATTATGCCAAATACCCGCCGAGAAGCTATGTGCTAAGAACCCTGCTACCGGTTGAGCAAGCCTGAGAGGGAAGCTCATCCATCCATCTGATCCATCCAATCCGGCAAGCAGATCTCCACTCAAATCGGTGCCAAGACGTTGGTGCTTGTTTGTATCTGTTCTATCTCTTTTCATCATTGTATTTCACCTTCTTTATCTCTTCATTCACACCATGTATCAAGCGCTTAATAGATATATTAAATGTTTCGATTTCTTTCGTATCCCATTTTCTGTCTACTTCCGTTCCTCCGTTAATCACTTTCTCCATGATGTCTTCCTAATCCCTAGGTAGTTAATATGAATTAAATGAGTACTTCACTTGTGTTAAAGAGATGAATGTGTTTAGCTAAGGCATGCTAGACGGCATCTTCACCTGTGAGAGCAAGAGCAAAGATGCTATTCTGATCTATTGAGAGAAGGTTAGAAGAATGCGTTAACTAAAGCGAGTAGTACTTCCAGACATGGAAGCAACCTTGCATTCATTACGTTCGTCTCTATTTCACCACAAACATATGGGAGCGTGGCTAATCACTGAAAGGTGTATGCCAAGAGAAAAACGGAACTGTACTTATAGCTTCAACGTAATTAAGAAACTTGCGCTATTTATATTAGTTATCTTTCTCTTTCTGTGTTGTACACAAGATTTGCCGCCACATCCTCTGTTATTCGCATAACCTTCACAGCCAGCCTGGACCTCAGCATCTTGTTTCATGAAGCCTATATCTTATATCATCTAGCTTAGGTTTACTGTACTTATTTTATTATCGCAATTTTTTTTACTGCTTTCCTTTACTTTACCGCAATTTTATATACTTGTACAAAACACTCTTTAAAGATAGAAAAACCTGGTTGCATATATCACAAACATACCACAATAACCTCAAACAGTCCCTGTTTTCGACCTCGGATCACACCGAGAAACTTTCGGTGGAATTACACTTGGTTCCAACGTAAGGAAACTTGTGACAACGCATGGCATACTACAAGAACATTCATAATCAACGCATATCTAGAAGTAGTATCGCATCATTTCGAGCAGAGCATAGCATATCTTTTTAGCATCAATCCTAACTAGCATTCATCAACAGTTGTTAAGTAGAATATGCGGCAATTGTGCTAGGAATTGAAGAGCAAGTGAGCTTGCGTCGATCAACATGATGAATCTTAGCTAACCCGTTATTACGCGTTATTATGCGTTAAATGTTCTATTTTTGTACCTAATACAAGAAGTGGACGCAAATGCGGAATCCGGACCATCGCATAGACGACCGCATGTAGAGAAATACTCCATTGCAAAGACAACCGCGTCGATCAACGCATGGATGTTCCGGTAATCAGCCGTATGCGTACATCGCATGGGAGTTGCGCTCGTCAAGCGATTGCGGTCATCATGTAGATTTGCGGTATTAAGTGAATGTGGTCATTGAATGATTGCAGCTACGCGATAACACATATTAATGAGATCAACGCAAGGTTGGTGGAATGAACGCATCAATGCATCTACCTTGAGAAAATCAAAAGCTGATATTGACATTTCACCTACCACGTCTTAGCGGCAGAGGTTCATAAAAGAACTAACGCACCGAATGTCAGACTCAGAGCAGTCCATTAATGTTGTCGGAGATCCAAGCTCTATAAATAGAAGCCGATGAGCAGAAATTCGATTGGTCCGGGGATTATCCCTGCAACCCAGGGTTTTCCCTGCGATCCAAACAAAATGCGTGAGAGGATGCTTGAGAGTTCTTCACCTCTTTCATCCATTCTGAGTGATGACCGAAGCCTTCGACTGGAGCTAGATCTCGGGAGAGTCAGCTCTACCGCCCATCCATGGCACCACCGGCAGCCTTGACGCACATCCGCTCGAAGCAAGTCTTTGCTTCCAGCCGGTCATTTCATTTTCCTTTCTTTTCTTATATTGTATTGTATGATATTTTGTGATTAAGGAATTAATACAATTTGTTTTCAATGCATTTTTTTGTCTCCTTCGACTCCATCTCCATCTTCTTTGCTTAACATCTTTACTTTCATTGCAACACTTAGTGAGATTACTTTGGTATCGCATACTTAGTCATGTGGATTAGGGATATGAAGCATGTAGCAACCCACTGAGAGGTGTGCGTTGCGTGAGTGTGTGAGTAACCTTATTTGCTTAGTGTGAAGCTGCGGTAACGCCTATCTAATGGCTAAGCATTGCTTGTTCATGAGTAAAGTTAGCAACAACCAACTGCCCGGGAGAGTAAGCGGTTGGTCGCATTAAGCAATGTAAGTCATTGTTCACTAGGGATAGGAACAATCTTAGGTCTGCAAAGTTCATACGTTACCTTGTCCTATGAGCACTTCATTCATCATTTAGGCATACTTGGGAGAGTAGTCTAAAACCCAAATCTAAGACTCGGAAGAGCGGATTGGAATGCATAGGCAAGAATGGGGAACTTAGGGATAAGCTCTGTTTGCTATCACACAGCGTATGCACCCTACAGATAGGATATTGCATGCGTCCAGGAAGTAGGATAAGGTGTTATGTGGCAACCATGTTCATGCGGCGAGAGCTACGAGCGGGTTATGGAGGCCTAGGCAGGTATAGGCTTCTCGGCAATATCGCAGATACACCGCATACGTTCTAGAGTTAGGTTCACATGTATGTAGTATGATTGCATGGCTTGCGTTGACTAAGGTTACCCTTGCAGTCACTCTTAATTATTGCAATGAAAACATCTCCGCATTTTATCTTTTCCCATTCATTTGTTTCATGTCAAGAGTTGTCGTGTCTCTACCTCTCATGCATATTCTCGTTGCGTTGTCTGTTAGATTGGAGTAGGATTAACTTAGCAACCCCTCCAACATTCTTTTATTTAAACCGCCGCATGCACATCACCGCATTCATTTTGTTACATGTCCCTGTGTTCGACCTCGGATCACCCGAGAGACTTGCGTTCGCGTTATACTTGGCGTGAACACAAGAAAACTTGTGACAGGATGCATGGTCATCGCATACATTTGTTAATGCATAATCATTCTAACGCATGACCATCGATGCATGACTATCAATGCATATCTTAAGAACATGCATCACATATTGTGTCCATGGGATTTTAGTTGTTGAATAATTTGACTTCTAATTTCCCGTCACCACTATGCGATAGCATTGTTTTCTCTTCCACTTGCTTATCGCCTACACGATTCATATTTCCTCCATCCTCTACCAAATTCGCCAAAGCCCACTCTTTGGGTTTTCACTTCGAGAATACCCAGGGCTCATTAGTGGTGGTGTCGTCCCCATTGTGACGTTCGTGTTCGCATTGATCGTGCTACTGCAGTCGACGTTCCCGTCTGGCGTTGGTAGATCTGTTGGAGGGTTTCGCTACGTTGGGGTTTTGAAGTTTGAAGTTAGTCTTCAACTGGTACGGAACTTTTTCCCTTATGTTTATCTTTGTTCGTAGCATGCCGTTAATTAAGTTTTGATTGCATAACTGTATGTGTTGAATGTATAATATTTTATTTCGATCACGGTAAGATCGGAGCGATCCGAATGTGCTCATGGAACTCATCGATATGAGATCCTTCAAATTGTATCAGAGACAGGTTCTGATACTCCGATTTCATATGTTGCAACGAAATGACTTTTACATTCAAGGTGGGTGCATTTCTACGCTGTTTAATTGTTAAATCTGCTGTGGATATGTCGGATTAATGGATTTTTTTAGGATGTTTAGCCTCAGTTTGATTTAAATCCTTTTACATTTGCGGTTGTTTGTAAAGGGCCCTGTGTTTTTGGGCATTAATAATCGTTATCGAGTATGTATTCAAAGTTTGTTTGAAGTTTTGAGTCGTTCGTCGAAGTTCTGGGCATGCGTTGTGGCTCTTCGAGGAAAGAGGTGATCTAGGGTTGATCGCATCGTGCAGAAGAAGTTCTACACGATCACTGTCTATCGCATCATAAAGATGAAGGAGTACGCGATCACTGATGAACGCATCGGTTAAACGATGGGGAATGCGATGAAGAGTTGGTCGTATCAGGTTGACAATCGAGTACGTGATTGCTGAGTATCGCGTCGTGTAGTCGATGAGATGCTCGCGGATCGCCTAATACGCGGGCGCGCTAGACGATCGTTTAGGTCAGCAAGCTTCATCGCTTAGTAATTGACTAAACGATCGTTTAGTATCGCAAGGTAAATCGTTTACCTGATTGCACACATCGTATAGACGATGAGATGCTCGTGTATCGTTTAAAGCGCACGTGCTAGACGATTGTTTAGGTCAGAAAGCTTCATTGCTTAGTAACTGACTAAACGATCGCTTAGTAACTCAAGGTAAATCGTTTACCTATCGTCGCACTACACGATCGCATGGACGGTCAAGCTTCGTAGCCTCCTCGTCGTCTATGCGATCGTTTACTTATTCTACTATCGTCTAGTGCACGCTAAACGATCGTCTACCTGTAGAGTTTGCTACTTGATGAAGACCTCCTGGCGGTTCAAGACCCAGTTCGCCTGTGAACCGGTTTGCTCGATGAAAAATGTGATAGATAAGGTTTTTTTTCATTCCGATTCTTGTAAAGGCTCATCCCGATCCATTAATCCTTTGTTTATTACATGCGATGTATGTTTTTTATATGTCATATGGTATGTACATATAGTAAATCCCACCTTAGGTTATGCAATGGTCATGCATCATCTCTTTATTGTAATTGTTATAATTTAGAGAAGCATGATTTAATTATGTAAGAGCATGCTCATGCATCATATAATATAAGAGTTATATTTATGCATGCATAAAAAGCATAGACATGCATCATCTCTTTACTGTAATTGTTATAATTTTGAGAAGCATGATTTTAATTATGTAAGAGTATGCTCATGCATCATTAATATAAGAGTTATATTTATGCATGCATAAAAAGCATTAACATGCATCATCTTTATATTATAAATGTTATAGTATAAGGGTGAATGATAGCATGTTTGCTAGGTTGTTACGCGTTATATATATAAAAGTTATATATAGTAATGACCGGACATTGCATGAAGCATGACACATAGGTTAATTTATAAATGTTATAAACGTCTCGTTGTGTGCAATGGTTTTAGTTGTTTCTTTTTAAAAGTTAAAGAGAAATTAGAACTAAAAGAAATAAGAAAGACATGCATGCTCACTTAGGTTTAATTCATGGTTTTAAAATGTTTAAAACTTGGATCACATAGACCTAAGATCACGGTTCTAATATGATTAGCAACCCTAAGGCTTTAATCTTTTAATCAGTTTAATAGGATTAAATTGACTAATAAAAGGTTAAAGTGTAGCAAATCTATCTATAAGGAACCTTTTGTCTAAGGTGGGTTCTGTCTAGGTTGGGGTATTTAAGTTTATGGAAACGTAACACCCCTACCTAGGAACTTACCTAGAAAGGTGAATTAGATAGATTTGATGCATGCATGCAAGTTAAGGACAGTACATTAAAGTGTTTAAATGTGACTACTTGAACTTGTTTATATTTCATAGACAAACAATGTTTATGAGCAGAGTTTAAAAAGATGACTTAGACTAAAATTAGTAGCCGAATTGTCTAGGTTAATGAATCCCTAGGTAGAACATTCAGTGGGAGGTACTTGGGGCATGAGATGCTTCACTCAAACCTTTCACTTTTCTTTTAAATAGTCCACACCATGAAATCTATCCTCGGCCTCGCAGCACCTTTGGCGTGTCCCTCGGACGGATGGTGTTTGGGTAGGTCAATATCAAAGTGGATGGAGAGAATGTTCATAGTAAGTGGGAGCGGGAAGTGCGACAGCATATCCCTCGGTCTCCCTCGTTAGGTTGAATAAAGTTACTGCGCATCGCCTCGAGGCACCCTCAGAGTGTTCCCCTAAAGAATGGAAGTTTTGCGCGTTTCTTTATTTGATCTCTTGTAAGAGGATAAAGTAACTTAGTCTCTTGTCCTAATCTGTCTTTTCCCTACGGTAAGCGCATTAGGGCGGGACTCTAGCACCGAAAGCAAGGGGTTACACTTACGCGGAATGGTTAAAGGTTAACGATTATGGACCAAAAAATGGTGGCTATTAGGTTCAGTTCCAAGAGTTGGTTCTGCCTAATGGTTGAGAATGTCTCATCCCAACGAAGGGGCAACTGATCACCCCACCGGTGGCGTTTGTCCTACCTCACTGGGGCGTCATTGCAAAATAGAAGTCTATGACTTAGGGTACTTGAAACTATTTTGCAAAACTGATTGGTTTAAAAGTGGTTTAGCAAAATCTAATAAAGTTTTGTTCGTATTTTCAGCAACATTTTCAAATGGCAACAACCACGTTATCATTGTTAAGCACCGAAAAACTTACTGGCGATAATTTTGCAACATGGAAACACATGATCACGACGATCCTAATCATCAAGGATCTCATGTTCGCTCTCACAAAGGCTTGTCCTCCAATTCCAACTCCAAATGTCGCTCGAAATGTTTGGGAGGCATACGAGCGATGGACAAGGACGAATGAGAAGGCCCGAGCTTACATCTTGGCAAGTCTTTCTAAAGTCTTGGCCAAGAAACATGAGCCTATGGTCTCAGCACGTGAGATCATGGAGTGCGGGGGATGTTTGGACAACCGTTTGAACAGCTTATGCATGAGGCTCTTAAATACATATTCAACTCCAAAATGCAAAAAGGCACCTCTGTTCATGAACATGTGCTAAACATGATGGTCCATTTTAATGTGGCGGAGTTGAATGGATCTACCATCGATGAGGGTAGCCAAGTTAGCATAATCCTGCATTCTTTTTCGGAGAGCTTCCTACACTTTGTTAGCAATGTAATTCTTAACAGAGTGAAATATAACCTTACAACTCTCCTCAACGAGTTGCAGACATACCAATCTTTACGAAAAAGTAAGGAGAGGCAGAAGGGTGAGGCAAGTGTTGCTTCATCCTCCAGGACGTTCCATAGAGATTCGACCTCAGGAATGAAGTCTGCACCTTCTACTTCTAACTCTACAAAGAGGAAGAAGAAGAAGGGTGGTAGGGGAAAAGGGAAGGCACCTGCTAACCCACCGTCTGTCGCCCCAAGGAGGCATCCACAAGTTGCTAAAGGAAAATGTTTCCATTGCAACCAAGATGGACACTGGAAGAGGAACTGTCCTCGGTATCTGAAAGAGAAGAAAGCAGCCAAGGCTAAGGCCAAGGCCGATAAAGGTAAATGTGATTTACTTGTGCTTGAAACTTGTTTAGTGAAGAATGATGATTCTTCCTGGATAATTGATTCAGGCGCTACTAACCATGTTTATTCTTCTTTTTAGGGGATTAGATCTTGGCGACAGCTGGAGGTTGGTGAGATGACGATGCGAGTAGGCACCAGGCACGTCGTCTCAGCTGTTGCAGTGGGAGGACTCCAATTAGCTTTACATAATAGGTTTCTTATTTTAAATGATATATATATTGTTCCTGAACTAAAAAGGAACCTTATTTCTGTAAAGTGTTTATTGCAATGTAAATATACTGTCTCTTTTGATGTGAATAAAGCGTTTATTCATAAAGATGGTGTTTTTATTTGCACATCAAATGTAGAATCAAATTTATATGTGCTAAGGCCGTTAGCCATTAATTCCCTCCATAATACTGAAATGTTCAAAACTGTCGTAACTCAATCAAAATGTCGACGAGTTTCTCCAAAAGAAAATGCCAAACTTTTGCATGTACGTTTAGGGCACATCAATTTCAATAGGATTGAGACATTGGTGAAGAATGGACTTCTAAGTGAGTTACAAGGCCTAAGATGACGTGCATTTTTGCCCGTCATCACGGGCGTTGGTGATCCTAAACGATCGCTTGAGAGCCTATATGATAGCATTCTCTGCCTAAACGATTGTATACTTCGCAGCTAAACGACCGCACACTGTCGCCTAGGAGATCGGATAGCTTCTCTAAACGATCGTATAGTGTGCCAATTTAACTAAACGATCGTATAACTTTTCCTAAACGATCGTTCAGCAAATCCTACACGATCGTGTAGCTTCTCTAGATGATAAGCACCTATGCTATGCGATAGTATTGTTCTCTCTCCAACTTGCTTATCGCCTACACAATTCGTATTTCCTCCGTCCTCTACCAAATTCACCAAAGCCCACCCTTTGGGTTTTCACTCCGAGAATACCCGGGGCTCATTAGTGGTGGTGTCATCCCCATTGTGGCGTTCGTGTTCGCGTTGATCGTGCTGCTGCAGTCGACGTTCCCACCGGGTGTTGGTAGATTTGTTGGAGGGTTCTGCTGCATTGGGGTTCTGAAGTTTGAAGATAGTCTTCAACTGGTATGAAACTCTTTTCCTTATGTTTATCTTTGTTCATAGCATACCGTTAATTAATTTTTGATTGCATAATTGTATGTGTTGAATGTATAATATTGTATTTCGGTCACGGTGAAATCAGAGCGATCCAAACGCGCTCATAGAAATCATCGATATGAGATCCTTCATAGTCATCCTAGTGAAATATAAGTCTCTATTATTAACGGTGTTATATAATGAGACTAGTCATTTCGGGGTCCAATCTTATACAAACTTCTTTGTATAGAATACCCCTCTCACATTTTTCCACATGAATGATCAGAATCAGATCATTTGTAGCACGTTACAACAATTGTAACATCTACAAAGCGACTCATATTCTTAGTGCCACCACGATAAGGTACCCAGTCTTATCCATCTACTACATACCATTTTGGTTATCACTTAAACATGATCCACCTATATATCTCTACATATATGTTTAAGCTATAAAAGATAACATTAGATGTTTATTTATTGGTTTATGGGTTAATGTTACTAAATGTCAAATAAAATATCTCATATTTTATTAAATAAATAAATTATTTGTATATTACAATTACAAACTACGAGACCCACGACATTTAGAGCATCAAGCCCAACATACTGATCATCTCCAGATAATCAACTTTATCTTTCTTTCTGGTAGTCACCCCTTCTTCAAAAATTACCAATGATGTTGTTAGGGGGATGATTCTTACGAATTCTATTGGATGAATGCTTGTTACTTGTTTCAACCTCTTCAGAAGTTGACTTGTTGTCCTCCACAAGGATTTCAAAATTCATGTCAAATGACATGTCAGATGAGATGTTACGTACATCTGTATTGACAAGTGGAAGTACGTTGGAATCTTCTTCTTCTACAATAGTGGAGATTAATGAGTCTGTAATATCATCAATCACAACAATAGACTCCATCACACAACGAATTCGTTTGTTGTAGATGTGGTAAGCTCGACTATTTATAGACTATCCAAAACATATGCCTCATCCAATTTGGAATCCCATTTTTGTCTAGCTTCTCCATTGACTAGGATGTAACAAATATTGCAAAGATATGGAAGTGACATTCAATTTTCTCCCTCTCTATATCTCATAAATTGTGTTCGAGATACCGGGATGTAAAACAAGTCTGTTGTGAATATGACAAGTTGTATTTATAGCCTCTGCCGAAAAAAGAAATGGTTGATGTTTAACATCTCAAGCCATCTTCTGATGTGTTCGATTTTTCCTTTCCACAACCTCATTTTGCTAAGGAGTGATTGAAGTAGAAATTTAATGATGAATCCTAGCTGTATTACGAAACATAACAATATGAGAGTTTTCAAACTCACTACCATGTTCACTCCTGATTCTTATCACATTCAGATCTTTCTCTCGTTGTAATTGGAGACAAAGGGCTTGAAAAGCAATACATGTATCTGACTTTTCACAAAAAAGAGTTCCCAGGTATATGTTGAGAAGTCATCAACAACAACTAAACAAAACCGTTAACCTCTCAGACTTTCTAATTGCATACTACCCATAAGATCCAGGTGGAGAAGCTCCAAGATATGTGTTGAGCCAGAGTGACATATCTGTTTATATGGAGTATGAGTTTGTTTACAAGATTGACAATCACCATAAAAAATTCCACTAGAACCAGGTTGTTGGGATTGATATCTTAAATCTCTTGTATTCTCGTAGTTTGTAAACATTGTATAAACAAATTGTTATTAATAACATAATTGTTATTTTATTAGCATACACTCAATCTAATAAACTAAGATCTTAGGTTATTTTATGTAATGTAAACAAGTATGTCGAGACATATAGGTGGATCTCGTTTAAATAATTACCTAAACAGCCTGGAGTAGATGGACAAGTTTGGGTACCTTATCCTGGTGACATTATGGATACAGTCCACTTTTTAGATGTTACAAATGTTGTAAAGTGTTACAAATGATCTGATCCTGATCATTCATGTAGAGGCATGTGAGTGGGGGTATCTTATACAAAGAGTTTATATAAGACTAGACCACGAAATGATTAGTCTTATTATATAACACCGTTAATAGTAGAGACTTACATTTCACAAGGATGACCATAGGTGACATGACCTGAATTCTGAGTGAGTTGTGAATTCCTGCCTATGAAGGAGGTCCTTTGATTTGTATGGGTGAGAGTGGCAAGATTACCAACTCAATATGCCTACCATTTTAGGGATTCGTTTGATTGGGGAGCTGGGATCAAAGCTACCCAAGACGAAATTCACTCATTCCCTGATGTCGGAGTAAGTAGATAAATCGCTCCCTTAAGGATTAATTTCGGGACTTGAACAATGTGGCCACACCCTCTCTGGGCCCGAGAGGGACTTGGTCATAGTTGGACTATGACTTATTGTTCATTAGAGGAATCGGTGGTACTTAAGAAGTTAGATGTAACTAAAGGCGCAAAACGGTAATTTTGGTCCAGCTGTACTTACGAGCAATTTGTGAAAGGCCATCGTACTGTTGATTAGTTATATCCAATGGAAACAAAAATATATCTATAGTACGAAGAGTACAGCTGTCAGTCTTTAGTGGAATGACTGATAGTTAATGGATGTTGGTTAATTTAATTAAAAAGCTTAATTAAATATCCAAGTACCATTGGTACTTCAATCTACATGTTCATAAGGTCCCCTCTATAGCTCAACGGGGATTTAATTGAGAATTAATTTTTAGTTAACTTGAATTGTTCGAATTATTGGAGGGAAATTAATTATATATGATATAATTATTTAAATTAATTATATGTGATATAATTAATATAATGTATTGAATACATAATATAAAGTATTTTGAGAAGAATTTGAATAGATTCAAATACTAATTATATGAATGAGATTCATATAATATAAATATGATTTATGTTAAATATCATAAAAAGTTGAGAACAATTAAATATTTGAATATGATTCGAATGTAATTATATGGATGAGATTCATATAATTGAATTTAATATAAATATGATTTATATTAAATATCATGTAATGTTGAGAAAAAATACAAACTATAGGTTATATTGTATTTCATACAATATAAAAACTATAGGTTATATGTTATATTTGATATATGTATAATAAGTTGGTTATTATATTTATAAATTATTTAATTTAATTTTTGAATTAAATTAAATGAGGGAGTTATTCTATTTTCTTCTCATTCACCTGATGGGTTTGGTGGTTACGTGAGATTGGCTCTCACAATTGGTTTTCCTATCTTCCAAGAAAATTACAAAGGAAGGAAACTCTCCTTCTTTTTCCTCTCATCCTCTTCCCTCTTCCAAAAAGTGCAGAGCCCACCACTCCTACATATTCTCATTTCCAAGACAATACAGAAGGTTCTCAATTGGTGGTGCCTAATTGGAATTTCGTTTTGGAGATCAAGATCAAGCTCAAATCGTTCATGATTGTGAATCGAGGGATTTACTCGAAGAAATTGGCTTCAAGGGTAAGTGTAATTCTTCTTCCCTTAATTCTCTTTTTTAATAGCATGCTGTATTTTTGTTTGATAATGCATAATCTTTATTTTGTTCTGTAATTTAAAGTTCTGTGAAAAAATAAAATTGGGAACGATCCCCGCTTTCGCACAGGGACCTTCATCGATTTCTCTTCAATCGATATTAGAGCCAGGTTTTGATCCCAATTTTTGTTATTTCTAGAATTTAATTAAAGTGATGGGTTGCATTCTGTAAATTTTTCATGGTTGATGAATATTTATTGAATGGTTTTCGAATATGGATGTTTTCAAGAGAGAATTACAGAGGAAGAGATGAAGATTTCTGTAGAGTGATCTTATCTGGATTTCACGTAAAGGAATCAATCACAATTTCCAACTCTTCTGCCTAAAAATCATACGAGAGAAGTATGAGGGAGGGAGTTCCCTCCACCATCGTGAAATTGAAGGAAATCGAACACGAGGATTTTCATGAGCAGTGGAAAAGATTATTCCAAAATTACAATCATGTATGAACATTACTAATTACAATCATAAACAGAAACATAAGGTTATGCAATCAATATAGAAATTACAGCATGAAACAACAAAAAATCATGGAGAAATCTCTACGAACATTTGTAGACTCGTCTCCATGCTCCTTGCTCACGAACGCTCGAACGCAGCAACCTCGAATGCTCAAACAACATGACTGCTACACAGCACGAACACCGCGCACTTGTCCTCAGCAATCGCCTGGCTCACGAACACCCTAACAACACGAACGGCCTCCACAAAACCTCGACGACGTCGAGTTGAGTAAGACACCACCAAGAAGGCTACCTTGGTATTCTCGGTGTGAGAATCCAGAGGGTGGGCTCTGTGTGGACTTTGATTGTGGCAGAAGAATGGAGGAAACAACAATCATGTACACGATTGGGCAAGTGGGAGAAGACTAAACCTATCATATAGGTCAATGCTCAATCGTTTAGCAAAAGCTAAGCAATCGTCTAGCAAAAGCTAAGCGACCGTTTATTCATCGTTTAGTTTCGTGTCTGTTGCTTACAAAACACTATACGATTGTTTAACTCGCTCAAGCTGTCGCTTAGTAAATCGTATTTCTTGACAACTTTCATTCCATGAGATTCCGATTGAGAAAAATCTCCAAAACAATTTTTGACAAAAAAACTTACTAAAATTAGAAAAACAATTTTCCTTTTATCTCACGGTTACCATGAACCACCAATAACCCTCCACTCAATTGGTTATTAGAGAAAAAGATTTAATTATCCAATAATTAATATTATTATAAATATAAATGATAACCAACTTATCATACTATATTTATAATCTATAGTTTTAATATTCCATCTCAAGAAACATATAAACCATAGTTCTTTTTCTATTCCATGGTACTTAATATAAATCTCATTTACATCAATCCTCCACCAAATGTATCTCATACATCATACCGATCATATCATATATAATCAAAATACCTCTTGTCAATTTGAACATTTCAAATCAACACCAAGAACTGATCCTCAACTAAATCCATTGAGCTACCAACAAGACCTGATGGACCTATAGCTCGAAGCTCCAACGATACGTGAATAACTGATTAAACTCTTTAGTCACGGAATCCACCATCCGTTAACAGCCAGGCACTCTACTAAAGACCGACAGCTGAACTCTTCTTACCATAGATATATTATGTGTCCATCTTAACCAATTAACAGTGCGACAACCCTTCACAGATTGCTCGTAAGTACAACTGGGCTAATAACCATTATGCCCCTGTAGTTACACCTAACTCCTTAAGTACCATTGATCCCTCTAATGAACATAAGTTATAGTTCTACTATGACTAAGTCCTCTCTTCCAAAGAGAAGCTGTGGCCACTATGTTCAAGTCCCGGAATCAGCTCTTAAGGGAGCAATCTCTCTACTTATCCCTACTTCGGGAAAGGAGTGAATTCTATCTTGTGGATTGAGTTCCAAGCTTCTAGATCAGACAAGTCCCCAAAAAGGTAGGCATATTGAGTTGGCAATCTGGCCACTCTCACCCATACTAATCAAAGGAACGCCCTCAAAGGCAGGAGTTCCCAAAACACCCAGGATTGAGGTCGTGTCACCTATGGTTCTTTAAGTGAGATGTAAGTCTCTAGTATCAACGACATTATATACAAAGTCTAGTCATCTCGTGGTCCAGGTCTTCTACAAACTCTTTGTATATGACACCCCCGCTTGCACGTCTCCACCTGAATGGTCAGAACCTACCATCTGTAGTAGTTTACAACACTTGCAAACCTCTACAAAGCGGACCGTATCTGTAGTGTCACCAGGATCAGGTATCCCACCTTAATCCTTATACTACAGACCTATTTAGGTTATCACTTAAGGCATGATCCACTTGTATATCACATATACATGCTTAAGTTCACATAAGATAACCAAGGAGCTTTGTTTATTGGATATTAGTAAATGCCAGAATGAAACAACAATTATTTTATTCAGCAAGCAATGTGTATCTTTACAAAACAACAAGATTTCGGGAGAATTAGGACACCAATCCCAACAGAAATAACTACCAACGGAGTTATTTCTCAATTTTCAAAATCAAATTTAATTATATTAACTAACTTAATATAATTAAATTTAAACTATATATTATATCCCATATAATACATATAACCTATTATTTATTATATCACATATAATATAACCTATAGTTTAAATTCTCTCATATAACCTATAGTTTTACTATGAATCATATTCCTATTAATTTTAACCTATAGTTTTTATATGAATCTCATTCATATATTAAAATTTGGATCATATTGAAATATTTACTTTTCTCATATAAACTTTACAATATAATGTATCAACATGCATTATATTAATTGTATCTCATACAATTAATTTTCTCTAATTAATTTAAACAATGTTAATTTATTCTTATTAACCCTTATTGAGCTAGCAAGAGGACTTTATGGACCTACAGATTAGAAGCTCAAATGATATAAGATTTATTAATTAAACTCTATAATTAAATTAATCAACATTCATTAATTGTCGGTCGCCCCACTAAAGATCGACAGTTGCACTCTTCGCAGATATATTTCTATGTCCATTGAATATAACCAATCAACGATGGATTCACCCTTCATAAATTGCTCGTAAGTACAGTTGGGTCAAAATTACCATTTTACTCCTATAGTTATATCTAACTTCTTAAGTACCACTGATCTCTCTAATGAAAAATAGTCATAGTCTAACTATAACTAAACCCCTCTCTGGGTAATGAGAGGGTGAGGCACCTCATTGTTCAAGGAATCAACCCTTAAGGGAGAAATTTATCTACTTACTCTAACAATAGGAAGGAGTTAATACCTTCTTGTGCAATTGCATTCCTAGCTCCCCACCCGAACGAATCTCCAAAATGGTAGACATATTGAGTCGACGAATCTGGCCACTCTCACCTATATAGATAAAAGGACTGCCCTCATAGGCAGGAGTTCACAGCTCACTCAGGATTGAGGTCATGTCATCTATGGTCATCCTAGTGAAACGTAATTCTCTTTAAGTTACTGCGTTAAAAATAGAGACTAATCATTTCGTGATCCGATCTTATACAAACTCTTTGTATAGGGTACCTCCACTCGTCTCCACATGAATGATTAGGATCAGATCATTCTAACAATTTACAACAATTGTAACAATTACAAAGTAATCAGTATCTGTAGTGTCACCAGGATAGGATATCTAGCCTTACCCATCTACTACAAACCTTTTAGGTTATCATTTAAACATGATCAACTTGTATGTCACCATATACATGTTTAAGAAACATTAAATAAACTAGGATCTTAGTTTATTGTTTTTGGGTTAATGCAACTAGATGTCAAATAAAATAACAACTTATTTTATTAAACAAGTAAGTCGTTTGTAGAAATAAATTATAAACTATAAAATCATGAGATTTAGAGCATCAATCCCAACAGTCAATACAACATTACACTGACTCTGAGCATTCTTCACTCTCCAAACTTGTTTCATTTTTCACTTTATTTAAAAGGCGTTTTCTGAGAGATGAGGACCCTTTCTAGAGATTCAGATTCTGTGAGAAGTTTGTAACAACTGATAGAAAAATTGTCGTTTATGCCCTACTCTTCCACAATAATGAAAAATTCATTTTGGTCTGTATGGTCTATTGACTTCAAATTTTGAATTGTTAGAGGAAGTACCTATAAAGCCATAGGACTCTGGATTTTGAGCTCTAACAAACTCAATTTTTTGCTTCCCTTTAAAATGGGACTGTTTATTATGCTAACTTTCTCCTTTTGAAAACCTAGCCCAGAATTATCACCGATTGTCTTCCCTTTAGCCAATATTTTCTCCAGAGACTCAGTACTAGTGTTCAACGTTTTGACATTTTTGTACACTGAATCCTTCTCAGCTTTAACTTGAGAAAGTTCACACTTAAAATTCGCAATAGTGGACATAAGTCCGTGATTCTCAGCCATCAAAGTCTCAATTCTTTCTTTTTGCACATCAAGAACTTTCTGATCATCTTGTCATTTTAATAAAAAAGAGCTTGATAAGAAGGATCCATAGACCCATGGTTGGTAGTGTCGTGAACATTTTCTGCATACACATCATACTTAGAAATCTCACATGACGAGGTGTCAGATGCGATGTTACTAATAAGTGCTTTGACATCTTCCTCTGAATCACCGCTGTCTTCCGACTCGTCATCAGACAGAGTTAAGATGTAGCTTTTACCCTACTTCTTCAAGAATTCTACTTGAAAGTGTCCATAGCCTTCACATTCTCGGCATTTGAAGGACTTTTTTTTTTTTAAAGTTTAAAGCCCCTGACTTGTCAGCTTCCTTCCTTCTACTTTGAATTATATCTTGCTTGAGAGAAATAAAGCCACTGGACTTATTTTGAAAGCAATGAAATAGATTAAGCAAGGAAATCCTTAGACTCTCTGTTAGGATCATCATGCTCATAATCAATTGAGGATTGTAAAGTAATTTTCTTATTTTTCTTCTTGGCCTTTCCATCTAGGGACATCTCAAAAGTGAGCTAGGAGCCAAATAGTTCATCTACTTTCAAGGATGATATGACTTGAGCCTCCTCGATGACAGTAACTTTCATATCAAACATCTTAGATAGAAACCAAAGTACCTTTCGGACAAGTCTTTCTTCTGAAATTTTCTTTCCTAGAGCAAACGACTCAATGTCCAACAATCGAACATTGAATTCAACAATAGATTCATCATCATGCATTTCGAGATTCTTGAACTTCGAAGTTAGTAACTGCAACCTTGACATTTTAACTTTTGAAGTTCCTTCATGAGCAACGAACAAGATATCCTATACCTCCTTAGCAGAGACACATGTATTAATCAGTCTGAATATGTTGCAATCAATGCCATTAAATATGGCTTTCAATACTCAAGAATTCCTTAATGCTACTTCATCTTCAGCTTCAAACCATTGTAATTTTTGTTTCAAGATTCCCTTTCCATCATCAGTTATGGTGGTTCGATGAGACCAACCAGTGACTACAACCTTCCATGTTTTGCTATAAATCGATTTCAGAAAGACAGTCATTCGAGTTTTTCAATATGAATAGTTTGTTTCATCTAGAAAAAGGGGACAAGTGGTGGAGCCACCTTCTTTGATTTTGTCCATGATCGAAGCACTTGAGATAAAGGTGACTTGCTCTGATAAAACTATAAATTAACGACTTTTACAGTGACTCACGTAAAGCCTAACTTGATGAACACCTAGGATCCCCTTAGATGAGAGACTTCTTCTCTATATGAACTTAGGCTCCCACTAAGTTGTTGAATATTAGAGGTTGATAATTCAGCACTCCGTGGTAAAAAGGACCCCCTCTCTTCTTGAAGTTATCTTTCCAATCACTTGTCACCTTAAGCTCCCTCTAAGATCAAGAAATCCTCCTCAAGCGATAGTTTTAGGCTCTCCTAAAACCGAGAATCTATTCTCTGAATTAAAATCTCAAGCTCCCCTTAAGATCGAGAATCCTCTCTCTATAATGAAGTCTTAGGCTACCCCTTAGACAGAAATTATCTTCAATGTTTTACACCTATCAATTGATTAATTTATGATAGCACCGAAAATGTACTATCTCACTCCACTTAATTCAAGATCAGTACTATGTTTAATGTGCTTATTTAGTGTTTGTACAAGTTTACAGCACCTAGGAGGTAGAATCAACCATTACAGGTTTGAAGTTAATTTGGAGAAATTAGAAGCTAAAAAGATCATCCAGAATTTAAAGGAGAAAAAATGAAGAAACTACCCCTATAGTTGCAGCGCATAGTGTCACAATGCCAGTGCGTGGTGCTGTTTCCAGATGAACAAAATTTTGTGCAGCACCACGGAGCTACAAGAACGCATGCGCAGTAGACATGCGCGCAGAGGGAAAGCATCACTGGCTACATACCACACCCTTCTATGTTGTGTGGCAAGGCCGCCACGGTGTTGTCCCTAGCGTCGCAGTTGTCGTGACTCTATAAATGCAACTCTTCATTTTAGGGCAGATTTTATCCTCCCATTCGGCCCCTAGCCAAATTTCTTCCAGTTTTCTCTCTCCACTTGTATTTTTCTTCCTTTCCCCTCATGTAATTGATAAAAATGATGTCAGAATGTGTCTTCTTCTCCATGGGAAGGTAATTTCTAGGTTTTCTCTAGTTTTTCTCTAGTTTAGAGGATTTGGGGATGAACTCTATGTAATTTTCAGAGTTTTGTTTGAATGTGATTTTTACATCTTTACTATGGGTTTCTATTCTGAATTTATTGTTATGAATGGCATAATTTTGTTATTGATTGACAACCAAAAGTTTATTATGCAATTTGAATGCTTTGAATTAACTTACAATATGTGACATGTAATTGTGGGCTAGTGATAACTTGTAGAAATACAAGTTATTTATATTGTTTTATTTAGATATCGCGGCTAAAAGAAAGAAAAGTTTTGTCGATAGTATAGAAATTGGCTAAGAAATGCGAAAATTATAAAATGTCCTCAATACACTCACTAACATCATTGCGATGGTAGAATAGTGTGTTTCAATTTCTGTTTTGCAGGAAATCAGTCACCGCATGCGTTCATGGCTCAAAGATAAGTGAACAATGCATCTACGTCGCATTGCGCCCATCATTCAGAAATGAAGAGATGATCAACGCAATGACGGCGCATGCGACAATCGATCAAGAGCTTTGCGATCAACGCAATCTCAACCACATGCGGCGATGGATCGAAGATCTAAAGAGCAACGCAATTGCGGAGGATTTTGACACGTGTACAGCTTTCAGTTGTGTATTTCTGACGGGTTGATTGTGTAACAGAAGGAATTTCTCATTCCATCATTTCAGGAACTACCTTAACCATATAGTGGGGACCACAATTGCAAAGAGTCAAGCCTAGCCTATAAATAGCTTCTGAAAATTCACTGAAAAATATACTTGAATACATAGAAACGTGTATGTGCTGATCTGAGAGAGAGACTGGTCTGAGCGACTTCCATAGTAGATCCGGGAAGAATCACGAGACAAGGCCGAGAGGTGAGTCTCCAGGCAAAGAATCCTTCTAATCCCCGTCATTGAAGCTCTGTACGAAGGTCACTTCTACAAGAAGAGCAAGCCTGAGAGGGAAGCTCTCCTCTCCATTACTTCCACACGCCGACAAGCATAACCTCCGTTCAGATCTGTGTCAAGACGTTGACACTCCTTCTTTATTTGTCTCTAAATCTTTATTTCATCACTTGTATTCATCTTCTTGACTCTATCATTCACACCTATATCAGACGCTTAATCTGAGTATTAATTGTTATGATCATTACCATTATCATCTCTCTGTCTATTTTCGTTCATCCATAATCCATTATCTCCATGATGTTTTCCTAATTCCTTGGGTAATTAGCAAGAATTACACAAGTAAATTAACTTGTGTTAAGGAAATAATTATGTTTAGCTAAAGCATGCTCGATGGCATCTTCACCTGTGAGAACAAAAGTGAAGATGTTATTCCGCCTATCGAGAGAGGGTCGGAAGAGTGCGTTAACTAAAGCGAGAAGTACTTCCAAAGATGGAAGCAACCTTGCGTTCATCACGTTCATCTCTGTTTCACCATAGAGATATGGGAATACGGCCGATCACCGAGAGGTGTAGACCAAGGGAAAGCGGAACATTAGTCACATCTTTAATGCAATTAACAAACTTGCGATGTTTTTACTATTTATTTTTTCTATTTCTGATTCATCCATAAAGACTTGCCATCACATACCACGATCCTTTGTATAACTTCACAGTCAATCTCGACCTCAATATCATGTATCATGTATCTTGTATCTTGTATCATTTTAGTTTAGGATTTTACTTCTTAACGCAATTCTATTTTATCAATGCAACTTTATTTTATTAACGCAAATTTATTTCATCGCAATTTAAATTCATGTATAAACAACCATTCTTCATTAATTGTAAAACCGGTCGCATGTATCACAAAAGTAACGCATTAACGAAAACAATCTCTGTGTTCGACCTCGGATTATTCTAAGAAACTTGCATTGGAATTATACTTGCTTTCAGCGCAAGGAAACTTGTGACACACATTATTCTATCGCATACTACAAACATATCATTAACAACGCATATTTAGAAGTAGTGTGCATAAGCGATAACACAGCATGAGCTTGTATGATTCATTCTTTCATCAGTAATGTGCATAAACAATAACAATCCATTTTTATGTCACAAGTTTATTGCGCTGTTGCTGGGGAATGGTAACGGTTAGTGTTGAGTACTTTTGTGGTATTTTGCAGAACAGATCTCTTTGTCCTGTCTGTTTAACGTGAAGAACAGGCTGACGATTTATGAGTACTGGAACTAATCTAGAATTTGAAGCTGACCAAGAGATCGAGCGTACTTTTCATGCAAGGGCACGCCAGAACAGAGCAAGGCGAATGAGAGTCAATATGGCAGAAAACAACAATAATAATAAGGCATCCGAAGTAAATCAAGGGGTAAACCGGCCAGCGCAAGACCCCATTTTGCTTGCTGCTGACCGCAATATTCCAATGAGGAACTATGCGGTGCCCAATCTCTATGACTTCTCGCCTAGAATTTCACGTCCAATAGTTGAGGAGAATGCATGTTTCGAGATAAAGCCGGTCATGCTCCAAATGATTAAAAACATGGGGCAGTTTGGAGGTCTACAAGGTGAGGACCCGCATGCCCATCTGACCAGTTTTGTCGAGATGTGCAATACCTTCTCTATTCCTAGCGTCACCCCAGAAGGTATCAGACTTTAACTCTTCCCATACACCTTGAGGGATGAGGCTAAGAGGTGGGCTCATTCGTTGGAGCCAAACGAAATAACGTCCTGAGATCAGTTGGTGGAACGATTTATGAAGAAGTTCTTCCCTCCAGCAGTCAACGCAAGGAAACGAAAGGATGTGTTGAACTTTGAGCAAATGGAAAATGAGACCCTAAGCACCGCTTGGGTGCGATTCAAAAGATTGGTGAAGAATTGTCCGTATATCGGGATACTCGATTGCGTTCTGATGGAAACGTTTTACAACACCCTGAACAGATCAACGCAAGTTGTTGCTGATGCCTCCACAGTAGGAGGATTTATGGATAAAACTTACACAGAGGCCAAGGTCATCATTGACTGCATCTCGCGGAATATGGATGACTGGGTAGATGACAGGTACGGAGGAAGAGAATCCGAGAGAAGAAGAAATGATAATGCCATTGTACCTGCGAATACAATGACAACTTTGGCCGAACAGATGGCCGCGGTGACCTCTCTTCTACAATCGATGACACTTAATCAAGGTGCCCTCTCCCAAGGATCAGCGCAATCCAATGCGCTGGCACAAGTGGCCACAATAAGTTGCGTCCAATATAGAGGGGCCCATGCGGTAGAAATGTGCCCATCAAGCCCGCAACAAGTGTGTGCTATCCAGAAAAATCCATACAGTAACACTTATAATGCCGGTTGGAGGAATCACCCTAACTTTGGTTGGGGAGGGAATCACAACCAAGGTGGGCCGAGTAACCATCAGAGCAACAACTCCGGGAATCGAGGAAACCCTCCACCTTTTCATCAAAACCAAAGTCAGGGTCATCAGAGACAACCGCAAAACCAACCATCCTCCTCAAACACCTCTGAAAATTCATTGGAGTCCCTACTCAAGCAATATATTGAGAAGAACGATGCGGCCATGATGGCGAAATTTCTCAAGAAGAACATCTTTACTCGATATGGTTAATCAGCGATGAAGGCTCACATTTCATCAATCGTATAATCACCAACTTGTTGACTAAGTTTAACGTCAGCCATAGAGTTGCAACTGCATATCACCCATAAACCAATGGGTAGGCAGAAATTTCTAACAGAGAGATCAAAACTATCTTAGAGAAGGTAGTCAGTACCTCTAGGAAGGATTGGTCACCCAAGCTCGATGAAGCACTGTGGGCATATAGGACTGCCTTCAAAACTCCAATTGGCATGTTCCCATATGCTCTGGTCTTTGGAAAAGCTTGTCATCTGCCTCTCAAGTTGGAACACAAGGCAATGTGGGCAAGCAAGAAGCTAAACTTTGATCTAGCAAGCGTGGGGAAAGTCCGAAAGTTGCAATTGAACCAGCTGGTCGAGTGGTGAATGAACGCCTACGAAAATGCCAAGCTTTATAAGGAGAGAACCAAGAAAAGGCATGATGGCCGCATAAGCAACCGGACATTCTTCGAGGGTCAACAGGTACTTCTGTTTAACGCGCGTTTGCGATAGTTTCCAGGAAAGTTGAAGTCCCACTAGTTTGGGCCATTCCGCATCAAGACTATCTTTCCCCATGGCGCAGTGGAGCTAACAACCAAAAACGGGAGCAACGCATTCAAAGTCAATGGTCAACGAATGAAGCCCTACTTTGGGGGTGATGTGGACCGACGCATGGAAACCATTGACTTAGGCAAGCAGGATTGACCGCTTGGGGGGATGCTATTGCGGTAACTCTGAAAAACTCTTTCAATCAACATCCCTATATCTATGTTTAAATGCTTTTTTTACAACTTTCATTTATTGATTTTTAAATTGTGTTATTTACTGCTTATTAGAATTAGCCCTTATTGCTATACATGTTTACTTTCAATTTAATTGTGTATTTCCATCTCATGTTTAATTTCTTTACTTTTATGCATTAGTAGCTCTGTTAAAATTTCTGTGAATGACTAAAACGATGAACACCGCAAAGTCTTCTCGACTTGCATTATTGATGAATTAAAAAGGAAAGATAAAAATTGGTATGCATTGCGATGATGGGTGCATCTTGTGATAACACGATACACTTTGCGTCCATCCTACTCAAATGCAAAGCGTTGAGGGGTGTGTTGCACTCGTATGTATTTTTCACCTGTCCTTAGCGAAAACGCATTATGTTGAGGTAGTGTTGCGCCAGTAGAAATATCGTGCGCCCGTCCTCCAGAACTGCACTGAGCTGGGGGGGTGTGCTACAATGATACATGCGTTGTTGCCCGTTCTCTGCAAATATGCATTTGTGTTAATGGAAGCGTGATGTTAATTTTTAATCGTGCACCCATCTGAATCAAATACAAAAGATAATTTCATTCATTATTTTCTATGTATAGAAGCTAATTACTTGATTCTTTGTACATGCTAAAATTTTATATTGCGTTATTTGTAATTCTTTGTATACTTGGTTAATTTTTAATACAACTGAGTAACAATTCTTTCCGTATGCGTTAGCCTCTTATTTATCATCTTTTGTCAATTATTGTGATATTCTTTATCTTCTATCTTGCGTTATTAATTGTGCTGTCATGATGAGTTATATGCATACCCTTAGTAAAATTTCCCACACTTTGTATTTTCTGACTAACACTTAGATAATTCGTAGCAATAGCACCGCTTTACCTTTTATCCTTCAAAATTCTGCTCAAACCTTCTTTTTAAAATTTTGACTAAGTGTTTGTCTATTCTGTCCAAAACAACGCAATGAGAACCTTGCGCATCTCTAAATTTGGGGGTGGGGAAGATCTGAGCAGATGCGATCAAGTGGATGCGGTCATTAGAAAATGCGTTCATTGTCAAAAAAAAAAAATCATACAAAACTCCAATGTCAGCGCAAGGGAAATCCAAAAACATCCCAACCTGATAAGAGTTATGTCATGAAAGGGACCTGCTCATAGTTGGATGCTTGCATGACACCCGTGGGAGCAAGCCAAAACGAAGGTGGGTTTCCAAGAACGACGCAATATGAAAAGAAAAAAAAATATGAGAAAAAAAATAAGAGTATAAGAGACAACTCCTCTGGCCAGCAAAAGTTAAACTTAGTTGAAAATCAAGAGTTGAAGTTGAGATTGGCACACAACCGTTGTTGGATGTTCGCATGACACCTGTGGAAACAAGCCAAAACGAAGGGTGTAACCATGATCAACAGTCTCTAATAGAATGATGCAACCCGACCACCACATTCAATTCATATCAATTTGTTTTTGCATGAAGAGATAAACATTCTTTTCAAAACAAGAAAGGGATTTTTTAGTAGAGATTTGTTGTATAAAAGAATAAAGTAGGGGTTGTTTATGAATTATCAAGGATAGAAGGAATTAAGTTGTTAAGTGATGTTGCCTAGGTGGAGCATTCGGAGTGACCAATTGATGTAAAATTTAGGATAAGAACTGAACAATATTGCTTTAGTGAAGATATGCTTGAGAACAAGCATATCTCTAAATTTGGGGTGTGATAACTTGTAGAAATACAAGTTATTTATATTGTTTTATTTAGATATTGTGGCTAAAAGAAAGAAAAGTTGCGTCGATAGTATAGAAATTGGCTAAGAAATGCGAAAATTATAAAATTCATCAATACACCCACTAACACCATTGCGATGGTAGAATAGAGTGTTTCAATTTCTGTTTTGCAGGAAATCAGTCACCGCATGCGTTCATGGCTCAAAGATAAAATGAACAACGCATCTACGTCGCATTGCGCCCATCATTCAGGAATGAAGAGATGATCAACGCAATGACGGCGCATGCGATTTTTGATCAAGAGCTTTGTGATCAACGCAATCTCAACTGCATGCGGTAATCAAAATCAATTCCGCATGCGGCAATGGATCGAAGATCTAAAGAGCAACGCAATTGCGGAGGATTTTGACACGTGTACAGCTTTCAGTTGTGCATTTTTGACGGGTTGATTGCGTAATAGAAGGAATTTCTCATTCCATCATTTTAGGAACTACCTTAACCATATAGTAGAGACCACAATTGCAAAGAGTCAAGCCTAGCCTATAAATAGCTTCTGAAAATTCACTGAAAAATATACTTGAATACATAGAAACGTGTATGTACTGATCTAAGAGAGAGACTGGTCTGAGCGACTTCCAAAGTAGATCCGGGAAGAATCACGAGACAAGGCTGAGAGGTGAGTCTCCGGGCAAAGAATCCTTCCAATCCACGCCATTGAAGCTCTGTACGAAGGTCACTTCTACCAGAAGAGCAAGCCTGAGAGGGAAGCTCTCCTCTCCATTACTTCCACACGCTGACAAGCATAACCTCCGTTCAGATCTATGTCAAGACGTTGACACTCCTTCTTTATTTGTCTCTAAATCTTTATTTCATCACTTGTATTCATCTTCTTGACTCTATCATTCACACCATATATCAAACGCTTAATCTGAGTATTAATTGTTATGATCATTACCATAATCATCTCTCTGTCTATTTCCATTCATCCATAATCCATTATCTCCATGATGTTTTCCTAATTCCCTGAGTAATTAGCAAGAATTAAGCAAGTAAATTAACTCGTGTTAAGGAAATAATTATGTTTAGCTAAAGCATGCTCGATGGCATCTTCACCTGTGAGAACAGAAGTGAAGATGTTATTCCGCCTATCGAGAGAGGGTTGGAAGAATGCATTAACTAAAGCGAGAAGTACTTCCAGAGATAGAAGCAACCTTGCTTTCATCACGTTCATCCCTATTTCACCATAGAGATATGGGAACGCGGCCGATCACCGAGAGGTGTAGACCAAGGGAAAGCGGAACCTTAGTCGCATCTATAATGCAATTAACAAACTTGCGATGTTTTTACTATTTATTCTTTCTATTTCTGATTCATCCATAAAGACTTGTCATCGCATATCACGATCCTTTGTATAACTTCACAGTCAGTCTCGACCTCAGTATCATGTATCATGTATCTTGTATCATTTTAGTTTAGGATTTTATTTCTTAACGCGATTCTATTTTATCAACGCAACTTTATTTCATTAATGAAAATTTATTTCATCACAATTTAAATTCCTGTATAAATAACCATTCTTTATTAATTGTAAAACCGGTCGCATGTATCACAAAAGTAACGCATTAACGAAAACAATCCCTGTGTTTGACCTTGGATTATTCTGAGAAACTTGCGTTGGAATTATACTTGGTTTCAGCGCAAGGAAACTTGTGACACGCATTACTCTATCACATACTACAAGCATATCATTAACAACTCATATTTAGAAGTAGTGTGCATAAGCGATAACACAACATGAGCTTGTATGATTCATTCTTTCATCAGTAATGTGCATAAACAATAACAATCCATTTTTATGTCACCAGCTAGTCCTAGATAGGTTAGATAGACTTTATATTTTTTGTCTATAATGAATAGTATCTATTGACCTATGGGAAATTGTATTGAATGTATAATTAGACGATGGAAATTATCCTAGCGTAAGCCCTAGAGCATAATGCAGTTGATTAAATGTGTTTAGAATGGATTCATCTAACATGTTTAGCTAACTAGATAGTAAGGACCATTGGTTGGATTTCTAACCAATTGGACCAAGCATAATCAAGAGCCACAAAATTATATTTGAACAATTCAATGCACAAAGTCATTGGTATATCGATGCCCTAGTTTATTATATTTATTCTCTCATACTCAACATTGTATATTTGTATATATTTAAACCCACTAAAATTTTAGTTCAAGTAGGAGTTTGTTGGGTTATATGGAGTTGATATTCAACATACGGAAGCTATTTTGACCTTAAGCACTCGAATTACATTAATTTTAGTAAAGAAACATGCAAGTCCATAAAATACATAAATAGAGTTTCAAGAACACAACCTTTGATGAATCGTCAAATTACTCCAAATCTCCATGAATTTCTTCTTCAAGCCTTGAAGTAGACTACCACAAGAGGCTTCTCTACTATTCTGAGACCTTAGATTGAGTGGTGGAACCCAAATTGAGTAAGATTTGGGATGAATTTAGAAGGTTGTTAGAGAGTGTTCAACAGTAGCTTTTTTCTTCTGAATTTTGCATTGCATGAACTTGGAAATAAATTGAATTCAATCATTTTATAGGTCTTAAGCATGAAAATCAAATTCAACAAGAATTTGCCACTTAATCTCTCATTTAGATTAGTGGATTATGTGTGATTTAAATGGAAAATGTGGGATTATCCCACTTTCCATTTGATCATTTTCTTTTTAATATTAATTGGAACAATTTTCAAAATATATTAAATGAGAAAAAATCAATTTTATATTTTGAATTTCATAAATTCAAAAATCAATAATTAATTAAACCATTTAATTAATTAAATTAAGATTAATTTAATATCAAATATTAAATTAATTAAACGCCTAATTAAAATATTTAAATCATATTTAAATATTCTCAACTCTCTAAAACTGTAACGTTTAATTCGATAATTAAACATTTTTATATCGAATATAATAATCCAAACCTAAATTGAATTTGAATATTTCAAATTCTCTTGACACATTATTATAAGGTTTCATCCTTTTACGAGCTAGTAGAGGAACCTAATGGACCTACATATCATGAGCTCTAACGATTTGAGATTAATTGGCCAAACTATTTAAACTGAATTAATCAATATTCATTAACTAACGAAACACTCCACTATAGCTCCGTAGTTGCACTGTTCTCACTGTAGATATATTTCTATCTACTTGATTAACCATAATCAGTAAGTCGATCCTCCATAGATTATTCGTATTTACAGCTAGCTCATATATACCATCTTACCCTTGTAATACATCTTGCTCCTTATGTCTCCACTGATCCTTTAATGAACAATTGGTTTATGGTCCTACCAATAAACAAAGTCCCTCTCAGCTATAAATAGGGTGGACCCCTTTGTTCAAGACCAGGAGTTAGTACTTAAGGAAACAACCTATCTGCTAACCCTAAAATGGGTATGAGTGAATTTCGTCTTGTAGGATAGGTCCCCAGCTATCTATCTAGTCTTACTCCTAAAATGGGAGGCTTATTGAGAAGCAATGTTAAACCACTCTCACCCATGCAGACTAAAGGATAATCTCAAATAAACATGAGTTCATAGTTAGCTCAGAATTAAGATCGTGTTACTTTAGGTCATCGAGATTAAATAGTCAGTTTTGACAGTAAACGGTCGTTATAAAGGAAAGTGACTATTTCGTGGTCTGGTCTTATACGAACATCTTTTGTACAGGATGCCCCCACTCACATGTCTCCACATGAATGACTTTGGGATCACATCGTTTGTATCAATATACAAAGCGGGCCAAATCCATAGTGTCCCAGGATAAGGTACCCAATCCTATCCATATACATATAGACCGTTTTCGTTATATACTCAAACTTGATCATCTTTTATGTCTCTACATAAAGTTTAACTATTCATGTTATCAACATGGGTTCGTTAGTTTATCGAATTTAGGAATCTATAAATGCAATTTATATGTTCAATAACAATTTTATTGAAACAATCTCAATAACATCTTTATTGTAAATAGAATATGTTTAAAGTTTACAAATTGCAAGTTTTAGGACATATAGCCCAACAAACTCCCACTTGGACTAAAACTTCAGTAGGTTTAAATATATACAAATATACAATGTTGAGTATGAGAGAATAAAAATAAACTAGGGCATCTATATACCCATGAATTCTCCCACTTGCCCTAGATTTATGAAGCTCATAGTCCTCATCCAACTAGGTGACCTTCGAACACTTTAGCCGTAAGGGCCTTTGTAAATGGATCAGCTAAATTGTCTTCTAAAGATATCTGCATGACGATTACGTCTTCTCAATATACTATCTCCCTGATGAGATAGTAATTGCGCTCGATATGCTTTTCGCGCTTATGGCTTCTTGGTTCTTTTGAGTTGGCAACTACTCCACTGTTATCACAATAGAGGTTGATTGGCAGATGCATATTTTGAACCACTTCCAAATCGGTCAAGAACTTTCTAAGCCATACTACTTCTTTGACTGTTTCACATGCAGCTACATATTTCGCCTCCATGGTGGAGTCAACAATACAACTTTTCTTTATACTCCTCTAGACTGTAGCTTCTCTATTAAGAGTGAATACCAATCCTAAAGTAGATTTCCTAGAATCCACATTGGTCTGAAAATCGGAATCAATGTATTCATTAAGAATAAAATCCTTAGAGCCATACATGAGCATATAGTCCCTCGGTCTCCAAAGATACTTGACGATGTTCTTAACAGTAGTTCAATGACTATATCCAGAATTGGACTGAAACTTACTGACTATTCCAACTGCGAAGCATATGTCTGGACGTGTACACAACATGGCATATATCAAACTCCCGACTGCTGATGCATAAGGAATTCTTTTCATAGCCTCAACTTCTTAAGATGTCTTAGGACATTGTTCCTTAGATAAATGAATTCCATATCAAAAGGGTAATAAACTTCTTTTGGAATTTTGCATTTTATATTTAGATAACATCTTATCTATATAAGATGCTTGAGATAATGCTAGTGTTCTGTTCTTGCAATTCCGAACTATTTGGATTCCAAGAACATACTGTCTCCTAAATCTTTCATTTAAAATTGTGATACTAGCCATCTCTTGACAACAACAAGGAATCCTATCTCATTCCCAATGAGTAGGATATCGTCAACATATAGTACCAAAAAAGCTACAGTTTTGTTGACAATTTTCTTATAGACACTGTTGGGATCGGTGTCCTAATTCTCCCAGAGTCTCGTTGTTTTGTAAAGATACACATTGTTTAATGAATAAAATAAGTGTTATTTAATTCTGCCATTTACTCATATCCAATAAACAAAGTTCCTTGGTTATCTTATGTAAATTTAAGTAGGTATATGTGATATACAAGTGGATCATGCCTTAAGTGATAACCTAAATAGGTCTATAGTATAAGGATTAAGGTGGGATACCTGATTCTGGTGACACTACGGATACGGCCCACTTTGTAGAGGTTTGCAAGTATTGTAAACTACTACAGATGGTAGATCCTAACCATTCATGTGGAGACGTGCGAGCGGGGGTGTCCTATACAAAGAGTTTATATAAGACCTGGACCACGAGATGATTATACTCTGTATATAACGCCGTTGATACTAGAGACTTACATCTCACCTAAACGACCATAAATGACACGACCTCAATCCTGAGTGTTTTAGGAACTCCTGCCTTTGGGGGCGGTCCTTTGATTAGTATGGGCCTACCTTTTTGGGGACTTGTCTGATCTAGAAGCTTGGAACTCAATCCACAAGATGGAATTCACTCCTTTCCCAAAGCAAGGATAAGTAGAGAGATTGCTCCCTTAAGGGCTAATTTCGGGGCTTGAACATAGTGGCCACAGCTTCTCTTTGGAAAAGAAGACTCAGTCATAGTAGAACTATGACTTATCTTCATTAGAGAGATCAGTGGTACTTAAGAAGATAGATGTAACTATAGGGGCATAACGGTTATTAGCCTAGTTGTACTTACGAGCAATCTGTGAAAGGTTGTCACACTGTTGATTAGTTAAGATGGACACATAATATAACTATGGTAAGGAGAGTTTAGTTGTCGGTCTTTAGTGGAGTGCCTAGCAGTTAACGGATGGTGGATCCCGTGACTAAAGAGTTTGATCAATTATTCATGTACCGTTGGAGCCTCGAGCTACAAGTCCATAAGGTCCCCTTGGTAGCTCAATGGATTCAGTTGAGGATCAGTTCTTGGTGTTGATTTGAAATGTTCAAATTGACAAGAGGTATTTTGATTATATATGATATAATCAGTATGATATATGAGATACATCTAGTGGAGGATTGATATAAATGAGATTTACATTAAGTACCATGGAATAGAAAAAGAACTATGGTTTATATGTTTCATGAGATGAAATATTAAAACTATAGGTTATAAATTTAGTATGATAAGTTGGTTATCATTTATATTTATAATAATATTAATTATTGGATAATTAATTCTTTTTCTTTAATAACCAATTGAGTGGGTGGTTATTGGATTTTCATGGTAACCGTGAGATAAAAGGAAAATGGTTTTCCTAATTTTAGTAAGATTTACAAACTATTGAAAAGTTTTTCATAAAATTTTTTTGAGATGTCTCTCGGCAAAAAAGGATCTCATGGAGTTGTCAAGTAAATACAGATTTACTAAACGACGACTTGGACGAGCTAAACGATCATGCAGTGACGAGTTAAACGATCACACAATATTGACGAAACGATTGCATAGATTTTTCTAGACGATCGCTTGCCCAAACTAAACGACCGTGTGGTGTCTGTAGGTGACAGACCGAGTAAAATGATGAGCTAAACGATCGCATAGCTTTTTCTAGACGATCGTTTAGCTTTAGCTAAGCAATTGGTCATCGACCTATACGATTGGTCTCCACCATCTCCCACTTGCTCAGTCGTGTACATGATCGGTGTTTCCTCTTTCGTCTGCCTCATACCAAGTTCGGACAGAGTGCACCCTTTGAATTCTCACACCGAGAATACCAAGGTCGCCTTCTTAGTCGTGTCATAATCAACTCAACACCATTGAAGTGCTATGGAGACCGTTCGTGCTGTTTCTGAGGAGTTTGTGGCCGAGGCGATCGTTGAGGACGAGCGCAAAGTGTTCGTGCTATGTTGCGGTCGTGTCGATCGAGCGTTCGAGGTTGCTGTTATTTGAGCGGTCATGCGCAAAGGAGCGTGGAGACGCATCTTCAAATGTTCGTAGAGTATTCTCTTTGTTCATTTTAGTTTTCATGCTGTAATTTCTATGTGAATTGTATAACCATTTGTTTTGAAGCCGACTGTAAATGTAATGTTCATTCATGATTGTGATTTGGAATAATCTTTTTTCCGCTGCTCATGGAAATCTCGAATCCGATTTCCTTCAGACATAAGGTTCATCAACGTTTTATTCAAACCCATAAGATTTAATTGCAATGTCCAATCTTATATTCCAAGATCGAGATGCTTGTTTTAACCCATAAATGGATCTTTTAAGCTTGTAAACCTTTTACTTTTGACTCTATTCAATGAACCCTTGTGATTGAGAAATGTAGATATTTTCTTCAAGATAGCCATTCAAAAAGGTTGTCTTGACATTCATTTACCATATTTCATAATCATAAAAAGCGACAATGGATAAAACTATTTTAACAGACTTGATCAGAGCAATAGGAGAGAACGTTTCTTCATAGTTTACCCCCTTTCTTTGGGTAAATCCTTTTGCCATGAGTCTAGCTTTGTAGGTTTGTATCTTACCAACTTGGTCTCATTTTCTCTTGTTGATCCACTTATAACCAATAGATTTTACCCCATCCGGTTGATCTACAAGTTTCCAGACTAAATTGAAGTACATAGAATCTATTTCAAGGTCCATGACTTTTATCCATTGGTCTCAATCTACATCCTCCATTGCCTGTTTAAAGGTCAACGGATCCTCTAAGCCATCATCAGGTATGACGACCTAAGTTTCTATTAAACCCATGTATCGGTTAGGTTATTGAACAACTCTCCCACTACATCGAGGTATTCTCAATTCTTGAGAAAGGTGTGATGGACCAGTTACATCAACAACTTTTGTTGAAGAACCAGCCTGATCCACAACTTTTGTTGATCTATCTTTAATTTCTCTGGATATTTCAATCAATACTAGTTTACTGTGAAGTTAATGATTTCTTATATGGTCTTCCTTTAAGAATGTAGCATTTATTGATACAAACACTTTATCATTTTAAGGATCATAAAACATACCACCTTTTGTTTCTTTGGGATATCCTACAAATAGGCATACTTTAGAATGTCGTTCCAATTTCTTTGGATTTTGCACTAATACATATGTTGGGCATCCCCAAATTCTGAAGTGACGTAAACTACCTTTACATCCTCTCCATAACCCATATGGTGTTTCTGAAACACTTTTTGAGGGAACCATGTTCAAAATATATACTGCAGGCTGTGAAGGATCTAAATATAGAGAACCAATGAGCAAAAGCAGATCATTCCAAATCCCATTGTAAAAAACAAGACCATTTACAATCAAACAGAACAATTATGCATCAAGGATAAAATTACAGCGTGCTACTAAGAATAAACACAAAGGGATCAAGTAAAATACCCTTGAAGAACCTTTTCTTTTAGTATTTCCTCGATTGAAACCAATAACGCATCCAACAGCACAAACGCAACACGCCTCTGGAATATCCTCGATCAGCAACGAGTGAAACTCGATTCTCGACCCTCGAACAGAAACTTGACACAACCACAAGGCTTCTTTGGTATTCTTGGTGTGAGAATCCAGGAGGTGTGGACTCTGTATGGATTTGGAAAAGGGATGGAGGAACTAGACAATCGGGTATACGATCGAGTAAGTGGGAGTAGGAAGAAGTCTGTCGTTTAGACTTGGGAACTCGATCTTTTAGTAATGAGTATCTATCTTATAGAATCCTCGATTGATCATTTACTCTCTCAACCAAGCTATCGTATAACTTGATGCTTTTTACGTATGGATTTTCAAAATGAAAACGATTTTCACTTTTTATCCATTCAGTTGCCATAAACTTACTAAAACCACCCACTAAGGTAGTTATTTGGAGAAAAACCGAAATCAATTATCTTATAATTAGTTTATTATAAATAAATATAATAACTAATTTATCATATTATATTTATAACCTATAGTTTTAATATCACATCATATGTAACATATAAACCATAGTTCTTTTTCTCCTTTATGGAATTAAATATAAATCATATTTATATTAATTCCTCCAATCAAATACTAATGTATCAAATACATTAAATCAATTGAATTAAATTAATTAAATTATATCATATATAATCAAATTCCCTCTTGTTAATTGGAACACTTCAAACTAACCCAAAAACTGATTCTCAACATGAATCTTGAGCTACCAAAGGGACCTTATGGACCTATAGATTGAAGCCCAACGGTACATGAATAACTGACTAAACTCTTTAATCACGATATCCACCATCCGTTAACTGCCGGGCACTCCACTAAAGACCGACAGCTGCACTCTTCGCACTACAGATATATTTTTGTGTCCATCGGATATAACCAATCAACAGTACGGTGACCCTTCACAAATCGATCATAAATACAACTAAGCCAATTTATCATTTTGCCCCTATAGTTACATCTAACTCCTTAAGTACCACTGATTCCTCTTAATGAATAATATATCATAGTCCCACTATTAGTAAACCCTTCTCGAGCCAAGAGAAGGTGTGGCGCCATATTGTTCAAGCCTCGGAATAAGCCTTTAAGGGAGAAATTTATCTACTTACCCCTGCTTCGGAGAAGGAGTGAATTCCGTCTTGTGTAGCTGAGTTCCCAGCTCCCCAATCAGACAAATCCCCAAAATGATAGGTTTGAGTCAGCGACTTGGCCACTTGCACTCATGCAAATCGGACCGCCCTTATAGGGAAGAGTTCACAACTCATTTAGGATTAAGGTCATATTACCTATAGTCATCTTAGTGAAATGAAAGTCTCTGTCATGAACGGCGTTATATAACAAGGCTAAACATTTCGTGGTTCGGTCTTATACAAACTCTTTTGTATAGAGTATCCCCGCTCATATCTAGTATACGAATGATCAGGATCAGACAATTTGTAGCTCTTTACAACATTTGTAACACCTATAAAGTGGGCCACACTCGTAGTATCACCAGGATAAGGTTTCCCTCCTTTATCCATATACTACAGACCATTTAGGTTATCACTTAAAATACGATCCACTTGTATGTCTCTACATATATGCTTAAGTTACAACAATAACCAGAGATCTTAGTTTATTGGTTTGTGGTTAATGCAATTAAAATATTTTATATTTCATAGACTGAAGTGAATAAAATATCTCATATTATAAACCATCAAACTATTTGTTCAAACAGATGTTTACAAACTATAGGACCCTATGAGATTTAGGGTATCAACTCCAACAGTCTGTACTGCATATCCCCAAACAGGCTGAGGTAACTGGGTGTAACTCATCATCGAACGAACTATGTCTAATAGGGTTTTATTTCTCCTTTCTGCTACACCATTTTGTTGTGGTGTACTAGGTCCAATAAGTTGGGATTGAATTCCATGTTCTATCAAATAATCCTATAATTTTATATCCATATACTCACCACATCGATCTGATCAAAGTGTTTTAATATTTTTACCTAATAAGTTCTCAACCTTCACCTATACTCTTTGAACTTTTCAAGAGTTTCAGACTTATGATGCATCAGGTAAACATAGCCATATCTTGTATAGTCATCAATAAAACTGATGAAATACTCAGATCCTCCTTGAGCTCTAACATTCATCAGACCATAGAGATCTGAATGTACAAGCTCAAGAGGTTCTTTGGCTCTTAGACCTTTTCCTGTAAAAGATCTTTTAGTCATTTTACCCTCAAGACATGATTCCCACAGATGTAGAGAACTTTCTTCTAATTGATTTAGAAGTTCATTCTTTACTAATTTCTCAATTCTATTGAGATTTATGTGTCCAAGTCTTAAGTGCCGAAGATAGGCATTAGGAAATCTTCCGTTTCTTATCTTGAGTTTCAGCTGTTTTAAACATCTCTATATTTAAAATAGCTTTCACCTCAGTTGGTTTAACACATACAAGTTATTTTCAAGTTTAGCAGAACATACTTGAACACCTCTTGAACTAATGAACACTTCATTGATATCAAAAGAAACTTTATGCATATGTTTTAATAAACAGGAGATTGATATTAAGTTCTTTTTCATATCAGATACATAATATAAATTTTCTAACAAAATATAAGCATCTCCAAAATATAACTTTAGATATCCCACTGCACGAGCCAAAATGACTTCACCTGTTCCCACCTTGAAAGTCATCTCGTTCTCTGTTAGCTATCTCCAGGAACTAGTTTCCTGAATTAAAGTGCAAATATGGTACGTGGTGCCTGAGTCTAGTATCCAGGTCAAATGATAACTTTCCACTAAACATGTTTCAATTACTAATAAATCAAATTTATCTTGTTTTTCCTTTTCAGCCTTCTTTCTAACAAGATATTTAGGGTAGTTTCTTTTCCAATTCCCATCTTTATTGCAATGGAAACATTTTCCTTTTGCAACCGCCATCTTGCCTTTCTTTGTAGGAGTTTTCTTTTCCCCTTTTCCCTTCTTTTTCATTTGGATACTCTTATCCTTTAAAGGTTAAAACTTCTTATTAGAAGTTTTAGTCTCAGATGACGATCCCTTCTGTAATTTTCTTTGGGTTACAACGTTTGCTTCCCCTTCCTAACTCTTATTTTTCATCAGGGATTGGTAAGTCTGAAGCTCATTCAAAAGAGTAGCCAGATTATATTCTATTTTATTCATCACAGCATTTGTATGAAATGTTGGGAAACTCTTTGGAAGAGATTCCCTGATGAAACTGACTTGGCTCTTTTCAGCTATGACAACCTCGTTTGCTTCTGCGATATTGAAGTGAACCATCATGTCTAGAACATGTTCTCTAATAGAGGTCCCCTCCTTCATTCGGGAATTGTAAACGTATTTGATAGCATCATGTTGAATAGATGAGGACGGTTTCCCAAACATTGCCTGTAACGACTCCATGATCTCCTTAGTAGTGACCATGCTCTCATGCTTCTTAGTTAACACATCAGATACGCTAGCTAAGATATAGGCTTGGATTTTTTTCATTTTCCCTAATCCATCTATCATATGCATCCCGAACATTTCGGTTTTCTATTGAGCTAGGAACTGGAGAACATTCTATCGTTAAAACGAACCTCAAATCATCCACAGCTAGTATCGTATTGATATTTGATTTCTAGTTTAAATAACCCTAATTGTTAAATTTATCAGAAGCTAAAAGTTGAGTAATTGAATTCGACATGTTGAAGCATAAACAAATTCTATCGGAAAACTGCATCTAAATCCAAATTCATTTTAGCAAAAAATAATAATATACCCAAATTTAATTATTTATTTGTAGTGATACTTTAGTTAGTCATAATAGATGCTATCAAGGGGCAGTCAAATATTTCTTCACTGAAGAAAGACATTCTTGACTAAATAGTAATTCCAGAATAACTTTTTATACCATTAGTTATTTAGTTACCGTTTTCGGTCAAGAACATTTAGTAACTCTTGTAAGTGTGACCCTCCATTTTTAGATTTTATAGAACAATATCAACAAGCCCCTGAATTGCAAGACAATGCTGAAGACAGAACTAAGAAACCCTATTCATTTCTGAAGTTTTAGTTGTTCTGAATCCTATGTTACAACCCTCTGAGAGGATAGTCGTTGAAAAACAACTAGCTAATGCCACCTAAAAAAGACAACATGTGCAACATTAGAATCTCATGATTTCAAACTAATGGAAGAAACCGTAGGATATGTTGACACATTTCCTTCACCCACTTACTATGAACTACTTCCCCTATTCACCTTGTTAACACATTTCCAAAAGGAGTAATCGCGGTAAAAGCGACATGAAGCCAAGCATGGATCTCATGGTGTAAACTCTTAGAGACGTGAGAGCTAAAAAAAATATATTATATATATTATTAATCTCCCATCAAAGTGTTCTATTTGGGTATATTCTTTACTTAGTTATATTCCGGGTAAAAACATCCTAATCTAGGTGATTATCCAAGTATAATTATTATATTTGGATTTAACATACGATGTCTAAGTGATAAGATCATTTTATTACCTCACACCACTCATGCATGCTCATAAAACTTGATTAACAATGCTCGAAATTCAACTATAATCCCCAGGTAGCAGGTGTTCCGTAAACCGCCAACTTAAGTACCTTTAACCTTAGACATGATTATAGTTCAGTTGGGTTTGTAACCAGAACTTTACAAGATAACAACCTATTTAACTATTAAAACAAGTTGTTATTTGTTAACGTAGATGAGCATGCATCTTATCTTTGATATAGATTTTAAATGTCTAATTCATTTTATAACACTATATAAAATATAGACATGTTATAGCATACATCAAACATTCCTTAATTTAATATAACAATCATATTAAATACATGAAACCCTAAATTATGCATACTATATATTATGACATTATACTTTCATTGCATGATACTTGCTTCCTATGGTGGGATTTTAAATCTACATGGGATGCTTTATGCACATACAAGATAAACTATTTAATACATACATTCATAATGCACAATTAAATAAACCACACTAAAAATGGACCAATTTTGACATCCTAAGCTAGCAAACAGCAAAATTTATTACAATAATAAACAATAAACTGCCTCGAACCACCTCCAAATACTTTGAATCGGCTCGAACTGCTTGAAAATCTCTTGAACTGGCTCCAAAACTCCAAAAACCGATAAAAATTGGTCAAACCAGTCGAACCAAATCGGTCCAGACCATCTGGATTGACTAAGCCAACTTCAGCCGAGCAGACAATTCTGACGAAGCAGTTGATGCGCGTAAGCTAACTATTATGCACATAGCCTAGTATAAATTGCTAACAAGAAATTAAGAGTTCCAATTCGTCAATTCATCACAATTAATTTCTATTTAAGATTTCAAGCAAGAATCAATAAAGAATTGCAAAAATTCATATAAAAGATACAAAAATTCTCGAGAACTAACCAAATTGTCAAATTTCCAAGAAATAAGACTTTCCTAGCCTTGCATAATGTTGAATTCTTTGATCAGTCCAATGAAATTACAAGTAAAGAATCAAAGAATACAAAAAGAATGGAAAGAATGATGAAATTTTGGCAGAAATTCTCTAGGTGCTCAGAAGTTTCTCTGGAATTTTGTGTCTCCCTCGTGAAAAAACTAAAAATTGACTTCTATATTTAGGTCGTAGTGTTGCAATGCTAAGGAGAGTGTTGCAACTCTCTTTTCAAATTAAGGCCTCGATAACGGGCAGAAATGCATGTTATCACAGTGCTAAGTTCTTAAACAATGGTGGATTGTGTTGATAAAACATGTAAAATTGCGTTCATCAAGCATCAATTTTATAATATTGCGGTCGCATGCGTTCATCGCATAGGAACAGTTGATTTTAGTGTTTTTATGCAGAATATCCGTTGACGCAATGCAAGAATTGTGATCATAGGAAATCATTGGTCGAACGCAACATCACCATAAGGCTTTGCGATGATCGTGTTCGCAAATATTCGCTCGAGAAGGATCGCCGCAACTTGGTCAGCGCAACATGGTGGGTGCATCTGGGTGAAAGGCTAATTAATCGCGATGGGACAGAAAGCTGATGACAGTCGAATCCGAATTAAGTTGACAGCCGATAACGATCACAAGACATTCAGCTTTTCGGTGACAATTATTTGGAGCATCAGTCAGGAATTAAAGTCGTCTCATCTGTACAATCATGAGAGAGAAGCCGCCTTTCACCATGGATGCTCTATAAATACCAAGGGTGACCTTCAGAAAATGGGTTGATCAGTTCCACAAGTTCGCACGCCCATGTTCATAGTTTTCTTTCATTTTAAGACAGACCAAGAGAAGAGTGGTGACGCCGAAGATCGCTCAAGGCAACTCAAGAGAGAACCTTAGGGCGTAGAAGCAAAGAGCGGGCCGACTCTCGCGAGAGCGAGATTATCTTTTGAGCACGAGTAGAAAAACAGTGTAAATGCCTAGGCAGCAAGAAATTGCTACCAGGCTCTTTATTCTATACTTGCATTGTTATTTTGTACTTCATCTTCATATTTATACAATGGAAGTCTTATTTCTACATCTACTCACTCTCTTAATATGCATGAGTAGTTAAACTAGTCGAATGGGTTGAGAAGAACTAAGCTAACATGACCTAGGAAGTTCATTGCTTGCGATTGTCTTATTTTATGCTGTGCAAAACACCCCTTTAAAGCTACTCGAGAGAGAGTCTGAAGAAAAATCCTAAGACTCCAGAGAGCTAGGTTAGAATCTATACTCGAAAGAGCAAGATTAGAATTGTATAAACAAGAGATAGAGACTTAGAGATAAACTCTGTTTGTCAACCTGCATCACACGCATCCTAGAGATAGGAATGATATTATGTGGTTGCCTTATTTGTGTGTGTGTTATTCTTTCAGCGCATAAATAAGAATAGAGGCTTATGTGTAGGTCCTATAGACTTATTGCATATATCGCATGCGTTCTAGCATTAGAAGTCGTAGCATTCGCATCGACAGATGGTTTACTATTATATGCATGTTGCATGGTCACCAGGCACGAACGCATTCTAGGAAGTGTTAGCCGAAACCCTTCTCAACCCGTTCACCGCATATTCATCGCATCTCCCGTTTACCAACTCTTTTCAAACTCTGCCACAATTGTTATTTTTCTTCATTAACGCAATCAACAACAAACCAACAATTTTTTTATTTGGTTACCGCAAGGCTTTCATAAAAATTACCAACGCAATCTGTTTTCACAAGTCCCTGTGTTCGACCCTGGACTTACCAGGAAACTCAGAGGAATTTACACTTGGATTCCGCTGAGGAAACTTGAGTGCACAACACAATTTCATCAATGCATATCATCCACATTTCTACTTCATAAAATTAAGCATCAGGCCATAAGCATTGGGGTAGCGTTGCAGCAATGGTATGACGCTTGCTTGCGTTGAGGCGCATGCGTAGAAGTTGGATTTTTTCGTGAATATTTGTAGCGTTATGACACCTCAGGGTAGCATTGCGATGCTGCCCCATTTTGAAGCTACTGCCTACAAGCGTTACATTGAAGCATTGAGCTCAGATTGTGATGCTGTTCCAACTGCCAGACGCTCCAATGGAGTGGTATTTTTGTAATTTTGGTGACTTCTTTGATTTTTATACTTTTAGGCTTTATTTTGACACCAGTTGTGGGTATTTTTCTTCTATGTGACTCATTGGCCCTCGAGATGAGTTCATCTATAAAACAAGCATTTTATGCATAAGAATTGTACAAAATAGATTAAATTAGGGATTAAAAAAAATAGCTCTTTTTTAGAGCTATCAGTGTATGTAAGAAAATCTTGTACGTAGAGAAAGGAAGAATATGAATAGAAAAATTGGGGAGTTAGTTATATTAATTGCTTCATAGATGTTAGTTTCGGATCTTTGAATAGATGAGTATTGTGTTTCAATTGAAAACTAAGAAAGTATTCATGCTAAGTTCAAACGAAGATGAGATGGCTAATCACAACTTAGAATCCTCGCATCTACAATGTTATGAGTGGTTATACTAAATATTTTTTTTTCTTTATTTAATTGGCTCGTATTATGATGTTCTAAGAGAGGTACTTATGTATAATTATGTATGAGTTTAAGGAACACTACTACAAAATCTACATTACTTGACACTTGTAGTTTTTAATTACTTGACGTTTCTGTCGAAAAAAACGTCAGGTAATATGATTTTGGACAAAAAAATGACAAGTAAAAGGGCTAAAAAAGTGGAGATTGATAGAATATTTTGGATATTTTCACGTGAACCTTTACTTGACATGATTTTCGTGTCAAGTAATATAAGGTCTTACTTGACACGTTTCACGTGTCAAGTATAAGAAGCTCTTACTTGACATTTTTTTCGTGTCAAGTAAAAAGGTTAAATAAGCGGAGATTGACGGAATATTTCAGATATTTTCACGCGAATCTTTACATGTAATGATTTTCGTGTCAAGTAATATAAGGTCTTACTTGACACGTTTCACGTGTCAAGTATACGAAGCTCTTACTTGACATTTTTTTCGTATCAAGTAAAAGGGTTAAAAAAGTTGAGATTGACGAAATATTTCGGATATTTTCACGCGAACATTTACTTGACATGATTTTTGTGTCAAGTAATATAAGGTCTTACTTGACACGTTTCACGTGACAAGTATGAGAAGCTTTTACTTGTCATTTTTTTCGTGTCAAGTAAAAGGGTTAAAAAGGCAGAGATTGTCGGAATATTTCAGATATTTGATAGGCCTCCAATTTGGTAGGTGATCGTATAGCATTTTATTACTCAGCGATCGTGTAGCAGAGCTCAGCGATCATGTAGCCAAGCTCAGCGATCGTGTAGCATTTGGTAGGCGGTCGTATAGCATTGGGTAGGCGATCATATAGCATTTTGTTACTCAACGATCGTGTAGGAAAGCTAAGCGATCGTGTACACGAGCTCAGCGATCATGTAGCATTTGGTAGGCAATCATCTAGTGTTACTCAGCGATCGTGTACCCGAGCTAACGATCGTGTAGATACTTTATTTTTTACTCAACGATCGTGTAGAGACTTTAATTTTCATTTCCCTCCTACCAAAATTATCAAATAAAATAACATTTCCCTCTCCCATTTTCATTTACCTCTCTCAAATTAAAAACTCTTTCTCTCTTCCTTCACCATCTCACTCACGACCTTCCCCTTCCCTCTAATTTTTTTTCTTCTTCCATACGCACGAGAGCCCTAGCCGTCGTCAACCTTCATTCTCCCCTCGCCGTCTGCTTAGCTGCGTCAGCCCTCTTCCTCGTCGTCTGCTCAGCTCCCTCGCCATCTACTCAGTCGTCCATCTGTGCACGTCGTTCGCGAGTCTTCAGCCCCACAGATTTGTAGCCGAACGCCCTCAGTTGCTTCCGTCGCTTCAGTCGTGCCTGATAACTTGTAGAAATACAAGTTATTTATACTGCCTTATCTAGATATTGCGGCCAAAAGAGAATAGATATGCGCCAATTGTATGAAAATTAGCTTAGAAATACAATAATTCTTAATTATCACAATTAACACCCACTAACATCATTAAGATGGAAGAAGAGGAGATTTCTACTGTATTTTGCAGGAAACCAAGTCACCTCTTGCGATTAAGGCTCAAGAAAAACTAACCAACGCATCTCTGACACATTGCGCCCATCAATCAACAATGAAAAGACAATTAACGCAATGACGGCGCAATGCGACAGTCGATCCAGAGCTGACTTTCAACTGCATGCGGTAATAAAAACAACACTGCATGCAAACATCCGATCGAAAGATGGAGCTGAGCAATGCAAATTCAGAGGATTGTGCCACGTGTACGCCTAACGGTTGTGCAGATTTGACGGTCTGATTGCATAACAAAAGGAATAATATCCCTCCATCTTCAGAATTTCCATAACAACAAGTGGGGACCACAAGGCCAGAGTAAAAGATCTTCACCTATAAATACCCCATAGAAATCACAGAAAAGGATGTTACCTAGATGAGGCTAATTGTTGCTATTATATTGAGAAAAATGCTGAGCTGAGTGTTAAACTGAAGAAATCCGAGAAGAAGAAGAGACAAGGCCGAGAGGTGAGTCTCAGTGTTAATCTGCCAGATCCCCGCCGCGAAGCTCTATACTCAGATCTCAACTACCTGTTGAGCAAGCGTGAGAGGGAAGCTCATCCTTCCACACGATCCATCCATTCCGGCAAGCAAATCTCCATCCAAATCGGTGCCGAGACATTGGCACTTGTTTATATTTGTTTCTATCTCTTTTCATCATTGTATCTCATCTTCTCTATCTCTTCATTCACACACCATGTATCAGACGCTAAATAGATATGTTGAATGTCTCGATCGTTTTCATTCGCTGTCTATTTCCATTCCTCCGTTTATCGTTTTTTCATGAAGTGTTCTTAATCCTCGGGTAGCCAATATGAATTAAACGAGTACTTAATCTGTGTTAGAGAGATAATTGCGTTTAGCTAAGGCATGCTAGACGGCATCTTCACCTGTGAGAGCAGAAGTGAAGATGTCATTCTGATCTATAAAGAGAAGGTCAGAAGAATGTGTTAACTAGAGCGAGTAGTACTTCCAGGAATGGAAGCAACCTTGCGTTCATTACGTTCGTCTCTGTTTCACCACCGACATGTGGGAACGCGGCTGATCACTGAAAGGTATATGCTAAGGGAAAAATGGAACCGTACTTATAACTTTAGCGCAATTAAGGAACTTGCGATTTTTATATTAGTTATCTTCCTCTTCCTACTTCATACATAAGACTTGCCATTTCATCACATGATTTGTGTATAATCTTCGCAGTCAACCTTGCTCTCAGTATTTTATATCATGTTGCCTATATCTTGTGCCATCTTAGCTTAGGTTACTGCATTTTATTTTATTATCGCATTTTTACTACTTTCCTTTACTTCATTGCAACTTTATATACTTGTACACAAATACTTTTATTAAATTGAAAAACTTGGTCGCATGTATCATAAACATAACGCAATAACCTTAAACAATCCCTGGGTTCGACCTCGGATCACACCGAGAAACTTGCGGTGGAATTATACTTGGTTCCAACGCAAGGAAACTTGTGACAACGCACAACATACTATAAGAGCATCCATTAATAACGCATATCTAGAAGTGGTAATGCATGAATTGAGTCCATTAACGCATGTATCATTAATAAAGGACTAATGTTACCATTACAAGTTTATGGCGTCGTTGCCAGGGAATGGTTAACGGTTTATTGTTTGAGTGTGTTTGTGGTATTTTGCAGGACAGATCTCTTTGTACTGACTGTTCAACGCGGAGAGCAGTCTGACAGCTTATGAATGCGGGAGTGATCTAGTAATTCTAAGCGGACCCAGAGATCAAGTGTATTATTCGCGCAAGAGTTCATCAGGGCCAAATTAATTGGTGAAGAAACATGGTTGATGAGAATGTGGCACCTGCAGGAGACCAAAGGGAAAATTTGCCAGCGCAAGATCCAGTTTTTCTTGCTGTTGACCATAACGTCCCTATGAGGGAATATGCGACGCCGGATTTTTATAACTTCTCACCAGGAATTTCAAGACCCGTGGTTGAGGGGAATGTAAGCTTTGGGGTAAAACCTATCATGCTGCAGATGATTCAGAATGTGGGTCAATTTAAAGGATTACAAGGAGAAGACCCACATGCTCATTTGACGAATTTTGTAGATGTGTGCAGCGCATTCTCCATGCCTAGTGTAACTCAAGAAGGGCTTAAATTATATTTGTTCCTGTACACATTGTGGGATGAGGCAAAGAGGTGGGCTCAAGTGTTAGAGCCAGCCGAGATTAATGGCTGGGAGTAGTTGGTTGATAGGTTCATGAACAGATTCTTTCTTCTAGCAGTCAATGCAAGGAGACGAATGGATGTTCTGAATTTTGAACAAATGGTTACAAAACCTTGAGTACCACCTGGGTGCGATTCCGACAGTTAATGAAAAGTTGTCCGCATATCAGGATTCCAAATACTATTTTGATTGAAACCTTTTATAATGGCTTAGACCAATCAACACAAGCAGTTGTCGATGCCTCTGCAAAAGAAGGATTGATGAACAAGTCATATACGAAGGCAAAGAACATATTGGATCGCATTTCGCGGCATTCTGATGAGTGGATTGATACTGGGCTTGAGGTAAGAGGTCTAGAGCAAGAAAGAGTAGAAAGTGCCGATGTGTCAATCGATACAATGAGCGCATTGGTCGATCAGATGACCACAATGACCTCAATTCTCCAGACAATGACTAACCAACAGAGAACTCTCTCTCAAGAATCAGCGCAAGTTAATGCGTTGACTCACGTGGCCCCAATGAATTGCATCCAATGCGGAGAGGGACATTCAGTAGAGTTCTGCCCATGGAATCAAAAACATGTGTATGCCGTCTACGATGAATCATTTGGCAACATCTATAACCCTGGTTGGTGGGATCACCCAACTATAGGTTGGGATAGGAATCACAATCAGGAGAGCCATAGGTTCTATCAGTATCGTTATCTAGGGGATCGAGGCAACCCTCTGATCTTCATTAATTCGGGCTGCAACCCAAGTAATGCCCAAGGTATACCACCCTGTGACCAACCGTTCCTATATGATACCTTTTACAGCACCTCGTCTCTGAAGACATCGTTAAAACATTATATTGAAAAAGAGCGAGGCAATGAGACAATCACAAGCTGACACCCTTAAAGAATTAGAAGAGCAGATATATCAGCTTACGAGGGAATTAAAGAAGAAAGTGCCTGGTACGAAGCATAGCAGTTCAAAAGCACAGGGGCCACGAGGAAAAGAACAATGTCATGCAGTGACATTGAGGAGTGGCAAAACAACAGCCCCTATGTCATCAGTACCAGATGCAACAACAACACCAGTCGATTTGACTGTTGATGATGACCAGTCAGTTAATATTGGAAAAAGTACCAGTTCAGAAGTAAGTTCATCTACAAAAGATGAAGCCCCTCAAGACATGAATGCTAAATCAATGCAACCTCCAGCTAATGAAGTGCAGCAAGCACCGGACCTCAGCAAACAGCCAAGTGAACAGGAAATACGGCGGGATCTTCCACCTTTCCCGTTCAGGCTGAAGAAGAAAGATGATAGCAAGCAATTTCAGAGGTTTATGGACGTTCTCCAGCAGCTACACATTAACATTCCCTTGATAGAAGCACTAGAGCAGATGCCGAGTTATGTAAAATTTCTCAAGGATATTCTTGCAAATAAAAGGAAGATTGGGGAAAATGAAACAGTTGCGTTAACATATGAGTGTAGCGCGCTGTTCCAAAATAATCTCCCCACTAAAATGAAGGATCCTGGGATTTTCACATTGCCCTGCACGATAGGAGGGAAGATGGTCGGGAACGCGCTGTGTGATTTAGGGGCAAGCATAAATCTAATGCCCCTGTCAATTTTTAAGAAGTTGAATATCGACAACGCAAGACCAACCACTATCACAATACAGTTGGCCAATAGATCGATAAAGCTTCCTGAGGGCAAGATAGAGGATGTTCTTGTGCAAGTGGACAAGTTTATCTTCCTGAAAGACTTTGTCATATTGGATTACGAAGCGGATAGAGAAATCCCTATCATTTTGGGTCGCCCATTCCTTGCGACAGGGCAAGCACTGATCGATATGTAAAAAGGAGAATTGACCATAAGGGTCGACGATCAGAAAGTAAAATTCAACGTATTCAATGCGTTGAAATACCCAGGTGATGTGGAAAATTGCCACTACATTGAGGAACTGCGAGAAGAGCCTTGGCACAAACCCCTAAAGGAGCTGGAGGAAGAAGAATTGGAAATCGACGTAATGTTGGAGGAAAATTGCGCCGCAATTCATATTGAATCAAATTTTGAATTGCTCAAGTTATCTGAACGGACATCACAACGCATTAAGCCATCTTTGGAAGAACCATCTGTGCTAGAGTTAAATTCGTTGCCCATGCACCTTAAGTATGCTTACTTAGGAAGTAACGATACATTATCGGCTATCATTCTGCATCGTTGAGTAAGAAAAAAGAAGATGCACTCATACAGATCCTAAAGAGTAATGCAAAGGCATTAGGATGGACCTTGGCAGACATTCGAGGAATCAGTCCTTCATATTGTATATACAAGATTCGTCTGGAAGAAGGAAAGACTGGATCAGTAGAAAGGAAATGCCGCTTGAACCCCACCATGAGAAAGGTCGTGAAGAAGGAAATAGTGAAGTGGCTGGATGCAGGTGTCATCTACCTGATATCTGATAGCAGCTGGGTAAGCCCAGTGCAGTGTGTTCCAAAGAAAGGAGGGATGACAGTCATCACTAATGACAAGAATGAATTAATTCCCAGAAGAACGACTACGGGGTGGAGAATTTTTATGGATTATCGCAAGCTGAATTTGGCCACTAAAAAGGACCATTTCCCACTCCCATTTATTGATCAGATGTTAGACAGACTTGCAGGGAATGAATTCTTCTGTTTTCTTGACGGCTATTCAGGGTACAACCAGATAGCAATTGCGCCAGAGGACCAAGACAAGACAACCTTCACGTGCCCATTTGGTACGTTTGCATTCCGACACATGCCATTTAGACTCTGCAATGCGCCAGGCACTTTTCAACGATGCATGATGGCAATATTCTCAGATTACTTGGAGGAGTCAGTCGAGGTATTCATGGATGATTTCTCAGTTTTCAACAATAATTATGACTCCTATCTATCTAACCTTGAAAAAGTCTTGAAGAGATGTGTGGCAACAAATCTTGTTTTGAACTGGGAAAAATGCCACTTTATGGTGGAAGAAGGAATAGTTCTAGGTCACAAAATCTCTAAGGCCGGATTGGAAGTTAATCAAGCAAAGATTGACGCAATTTCTAAGTTACCCCCACCAGTGAACATAAAAACACTTAGGAGCTTTCTGGGACACGCTGGGTTTTATAGAAGATTTATTCGCAACTTCTCCCAGATCGCAAGGCCCCTAAGTGCACTACTAGAGGCTGATCGAGAATACAATTTTGATGATGCATGCACCAAAGAATTCAACACATTGAAAGATGCGCTCATCTCCGCACCTATTTTGATTGTGCCAGATTGGACACACCCATTTGCGTTGATGTGCGATGCTATCAGATATGTTGTGGGTGCAGTTTTGAGTTAGCGCAAGGACAAGGTATTGCATCCTATTTATTATGCAAGTAAAACATTGAATGATGCGCAGGAGAACTATACAACCACAGAGAAGGAAATACTCGCAGTGGTATTTGCACTGGAGAAATTCCGACAATACTTAATCGGAACAAACATTATGGTGTATACAGATCACTCTGCGATCAAGTACTTGATGACAAAGAAGGATGTAAAACCAAGGCTTATACGGTGGGTGTTGCTACTGCAAGAATTTGACCTAGAGATCAAAAACCAGAAGGGCACCGAGAACCAAGTCGTGGATCATTTATCAAGATTGGAGAATTGCGAGGTTCAAGGGATAGAAAAAGATATTGAGGAAAGATTCCCCGATGAGTTGCTGATGGTAGTAGACATTAATGTTCCCTCGTATGTGAACATAGTAAACTTCATCGTTTGCGGTCAAATACCAGATAACTATACTTACCAGTAGAAGAAAAAGTTAAGACATGATGCCAAATTTTATTTCTGGGACGATCCATTCTTATATCGACTCGGACCTGATCATATATTACGTCGATGTGTTCCTGAACGCGAAGTCAAGCACATTTTAGAGCTTTGTCATGAGTCCCCATATGGAGGACATTTTGGGGGCAGCAGACCGCAGCAAAGGTCCTACAGTGTGGCTACTTCTGGCCAACATTGTTCAAGGATGCTCACGCCCATGTTGTGTAATGCGAAAGATGTCAGAGAACGGGGAATATGTCTAAAAGAAATGAAATGACACTGACATCAATCTTAGAGGTTGAATTATTTGATGTTTGGGGAATTGACTTCATGGGCTCGTTTCCACCATCAGAAGGTCATCACTATATTCTGGTCGTGGTTGACTATGTATCAAAATGGGTTGAGGTCATCGCATGCGCCAAAAATGATGTGGCCACAGTGGAAAAGTTTCTGAAGAAGAACATTTTTGCTCGATATGGGACGCCACGGGCCTTAATCAGCGATGAGGGTTCCCACTTTATCAACCGTATAATTGCCAACCTGTTGACTAAATTCAATGTCAGCTATCGAGTTGTGACTGCGTATCACCCACAAACTAATGGGCAGGCGGAAATGTCTAACAGAGAGATCAAAACGATCTTGGAGAAGGTAGTCAGTACTTCCAGGAAGGATAGGTCATCCAAGCTTGATGAAGCATTGTGGGCATATAGGATTGCCTATAAGACACCAATTGGCATGTCCCCGTACGCCCTGGCCTTTGGAAAAGCTTATCATCTGCCGCTCGAGTTGGAACATAAGGCAATGTGGGCATGTAAAAAGCTAAAGTTTGATTTAGCAAGTGCGGGGAAAGTCTGAAGCTACAATTGAATCAGCTGGTCGAATGGCGACAGGACGTCTACGAAAATGCCAAGATCTATAATGAGAAAACCAAGAAGTGGCATGACGACCACATAAATGACCAGACATTCATTGAAGGTCAACAGGTATTATTATTTAACGCTCATTTGTGGTTGTTCCCAAGAAAGTTGAAGTCCCGCTGGTCTGGGCCATTCTGAATCAAGACAATCTTTCCTCATGGCGCAGTAGAACTAATAACTTTAGATGGGAACAGCATGTTTAAAGTCAATGGTCAACGGATTAAGCCTTACTATGGAGGCGACTTCGAACGACGCATGGATACCATTGACTTGGGCAAGTAGGATTAAACCGCTTGCGGGGGAAGCGATTGCGGTAATTCTGAAACATCTGACAATCAGCATCCCTATCTATGTTTACATGCTTTCTCTCTAGTTTTCTTTTATCGCCTTCTAAATTCCGCTAGTTACTGCTCATTGCAATTAGTCTTTAATGCTTTCTACGTTTCCTTTCAATATACTTTCGTATGCATTTCTATTCCTTAGATTCAGTAGCGCTGTTTGTAAATTTTTGTGAATGATTGGATGAATCATTAAACACCGCAAAGTCCTTTTCGAATTGTGTTTTAGATGAATTGAAAAGAACAAGAAATACTGATATGAAATGTGATGATGGCTACATTGTGAGTTAACAAGAGACACCTTGCATCCATTACACCCAAATACATTGCGTTGAGGGGTGTTTTGCGCACATATGTGTCCTTTGCCCTTCCTTAGCTAAATGCACTATGTTAAGGTATCCTCCAGAAATCTGTTAGTTAAGGGGTGTGTTGCGGGGGTGCATGTGTTGTTGCCCGTCCTCAGCAAAAATGTATTTGCATTATTAGGAGTACGGTGTTAATTTTTAGCTTGCACCCATCTGAATCAAATTTAAAAGTTAATCTATTCTTTGATTCTTGTACAGGCACAAAATTGTGTATTGCGTTAATTTGTAATTATTTGTATACTTTGTTAATATTCAATACAATGAGTACATATTTACTCCACTTTTTTCCTGTGCCTTTCTCCTTATCATCCTTTGTCAAAATTTGCAATGTTCTGAATCTTTTACTTTTGTGTTCTTCATTGTGTTGTTATGATTTAATATATGTTTATACTTAGAAACATTTCCCATACTTTGTAAATTCTGACTAACACTTAGTTAATTCTTAGTTTAGCAGTACTTTACCTCTTTATCTTTCAAAGTTCTGCTCAAACCTTCTTTTTAGAATTTTTCTTCTAAGTGTTTGTCTAGTCTATCCAAACAACGCAATGAGGACCTTGCTCATCTTTAAATTTGGGGGTGGGGAAGGCCTGAGCAGATAAGATCAAGAATATGCAGTATTTAAGAAAATGCGTTCATTTTCTGTTTTTTTTTTTTTAAAAAAAAAAACTTTTTATACAAAACTCCAATGTCAGCGCAAAGGAAAAAATGTTCCCAACCTGATAAGAGTCTAGTTGTGAAAGGAGCTTGCTCGTAGTTGGATGTTCGTATGACACTCATAGAAGCAAGCCAAAACGAAGGTGGGTTTCCAAGATCAACGCAGTATAAAAGAAAAATAAATAAATAAAAGAATGCAAGAGACAACTCCTCTGAATATCATGAGTTAAAGTTGAGATTGGTACACAACCGTAGTTGGATGTTCGCATGACACCCGTGGGGACAGGCCAAAATGAAGAGTGTAACCATGACCAACTGTCTCTAGTAAATGGCGCAAAAGTTTTGACCACTGTATGTAGATATATCAAGTGTTTTGATAAGAAGAGATAAACATTCTAGTTTGAAAAAAAAAAAAAACTTGAAAAGCATCTTGGAGTAGAATTTTGTTATATAGAAGAATAAAGTAGGGCTTGTTAAGAATTAGCAAGGATAGGAAGAAATTACGATGTCAAGGAATGTGCCTAAGTGTAACATTCGGAGCAACCAATTGACGCAGAAATATAAGATAGGAATTGAGCTTTATTGCCTTAGTAGAAGATATGCTTGAGGACAAGCATATATCTAAATTTAGGGGTGTGATAACTTGTAGAAATACAAGTTATTTATACTGCCTTATCTAGATATTGCGGCCAAAAGAGAATAGATATGTGCCAATTGTATGAAAATTAGCTTAGAAATACAATAATTCTAAATTATCACAATTAACACCCACTAACATCATTAAGATGGAAGAAGAGGATATTTCTACTCTGTTTTGCAGGAAACCAAGTCACCGCTTGCGATTAAGGCTCAAGAAAAACTGACCAACGCATCTCTGACACATTGCGCCCATCAATCAACAATGAAAAGACGATTAACGCAATGACGGCGCAATGCGACAGTCGATCCAGAGCTGACTTTCAATCGCATGCAGTAATAAAATCAACACTGCATGCGAACACCCGATCGAAAGATGCAACTGAGCAACGCAAATGCGGAGGATTGTGCCACGTGTACACCTAACGGTTGTGCAGATTTGACGGTCTGATTGCATAACAGAAGGAATAATATCCCTCCATCTTCGAAATTTCCATAACAACAAGTGGGGACCACAAGACCGGAGTCAAAGATCTTCATCTATAAACACCCACCCTCATAGAATTCACAGAAAAGGATGTTACTTGAGATGGGGCTAATTGCTGCTATTATATTGAGAAAAATGCTGAGCTGAGTGTTAAACTGAAGAAATCCGGGAAGAAGAAGAGACAAGGTCGAGAGGTGAGTCTCAGTGTTAATCTGTCAGATCCCCGCCGCGAAGCTCTATACTCAGATCCCAGCTACCGGTTGAGCAAGCCTGAGAGGGAAGCTCATCCTTCCACACAATCCATCCATTCCGGCAAGCAAATCTCCATCCAAATCGGTGCCAAGACATTGGCGCTTGTTTGTATTTGTTTCTATCACTTTTCATCATTGTATCTCATCTTCTTTATCTCTTCATTCACACGCCATGTATCAAACGCTAATAGACATATTGAATGTCTCGATCGTTTTCATTACCACTTCTCTGTCTATTTTCATTCCTCCATTTATCATTTTCTTCATGAAGTGTCCTTAATCCTTGGGTAGTCAATATGAATTAAACGAGTGCTTAATCTGTGTTAGAGAGATAATTGCATTTAGCTAAGGCATACTAGACGGCATCTTCACCTGTGAGAGCAAAAGTGAAGATGTCATTCTGATCTATCGAGAGAAGGTCAGAAGAATGCGTTAACTAAGGTGAGTAGTACTTCTAAGAATAGAAGCAACCTTGCGTTCATTACGTTCATCTCTATTTCACCACAGACATGTGGGAACGCGGCTGATCACTGAAAGGTGTACGCTAAGGGAAAAACGGAACCGTACTTATAACTTTAGCGCAATTAAGGAACTTACGATGTTTATATTAGTTATCTTCCTCTTCCTGCTTCATACATAAGACTTGTCATTGCATCACATGATCTGTGTATAATCTTCACAGCCAGCCTTGCTCTCAGTATTTTATATCATGTCGCCTGTATCTTGTGCCATCTTAGCTTAGGTTACTGCATTTTATTTTATTATCACATTTTTACTGCTTTCCTTTACTTCATCACAACTTTATATACTTGTACATAAATACTTTTATTAAATTGAAAAACCTAGTCGCATATATCATAAACATAACGCAATAACCTCAAATAGTCCCTGTATTTGACCTTGGATCACACTGAGAAACTTGCGGTGGAATTATACTTGGTTTCAATGCAAGGAAACTTGTGACAACGCACAGCATACTACAAGAGCATCCATTAATAACACATATTTAGAAGTGGTAATGCATGAATTGAGTCCATTAACGCATGTATCATTAATAAGGAACTAATGTTACCGTTACAGTGCCCAGATCTGTAGCCGAATGCTTCCATTCCTTCCGTTGCTTCAGCTCTGCCCAGATTTGTAGCCGAACGCCCCCAACCGCTTCCGTCGCTTCAGTCAAGTTGGTCCAGCTAAATCCGCTTGTTATCATTCGTCCACGTTTTCATTGAGGTCTAGCTTATATGTTCAAGTGTGGGCTTCACTCTATCTCGTCAGATCTATACTCCATCTCGTTGGAATCTTGTATTTTTGGGTAAGGTTTTGGTAAGCTTGGTGAGTTTTGATTACTTTAGTGGGTTTCTTGGAAATTTTTGAAGACTCGTAAGTGTTTTTACCCAAATTGATTGATGCTCTTTGTGATTTGGCTTTAGATTCAAGATTTGGAGAACATTAATGTGCTGTCCAACAGGTTGATATTGATTTCGGTAAGATTTTCAGTAAGTATATGAGGTATATCTTGTTTGCAGTTTGATATTGGGTTTGTTCATTGTTGCCCACAATATTTTGGTTGGTGTTGGTGGTTTTACTTGAAAATTTTTTAACACTTAATAAGTTTTGACATTAACTGAGTAATACCTGTCACTTTTTTGGTGTTAGATTGAACTGCTGGAAGGAGTTGAGTTGTTGTCCAATAGGTTTGAGACCGATCTTGGCAAGGTTTTGGTAAGTTTGGAGGTTAGTATTAATAGTTCTTTGTTACCCATTGAAGTATTGGTCTAATAATTGAGTTATTTTCAATTTTTGATATTCAATTCAAAGATTTCAAGGGATTGGAGCCAATCCAACAAATTTAACGATGTTTGGACGTTTTGATAGGTATTAAGGCCTTGAAACTCTTTTGGAATTATTACATAGTTTCTGGAATTTGTGTTTTGTAACCATTATTATTGAACTTTTCGTAAGTTGGATTACGCTGTTGTATTTTAACACTTATTTATATATTTTGAAATTTGATGTTATCGCCCTTTATTCTATTTTGCAGGTTGACTTGCTTAAACATGGCTTGCCTGACCCTTAGTTCTCGATCTTTAGACTTCAAAGTTCAATGTATAGATTAGATAATGTACTTTGTTGAGAGGTTATTTATTAAACAATTTTTCACTTTTGTGTTTGTTGAAAGTTGAGTTTTGTATACAAAAGAAATAGTTGAGATTTTATTTTGTGCATGTACATGTGAAAGAGAAATATTGTTGTAATTTGTGAGGAGTGTTCATAGTTGAACATATGGATTTTTAGTGAATATATTGAGTTCATAGATCTTAAATGTATAATATTTATTTATTTGATGTAATTGTATTGTTGGAATACAAGGTAGAAAAAGAGAATATCGATTGGGGCATTTAATTTGAAAACAAAAAGACATATACTTGACACATAAAAAACGTCAAAGAGTATCAAACTATACTTGACACTCGAATAAACTTGACATACTACCAATGTCAAGTGTACTATCTTACTTAACATGAAAATTGTATCAAGAAACATATTACTTGACGTTTTTTTGGAGTCAAGATATCACACTATACTTGACACCCGAATAGTTGACGTTTTTATAAGTGTCAAGTATACCCTTCACTTGACACTGGAAAAACGTCAAGTAATCTAATTTATGTAGTAGTGGAAGTTATGAGAATTTATAAAGCGACTATGAATTTATAAGAAAGTTTGAGGGAGGGCGTTAACGTATATACTGTGAAATTAGGAAATTAGACTTTCCATTCATGTATCACACCTTGTGTATATTTAAGATGCCATTAATGGTGATTTTCTAGTCTAAATGCCAAAAAAAAAAAAAATTGTACAATGCAGATCAAGAATTGATGTTCCCTTCATTTCCACATCTATAATACTTGTTTGAATTACATGGGACGCTATATTAAATAATCATGAAGTTTTATCTCAAAATTAATTGATAATAAGAAAAGTAATTCATGTATCTTATAAAGAATATGTCTTCTCACCTTTCTAATGTGAGATCTTAATTAACATGTCCCATCATGTTTAGAAGTTTTTTTTTTTTTTCAGCCTACATTAAGGCCAAAAAGCAATCTTTAATGAAATTAGTTTAAGCACTTTTAGGGGGGAAACAAAAAAGTGAAACAAAGCTATATATAATAGATAAATTAGAAGTAAACAAATATATATCATTATTTGTTCACCATTTATTGAATTCAAAGAACAAGTTTTAGTTCCACACAGACATTAACTATCATATTGATTGTTCTTAAAATTTTGTTGTGATTTGGCATTTAATTAATTAATTATTGAGATCCTCTCCTTTGAGCTCTTGAAGTTGCTTATCATTGATGTTTTTAGGGTTGGAGCTCAGACTTTTGTCACATAAGCATGAGTGAAAGTAGCATATACAGGAAAGTTGTTTGCAATCAGCAGTGGTGTTGCAATGCTTTTGTGCCAAAGAGCTTCCCTTTGATCTCAATGGTTTGCCTTCAACTGCAAACAAATGTTTCCAAAATTCTAGTGATATCCATTTGCAAAAAATAATAATAATAATAAAATATTAAATTTTCATTAACATATCATCTGTTTCGGCTAGTATTTTAATACATTTATAGTTTGAACACATCAATAATTATTATTAAGGTATTGAATCGACATTTTCTTTACATCGTAAAATAGTTGATGAAATATTAAAAAAAATATCAAAGAAGCAATTTGAAATGTAGACGTAATATAAATAATAAAGAACTTTTATTGATCCTAATAGAGTGTAATATTTTTGTGTTAATTCTAATATTCTTTTACAAAACTACCTAACTTTTACAATTGTTTGAAAAGTATAGAGAAAAATAGCTTTTTGGTCCCTAAACTTTGGGTCTAGTGTCTATTATGTTCTCAAGTTTCAAAATGCTATACTTCTATTCCTTAAGTTTTGTGTTTTGTTTCAATTGAGTCCCAGGTTTTAATAATTTCACCCTTGAGATTTGAGTTTTGTTTCGATTTGATTCTAAGTTTCAAGATGCTATACTTCTATTCCTTAAGTTTTGTGTTTTGTTTCAATTGAGTCCCAGGTTTTAATAATTTCACCCTTGAGATTTGAGTTTTGTTTCGATTTGATTCTAAGTTTCAAGATTTATACTTTTAACCTCATTTTTTATTAAATACACAGTTTTAACATTTTAAAACCTAGGAACTAAATTGAAACCAAACTCAAAACTTAAGAATTTAAAACCACCATGGGTTAGCTAATGATAAATAGGGGGCATGATCTAAGGATCACCATAAAAACTACCATGGGTTGGCCTAGTTTTAGTCGAGGTACGCAATACTGATTCGACACTCGCAAATATTAAAAAAAAAATATGGGCTTAAAGTGTATCGTATTGAAATCTAGGATCAAATAGAAACTAGATCCAAAATCTAAGAACAAAAAAGAAAATTTTCCCAAAAATCTATCTATTGATATAGCTATTTTATCGATATTTCCATCGGTATCTTTATAAAATTGAAATATCGACATTTAAGATTTTGCATATATAACTATCATGGGCAAAAAATGGGTGAAAAAAGAAATGAGCTTGAAAATAATTACTAAAGGCAAACACAGCCAGCAGCATCATCATCACAGCAATGAAAGCAAACTTAACACTAAGTTTCTTTGCCATTATGTTCTAATTGTAAAATGGTTTGTTGGGATGTGGTCAGTTTCTTTCTTTCCACCCATTATATAAGCTTTTGGACATTAAATAAGTTTACTAATATGTACTCTCTAAGGGTAGATTTCATGAAGGCATGCAGAGATATATGCCAACTTCAACATTTGGTAGTATTACTATATCTAATTTCAATCAAATAACAATGAATTTTATTGCCATATGAGGTTAAGATTCCTCGCCACCTTATTGCTGATGTAATATTCGACTTTTTTTCATTATTTTAGAAAAATAACATATTCAATGGCATCTTATTAATTGAATACATTGTTTTTCCAATAATGATAAAAGAATGATTTCTAAAATGAACCACACTTGTTGATGCTAAAGTGATAATTTTGTTCTCTCTTCTTGAGTTTAATAATATGAAGTAGAGATTCAAGTTTTAGGGTTTTTTTTCCACACTTGAGTTAAGATGTTACTATATATTAAGACGTTTGAGGTTCAAACCCTTCGACTACGTTGTTGGACTAAAAGAAGAAGAAACTAATTTACTAGTTATATATCCTAAGAGTATACACTCAACTATGGATATTGTCACGGGTCAAATTCCTATATGGAATTTTCAGCCTTTTTTCCGTGTGGCCTAAGAAGCTTTCCTTTGTTCGAAATTACGCACAACACATTCAAACGATTACTAGAGCTCAAAGGGCGATTCACAAGATCACCTAGGTTAGGGAGGAGAAAAGAAGGAACACGACAATTGTGAAAATTATCTTTATTATATTGATGAGATAATGAAAACCACTCATTACAAGATTCAAAAGAACTAATTCTCTCTGCAAGAATAACTTCTATTTGAGAGAACTAAAATGCCAAAGGAAAGTGTATGCTTAAATAAGCCCCGAGTTATGTACTTATATAACCATGGAAGGGAGGGAATGCAGGAGAAAATGGAGGGGAGTGGCCCTAGTGAGGGGGGGAAAACTGCCCGCTCATCGGAGGAATAGGGCCATTCAGCCATGACTAGTAACTTTCCCCTTCATTTTAGAGTAGTTGCCTAGTTCATGTCCACCATCTCCTATGTAATCGGCTCCACTCTTCCACATTTTCCTCTTTTGACTCTTCCACCTCCAGCTCGTTTGTGGACTAGGTCCTTCGCTGCCACGTGCTTCCCTTTGAATAGCTAGGATGGTGCCACATGGTATCCGTGTGTCTCCACTTCTCCAAGGTGTCATTTGGGCCTAAAGTCCCTCAGACTAGGTGTGCCTAAGTGGACCTCGGCGCTACCCTGTGTGCACGGCCCCAACCCCTATCATCACACCCCTGTGCTTTGACTGTGCATGCGCTCATGTGCATGCAAGTGTGTGCGCACCCATGTACGACCCCACGGCCTGCACATGCCTGTGTGGCCATTTCATCGGATGTTTCCACCATGCATCGTTGTCTCTCATGACATTGTTCTGCGCCCGGATAGTGTGTGGGGCTTTTAGTGCCGCGTTCATTCCTCCACCCCATCGACAACTTTGTAGGTGTGCCTTTGCCTGTTTGATCATCCCTCTCAGCCGAGGCTTGTGCTTGCTTGGTCCCACACCTGCCTACTCTTAAGTGGGTTGGCCTTTGCTTGGCTCTTGTCAAACTGTTGACTTGATCCACATGGTACCTCTACAATTCTTGGTCAGTCTACCCGTCGTGATGTCCTTGGTCATCCTCGAACCTCCATAGGTGTTCATTTTGAGGTCTAGGGGTCTAACAAATATCTACCATAGTTTGAAAGGCGATTAAGTCCCACTGAAATACAATACTACAAAATCTATATTACTTGACACTTGTAACTTTTAAAAACTTGACATTTTTATGAAAAAAACATCAAGTAATGTACTTTAAAAAAAAAAAAAGAAAAAGAAAAACGTTAAGGAAAAGCATAAAAAATAAAATTTCAGGAAGTTTTCGGATTTTTTCACGCTAACAAAACTTGACATTTTGGCAATGTCAGATTTGTTAGGTTTTTACTTGATATTCTTTAAATATCAAGAAGAATATTTATTTTTCAAAAATATCAAACTTTCCTTGTAGTGTTCACCATGTGTAAAAAAAAAATTCTAAAGAGAAAAAGAAAATCTAACCACCTAATCCTTTTTCTCCCCCTCTCTCTATTTGGAAAATTTCATAAAATGACCCAAAACCCAAAAATTTTTCTACCAATGACCTCTTCTTAAAAGCTTTTCTACCACGGACCTTTTGTCCCTGCGAAATTCTAAAATTACCCCCAATTTTTAAAAAGTCTTCAGAACGTTTGGTGAACGCGCGTCTCTACGAATACTTTACAACGATAGGGTCTCCCTCCATTTCGTTCATTTCCTGGTTGTTGAGAGAATACTGAGCAAACGTTTAGATATTACTAAGCGATCGTATAGAAAATACTAAGAGATCATTTAGCTAACTGTTACGCAAATGTTTAGACATCTGTTATGCGATCGTTTAGCTAACTGTTACACGATCGTTTAGATTTCTATTATGCGATCGTTTGGCTAACTGTTACGCGATCTTTTAGTGTTTGTTATACAAGCGTTTAGATATCTATTATGTGATCATTTAGATATCTGTTATGTGATCGTTTATGTTTTGTTATGCGATCGTTTATATTTTGTTATGCGATCGTTTGGCTAATTGTTACGCGATCTTTTAGATAATGTTTATGCGATCGTTTAGTTTTTGTACACGATCGTTTAGATATTTGTTATGCGATCGTTTACTTTTTGTTATACAATTGTTTAGGTTTTGTTTTGCGATCATTTAGATTTTGTTATGCGATCGTTTAGTTTTTGTTATGCGATCGTTTAGATAAATTTTTGCTAAATTTGTAGAATACAATTGGTGTTGTACATTTAACTAAGCAAATAAATAGCTAAACAAACAAATAACTAAGCGATTGTTTAGATAATTTGTGCTAAAATTACATATTATACAGTATAATTTGTGCTAAAATTATATATTGTATAGTATAAATTTGTACAATATAATTGGTGTTGTACAAAAAAAAAAAGAAGCGAAATTTACATATTGTTTAGTCTAGATGGGCCAGTGCCAGGTGTTATTAATGTTTGTCTGAACGTTTTCTTGTTACGTCCTCTTTGACCACATCGTGTACACGTGTATATTTGTCGTGGCTCCTCTCCAATTGAAGGTATCCTGACAGTTTGACGTCGACTTACACTTGTTACCTTCTGCGGTGGTAGAATTGGTTCAAAATCTCCAACATATGATGTTCGAACCCATTCTTGACTGTGTCCGACTTGGAAGATTGGTTTGGTATAAGCAGCAAGCACACACTCAAATGTAAACCATTTTGCACATAATGTTCAAACATTAATGTTTCCTAGGGTCGCTGCAGATATTGCATGGGAGCACGGGATCTCGAGGCAATTAAACTCCATACACATACATGTCCGTGAACGAAGATCAACCAAACCCTCCCCCCCCCCCCCCCCCACCAAATATCCATCGTTCACATTAATTATATGCATATCCACCGGGGAAACACGATATGTTCTAGACATCAATTCTGATTCCTTAAGAGTACTCATTACATAATCAGTTACAATGTTTGTGCATGCCATTATATGTGTACGTCGGATATAGAACCAACCTTGTAGCTACTCGTGGATATGCTCTAATAGCTTTGTGATTGGTAGTTCTCGAACATCTTTCAACACTCCATTGAGGTATGCTACTATATTTTTCGTCATCTTATCATACCTATAATGGACTTGATAAACCCTTGCCCACCGTTGTAATCCAACCTTCTTAAGATAGGCTATCACACCAAGATATTGATGGAGTTTAGCCCAATACATCTGAAAGTCAGACATTCTATAAGCTTTCGCCACTAGGTAGAAGTGTGGGATTATGTACTTATTCTTGAATTTGTCAACCAAATTGTTCCAAATATGGTATATACATAAGGCATGAAATGCATCAGGGAATATACTTGCAACAGCCTTTACAATTGACATCTGACGATCTGATATAATCACTAAATTGAGAACATCTCCTATCAAAGCCTTCAAATGAGTCATGAACCAAGTCTATGATGTATCGTTCTCACATCTACAATAGTGAAGGCAATAGGATATACGTTGTTATTGCCATCGATACACATTGCTATTAACAACATACCTTTGTATTTCTCATGCAAATGGGTCCCATCAACAATGATTACTGGACGAATGCAGTTTAGAAAACCCTTGATACACGGACCAAGTGCCATGAAGACATACTTAAAGTATTGTCCGTCCTCTACCTCAACCTCAAATATCGTACCTGGATTTACAAGCTTAAGTGCCTTGTCATATGCCCTAACAATAGTATATGATCCTTCTAGCGACCCTCGTGCATACACCAATCCGTACTATCTAGTGCGATAAGCCCGTCCATAACTTATGTTCACTTCATAATCCCGTCGGACATCCTCAATTATATCCCTTGAGCGGCGTTCGACCAACTTGTTCGTATTTGGACTTGATTAAGTGTCCAATAACCCAACTTTTTGCTTGCCGATGATTACCAGTTCTCATTTCAAGAGAACATGTATGTTCATTAAGATATTTCGTCATTTTGAAGGAATCACTTTATTTCATTTTTTTTGCACAGACCCTCCACTTGCATTCTTCCACCGAACATCAGATAGTTAGCAAGCTCTTTGTTGACTTTTTTACACGGTAGTCAAAGTTCTTTCTTATTGCAAACATCGATAATTTAACTAACAAGTTATATTTCGAAAAGAAAATTTAACCGATCTTTATATCCTTGTCATTTAGACAGTCATGAGATATTGTGATGAGGTCGTCCTACGATGGGCCCTCTGATGGTCTGGATATATCAATAAATGGTTCGGTTGGAACGGTGGAATGCATTAGAACTGAAGGCATCAAAACTGGTGAAACGGGAGTAGGTGGGGTTGGAACATGGATGTTAGGTGTTGGAGAAGTTTGTAGTCCTGAAGATTGTCCATATCCATGTTCAGTATCGAATTGTGAAGTACATCTGGGTTCACTGTTCTGACCAAATCAAGCTTCACTTCGGTCATCCCTCAAGTTACATGGCTCAATATGATCATCAAGTGAAGACATGGTATGAATTGGATTGGGTTGATCAATTGGATTGCAATGCTAGTATATATTGTCTGTGTGTACTCCATAACTTTCGTAAAGTTTAATTAATACAAATAACGGCATTCGAGATGCATCAATGCCTTCTAAAAAGAAGTTAAGATCTTCATCGTCGACTATGTCAATTGAGGAAGTCGAGACCAATAGATTATAGCAACATTTGATGTGTATATCAAAAATATCCATATCAATATTCAGTCATTGGTGCATCATACTCACTAATCTACTGACTGTTATATCATTTTTTACTTTCAAACCTTTCATATGACCACCAACATAATTTCTTCCGGACTCATCCCAATCCCCATCAAATCGTATAAAGATGTGAAATAGCGTCATTGATCTACAATGGGATAAAAATATCATTGATAATTGAACGATCGTTTATACATTACTATGCGATCGTTTATACATTACTATGCGATCGTCTATAAATTACTATGCGATCATTTATACATTACTATGTGATCGTGTATAAATTACTACACGATCGTTTATAATTTACTATACGACCTTCCGTGCTCGTAGGTTGACTTCCCTATGCATCCCGACTAAGGCTCTTGTGCTGAGATTGACTTTGTGTTAAGGTTTGTTTTCAGGGTCCTGAAGGAATAAAAAAGGGTTTCAGTTCGCTAAGTTTGAAAAGTCCAAAGAGCGCAGACTAGCCACGGAATTGAAGGTAATCGGTTACCACTAGAAGGTAGATTGAATCGGAAACTCTTCCGGGGGGTTCGATCAGTAGAGGGGACGACTACACGATCGTATAGTAAATTATAAACGATCGTGTAGTAATTTATACACGATCACATAGTAATGTATAAACGATCGCATAGTAATTTATAGACGATTGCATAGTAATGTATAAACGATCGCATAGTAATGTATAAACAATCGATAGTAATGTATAAACGATCGTATTGTAATTTAATGCTAAACAACACTTATATTGTAATGAACGATTGTGTATATATTACAACATGATCGTTTATAATTTATTAAATGATCATGTATAAATTACTACACGATCGTTTATAATTTGCTATACGATCGTATTGTAATTTATGAACAATCTTGTAGTAATTTATACACAATTGCATAGTAAATGATTGCATAGTAATGTATAAACGGTCGCATAGTAATGTATAAACGATCGCATAGTAATGTATAAACGATCGTATTGTAATTTAATGTTAAACGACACTTATTATGAAAGTGATATGGGACAAGAAATCATATATTGAATGAAGGGCTGAAGAAACCATTGAAGGAAGAAGAAATGTGGACTGAATCTGACGATAAAAGCGATCAATGAAGATGTTGGGCTGAAACTCTAAGAGAAAGCTACGAGAGAACAATGAAAGAATTTTGTGGGGAATTCGACGACAGAAAGTGAATAATGAGAGTGACGTTCCATTTTCTTTAATGTTATTGGAAGAATATTAGTTGGGAATAAATGTTTTGGTAGAATGTTGGTGGTGTATTGAATACACATTGAATGCACATTGAATGAAGGGCTGAAGAAATCGTTGAAGGAAGAAGAAATGTGGTGCGGTCTGAAGGCTTTTAAAAAACTAGGGGTAATTTTGGAATTTCGCATGAGCAAAAGGTCAGTGGTAGAAAAGTTTTTAGGAAGAGATCATTGGTAGAAAATTTTTTGGGTTTTGGATTATTTTGTGAAATTTTCCCTCTCTATTTCTCCCTCTCTCAATCGTGAAAATACCCATCACATTCTGCCTCACCTGCAACCTTTACACACACTACTCCGACAACCTGCAGCTACGCACAAAACACACAACGATGTTCCTCACCAACGATTTGTGTGACATTGACAACTACAAGATCAATAGGTATACACCGGAAACTCAATCACGACCTCCATCGATATGTTTTTGGTAGGCGACGCTTAGTTATTGTCATTCAAGCAACTTCTTTCAGTGTTTTCATTATTTTCAGTGAGTTTCGACGCTTACCCATTGTATTTCGACATTATATTTGAGTTACCCACTGCTTAACGATTCCAAATATGTAGGATTAAGTATATTTGGATACCAACTAGCTTTATATTTGAGTTATCAACTACTTAACGACTCCAAATATGTAGGATTAAGTGTATTCGGATACCAACCAACAAAGATTCAGGTCATTTTGAGCAAAAATCAGCAGGTATAAAACTCTAAATTTCCTTTGGAACTAAATTTAGGTTCTTAAAGTTTGTCTCTAATGCCTGGAAGTCCTTGTTTGTAGATTTGGAGTAGTTTCAAAACTATTCAGATACTTTTCAGCAAGAACCTAAGTCTGTTTTTGGTGAGTTTTAGGCATTAAAACACTAGTTAGTTCCTTTCAAATTAAATTTAGGTGTTGTTAACTAGTTTATAACTCTTGGTTGTTCTCTGTTTTCAGTTCGAACTTGATTTGAAGTATTCGGATTGAGGCTTAAGATCGTTTCGGATAAGATTACTCATTCCAAACACTATATGAAATTCTGCTTAGGGTTTCAAACTAAGGTCTAACCTTGAAACCTCAACTTCATTGTTTTATGAATCTTTCCATTAAATAAAAACGCTTTAAAACACTTATGTAAGTAGAATTCTACCTATTAAGTATGTTTGCTTGTGTGCTAATATATTGTGTGATTTGTCACCATTATGAATAATTATATCTTATGTTATCACGAACAACTGTGATGCATTTTAATATGGTGGAGCATGTCAATGCTAATATACGTGGCTATGTGAATATAAGTATGCTAGGCATCGAATACCTTATAAAAATAGTCAAAGGGAGATACACAATGATGCATAGACACTTATTCCGTTTCTATACGAGTTTCTTGTAGGGTGTTTAGCATCAAGTTATGTGATTTATGTGACCTTAAAAGTAGACTCAATAGCTAAAGTTATAAAACAAGAATTACCTCATTTTGTTTGGCAGGAAAAAAGAAAAAAATTAGAAGGCATTCAAGGGTTTGTTTCCTTCCTTGGGAAACTTTGATATTTTATATTACTTTTTAACCATATTATATACACTTTATTGTTTTAATTTGAGAATGTTTGCTAATTTTGTATTTGCCACTGTGTTGTTGGAAACTACTTTATCCAATTTTGAGATGGTCTTTGGTGCTTTAAATATGTAAACTTTATTTAATTACATGAATGTGGTGACTCGTTTGTATTTGGATACTCCTTTTGTATAATAATTTCTTTTTTCTCCATATAAAGGGGAGGTGAAAGGGAGCTCTGTTGAATTGGAAACATATATAGGAAATTCACAAAGCATTGATAGCCACTATTATTATTTTTATTACTTGGATAATGTATGAGGTATCACACTATGCATTTTACTTCAAAGTCTATTTAGTTGAATGGGAGCTTTGTGTTTCTTCTAAGAATTGTTTGGACTTTCAAGTTTTTCATTTCAATGATTTCCTATACTACATATATATGACATGATTTGATCAATTTTGTTGAAGGAAAACATTAGCTAAATAAAGAATAAGGGGTGGAAAAAATTAAACTCGTAATGTGCATACATAGATAGGGGTAAAAAGAGTTGTCTTTGTGTGATCAGTTAGGACGCCCATGAAAATTCTAGGTACGAGTCCCTGCAATAAATGTGTAAAAGTTAGTATCCCTAAGTAAAAGAATGCAATTTTAGGACATCCTTAGCATGTTATTTTGGACACCTTAGTTGATATATCACCTTCTTGAATTTTTTGGATATCTGATGATTGGTGCTTGAGTTAGAGTAATGTAAAAATTTGAGAAGCTCTATTAAGTCTAAGGCCAGTTTTTAAGTTTTGAATTGAATGTGGCTTGCACACACACATGGGAATTAAAAGATTTGGCCTTGAAATTTCTCAAGAATAGATGTGTTTGCATGTTTCTACTTATGGATCTAGCAAGTTATTCTTTTTATTAAGGCTGGAATAATTTGCATGTTTATTTAGAACTCCCTACAGTCTTGTTTTATTTTTGTTCGAGACTAACAAAATTCTAAGTTTGTGGTGGTGAAACACACCGAAAATGTGCGTTGTTTATCTTGGATTTAGAATGATTTTTGCATGATTTTTATTAGATTTGATGTTGTTTATTAGTATTTTTCAAGAGTTGGGTTATACTTTAAACATATCATTAACACAATAATCCATAAAAACATCTGCATGGCTTAATGAATAATTAAGGAAATTAACCCTCTGGAACATCTTTTGTCTCTTGACTTTCAAAAATCTTCTTTACTTTGTTTTTTCCACGAATTTTGAAATATCAAATAATTCATCACAAGTCCAATCCTTAGATAAAATCAACACAATTCTAGAATACCTGAGCATAATCCAGACATTTGATCTCCAGAAGACTAATGGAACTCTTAGGCCGTTTCTATATTATAACTTAATAATCTTAAAAAAAAAACTATTATATAACTCGATACGTACACTTGCGTTACACCAAATATTTGGTATCACTTGGCTTCTTATTTTTCTTTTGTAGGTTTGTCCTTGACACGAGAAGAGCGAAGATATTCAAAGGAGTGTCACCACGACTCAAAAACCCAAGCATGAACATGTTTCTAGGGAAAAAAAAAATTTATTCCCTTAGTCTTTCATTTCATTGTGTTCGAATGTTGTTGAGGCATAACTAGGTGTTTGCCTAAAACGAGAGGCAAGGCGATGGAAGGTCATATTGCCTTCCAAGTACGTAGGTGTTCGCCTTTTGCGCCTTTATGTTGCTTTGAACATATGTTCCAGGCAACATAGGCACTCACCTGCCTTTTGTTTTTAATATAATTCTTCAAGTTGTTTAGTTTTCTACTTTCTTCCAAGTTTCTTCTTTAATATTGATTAAGAAGAAGAATCAACAAGAAATGAAGAGTAGGCTGCTAGCATTAAGGTAATGTTGGATGCATGTTAACCAAACTGCCAAATGGCAAAATGTCTACCCCATTACTCAGAGAACTATTTTTAACCTATTTAAAAACCATTTCCATTTCTATTTCTTTTTCCAAATCTTTTTTTTTCTCGTATTGTTTTAGTTAATTTTTATTTAAATCTTAATAATTTTATTAATATTTTTACATTTTAAAAATCTACATAATTTTTTTATCAATAATTGTTAAAAATAATATTTATTTATTAAATCTTTAAGTGCGCCTTGCTTCAGTCAAACAACGCTGTTTTGTCGCCTCTCGTCTCGATGTGATGTAAGAGCTTGTCGCCTTAAAGCGCATCTTGTGCTTTGAAAACAATATTATGTTCTAATTAGAAATACATTGGAACAATGTATCATTTTAAGATTAGAGGTGGTTGAATTTTGTGTTGAGCTTTAACAGTGTGACGATGTTGCTAATGATTACGATTTGTGATTAGTCTTAGATAATTTCTATTCACATTGTTTTTTATTCATGAAAATGCATGCATGATTTTGGGTCCAATTTAAATTTTTTTTGTTCATTCCCTTATATTCTTGAGCACATAGCCTTCTTATCTATAATTCTAAAGGCTTAGAATGGATTATTTGGCTTATATGTTTGTTGTCACTCCAAAAGGCTTTGTTGATAGTTGTTAAAGCATTTGAAGCTTAACTAAGTTATGCATGTTTAGACTTTTACTAAACTCTTGTGTTGTAAAATAAAGTATGTTTTAAAATAAATAGAAAATTGTGTAAAAGAAAAGGTGTTGTCGTAAAGTAAAAAGAAAGAAATTGAGTGTACGATATTTTTGGTGGGGATTACTCTTCCTTCTCAAGATATTAATAATCAGGAGCGACTATGACACTCGTAGTTTCCATTGCATGAATGTACATCCAGGAAGTGAATTAGCTTCAATGCCTTTAAGGATGAGCTGCTCGTAATTGGATGTCTTTCACACAACCCATATGAACAGGCTAAAACGAAGGTAACATGTCTAGATAAAGTTTCCTTTTTTTGTGTAAACTAAAAAAAAAAAAAAACCAGAGAAAAAAAAAAAGAATAAAAGTTTGGACCCTTGGGTGTCTCATTGCCATCTTTAGTCTAGGAAAGCCTAACCCTTGAACCTTCGAGTCAGAGTATGAGAAAACAAGTTGAGGATTGAATAGAACCCTCCCAGGTTTGTAGGAACCCAGATAAGCACACACATAAGAGGTAAAGGATTAGTTTAAAACTTGTCATTAATTGTATTCATCTAAGTGATCTATCTTTGCCTATGTTTTTGTTAGCTATTACTTTGAGATTAATGTCACTCTTTTGTAGCTAACGATTCATATTTTGATTTTTGCCTTACTCGAGGACGAGCAATATGTAGGTTAGGAGTGATTTTGATAGCTCCCTAAATGAACTATTTTAGTGCCTCTGATCTCAATCATTTAGAATGACTAATGAGTTTAATATTCGTAGGAATTCGAGCATCACATGCATTCCAGAGACAATTCAAGGTTAATTTGAAGCTATTAGGAGCTTAATGGAGTATTCGAGTCACCTTGTGCATACCTCGACTATTTTCATAAGATAACTGTTTGTACCTACTACATTTGGCTTACAAGGTAACTTGTAGAAAATTAAACCTAAACAGTTGACCACTGTAGCTTGAACTCACTACCATTAAGCTCCTTCTACAGTATAATTGTTGGTTCAATAGGAATGGTTAATTCAGATGATCTATACCATTCCTTTCATTAATAATCTTCCACTACGTTTCTATATGTTAGCATAAATATATTGATCCACCAAAATCCAGTATCATGAATCAAACTATGTTATAAAAGAAGAGGAAAATGACACTAATGGAAACCCACCGTGATAAATTGCAATAGAATTCTGATAAAAATTATCAGAAATATTCACCGTGATAAATTGTTGCTATAGATGAATATAATACAACACTGAACGCGGGAAAGAGTAAAACATGGACAACAACACATGTAGGCTAGAACAACTAATGGAACTAAATAGAAGTGTGGAGAAAATACATACTACTTTTTACAAGAATCTTCGGCTTTTGTCGATGTAGATGTGAAAGTAACTGGGGTTGCAGGATGGTCCCTCACAACCAAGCTAAGAACTTCAGGTCTCGCATAATGACCAACCACATCGAAATCAAATTTTGCCCGTATAATTTCTCCGAGATCTGTTTCAGAAATTCATCAAAGTTATTTTTCATCTAAAAATGCAAGTTATAAAAACTTTAACTTGTTAGGAGCTGGGATGGATGGATCAATAATAATTCATAAACAATGGCTTGCCACAATTTCAAATGACCTATTTCAACATTCATAAACAGACCATGTGAAAACTGATAACATAGACACAATTCAAAAAATTGGCAAGGATGGTCTCTTTTGGAACCATGGGAGTATGGGTTACCTTTGTCCCACATTAGCTAGAATAGGATGATCAATGTGGTACTTAAGTAGCTTGGCTCTCCCACCTCAATAGTTGACTTTTGGAGTGTGGTTCTCCAAGGTGCAAGTACCTAATAATGGTATCAGAGTCGGATGTTGACATTCCGAAGTGGAACCGACGGAGGGTTTTGACTGGATGTAGCCAAATGAAATACCGTCGGAGTAGCCGCCAAGACGTCGGCTTTCCGAGGATGGAGTATTGTTAGGAACCAAGGTAGTATGTGTCTTTGTCCTACAATGGTTAGAACAGGATGACCAATGTGGTACTTAAGTGACTTGGCTTTCCCTAGTGGTACTTTCGGAGTGTGGACCAAGGTGCTTAAGTACCTAACAATAGCAAAATATCGACTCTTATTCCTTCACAAGGGAAACAAATTAATATTCAAGTGTATTTATATGTTAAAGGCATTTTTAACTTGTCAAAATGTTTTCTGATTTCTATGAATTTTGGCCGCGGAAGTATTTTTGAATTACCTGAGCCTATGAACTCCATCCTGGGATAGCACACATTAAGGGGCTTGTTTAAATGGGTAAATCCTGTACGGAGTAGCATATTGTTGAGGCTAATTTAAAGAGTGGAACTACTATTGTTTGGGTGGCTAATCCTAACATTATGTGAAATCATTCGGAACCTGGCTCATCTCTCTAACCTGTGAAGCACATACTTCATATGAGGTAAAAAATACGTATCAGATACCGATACATCTAGAACTTCCCAGATACGTATCTGACACGCGATTTGACATATCTATTTTTACGCTTACCTTTTTTAAAAGAAAAAAGATAAGCAACTCATCTAATCTTTCCCAACTAAAACTAGGCAGCCTAGTTAAAAAGCTCACTACTTGAGTATAAAACTAAAAGTAAAAAGAAAAATAAAATAAAAGACCAAACCTTAGAATATCATCTAATCTTCATCTTTTTTTTTAAAAGGAAACGATTCATTGTATTAATAAATAGAGAGGAGCGAAAGCTCTAAGTACAAGAGAGTTATACAAAGAGCAAAGCGAGAATACAAGTGCTTGTAAAAGGATCAGGAGATGCACTCAGACGTCTCAACTAGGTTGACACTCCCTTAGCACCCTCATCATCTCCAATTCTAACCCATAACTGGGAGATAAGAGAACAAGATTACAAAAAGAGGACAAAGCCTAAAGAGATAACAAAAGTGAAAAACTAAGGTTGAAGTCAAAACAGTGGCCTGAAAATAATGGAAATATATAAAAAAGTTCAACAAGCATTGCTGAATTCTGGAAATCTGGAGAAGTTTAGTGCTGTCCGATTGGAGGGGTTGAGATAAAGGCCTCCCAATTGAGGTTGAAGTCTGGAAGGCTGTAGGCACGGAAAGGGTCGGAGAGGAGGCACCAGGAGGAGGCTTGACGACGGGCGGCTTCAAGGCGGTCTTGGCAACTAGTGGCTTTGTCATGGAAAATTCTTTGATTTCTTTCAAACCAAAGGCCTGCCAATAAGGCTTTTACAGCATTACACCATAACAAACGGATGGATTTGTGGGAGATGGGGCCGGCAAGGAGCTGAAACACATTACTTTTGAAATCATTGCACAAGGTCCATGGAAGATTGAAAAAACACAGCAGCTTATTCCAGCACCAATTTGAGTAAGGGCATGTAAAGAAAAGGTGAAGCAAGTCCTCACTATGATGTAGGCAGAGTGGGCAAACTGTGGGGGAAATCCTTGACCATGTAAACTACCTATTACTCAACCGGATTTCTATGAGTTTTGCTTGCTCAATGAACTTATTAAACTTCCTCATGCCTCTAGTGCTTCTACCCAAGGGAAATCTTTCGCATGCCCATCTTGTGATATTAAAATCGCCACCCATACACCATGCGTCTTCACAATAAGCTACCAAGGACAGAAATTCTTCCCACACAAATTTTCTTTTTTTGTAATCGGTTGGCCCATATACATTAGTAACCCAACAAGTATTTTTACAATTAGTGTTGCATTTAATTGAGAGAGAGTAACTGCCTTTGAGGGTTTCTATTACTGAAATTAGGCTTGTGTCCCACATTGTTAACAGCCCACCCGAAGCACCAAAAGATACAACGAATTCCCAATCAACATCTTTAGAACTCCATAAAGATTTAATGAAACTTGCATCAAAATTTTCCTTCTTGGATTCTTGAATTAACACAATTGAAGGGTTAATTTTCTTTAAGAATCGTTTAAGGGCCAATCTTTTATTAATGTCTTTGAGACCTCTGGTGTTCCAGGATACAATCTTCATCTTTTCGAGAACAATTATCAATGTCAACCAAAGGTTAGTCCAATAATAAGCTGCATTCAGTGACTAAGCTCAGAAGGTGTGGTGGGAGGTCAGAAAGGGTTGAAAGAAGGGCTGGAAGGGCATGGTTGGGGAATTTATTCTCTGCAGAAGGTTCCTCCCCCGTTTGAAACAGGGTATTTAGGAAAGCAAGCATGTTTCTTCCAGGTTTGACTCATTTTGGTCTTCTGAATTGCTAAGCCACTTGTTTTCCTCTGAACTGATACTAAAGGGGGAGTCAGGAGGGCAGTCTCTCTCACTAATTGAGTAAAGTTAAAGGGGAAAAAAGGGGTTTCTTTTGGTGATGGTCCAGTCGGGTTGTAAGGGGGAAGAGAAGATGAAAAATCTAACCTGGAATTAAAAGACTTCTTTGGAAAAGAGGGGATTTTGGCTTCTTAGGGCTGGGAAGAGGCTGAGCTGAGGGTGAGTCCGAGGCTTTTGGGATGTTCCCTGAGGTGCTTTCTTCTGATAAAGTGTTTAGGAAAGGTTTTGAAGAGGCAGGAGGGGTGGCGGGCTCTGGTTAGCCTTTTCTGGTTTGTTTTGCTAGGTTTAAGGGCAGGTTTAATGTTTAGGGGAGGGAAAGGAGGCTTGGGGAAAGCAGAGACAGAGGAGGAAGGTGCTTTGTTAGGGCAGGGGAGAGCAAGGTAAGGAAGGGACCAGCTGTTTGAGGGTAGAGGAGGCAGGGAGGTCGATTGGTCTGGAAAAACAGGGGAGGGCAGGGGAGAGGAATTGAGATAGAGAGTAGGGGAAGAGGAAAACTGATGAGGAGCTTTGGTTTCGAGCTTGGCTATGACCTACTCGATCGAGGAAGAGGCTGAGTGAAGCACTTCATTATAGGGGACACAAAGTTTTGCTTTCTTTTTTCTTTTTGGCAATGGTGGCTTTTCAACTTCTTTCTCTTTCATCTTAATGGCAGCAGAAGAATTAATTTCTATTCGTGGGACACAAGGAGTCTTATCTCCAACAGCAAATAAATCAGGGGGCTTTTCGGTTTTCTTTGATATGCCAGATGGACTTTCAAAAGACTGCGGCTGCAAGGGTTTCTCAGCTTCCTTTGACTTAAGGAAAACTCCTTCAGAAGGCTGCGGCTGTGGGGACTTTTCAGCTTCCATATTTAATTGATTTACTTTGACAGCCTCATTAAAAAAGTAAGTTGACTGTTCGACTTCCCTTATTTCTCCCGTTTTGATGGTTGAGGTCTGTGACTTTTCAACTTCCCTTAATACTCCCAGATTGAAGAAAGAATTTTGTGTCTTTTGGATTGCATTCAACTTTTCTGCTTTTGCACTTGGGCTTCATGAGAACTTAGGCTTAGATTTATTTGACAATAGGAAAGACCAATTGGATAAATCAATTACTTCAACTTGGGATGAGGCATCTTCATCCTTTAGAGCATCATGTACCCGAACTAGGTCAATTGGATTGGAGAAGTCTTTAAGCAAGACTTTAGTGGGTAGTTTTGAAAGCGGATGACAGCAAGTAATATCACCAAAGTGCAAGTAAAAACTTCCACGAATATCATCCTTAACTTCAATGGTGGCTGGCATAAATCCACAGAAATTCCTCTTGACTTGAATTTTTGCTTCTAAACAGTTGATGAGATTAAAAGTTTCTGAAGCGATAGCAATTAATCCACCAAAATAAGCCACAATTGCTTCAAAAATTTTCCTACACCAATAATCTAAAGGAAGGTTTTTTATTGTGATCCAACCCCTATAACCTTGCATTACTGAGGGCCTTCCATGACTATTTGAATTCCATTTTTCCAGATGAAGGTGAAAAAGGCCAAACTTAGTCCATTTACCCTTAATTGGCACTTTGTCGTTGATATTTCCTTGGCTTAGTTTGATGAGGGCTTTGTCTGCAAACAGAGGATTGATGATGACATTGGTGCCTAGACACTTGCTTAGTTCTACCGCAATCTCCTTCCACCCATTTGATGCCATTAGTCTTGAGATAATCCAGAGGTTACCAGACAAGACATCATCATTCTTCTTTAACCAGACAACAGGGATGCTCTGTTTCTTCACATGTGGAGGAGAGGGGGGTGGGAGGGCAGAGTTCTCACAGGGAGGTGGAACAAGGCTGGTACGGCTGGTTGGACTAAGCTTAGTAGAGGGAAGAGATGAGGAAGAACTAACCTGGAGAGCAGGGGATTTTTTGAAGTGTTGGATGCATCTATTGATCATCTCCTTGAAGTCTTGCCAGCCTGCTTTTTCATTGCCAAACGGGATGTAGATATTCCTTCTTCCTCCTGTGATTGGCCAAACAGCATATTCAACAAACCAACTCTCCTTTGCACAAAATTTGGTCAAGCCTCATGAAGCTTTGATCAACTCTTTCCTTTAGAAGGAAAAACTCAAAGGTGGAACCATACAATAGTCTTCGAAAACTCTCAAGAAGCCAAGTAGTTGAGGTTAGGGAGAGAAGAATGGACTGTCCTTTTTTTATGTCTTTTAAAAGGAAGTTCAATCCTTCTTGCTCCAAAAGGAAGGCGTGGTCAAGGATACGGCAAGAGAGCAAAGCCATGGCTGAAAGCAGGGCAGAAATAGAGTGAGAGAGGGATAATGGAAACCGGAGGAAGGTTGGAGGGAGAGGGGTGAGGGAGGCGGTCAGAAGGAGGGAAGTTTAGGGAGGGCATGGTGAGGTCCGACGAGGTGGTCGGAAGGGGGGGCGTGGGGGAAGGGAGGGAAGGAGGAGAGAGGGGAGAGCATCACTTCTATCAAATTCCAGAAATCATTTAAAAGTATATTGCGAACCACATTTTTAACAATCCATCTAATCTTCATCTTCACATTTGAGTCTCCACAAAGTCCTCTAAAATAAAACCCACTTAAATATCTTCAACATTTCAACAAAGAATTTCTTCGTTTATCTTCATACTTCTCTCTCTAATCTTCTTCTCCCTTGATCAATACGAGTCACTTTTTTATTACATTTTATTGATTATTTTACTTCAACATCTTAGATGTTTTTTGTATTGTATTTCAATGTTTGAATTGTATTTTGTACTATTTTCATTAACTTGTATGCTAAATTTATCTATATTCTAGATTTTTCTTAAGGAAAAGAAAATGTATCTTCAACGTATCAATATTCTATTTTTTTATAAATTGGCATATTTTCGTATCCGTATCTCGTATTTGTATCCATGTCTATGCTTTATAGTCTCTAACCTTCATTTGCAGGCTTTTGCTTGGGAGATTTGAATGTGCATCTTCAGTCCTGTATTCATTTAAGAAAATTTCTGGCTTGAAGACCAGTCTCTTATTAAAAGTTAAAGTACCAAGCATTACTGACAGTTCTTAGGAGGGTTTTTTTCTTTTAATTAATTAAAATAAATAAATAAATAAATAAAAAGGAAGCCCATCTGGAGGTTAAAAATCCGATAACTCTGTCTTGATTTATTGCTTCTTGTTTTCTTGACCTACCAAATATTAGGAGCTCAATATCTCACGTTCTGCAATAATCTTGGACCGTGCTTGCGGAAAAATAGAAGTCAACCTTAGTGGTGAAAGAAAACTGTGAAGCCCCCAATAGTGCATAGATATGTTAGAAGGCGTAGATCGGAGACATTCCCTCGTGGGACTTGATTGGGCCGTTCTTGGGCTTTTGTTACGGTTGTATTTAGCCTTCAATATTTAAGTTAGTGTTTGGCTACTTTTGGGATTATGTAGACTTTTGTGTATGTTCTTTGTGATTAGCATATCAGTGATATCAGTGTGGATGAAGATTGTCATCGTCTAGAACAGATGGTTGTTCTAGGCTTGTCTATGTAATTTTGAGATTTCTATTAATATTATCAAGTAGAACCTTTACAAAAACCCTTCTACCTAGGTAAGAGGCTTAACTTAGGAATTCGAGGATGGACCTTTGCTCACACTTAAGAAGCACAGATACAGATACGACATGACAGACGTGGTGACATGCCATATATTAAAAATCTAGGACACGAAATGGCAAGGACATGCTTATTAAAATATGAATTTTTAAAAATATATACCATTTTTATACCAAAAGAAAATCAAAGTAAATGGGTTAATGCATTTATAAACTGAAAAAAAAAAACTTAATTTGACATATTGCACATTCAAAAGTTATTATTATTGTCATATATGTGTCTTTTTAGTTTACTCAACAAGTATTCTATGCATGTCTAATACAATTGTTGCACTAACAAGTGTCCAATACGTGTCCAACAAATGTCAGAGTGTCGGAGTGTCCGACACGTGTCGGATACAGGCAAGCTAGCCAAACTAAAGTGTCCGTACTTCTTAGGCTCCACAGATCTAGATGAAAAAGTTTCACAACTCAAGGCATGTAAGGTTCAATAACACCACCACATTCTCCAAGGAACTTCTTAGTCAGCAAGAGAGATAGGCCCTCCCTCTCTTAAAATGGTTGGTTGATCCTTACCCATTTTGTTCAACTGAATCCTAGTGGACATTCACTCGTATTGACACTAAAAAGAGCTGAGCAGAGAATAAGAACTTGGAATGAAGGTTTTCAGACTCGTTAACTGTCAGGAGCATTAGATCATCCAGGAGACAGAATCCTAGGACTCGTTTAAAGAAGGAAAACACTCAAATCGAACAGTAGGTTCCTTAAGATTAAACCTTTTCATATCAACCACTAAATATGATAATGTTGGAGTGCACAACTAAAGCTCTGATCACTATAAGCAGAAGGACGAGATGACATACCCAGATCTGCAGATATAAGTGCCTCTCCATCGTAATTGGGTCCAGCTAGGATTGTCCCTGAAGGTGATATGATGGCACTACCTCCAGCACAAACAACAGAATCTGGGCTCAGTTCCTCTTCTGTGCCAGAAAATACATACTCTGGTGGAGGAGGGTAGTCTTTTCTTCGGCAGAACTGGTTGGCGGACAAAACAAAACATCCACCCTCCAAAGCAATATGGGTCATTGATGCTTGCCATGTATCCCGAGAATCAGCGGTAGGTGCACAATATATTTCAATGCCTACAATCAAGATAATTCAATTTCAAGTGAGCAACTTCTTTTAAGCAAAAGAAACAGAATGCGTGGATAGAAGTTAGGTAACTTTGAAGAAATAAAAAATTTGTTAGGTACTTAAGCACCTTGGATAACCACACCCCAAAAGTCAGCTATTGAGGTGGGAGAGCTAAGCCACTTAAGTACCACATTGGTCATCCCATTCTAACCAATGTGGGACAAAGGCATCCCTAATCTTGGTTCCTAACAAACTTCTATCTTTAACGTATTAGTAGAACTTTAAGCATGTGAAACCTTCTTTTATATGAGAATTTTCATCTGGTTTAGGACTTTTTAACTTGATGTAGTTGAAACAGAAATATAGAAGAGGAGAAACAAAAAGGAAAAAAATGGGTTGTGCATAATATCATTAACCAACCAAGTATATTCTGAGAACAGAAGCTGAACAAAAAATAGACCATTATCCGTAAAATAGTGGAGCACCACACTATACGCTAATCGCCAACTCTGGAGTTTGACCATCATTTTAGCATCTTGTAACAACTAAAGCCTCTTCAGTCTTTAATAGTTTTCATATGAGGCTACTTTTGCTTGTTTCTCGTCAAGATTTTTGTACTTTTATCTACTTTAAGTTTCGAAAGACTGAAACTGGACTTGAAATAAACAATCGGTCAGGAATTTCATTATTCCCAGCCAATAACTAACCTTTTGCATACAAAGCTGTCCTTAGGAGTGGCATTCTGTTTTCCCAACAAATGGCAGCACCTATCTTTCCAATTGAAGTCTCAAAAACAGGAATTGTTGATCCATCACCAAACCCCCAGATTAGCCGCTCCAATGCAGTTGGCATCAATTTCCTGTGCTTACCCAAGTAACGACCTTGAGGATCAAAAAATAGGATAGTACAGTACAGTGTGTAGCCATCTCTCTCTATCACCCCCATTACCAAATGCACCCTATACTTTCCAGCCATTGCTGCCAATCGATCGACTTCAGGACCTGCATGCATCACCGTCTATAGTCATCAAAATATTAATCATTTAAATATATTAGAACCGCAGCCATTCCACTTCGAGCACTTTCTTTTGTGGTTGTGATGTATGACCTTATAGGTGAATAAGAATGGTTTTAGACAATTAGTTGTGAGAAAACGAGATTTTACTTAGATGAATGGAAGTAAAAACAAGACCAACCAGATTGTATTAGGATGAATGGAAGTAAATCTACGTCATACATAAACCCAGGCTTAGCAAAAAAGAATTTCAAAACAGAACTAAACAGCACCTAAGACAGAAACTGCCGCTTTCAGCACTTCAAAATATTATGTCTAGATGTAAGCAAAAGTATGAAGGTTTTGAAATTAATAGAACTAAGAAATGCCAGCAGATTTTTGAAGCAATCTTGTTTCTCATTCATTAATTGATAATTGCAGGAGTCATTAAAACAGACTAAAGTCCCATTTCACATTTCATGAACAACAATCTCGTTGTATTTCAATTGGAATAGACTGGCATCACTAGCTCCTTATTTTACTGTCCTAATTCGCTAATATCCATTTGAAGATTGTACGATGATAAAGAACAGAACATGTATGGTACGTTGTAAGACTTTAATATTAATATATGACCGGATAATAAAGTTTGATAGAGACTCGGAGAGAAATTAAGTCAGCCTTCTAGAATGAGTATTATACAATGAACCTAGCAACATTCTTTGAACCTGAAATTATCCATGGTAAAACGCTAAGATTTTTTTTTTTTCTTTACAGGAGCAACCATAATTGAGTTGAACAAACCTGGAGACAAACCTAGCAACACTCAATTAACCTGAAATTATCCCTGGCTGCTCTTTACAGGAGCAACCAACCTGGAAACAAAGACTAACCAGGTACATCGATCGCTGCTGCGTGATATTTACGAAATTCCTCTTTCCCCTTGGGAGTTCTATTCCCAATGCAAACACCAAAATTTGATCCACGGGGATAACCACCAACAAAGGCTTCTGGAAATACAACTAGCTGGGAACCAAATCCAGCAGCTTCAGCCAACAACCTCTCAGCCTTTTCTGTTCATGTAAACCAGCGTTAGATTTCTTTTTACCACTACAGATGAGGGGGGGGGGGAGGCCCACATGATCATAGGCTAGTAGCTGGCTTATAGTATACTAAAATATTTGTCATCTACGAGTGATAATCCCCAACTCTGTTAATGGGTTTTGGAATCTTCGAATTAAATCATTTTAAGCCTTCGTATTTCATGAGTACGTTTCCTCTTCAATTTCTACAAACGACTGAAATTAAGGAGAACCAAACAACCAGAAGCACAATGTTAGGCGACAATACCAAATTCATATCGATCGAAAACAAGAAAACCAATAAAAATTGGAACTAATCGAGGATGTAATGTAATAGCTTAAACTAATTGAACTATACTACCAAAATCTGCTGATGGAAGGGAAGCAACTTCTAAGATTAAAGAAAACCAACCAAAAAAAAAGTCAAAAACAACTAACAAGCTTCTAAGAAAACAAACAAAAACAATCAGGAACTCGTTCCAGAGTCTGACATGAAAATTGCGAGCCAAGAAAACAGCAGCAAGAGAAGTAGATAAGGAGCAAATTGAAAGTGGAACCTAGAGTGGCGGGAGTGTCATAGAAGATGGTGGAGGCCTGAACGACTGTGGCTCGAACAGTGAGTACAGATGAATCGGAGCCCATGTCCACCTCCGCTATCAGTTGGCTCGCATCGTTGGAGGCCGTGGTTGGCACAAGCGCCATGGTTGATGATTGCGAATCTCCCTTGAGCTTGACTCTGCGAATGAGAGTGCGATCAATGGCTGCTATCTATGGACTCGATCTTTTCTTTTTCTTTTCTTTTTTTAAAAGATAATAATAGATGGATGAAATTCGTGGAAGTTGCTAGAACAAGAAATAAGGATACATCAAAGTTGCTAATACTGTTGCGACATATCGAAATATGTGAATGCAAGTGGATGAGTATAAGTAAAACTGGAATTTCCTTTATGGTTTAAAAACTGTTTTTTTTTTTTTTCGTCCTTATATTTTTAATTTTATAACAAAACTTTACTATATAATAATTTAATATTTATATTTTCGATATTATAACAATTTAGTCTCTAACATAAAAAATTATCAAAATTATATGTCAATTAGATGTAAACTTTATATTTATAAAAATATGAAATCTCTAATTAGTTTAATAATTTATTTATGCATGAAATCAAATTAAAACTTAACATTAATTTTTATAATATGGATTAAATCATTACAAATCTTAAAGTCTAAAGACTAGATTATTACAGTAAAATTTATGAATTAAATTGTTATAAAATTAAAAATATAATAATTAAATAATTACAAATCAATATTCAGATACTAAAGTGTTACTTATATGAAATTTAGGGACTAAAAATGTTTTTTAATTCCAACTCATTTGGTAGTTGATTAAACTGACATCTGTCAGATCAGTCCGACAAATCGAAAGAGCCTTAGATCGACCGAAACCGTTGCATGTATTATTAAAGAAAAAAACGAAAGAGAGAAGATGGGCGCCCATTTTCAAAAGTAGCTGCTGCCTTTGTTTCCAATACCCAACCATTTACAAAAGAAACTGTTGCCTTTGTTGTGTATCAGTATATGCCTTCTTTCCATGCACGTGTTTAATTTTATAGTAAATGTTGATAGGTCAACGTTTATCAAATTGTAATACAAACATAATTCGATTGTTTTTTATCGCGTTTACTTAAAATTATGAATTTGTCATATAATTGTTAACGTTATCGTTACTACTGGAAAGGTGAAAGTAAATGTGACGGATTCATAATTTCTAAACTCTTGTAGTAACAATATTTATAACAGTAACGATAATAGTAGAGATAAAAGTTGTGAGTCCCACTTAATTTTCAACCACAATCACATACACGATTTGATTGCACATTTCGAGGTGGGACCCACAACTCATTAGCTAACACAGTAAACCACAACAAAAGTAATCAATTATAGCAAGCACTTTTTACATCGTCATCGATAACTTTTTACTTGGGCTAAACATAGCCTCAATTTTTTTATTGTGAATCATTTCAATTGATCTAAACAAAGTTTTTTATTAACCATAACTTTTACTAAAAAAATGGGGCAACTGAATAAATTGTCAAAATAAAATACCAAACAGATCTTTCTTTATGAAAATGGCGACTAATTTTGATATTATTTTAAATTTAAGAGTGGACAAAAATACTCTTGCTATCAAATCCCCGTGAATATGGTGTATTTAAAAAATCTAACTTAAAATGAGATCTAATAAACTAAATCACCCTAAATCTCCCATAAATTTGAATTCTAAATATGATTATTGTGAAGCAAATAAAAAATAAAATATATCAAAACTAACTTTAATTCTTAAAAAACAATATCTAAAAATATTATAACTAAAACAAAACTAGATCCACAAAATCAAAAAATGATAATTAAAAATTAATGGTTGAAAATATAAATGAAAACTTATACCTTTTATGTACCAACAAAATTAATGTTAATTATAAAATATATTTAATTATAATGTAACTCAAAATTTTGGCACAAAACAAATAAATATTTGTATTCAAAATGGATATTGAATGAAGTTAACCTCATATAAGTTCAACAAATACCTTCTACCCATAAATAGTTAAAATTTCTAAATATGTTGTTGTACATCTTTTCAATCTTCAATCTTCATTAGTATGAATCATGCAAATATCTTGTATTAGTTGGAATTTTCATCATATTCTGTCACAAACTTTATTCTAAAAATAATTTAAAGTTCACATAAATATAGGGCAATAACTAAACTCAAGTCATGCAAATGAAATATATTATATACTAAAAAATTGCTAATTAAACCACACAAATACTCCCTTTACTAAAATCTAAAGTCTTTGATGTCTACCAACAACTTCTTCATATATATACAAATTCTTCAAATGCCCAATTCATTTTTTATTCTAATCACCATTACATACCTACAGGTTTCGATCATAGCATCCTTCTCCAGCATCCTTCTCCAAGGTAGCCAAGGCTTTTGGTAATGAGGTCGAAAATTTTGTGTCTAAGAAAGGTTGTCATGGTTTTGGCCACGAGGTATGGGTGTTTTGGTGTTGTATGAGTCACATTTGAGATTTAAAAATTTACTCGTTGAGAACATAATCGGTAAACATAATATAGAGATAGAGATTTTGGTAAAAAAATCCTTTTAAGTTTAATTAAAAATATATAACTTTAACTTTCAAGCCTAAATCAAATCTATAACCAGATTTGTAAATATCTTTTTAAAACTATGTAAAAAAGGTGTGATCACACATCCTTTAGACAAATTTGTAGGAATAAATATGGAATAATCTAATGGGTGATGAGTCACTCTTCAAATACTAGCGGCCATATTTTAGTATATTAAAAAAATGGACATCTTTCGGAATCACACTCACATTTTGGCCATTTACTGCAATTTCTCAACAAAAAAAAATTATAATTATTTAGTTTGAAATATATTAATTATCTTCAATTGTTTAGGTTTGTATTATTTGTCGCTATTAATGAAAGCTTAATTTTAAAATTATATCATAGTTTATTCGTGAACCATAAAAAAATGTGACTCTTAAAGTTTTTTAAAATTATATGGCGCCAATTACTCTAACGTAGTAAGATATGTTATTCAATTTATAAGGGTGATTATTGGACATATTGTAAATATATATAATTATTGGGTTAGTTATTATTTTTTTTCCAAAGATTTTGTTTTTTTAAAAAAAATAGAATTTTTTTTGTAGGTTTTATATGTTAAAATCACACCCAAAAAATTAGTTTTTTGAGAAAAAAAATATATCGTCGTTATTAAAAAAAACTACAACAGTTTTGATATCAATATATATTTAAAAAGTAAAATAGATATTTTTTTTGAAAAAAAAGGTAAAATAGACACTTCGTTTATAATTTTTTAAAGTAAAACGTTAAACATATTTTTCTTTTCCAAAAACTTCATTATTCTAATTTCATATTTACACCTTCCTAATTTTCTCAATTTCTCTATCTCCTTAACTAATTTTGTCACGCCATCTAAATATCTCCATCTTTTTCTGTTTCCATCATTTCTCATCAATTCTTTTTATAGGTACACCATACACTCTTACACTTAGAATAGAAGAGTTGTGTCTCATTGTCATCAAACTCAAATAGTCGTATTTCTTCAACATCAACAAACACGTGAACTACTATGCAAGTTGAAGAGCCACCTAAACAATCTGAAAAGTTATTGAGAGCAAGAAGAGAGTTACTAAAATATGTAAGGACAAAAAGGAAAGGAGAATATTCTCCCCTTATAGTCCCTCTTAATACGATGTAGATATAGATATAGATAGATGATCTTAATGGGACTATTTTAGTTAGTCTCTCAATTTTGAATAATAAATTTAAAACGTCCATCTTTTATTAATTAGATATTTTTTTTATTATTTTAAATAAAATAACAATAAGTAAAATAGTAATCAAAGTCCTTTCTCTTACCCAACCCCCACCCAAAATTTGGTGTTGGAAGACTACTCAACATTGGAAAATTTGGTGTTAGAAGACTACTCTAATATTGAGTTTTATTGGAAGACTACTCCAATCTTGAGTTTTGGATTTGGGCCCCAAGGGGTACTCATGTTTTACAATAAAGAGATAGACCAATGTGGATTCGGTGGACGTCCCACACAGTAGTGATTATTTTTAATAAAAATATTATTTTTTTATTATTATTATTCTATTTTTTAACCGAAAAAAGGAGGAAACGATCCATTCCATTCCGTTCGCATTCGTTCGCCCGTTTCGGTTCGTCCGCCCATTCCATTCCGTCCGCACACATTATGTGGCGGGGAGCACTTCTCGCTCCCTACGGTTCATCGCTGAAGGCCTCTAAAAGGCCTGGCCTTCAGCAGTTCGACAGAGCACAATTGTTTCTTCACTTATCACTTCTTTTCCACTCCCTCTCATCCTCCATCTTAGCTTTATGAGTAGTGAGTTTAGAAAGGATGTGTGTTCCGATCAATAACGGTGCATTTCCGATCGGGTTCTTTTGGCTATTTTGACCTGCTTGCACACTTGGGCAGAGCCGCAAAATGTCTTAAAGAGAACGAGCTCCGTGACAGGTTTTGTTCTTCGCTTGACTATCGTGCCTTGATGGTTCAATATTCGTCATTCTAAGAGTCCTGCCATTTCCAACACCCTTCTTCTTCTCCATTACGCCAAGTAATTAACGTGACAGCCTCCCCCATTGCAGCAAATGCTCCCAGATCTGGTGAGGTCGTCGATTCTAGCAGCCGATAAACAATAAATAGGCTATGTGAATGAAATTTGAACTAATTTTGAAGCTCTAAAGAAGGCTAACGTTAATGCCTACGGTAGTCAAGGCACGGAATTTGTCGCAACTTCGGCCCCAAAGATGCCCATGTTCCTTGCAAGGATGGAGCAACCATCGATCTCTTCCACAATCTTAGTCCCACAATATAACACCCCGCACATTTTTTTAGTAATAATGTAATTTCAGTAACTTTATTATTTGGAATTTCAGTAATTGTTATTAGTTGGAGGGCATTTTTGGAATTCAAGTGTAAGTGCGGGAATTTAATTGTTGGCATGAAATTATTCAATAGTATAAAACTGAAAGGAATTAAATGTAATTATATTTATTTCCTTTTTTGTTTTATTATTATTATTATTGTTGTTGTTGTTTTTTTATAAAAAAGTCAAACCCCACATACCTTTTCTTCCTCACGTTCCTGAGCCTGTCCGACGTCGCCCAAAACCGCCGCGTCAGTTTCTTCTTCATGACCTCCATCCACCACTGCTCAAGCTTCGTTCACTTTTACCGTCACTGGATCTATCGATTTGAGTAAGATTTCTGCCGTTTGGGTTTGTTTTCGGTTGATTCTTGAATACTCATTTACTTTTGGCATCAATTGGTTGATATCCATTGTGTTTCAACTTTGGATTCAAGTTTGTGAAGGTATTGAGGTCTTGTTCAATGAAGTTAGAGTTTGTTTTAGCGAGTTTTGGCAAGTTTTATGCTTTGATTACCCTCTTGTGGATTAATTTTGGTTGTTGAGAAATTTTGGTGTAAAGTCATTTGGAAGTGATTTTTTTTTTTACGAAACTATATATTGATAATTTATTTGAGACATTGGTAGTGAGGTATGTATTTGATTCAAGCTTTAATCATGTATCTCTTTTCTTGGAAAGAAGTAGATCTCACTGCTTAGCAAGTGTCTCCACTCGGATTATGCTGGTGCCTTGAGAATGCTGACTGGAGTATGCTAGGATTGGAAGCTAATTAAACTAGAACCTCTTTCTTGTCTTTCTTTTCCTTAAGGATTCAATTTCTTAACGCAATTCAGTATTTAGATCCTAATACTAGAGTAATGGAGTCTTCCATAACCCGAGCTCGGAGAAGGAAGAGATAAGAGGGCCCTATGGAGAATGTGGTCAGAAATCCATAATAGAGTCCGACCACAACGACCATAAGCCTAATTTAAAATTATGATTAGGGGGTTGATTCAAGAATTTCATTCAAGATGAAGAAGAGTTTAGTTTGCTAATTATTTGGGCTTAAAATTGGAGGTTTGGAAGGTGAATTCGAATTGGACCACACGTTAGGTAAGGTTATCTGGAAATATTTTGTAATATTTGGGTGTTTGGAATTTGGCCTTAACTATTAATTTTAAAGCTTGGTTTATGTTTAGGCTTGATTAAGAATTCAAGAATTTCACGAAGATTCAATTGTTTTTGGTTCGACCTAATATCAAGGTAAGTAATCTTACTACTAGAACTGCCCACGGGCTAGGCATTAGATATATGCTAGCATGATAAATGAATGTTATGGCAGAATGATAGCATGATAGACTGATAGTATAATATGACCAAAGTATGTTCTGGCACGAGATCTGAAATATTTATTTGTGCACATAGACACTTGAATGCTAGTATGAGATGGTATGTGATTCCATATGGATGTATTTGATTAGATGATGTTGAGGTATATGTGTATGTTGTAGAGCCATGATGTTGAGGTATATGTGTATGTTGTAAAGCCATGATGTTGATGTGTATGTGTATGTCATAGATTCATATAGTGATAATTATGATGTTGAGACTGTGCAAGTGTCCTTACTGATTAGTTAGATGCCCATTAGATTTTGTGTTTCTTCAGGATTCACCAATTTGTGTCTCCTTCGGGATTCACTAGTTTGTGTCTCCTTCGGGATTCACCAGGGGTAGTGGGCATACTTAACTACAGTAGGATAGAACTCAGTCTCCTTTTTGTTTCATATGTATATGTGTCCCATGAGGACTAGAGCAGTTTATATGTTTCACCAGAGGTGGGTATCTAGAGGACATAGATGCCTAGCCTGACCCTAGTAGTGGGGTTACTTACTGAGTATTTTATACTCATTCTTTCTCATGTTGTTGTTTCAGGTAAGGGTAGAGATGTACCGGCGATGGACAAGCGGAATTCGTGATCGAGCCACTGGGACTAGTTTTTACGCTTCCGCATTATGAGATTTAGAGTTCTTTTCATGTTTCTCTTAATATTTAGTTTTGATGTTTGAAACTTATTATTAAGAATTGTTTTTCATGTTTATTTATTAACCTAATGATTTATGGGTGCCCTATTATTGTTTTTAACATTTGTATTTAATAAAGGACTTTTGAACTTCCCTTATCTATTTAGCATTTATTTCATCATAAAGAAGTGTCGTTTTAAGTCTCATGCATGCATGTATTTTAGTAATGGCCTAATTTATGTCCTAGGGGGTCGGGTCGTTACACACAAAATTGCCACATAAAATTTTCATGTAGGTAAAAGCTTAATGTAGAAGAAGAAGGGAGATGAAAGAGGAGGAGGAAGAAGTGGAGGTGCCGGCGGGGGTGGGGATTGGTTAAGGGAAAGGAGAGATAAAGTGTTTTTTTCTTTAATTAGTTTTAATTGTTGTTATTTTATTTAAAATAAATAATAAAAAAATGTAATTAATGTAAAGAAGATCTTTTAAACCTAAGGCAATTGCAAATATAGTGCAATAGAAAAAATGTACATATATACCCAAATTTAGATTCAATTTTCGGAGTCTATCATCTCTAGTATGAGTCTATTAGCGATAAAGTCTATCATTAATAGATTTTTTTCTATATATGCAATTCGTTAAAAACATTTCTATAATTAAGTGTTATTCAATGTAATTACTTTTATGAAGTCCAATCAACCCACATGTAATTACGAACAACTCATGAATGATTGATTTACTTATAATGATTATATTCATGGACACAACCTGTCCTACAAGGAATTAAGAGTGCAATTATAGGTCCGTAATGGAGTAAGTTATAGTTAGTGAATGAATATTGATTAATTAAAGAATTTAGCTCATTAATTTTGGATCATTATAATTTATAATCTGTAGGTTCATAAGATCCATTTGCTAGCTATACAAATAAGTAGGGATCAATATTCTTGAAAGAAATAATACATATGATATATTAAATGAGGATACATTAAACATCAAATAAAATGATTAATGTATTAATATACATTAAATAAAATTTTATATATGTGTATATATGTGTACACACATATAATTTCAATGAGGTTCAATAAGAAATATTTATTATGAGAATTAAAAATTTTGATTTTCATTCAAATAGTTTAATATATCTATTTTAATATAAAATATTAAAATATTTTTATATTATAATTAGAGTTTATGACGTGAAGGAAGAGGTTGCTTATCTAAACCTAAGAACTGCAATTCTTTGCAAAATTCTTCGAATCTTTTTCTCTTTTTCTTTTCCCTTTCCAGAAAAGTCCCACAACCAATTGATTCCTTGTCAGAATCATAGCAAGAAAGACTTTTTGGTGGAATGAAGATTTGACTTAGTGAAGTTATAGTGCAAGAAAACTCAGCAACATGTTCTGGATAATAAAAAAAAAAGATATGTAAATGCCCACCATTGTTTAATTTTGGCTTGATTATAAAATAAAATCAACTTGATCCAATGCTTACATTGCAGGATGAAAAGTTCATTCCTATCAACTTTCTGTTTCCCTCTCACGACTTCTTGTACAATCACTCCCCTCTCATCATGTTTCTTTCTCTAGCAATGACAAGACACATGCACGACCTGAGATCTCATTGATCACAACCATGTATAACCCCACATCATCAAGTAGTGAGATCGATTGTAGCAACCCGAATTTCTAGTAATTTTAGTTTAGTTATCTTAATTTATTTGGGTTTTGTTTTTGTTGAATAAGGAATTTTGGACCAATCACAATTGTCATCGTTTACTAAATTAATGACGAAATTCTAAATCATTAAATTTGGGTACAATTAGAAGTTGACATATGTCCCGAATTGAATTGAAGACAAATTTCGATGACGTCAAGCAGTTTTATCATGTTAAATCAGATGAGATTAATTTGGCCTATATTTGGGTTTAAAGTCCAACTACAAAAAAAAGTTGAATTGGACCCAAATTTCAAATCAGGCCCAAAATCAACTAATTGGGCCCAAGGGCCAGGCCCATGAACCCATCAAGCCCAAGCCCACGAAGCCCACCTGAGAACTATATAAATAGAGAAGTTCTCTTCATTTGTGGGAGGTCAACATTTTCTACATTCAGAGAGCCTAGAGAGAATTCATCCACAAGTAGAGAGCCCAGAGAGAATTCATCCATAAGTAGAAGACTCCCAAGACTTCTGAAGCTGCACTCCTAGAAGACAGAAGATCCTTGAAGACACAAAGACTCTTCCAAGACTTCTACTTCAAGAACGTTTGGTACTTTTCTTCTTCAAGTCAAGCACATTCACCCAACTGAGAGAGAATCAGAGGATCAAGTATTAGAGATCAAACCACATCGCATCAAATCAACTTCAACATCAACACCAATTTAAGTTCAACTCCACGAAATACGTTTCTCCGAAAACCTTGTGTGAACAATTTTCATTTTATTTTGGGTTTTGGAGCAAAAATTATATTATACAAGGGAAGATAATTAGTTTGTTAATTTCAGGGATTTGAAAGAAAAAAAAGAAAGAAATAGACATAGGATAATTACAATGGGTAGCACTTCTTAGGGTTAATAATTAAGTGTATGGCAACATTTTTAAAGAATTGCAAACATAGCAAAATCTATCAATGATAGACTTTATTATCTATAGATTCCTATTAGTGTATATACTCTATCATTGATAGACTCTTATTAGCGACATAATCTATCGAGCTAGATCTAAATTTTTTATTATACTTGCAAATTATTTTTTATTGTGCGATATCTACTTTGAGTCTGATTGTCACACATAGGGGTAGAGGAAAAAGTCATCAATTTTGTCATTTAGTCACATGCAGCGTAAGGAAGGTGCCTTTTTCTTTTTTAGTCCCTCACTATGCAATTTCTCTCTCTCTCTCTTTCTCATGCACGTTTTCCTTCCCAACAACTCTTCTCGCTAACGAACCTTCCAACATTCTAGCAGTTATGCGCGCACCTGGTCGTCGTCATTGTCGATCCGCCGCTAAGAGAAGGTCCATCTGAACCGCCACAATAGGTAAGCTGCTTGTGTAGCCCTTTTTTTCTCTTTCGAACGTCTCTCTCTCACAGATCCTATTTTTAAATGTGTTCACCAGCTGTTGCAGTAACCCTCATGTTGGAATGTATTCGATCTTAATCTGAATTGGTTTAGGAGATGTTTAATTACTTATTTAATTCTTTTCCTTCTCCACCTAGGGTTTAGAGAAGTGCACTATATAAACTGTCTACAGGAATTTTTCATTCTGTAGACTCTGTAATTTTCTGTAATATTCTCTCTAATTAAATTGTTCTCCCTCTATCCCGTGGATGTTGCTAACACACTATCAATGAAACATGTAAATTTATATGTCAGTCTTCTATATTTTTTTTATATTTCTTTTGTATTCTTTAATTATTTATTTTGTAACAAGTTGGTTTCAGAGCCTAATCATTTGGGTTTTGAAACTCCGCATTTGTTCAACAATTAAAGATATTTGGCATCAACATAAAAATTGACAAATTCATCGGGAGGAATATTTTCGATCTATGGCAAATCTAGATGTGATCTTTGTTGAAGTAGTAGGGGCAGTGGGCACCGCTTATATCAGACCTGCTGCCATCTGCCTTTTGTTAATGGATGTTGTGTATTAGAATCGTTCATGGGTTACCCACAATACAGATTAGGTGCCAGCCAGTCGACAACCAACTATCCTAGATCCACATCGCTTGTGGGTTCCTCAGTACGCCTCTCTCAGTTCACTCTCGTCGAAATTCCACCTAGATGAGACAGATTCTCTATACTTCAGCCGTAGGAAGCTTAATCTATGTAATGTTGTGTACCAAACCCGACATTTGCTATGCAGTAGGGATTGTCAGTCGGTATCAATCCAATCCAGGATTTGATCACTAGATGGTGATCAAGACGATCCTCAAGTATCTTCAGAGAATGAGAGACTACATGCTTGTGTATAGAGATAAGGATATAATCCTTATAGGATACACGAATTCTGACTTTCAGATCGATAGAGATTCTCACAAATCAACACCGGGGTCAGTTTTCACTCTGAATGAAGAAGCTGTAGTGTGGCGAAGAATCAAGCAAGCTGTAGTGTTCGAGGGTCATCTGGAGAGTTTGGGTCTGTGGGACATGCGGCATCTTGTCTAGGGCAAGTGGGAGATGATACTAGGGTATGCCCTAGTTTATTGTATATTGTACATGTTTAATATTGTATTGTACATTAGTCTCCCGAGGCATTAGAACAAGTGGGAGATTGTTGGGATTGGTGTCCTAATTCTCCCGGAGTCTTGTTATTTGTAATGATACACATTGTTTTATGAATAAAATAAATGTTATTTCATTATGGCATTTACTCATATCCAATAAGCAAAGCTCCATGATTATCTTATGTAAACTTAAGAATGTATATGTGATATACAAGTGGATCATGACTTAAGTGATAACCTAGATAGGTCTGTAGTATAAGGATTAAGGTGGGATATCTGATCCTGGTGACACTACAAATACGACCCACTTTGTAGAGGTTTGCAAGTGTTATAAACTACTACAGATGGTAGATCTTGGCCATTCATATGGAGACGTGCGAGCGGGGGTGTCTCATACAAAGAGTTTGTATAAGACCGGACCACGAGATGATTAGACTCTGTATATAACGACGTTGATACTAGAGACTTACATCTTACCTAAACGACCATAGGTGACACGACCTCAATCCTGAGTGTTTAGGGAACTTCTGCCTTTGAGGGCGGTCCTTTGATTAATATGGGTGAAAGTGGCTAGATTGCCAACTCAACATGCCTACCTTTTTGGGGACTTGTCTGATTTAGGAGTTGGGAACTCAATACACAAGATAGAATTCACTCTTTTCTCAAAGCAGGGAGAAGTAGAGAGATTGCTCCCTTAAGGACTGATTCCGGGGCTTGAACATAGTGGACACAACTTCTCTGTGGAAGAGAGGACTTAGTCATAGTAGGACTATGACTTATGTTCATTAGAGGGATCAGTGGTACTTAAGGAGTTAGATGTAACTACAAGGGCATAATGGTTATTGACCGAGCTGTAACGAGCGATCTGTGAAGGGTTGTCGCACTACTGATTGGTTAAGATGGACACATAATATATCTGTGATAAGGAGAGTTCAGCTGTCGGTCTTTAGTGGAGTGCCTGACCGTTAACGGATGGTATATCCCATGACTAAAGAGTTCAGTCAGTTATTCACGTACCATTGGAGCTTCGAGCTACAAGTTCATAAGGTCCCCTTGGTAGCTTAATGGATTCAGTTGAGGATCAGTTCTTGGTGTTGATTTGAAATGTTCAAATTGACAAGAGGTAATTCGATTATATATGATATGATCGGTATGATGTATGAGATACATCTAGTGGAGGATTAATGTAAATGAGATTTACATTAAGTACTATGAAATAGAAAAAAAGCTATGGTTTATATGTTTCATGAGATGAAATATTAAAACTATATGTTATAAATATAATATGGTAAGTTAGTTATTATTTATATTTATAATAATATTAATTATTGGATAATTAACTTTTTTTCTCTAATAACCAATTGAGTGGGAAGTTATTGGTGGTTTCATGGTAACCGTGAGATAAAAGATTTTTTTTTCCTAATTTCAATAAGGTTGAAAATTGTTGTTTTGAGATTTTCCAATCTCGAAAAAATACTCACGGGAAGTTGTTAAGTAAATTGGATTTACTAAGCGACAACTTGGAGTAAGGTAAACGATCGTGGAGTGTTAGTAGGTGATAGACACTCAACTAAGCGATGAGTTAAACGATCGCATAGCTTTTGCTAGACGATCACTTAGCTTTTCCTAAACGATTGGGCATCGACTAATACGATAGGTTCTTTCCATCTCCCACTTGCTCAATCTTTACACGATTGTGTTTCCTTTTGCTTTCATCCTCAAACTAAGTCCACACAGAACCCACCTTCTGGGTTCTCACACCGAGAATACCAAGGTAGCCTTCTTGGTGGTGTCATACTCAACTCGACACCATCAAGGTTTTATGAAGGTCGTTCGTGTTGTTTGGGGTGTTCGTGACCAAGGCGATCGCTTAGTTTGAGTGTGCGGTGTTCGTGTAGTTTAGCAATCATGTCGGACGAGCGTTTGTGTGTTGCTGTGTTGCTGTGATCAAGCGTTCCTGATCAAGAAGCTTTAAGCTTCTGTCCATTCATGCTCACGGTGATCTCTCCTTTGTGCACATCAATCTAGGCACGATCAGTTGATAAAAATGGTCGCCCAGGATGATGGGCACATCCTTGTCGGCTTTGTAGTCCAAGATGATGAATTCGGCTGGTAATATAAATTTATTGATTGTGACTAGTACATCCTTCACCTTTCCTTCTGGATGCACTAGAGATCTATCGGCTAATTGAAGAGTCACTGTTGTGGGCGCAAGTTGCCCCATATTCAGCTGCTTAAAAATTGACAAAGGCATCAAATTGATGTTGGCTCCAAGATCACACAACGCTTGCCTGATGTACAATCATCCAATGGAGCAAGGTATAGTAAAACTCTCAAGATCGTGCATCTTCGGTGGGATTATAGATTTTGAGCTTTGCATCAACGCCACCGTGGCAAACTTACTAGTGCCTCTCTTTTTAGTCACCATATCCTTTAGAAACTTCGCATATGTGGGCATCTCTTTAATCGCTTCAGTGAACGGAATATTAATATGCAATTGTTTTAACATAGTCATGAAGCGTTGGTACTGTACCTCGTCATTCTTCTTCTTTATGAGTCTCTGTGGGAAAGGTGGCAATTGTACTCTCACGGTCCCTTGTTCTTTCTACTCTGAGGTTAATGCAATCTCTGGCTGTATCATTTATTTTTCTCCTTCTTCTTCTCGAGTCATCGCAATCTCAGGTTTCAGCGCAATTGGAGCAGTCCGGTTGGGCTCCTTCTTCTCCTCTACCACAGTCTTTCCACTTCGCAATGTCACGACTTGACATTGATCTTTCCCGTACCCCTGGATTGCGTCGGACTTCCGTTGAACTCGACAGGGCTCTTTGCGGTCTGTTCTTGAGCTCGATTGCAATCTGGCTCATCTGTAGTTCCAGGTTGCGGATAGACGTCGCCTGGTTTTGAAGCACAGTTTCGTTCTTCTCAATATATTGCTTCAACAAACTTTCCAAAGAGGAAGATTGCGGCGTCTGCGAGCTACTGGCTTGATTACTTGTCTGACCGTTATTTCGCGAAAAAAATTCGGGTGGCTCTTCTTTTTGTGCCACTGATTGGAAATTTTGCTGCTGATTTTTCCACGCAAAGTTGGGGTGGTTTCTCCACCCAGGGTTGTACGTATTAGAGAATGGATTATTCTTCATAACATAAATAGACTGTGGATTTTGCGGGCATTCCTCCATTGCGTGTCCTTCACCGCAAGTCGCACACCTTGCGTCAGTCTGATTGATTGTGTTCACTTGCCCACTATGCGGTGTTGGGCTGTTGATTGTGGTTCCCTGTATCAAGTTCATCATCATAGTCATCTGACTCTGAAGTGATGCGATAGTACCATTGTTTGCATCATTATCCTTTATTCTCAATCTCTGATCGTTCTCTCTCCAGTCTTCGTGATTTTTAGAGACGCAATCAAGAATGTTCTTGGCCTTGTCATATGTTTTGTCTAGCAGACCTCTAGCAGCTGTCGCATTGGCAGCGGTCTGCGAAGCAAGGCTTAATCCGTGATAAAAGATCTCCATTTGCAAGCAGTCTGGTAATCTGTTGTATGGACAGTCCCTTACCAGCCTCTTAAACCTCGCCCAAGCATCGCTTAGCGATTTGTCCATGTCCTATTCAAAATTGGTTATTAATTTTCTTCTCTTAGAATTCTCAGTTGGTGGGAAATATTTCTTCATAAATTTTTCTACGACTTGTTCCCAAGAAGTAATCTCCCCCGGTTCGAGAGAGTACGCCCATTTTTGTGTCTGATCACACAGAGAAAATGGAAACAAAGTTAGTCGAACTTCTTCGGTAGAGATATTCGGGAACACAAAAGTGTTGCAAATTTCTATGAAGCTTCGGAGGTGGGTGTGCGGGTTCTTGCCATGCCTTCCTCCAAACTGCCCAGCAGTCTGGATCATCTGTAGCATTACTGGTTTCATTTCGAATCAGGATCCATCAAAAGCAGGCCTCATGATTCCTAGGGAGAAATCATAGATGTTTGGCAATGCATAGTCCCAAATGGGCCTAATGTGATTGTTTTCTAGTAGGGTTGGATTCGCCATGACATTGTTTTCATTTGGTGCTTCGTTTCCAGGTTGCTTTGCCATATTATCTTTCTCAGGTGGTTGTTGTTGGCGGCTATCTCTCAGTCTTCATCGGAATGTCCTCTCAGTCTTCATCACAATGTCCTCTCAATCTTTGGGTCGTAATACGCCAGAGATCAAGAGCTGCAAAGAAATCAGAAAAATTTCTGTTAGCACACTGAATTGCCGAAGTCCCCGGCAACGGCGCCAAAAACTTGATGCATTATTTTATGTGGTGAAATTATGAAATGAAATGTGGTGATGGACATGCATTGAGCAACAAGTTTTCTCAGTAGAATCCAAGTATAAATCTCGCTGAGTTTCCTGGAAAGTCCAGGGTCAAACTCAGGGACTAGGGAAAATGGTATGCGGTGATAATTTTTAAGAAGACTTTTGATGACATGCAGAAATGCATGTCATCTTAGGCCTTTAGAATTATGAAGGTTGTCAAGCAGAATATGCAACAATTATGCTAGGAATTTTTGAGAAAATGAGCTTGCGTCGTTCAGCATGAAGAATCTTGGCTAACCTAATATTATGCATTATTATGCGTTCAATGTTCTATTTTTTAGCTAACGCAGGAAGTAGACCCAAACGCAGAAACTAGACCACCGCATAGACGACCGCATGTGGAGAAAACTTTCCATCGTAAAGGCGAACGTGTTCAATCAACGCATGGGTGTTGCGGTAATCAGCCGCATGCGTCCATCGCATGGGAGTTACGCTCGTCAAGCAATTATGGTCATCGTCCATCGCATGGGAGTCACTAAATGATTGCGGCTACACAATAACGCATGATAAAGGGATCAATGCAAAGTTGGTGGAATGAATGCATCAACGCATCTACTTTGGAAAAATCAAAAGATGATGTTGACATTTCACCTACCACGCCGTTGGCAGCAGAGGTTCAGAAAGAACTAAACGTGCCGAATGTCAGACTCAAAGCAGTCCATTAATGCTGTCGGCAATCCAGGCTCAATATAAAGAAGCCGATGAGCAAAATTTCAACTCATCCAGGGTTTTCGCCCAAGGTTGAATTCGGGGTTTTCACCTGAGGTTCGCTTAGGGCGGATCCTTGTGATCCAAACAAATGCATGAGAAAAAGCTTGAAAGTTCTTCACCTCCTTCATCCATTTCGAGTGACGATCGAAGCCTTCGACCGGAGTTAGATCTCGAGAGAGTCGGCTCCACCGCCCATCCATGGCACCACTGGCAGCCTTAACACACATCAGCTGGAAGCAAGCCTTTGCTTCCCGCCGGTCATTTTATTTTCCTTTCTTTTCTTATATTGTATTGTATGACATTTTGTGATTAAGGAATTAGTACATTTTATTTTCAATACATTTCTATGTTTCCTTCGATTCCATCTCCATCTTCTCTACTTAGCATCTTTAATTTTCATTGCATCACTTAGTGAGATTGCTAGAGTATCGCATACTTAGTCATGTGGATTAGGAATATGAAGCATGTAGCAAACCACCGAGAGGTGTGCGTTGCTTGAGTATGTGAGAAAACCTTATTTGGTTAGTGTGAAGCTGTAGCAACGCCTATCTATAGGCCAACGCAATGCTTGTCTATGAGTAAAGTCAGCAACAACCAACTGCTCGGGAGGGTAAATGGTTGGTCACATTAAGCAATGTAAGTCATTGTTCACTAGAGATAGGAATAATCTTATGTCAGCAAAGTTCATGTGGTTACCTTGTCTATGAACGCATCATTCATCATTTAGGCATACTTGAGAGAGTAGTCTAAAATCCAAATCTAAGACCGAGAGAGCGGATTGGAACACATAGGCAAGAATGGAGAACTTAGAGATAAGCTCCGTTTGCTGTCACACAGTGTATGCACCCTACAGATAGGATATTGCATGCATCCAGGAAGTAGGATATGGTGGTTGTATACGACATCTCGACACTTATGCATAACCACCACATACGTTCTAGAGTTAGGCTCAAATGTGTGTAGCATGATCGCATGGCTTGCATTGACTGAGGTTGCCCTTGCGGTCACTCTTAAGGGTTGTAATGAATTCATCTCCACATTTTATCTATTTTCTCATTCATTTGTTTCATGTCATGAGTTGTCGTGTATCTACCTCTCTTTCATATTCTCATTGCGTTGTCTGCTAGCTAGGGGTAGGAATAGTGTTAGCTTAGTAACCTCTCCATCATTCTTTTATTTAAACTGCCGCATTCACATTACCACATTCATTTTGCTACAAGTCCCTGAGTTCGACCTCGGATCACTCGAGAAACTTGCGTTTGCGTTATACTTGGCGTGAGCGCAAGAAAACTTGTGACAGGACGCATGGTCATCGCATACATTTATTAACGCATAGTCATTCGAATATATGACCATCGACGCATGACTATCAACGCATACCTTAAGAACATGCATCGCATATTGCGTCCAAGGGATTTTAGTTGTCGAGTAAATTGACATCTAATTTACCGTCATCAACTTTGCGGTAACCAATAAATCAAATAGTTGTTTTGGGTTGTTGTTTGCGGTATAAAAAGTATGCGGCGGATTTGAGAAAAGATTGATTATGTGGTAGATACACTGAGTATGCGGAGGAATGGGTTGAGAAGATCTTTAGCTAGCGCTTTCGGGAATGCGTTCAAACTATGCGATCATGCTACACTCATGTGACAGCAAATCATTTTCCAATACAAATGCGGTGCTCCTAGTTCTAGGATGCATGCGATGAATGCGATAATGTCCATAGAGCTTATTCCTAAGTCTCTACTTTTTGCCTTGCGATGATGCAAGATGCACACAAAGACAAGGTGACCGCATACAATCATAACCTATATCTAAGATGCATGAGATGCGTTAATAGCAAACAGTGTTTATTCCTAAGCTCCCATCTCTTGATTATTCGTTCTAATCTAACTTTCCAGAGCCTAGATTCTAACCTGACTTTTCCAAGCCTAGATTCTATCCTTAGACTACCCTCCCGAGTATCTAGCTAAGTGCTAAATACATAATGGACGAATACATAATGGACGAATGATGCGTTAATAGCAAACAATGTTTATTCTATCCTTAGACTACCCTCCCGAGTATCTAGCCTAGATTCTAACAGTGTTTAATGGACGAATGATGCATACATAATACAAGATAATCGCCTAGAATGAAGATCCCCAGTTATGCTAGCTAAGTGCTTCTCAACCCATTCGACAAATTTAGCTACTCATGTGTAATAAACAGAGAGTGAACATATATAAAGAAGTAAATTCCATTTCTATAGATAAGTTCAAGTACAAAATGACAATGGAAGATTAGGATAGAGAGCCTGGTAGCAATCCCTTGCTTCCCAACGCTTTTACACTGTTAACTCTATTCTGTTCAAAAGATATTCCTGCTTTCACAAGCGTTGGCCCTTTCTCTGATCTCGACGCTTCAGGCACTCTTCCAAGTTCACTTAAATGATCTCTCGACCCAATCTCGCTTCTCTCGCTTCCGCCTTTTAAATAACAGAAAAACTAAGAACAAGGCTACTTCTAACTATGGAGAAAATTATCTAACTGCCGAATTAGACGAACCCCTTCACTGAAGGTTGCCTTTGGTATTTATAGAGCTTCAAGGTGAAAGGCTTCTTCTCTTTTATGATTGCACTGATGGGATGGCATTAATTTTCTGTCTGATGCGTCAAATACTTGTCACCAAAAAGTTGAGTGTACTTGCTATAGTAGTTCGTTAGCGGCTTGTTGATAACTTGTAGAAATACAAGTTATTTATACTGCCTTATCTAGATATTGCGGCCAAAAGATAGTGAATATGTGCCGATTGTAAGAAAATTAGCTCAGAATTACAATAATTATAAATTGCCGCAATTACACCCACTAACATCTTTAAGATGGAAGAAAAGGAGATTTACTCTGTTTTGCAGGAAACCAAGTCACTGCGTGCGCTCAAGGCTAAAAAAGAACTGATTAACGCATCTTTGTCACATTGCACCCATCAATCAACAATGAAGAGATTATTAACGCAATGACAGCGCAATGCGGTAGTCGATCCAGAGCTGACTTTCAACCGCATGTGGTAATAAAAACAACACTGCATGCAAACTCACGATCGAAAGATGTAGCTGAGCAACGCAAAAACGGAGGATTGAGACACGTGTACAACTAACGGTTGTGCAGAATTGACGGTCTAATTGCATAACAGAAGGAATAATATCCTTCCATCTTCAGAATTTTCATAACAACAAGTGGGGACCACAAGGTCGGAGTCAAAGTTCCTCACCTATAAATACCCCATAGATTTTAGAAAAAAAATATACTACTAGATATAGGGCTAATTGCTGCTAAAGTGTTTGAGAGAAAAGGCTGAGCTGGGTGCTTAACTATAGAAATCCGGAAGAAGACGAGACAAGGCCGAGAGGTGAGTCTCAGTTCTATTCTGCCGAATACCCGCCGAGAAGCTCTATGCTAAGAACCCTGCTACCGGTTGAGCAAGCCTGAGAGGGAAGCTCATCCATCCATCTGATCCATCCAATCCGGCAAGCAGATCTCCACCCGAATCGGTGCCAAGACGTTGGCGCTTGTTTGTATCTGTTCTATCTCTTTTCATCATTGTATTTCACCTTCTTTATCTTTTCATTCACACACTATGTATCAAACGCTTAATAGACATATTAAATGTTTCGATTGCTTTCATATTCCATTTTCTGTCTACTTCCGTTCCTTTGTGAATCACTTTCTCCATGATATCTTCTTAATCCCTTGGTAGTTAATATGAATTAAACGAGTACTTAACTTGTTTTAAAGAGATAACTGCATTTAGCTAAAGCATGCTAGACGACATCTTCACCTGTGAGAGCAGAAGTGAAGATGCCATTCTGATCAATCGAGAGAAGGTTAGAAGAATGCGTTAACTAAAGCGAGTAGTACTTCCAGACATGGAAGCAACCTTGCATTCATTACGTTTGTCTCTGATTCACCACAGACATGTGGGAGCGCGGTCGATCACTGAAAGGTGTACACCAAGAGAAAAGCATAACCGTACTTATAACTTCAACGCAATTAAGAAACTTGCACTATTTATATTAGTTATCTTTCTCTTTCTTTTTGTACATAAGACTTGCCGCCGCATTCCATGATCTTTGCATAACCTTCACAGCTAGCCTGGACCCCAGCATTTTGTATCATGAAGCCTGTATCTTGTATCATCTAGCTTAGGTTTACTGTACTTATTTTATTATCACATTTTACTGCTTTCCTTTACTTTACCGCAATTTTATATACTTGTACAAAACACTCTTTAAAGATTGAAAAACCTGGTCGCATATACCACGAACATACCACAATAACCTCAAACAGTCCCTGTGTTCGACCTCGGATCACACCGAGAAACTTGCGGTGGAATTAAACTTGGTTCCAACGTAAGAAAACTTGTGACAACGCAAGGCATACTACAAGAATATTCATAAGTAATGCATATCTAAAAGTAGTATCGCATATTTGTCCACATGCTTAAAGATATAAATTTTAAGTTACAAGTTTATGGTGTCGTTGCTAGGGAACTGGTAACGGCGACATGGACTTGTTCATTCATTCATATCCATATTTGTATCAGCGCATTGTTTAAGAATAAAATTTGCGTTACGAGTTTATGGCGCCGTTGCTGGGGATTGGTTAACGGTTTATTGTTTGAGTGTGTTTTTGGTATTTTGCAGGACAGATCTCTTTGTACTGGCTGTTCAACGCGAAGAGTAGTCTGACAACTTGTGAGTGCTGACGTGATCTAGTGACTCTAAGCGACCCAGAGATCAAGAGTATTATTCGCGCACAAGCACATCAGGGCCAAATCAAGTGGTAAAAAAGTATGGCTAATAAGAACGAAGCTCCTGCAGGGAATCAAAGGGAAAATAGGCCAGGGCAAGATTCCATATTTCTTGCTATTGACCGCAACGTTCCAATGAGAGACTATGCGGCACCGAATTTTTACAACTTCTCACACGGGATTTCATGACTTATGGTTGAGGAGAATGTAAGCTTTGAAATCAGACCAATTATGCTGCAGATGATTCAGAATATGGGTCAATTTGGAGGATTACAAGGAGAAGACCTACATGTGCATTTGACGAATTTTGCAGACATGTGCAGCATATTCTCCATACCTGATGTGACTCAAGAAATACTTAGGTTATATCTTTTCCCGTACACACCGTGGGATGAAGCAAAGAGGTGGGCTCAATCACTCGAGCCGAATGAGATTAAAGCTTGGGAACAGTTGGTTGATAGGTTCATGAACAGATTCTTTCCTCCGTCTGTCAACGCAAAGAGAAGGAGGGACGTTTTGAATTTCACAAAAAAGGGTTACGAAACCTTGAGCATTGCCTGGGTGCGATTTCGACAGTTAGTGAAGAGTTGTTCGCACATCGGGATTCCCGATAGCATTTTGATGGAAACCTTTTACAATGGCTTAGATTAATCAACGCAAGCAGTTGTCGATGCCTCCACAGAAAGGGGATTAATGAATAAATCATATAAGAAGCAAAGAACATATTGGATCGCGTCTCACAACATTTTGATGAGTGGATTGATACCAAGCTCGAGGTAAGAGGTCTAGAGCAAGAAAGAGTAGAAAGTGTCGATATGTTAACCAATACAATGAGCGCACTGGTAGAGCAAATGACCACAATGACCTCACTCCTCCAGACGGTGGCTAACCAACAGAGAACTCTCTCTCAAGGATCAGCACAAGTTAATGCGGTGACTCACTTCGCCGCAATGAATTGCGTCCAATGTGGAGAGGGACATCCAGTAGAAGTTTGCCCATGGAACCAACAACCCGTATTTCTGTCTACGATGAATCGTTTGGCAACATCTATAACCCTGGTTGGTGGGATCACCCAACTTCAAGTTGGGACAGGAATCACAACCAGAGGAGTCAGAGTTTCGATCAGAACAGTTATCAAGAGGGTAGAGGCAACCCTCTGGTCTTCATTACTTCGGACTGTAACTCAGGTGATTTTTAAGGTATACCACCCTGTGACCAACCGTCCTTATATGATACCTCTTGCAACACCTCGACTCTTGAGACATCGTTAAAACATTATATTGAAAAGAGCAAGGCAATGAGACAATCGCAAGCCGACTCCCTAAAAGAATTAGAAGAACAGATAGATCAGCTTGTGAGGGAATTAAAGAGGACAACGTCTAGTGACACAGAAACTCAGGAGTAGCGGGGCCCAGGGGTAAAGAATAATGTCATGCAATGACATTAAGAAGTGGCAAAACAATAGCCCCTATTATGCCAAAAGCACAAGTTGCGACAACAACACAGTAGGTTTGACTGTTGATGATGACCAGTTGACTAATATTGGAAAAAGTACCAGTTCAGACGCAAGTCACCCATAAAAGATGAAGCTCTTCAAGATTTGAATTCTCAATCGACGCAACCTCCATCTAACGAAATACAGCAAGCACCGGACCTCACCAGACAGCTAAGTGAACAAGAAATATGGCGGGATCCTCCACCATTCCCGTCCAGGCTGAAAAAGAAAGATGATAGCAAGCAATTTTAGAGGTTTCTGGACGTTCTCCGACAGCTACATATTAATATCCTTGATAGAAGCATTAGAGCAGATGCCGAGTTATGTAAAGTTTCTCAAGGATATTCTCGCCAATAAGAGAAAGATTGGGGAAAATGAAACAGTTGCGTTAACATATGAGTGCAGTGCTCTGTTTCAAAACAACCTCCCCACTAAAATGAAGGACCTTGGGACCTTTACACTGCCCTGCACGATAAGAGAGAAAATGGTCGGGAATGTGTTGTGCGATTTAGGGGCAAGCATAAATCTGATGCCCTTGTCAATTTTTAAGAAGCTGGATATCGGTGAAGCAAGACCAACCACGATCACATTACAGCTGGCCGATAGATCGGTAAAGCTTCCTGAGGGCAAGATAGAAGTTGTTCTCGTGCAAGTGGACAAGTTTATCTTTCCGACAGACTTTTTCATATTGGATTACGAAGCCGATAGAAAAATCCCTATCATCCTGGGTCGACCATTTCTTGTCACAGGGCGAGCGCTGATCGATGTGCAGAAAGGAGAACTGACCATCAGGGTCGACGATCAGAAGGTAAAATTCAACGTACTCAATGCGTTGAAGTACCCAGATGATATAGAAAACTGCCAATATATTGAGGAACTGCGGGAAGGACATTGGCACGAACTCCTAAAGGAGCTAGAGGAAGAAAATTGTGAAATCGACGCAATAGTGGAGGAGGACTGTGCCGCAATTTATCTGGAAGCAAATTTTGAACCACTCAAGTTGTTTGAACGAACTTCACAGCGCATTAAGCCATCTCTGGAAGAACCACCTATGCTAGAATTAAAGCCGTTGCTCGTGCACCTTAAGTATGCTTACTTAGGAAGTAATGACACGTTACTGGTTATCATTTTCGCATCGCTGAGTAAGGAAAAAGAAGATGCGCTCATACAGATCCTAAAGAGTAACGAAAAGGCCTTAGGATGGACTTTGGCAGACATTCGAGGAATTAGTCCCTCGTATTGTATGCACAAGATTTGTTTAGAAGAAGGAGAGACTGGATCAGTAGAAAGGCAACATCGCTTGAACCCTGCCATGAGGGAGATCGTGAAGAAGGAAATAGTAAAGTGGCTAGATACAGGTGTCATCTACCCGATATCTGATAGCAGCTGGGCAATCCTAGTGCAGTATGTTCCGAAGAAATAGGGGATGACAGTCATTACTAATGACAAGAATGAATTGATTCCCACAAGGACGACTACGGGGTGGAGAATTTGTATGGATTATCGCAAGCTGAATTTGGCCACTAAAAAGAACCACTTCCCACTCCCGTTTATTGATCAGATGTTAGACAGACTTGCGAGGAATGAATTTTTTTGCTTTCTTGATGGCTATTTAGGGTATAACCAAATAACAATTGCGCCAGAGGACCAAGACAAGACAACATTTACGTGCCCATTTGGTACGCTCGAATTCCGACGCATGCCATTTGAACTCTGCAATGCACCAGGCACTTTTCAACGATGCATGATGGCAATATTTTCAGATTACTTGGAGGAGTCAGTCGAGGTATTCATGGATGATTTCTCAGTCTTCGGCATTAATTATGACTTCTGTTTGTCTAACCTTGAAAAGGTCTTGAAGAGATGCGTGGCAACGAATCTTGTTTTGAACTGGGAAAAATGCCACTTTATGGTGGAAGAAGGTATAGTTCTAGGTCACAAAATCTCTAAAGCAGGATTGGATGTTGATCAAGCAAAGATCGATGCATTTCCAAGTTACCCCCACCAGTGAACGTAAAAACACTTAGAAGCTTCCTTAGACACGCTCGGTTTTATAGAAGATTTATTCACAACTTCTCCCAGATCGCAAGGCCCCTGAATGCACTCCTTGAAGCTGATCGAGAATATAACTTTGATGACGCATGCACCAAAGCATTCAACACATTGAAAGATGCACTCATCTTCGCACCCATTTTGATTGCGCCAGATTGGATGCAACTATTTGCGTTGATGTGCGATGCCAGCGGATATGCTGTAGGCGCAGTATTAAGTCAGCGCAAGGACAAGGTATTGCATCCTATTTATTATGCAAGTAAAACATTGAACGATGTGCAGGAAAACTATACAACCACAGAGAAAGAAATGCTCGTAGTGGTGTTTGCACTGGAGAAGTTTCGACAGTACTTAATCGGAACAAACATGGTGGGGTATATGGATCACTCTGTGATCAAGTATTTGATGACAAAGAAGGATGCAAAACCAAGGCTTATACGGTGGGTGTTGCTATTGCAAGAATTTGACCTAGAGATTAAAGACCGAAAAGGCACCGAGAACCAAGTCACGGATCATTTGTCAAGATTGGAGAATTGCAATGTTCAAGATAAAGAAAAAGATATTGAGGAAAAATTCCCTGATGAGCTACTGATGGCAGTAGACATTAATGTTCCCTGGTATGCAGACATAGTAAATTTCATCGTTTGTGGTCAAATATTGGATGACTATACATACCAGTAGAAGAAGAAGCTAAGACATGATGCTAAATTTTATTTCTGGGGCGATCCATTCCTATATCGACAAGGACCTGATCATATATTATGTCGATGCATTCCTGAGCATGAAGCCAAGCACATTTTAGAGCTCTGTCATGAGTCCTCGTATGGAGGATATTTTGGGGGGCAGCGGACTGCCGCAAACATTTTACAATGTGGCTATTTCTGGCCAACGCTGTTCAAGGATGCCTAAGCCCACGTTGTGCAATGCGACAGATGTCAGAGAACGGGAAATATGTCAAAAAGAAATGAAATGCCATTGACATCAATCTTAGAAGTGGAATTATTTGATGTTTGAGGAATTGACTTCATGGGCTCGTTTCCACCATCAGAAGGTCATCAATATATCCTGGTTGCGGTTGATTATGTATCAAAATGGGTTGAGGCTATTGCATGTGCCAAGAATGATGCGGCCACAGTGGCAAAGTTTCTGAAGAAGAACATTTTTGCTCGATATGGGACGCCACGGGCCTTAATCAGCGATGAGGGCTCTCACTTTATCAACCGCATAATTGCCAACCTGTTGACTAAATTTAACGTCAGCCATCGAGTTGCAACCACTTATTACCCACAGACTAATGGATAGGCGGAGATTTCTAACAGAGAGATCAAAACCATCTTGGAGAAGGTAGTCAATACTTCCGAGAAGGATTGGTCACCCAAGCTTGATGAAGCACTGGGGGCATACAGAACTACCTATAAAACACCAATTGGCATGTCCCCGTATGCCCTGGTCTTTGGAAAAGTTGTCATCTGCCGCTCGAATTGGAACATAAGGCGATGTGGGCATGTAAGAAGCTGAAGTTTGATTTAGCAAGTGCGGGGAAAGTCTGGAAGCTGCAATTAAATCAGCTGGTTGAATGGCAAAGGGACGCCTACGAGAATGCCAAGATATATAAGGAGAAAACCAAGAAATGGCACGACGACCGCATAAACAATCGGACATTCACCGAAGGTCAACAGGTATTATTATTTAACGCTCGTTTGCGATTGTTCCCAGGAAAGTTGAAGTCTCGCTGGTCTGGACCATTCAAAATCAAGACTATCTTTCCTCACGGAGCACTGGAACTAACAACTTTAGACGGGAACAACGCGTTTAAAGTCAATGGTCAACGAATTAAGCCTTACTATGGAGGCGACTTCAAGCGACGCATGGACGCCATTGACTTGGGCAAGCAGGATTAAACCGCCTGCGGAGGGAAGCGATTGCAGTAATTCTGAGCACTTCTTTCAATCAGCATCCCTATCTATGTTTACTTGCTTTCTTTATAGTTTCCTTTTACTGCTTTCTAAATCATGTATTTACTACTTTTTAGAATTAGTCTTTACTGCTTTCTGTAATTCTCTTTGCTTTAATTTTTCATGTCATGTTTAAATTGTTGAGTTTGTATACATTAGTAGCGTTGTTCTTTAATTTTTGTGAATGATTGGATGAAACATTAAATACCGCAACGTCCTTTCGACTTGCGTTTCTGATGAATTAAATAGAAAATTAAAAACTGGTATGTAACGCGATGATGGGTGCATAGTGTGTTAACAAGAGACACCTTGCGGTCATTACACTCAAATGCATTAAGTTGAGGGGTGTGTTGCACTCGTATATGTCCTTTGCTTGTCCTTAGCTAAATGCACTATGTTGAGGTATCCTCCAAAAATGTGTTTAGTTAAGGGGTGTGTTGCGGGGATATATGCGGTGTTGCCCGTCCTCAGCAAAAATGTACTTGCGTTAATAGAAGCATGGTGTTAATTTTTTATCATGCACACGTCTGAATCGAATTTAAACAATGACATCTCAAATTCTTTGATTCTTGTACAGGCACAAATTTTTGTATTGCGTTAATTTGTGATTAATTGTATATTTTGTTAATATTCAATACAATGAGTACATATTCACTCCATTTTTGCCTGTGCCTTTTTCTTTATCATCCTTTGTCAATATTTGCAATATTCTCAATCTTTTACTTTTGTGTTCTTCATTGCGTTGCTATGATGTAATATATGTTTATAGTTATAAACATTTCCCATACTTAGTAAATTCTGACTAACACTTAATTAATTCTTAGTTTAGCAGTACTTTACCTTTTATCTTTCAAAGTTCTGCTCAAACCTTCTTTTTTGAAATTTTCTTCTAAGTATTTGTCTAGTCTATCCAAACAATGCAATGAGGAACTTGCTCATCTTTAAATTTGAGGGTGGGGAAGGTCTGAGCAGATGAGATCAAGAATATGCAGTATTTAAGAAAAATGCGTCCTTTTGCTTTCATAAAAAAAAAAAAAAAAAAAAAATTCATACAAAGCTCCTATGTCAGCGTAAGGGAAATCCTTAAAAATATTCCCAACCTGATAAGAGTTTAGTTGTGAAAAGAGATTGCTCGTAGTTGGTTCGTATGACACCTGTAGGAGCAAGCCAAAACGAAGGTGGGTTTCCAAGAACAACGCAATATGAAATAGAAAAAAAAAAATACAAGAGACAACTCCTCTGAAATTCATGAGTTAAAGTTGAAATTTGCACACAATCGTAGTTGAATGTTCGCATGACACCCGTGGGGACAGGCCAAAACGAAGGGTGTAACCACGACCAATAGTCTCTAAACAAATGATGCAAACGTTTTGACCATCGCATATAGATACATCGAGTTGTTTTGACAAAAAAGAGAAACATTTTATTTTGAAAAATTAGAAAAGCATTTTTTAGCAGAAATTTGATATATAGAAGAATAAAGTAGAGCTTTGTTAAGAATTAGCAAGAATAGAAGAAAATTGCGATATCAAGTAATGTGCCTAAGTGTAACATTCAGAGCAACCAATTGTCGCAAAAATATAGGATAGAAATTGAGCATGATTGCCTAAGTAGAACATATGCTTGAGGACAAGCATATATCTAAATTTGGGGGTGTGATAATTTGTAGAAATACAAGTTATTTATACTTCTTTATCTAGATATTGCGGCCAAAAGATAGTGAATATGCGCCGATTGTATGAAAATTAGCTCAGAAGTACAATAATTATAAATTATCGCAATTACACACATTAACATCTTTAAGATGGAAGAAAAGGAGATTTTACTCTGTTTTGCAGGAAACCAAGTCATCGCTTGCGTTCAAGACTCAAGAAGAACTGATCAACGCATTTCTGTCACATTGCGCTCGTCAATCAACAATGAAGAGACGATTAACGCAATGACAGCGCACTGCGATAGTCGATCCAGAGCTGACTTTCAACCGCATGTGGTAATAAAAATAACACTGCATGCGAACTCATGATCGAAAGATGCAGATGAGCAACGCAAAAGCGGAGGATTGAGACACGTGTACAACTAACGGTTGTGTAGAATTGACAGTCTAATTGCATAATAGAAAGAATAATATCCCTCCATCTTCGGAATTTCCATAACAACAAGTGAGGACACAAGGCCGGAGTCAAAGATCCTCACCTATAAATACCCCATAGATTTCAGAAAAAAAATATACTACTAGATACAGGGCTAATTGCTACTAAAGTGTTGAGAGAAAAGGCTGAGCTAGGTGCTTAACTATAGAAATCCGGGAAGAAGACGAGACAAGGCCGAGAGGTGAGTCTCAGTTCTATTCTGCCGAATTCCCGCCGAGAAGCTCTATGCTGAGAACCCTGCTACCGGTTGAGCAAGCCTGAGAGGGAAGCTCATCCATCCATCTGATCCATCCAATTCGGCAAGCAGATCTCCACCCGAATCGGTGCCAAGACATTGGCGCTTGTTTGTATCTGTTCTATCTCTTTTCATCATTGTATTTCACCTTATTTATCTTTTCATTCATAACCACGTATCAAACGCTTAACTGACATATTAAATGTTTCGATTGCTTTCATATTCCATTTTCTGTCTACTTATGTTCCTCTGTGAATCACTTTCTCCATGATGTCTTCTTAATCCCCTGGTAGTTAATATGAATTAAACGAGTACTTAACTTGTGTTAAAGAGATAATTGCGTTTAGCTAAAGCATGCTAGACGACATCTTCACCTGTGAGAGCAGAAGTGAAGATGTCATTCTGATCTATCGAGAGAAGGTTAGAAGAATGCATTAACTAAAGCGAGTAGTACTTCCAAACATGGAAGCAACCTTGTGTTCATTACGTTCGTCTCTGATTCACCACAGACATGTGGGAGCATGGTCGATCACTGAAAGGTGTACACCAAGAGAAAAGCGGAACCGAACTTATAACTTCAACGCAATTAAGAAACTTGCACTATTTATATTAGTTATCTCTCTCTTTCTGTTTGTACATAAGACTTGCCGCCGCATTCCATGCTCTTTGCGTAACCTTCACAGCCAGCCTAGACCCCAGCATCTTGTATCATGAAGCCTGTATCTTGTATCATCTAGCTTAGGTTTACTGTACTTATTTTATTATCGCATTTTACTGCTTTCTTTTACTTTACCACAATTTTATAGACTTGTACAAAACACTCTTTAAAGATTGAAAAACCTGGTCGCACATACCACGAACATACCATAATAACCTCAAACAGTCCCTGTGTTCGACCTCGGATCACATCGAGAAACTTGTGGTGGAATTACACTTGGTTCCAATGTAAGGAAACTTGTGACAACACAAGGCATACTACAAGAATATTCATAAATAACACAGATCTAGAAGTAGTATCGCATATTTGTCCACATGCTTAAAGATATAAATTTTAAGTTACAAGTTTATGGCGCCGTTGCCAGGGAACTGGTAACGGGGACATGGACTTGTTCATTCATTCATATCCATATTTGTATCAGCGCATCGTTTAAGAATAAAATTTGCGTTACACTTGTCATCTTAATTCGGAATCGACCGTTATCAGCTTTCTGTCCCATCGTGATTTATTATGCTTTTCACCCAGATGTGCCCACCAAGTTTCGCCGGCTCTATGCTACAATCCTTCTTGAGCAGATATTTGTGAGCACAAATCACTGCAAAGCCTTGTGGTAACGCTGCGCTCGACCATTGCTTTCTTGTGATTGCATTTTACGCCTTGCGTCAATGCATATTCTGCACAAAAATACAAAAGTTAACTGTTTTCATGCGATGAACGCATGCGACCGCAATGTTATGAACTTAATGCTTTTTGGACGCAATCTTATATATTTTATCAACACAAACCTGCATTGTTTAATAACTTAGCACTGTAATAACATGCATTTCTGCCCATTATCATATAACCTTCCGAAAAAGAGTTAAACTATAAACAACTTCTTTATTAAACGATAAGAGTCAACAAGACCAAACGCTCGCTTACAATTATCACTTGATCGCTTACAAAATGCTAAACTATCGTTTACAGGTTCTACACGATCGCCCAGTATTACTAAACAATCTCTTACTAAATCTTCTATGATCGCTCACTAACTCCTACATGATCGCCTACAAAAAATTAATGATCGCTTTCTTTGTTATTATACGATTGCCCACCAGTTGCTATACGATCGCCTATCAAATGCTACACGATCGCTTAGTTTTACTACCCGATCGCCTAGTAGAAGTAGACAATAAGCGACACACTGTGATGGCTTCTCCACGATAGCGTCTTTCAAACTCCCACTCTCGAGAGCTCCTCTTCCTCCCTCCTCAATATTTAGAAATTCCCCCATTCCTTCTGTTTTCTTCCTTCCTTTTAAACCTCCACTTCTCCCAACAACCTTGACAATAACTCTTAACCAATTCAATTGCCGACTTCCCCTTTTCTCTTTTATTCTTTTTGTTTTGATATTGCCACATAATTGAAGTCCTATCAATGCGCTACTCCTACTCCTAACAAAACAGACTGAGCAATTGAAGTTTGACTATGAGAATTGATAGAGATGCGACAATTGTTAACGTATAATGAGATGCATAGAGAAGTAGAGTTAAGGGAAAATTTCACCAAGTTATTAAGTTTGGTCACAAGGGTAATCCCAGCTCGCCACACTAATGCATCGCACACCTCACGGTGGTCAGCCACATGCTTATATCTCTATAACGTATGGTTGCGTTGAGCATAAGATTATTCCTATATCTAGAAACATTGCTTACTTTTCTTAGTGAGTTCCATTATTTACCCTCTCGGGCAGTTGGTTATAGCTACTCTGCTCATAGACAAGCATTGCGATAGCCTCGCACTAAGCAAAGAGGATTGACTCACTATACTCGAATAATGCACACCTCTCGGTGGTTTGCTACATGCGTCATATCTCTAAACCGCATGATTGAGTATGCGATAACTTTTACAATCTGCACTTAATTCATTGCGATGAAAGTAAAAGATGGTAAAGTAGAAAATGATGATGAAAATGATGTTGAAGGAACTAAAGAGATGCATTGATTACAAAATGTATTGTCTTAAGCCAAAATGTTATACAATATAGAGGTAAGAAGAGAGGTGGAGAGCTAGATGTAGGCAATCTCTTGCTTCCATCCGATGTGTGTCAAGGCTGCCAGTGGTTCAATGGATGGATGGTGGAGTAGTCTCTTTCGAGTTCTATCTCCAGTGAAGCCCCGGTCGTCAATCGGAAAGGGTTGTGGAAATGAAAAACTCTCAAAGACTGTCTGCTCATACTCTTTTCTGTGATCACAAGAATCTGCCGGAGGCAGAGTCCCGAATGCTTTGAATGTGGGCTTCAAGGCTCTATTTATAGAGCTCAAACGTCGACAACTTTGGTAATTCCACTTTGAATCACTGCCATTCCTATCGCGGTAGGTGAAATTTCATCATGATCTTATCTCTTTAATACTCCCAAGGCAAGCATTCATGATTGTTTCTTCTGAAGTATCAACGCTTTCCACCCACTTTGATCATCCGCCTATCATGGCTATCACTCTATAGTTGTAGCATTTTATGCGACCAACTTGTCTTCATTAAGATCAATGCATGCGATCAACTTTACGATGGTGTGGGATCAACGCATGCGATCAATTCCTGTGATAACTACAAAAATAGACATTTTGACGCGAGATAACGCATGATATAGGGTTAGCGGGAATTTTCAGCGCTGATCGACACAAGCTCATTTTCCCACATGAATCTTTAGTCATTTTAATGCATATTCTACTCATCAACCCTCATAGTTCTAAGTAAAAGGCTGCAATAGCTTGTATTTCTACAAGCTATAACTCATGCTCTTGTTTGTGATCACAGGAATCTGCCCAAGGCAGAAGTTTCAGATGCTTTGAATTTGGGCTCCAATGCTCTATTTATAGGGCTCAAACGACTGGTAATCCCACTTTGAATCACTGCGATCACGAACGCGGTAGGTGAAATGTCATCATGATCTTATCTCTTTGATAATCTCAAGGTATGTGTTCATGATTGTTTCTTATGAAGTATCAACGCATTCTACCCACTTTGTGATCGCCCTTCTATCATGGTTATCACTGTAGTTGCGGCATTTCATACGAGCAACTTATCTTCATTAAGATCAATGCATGTGATCAACTTTGCGATGGTTTGGGATCAACACATGCGATCATTCCTGTGACAACTACAAATAGACATTTTGATGCAAAATAACGCATGATATAGGGTTAGTGGAGATTTTTAATGCTGATCAATGCAAGCTCATTATTCCACATGAATTCTTAGGAATATTAACACATGTTCTGCTCATCAACCCTCATAATTCTAAATAAAAGGTTGCAATAACTCGTATTTCTACAAGTTATCACACCCCAAATTTAGAATCATGCTTGTCCTCAAGCATGCCTTATACTAAGGAAACTCAAAACTTGCCCTTTGACTTTTCCTCTGCGCTGACCAAATTCTCAGAATATGATTCACTTGCACTTCTAGCTTAGGTAGCAACACTCTCCTCAAACTTAACCACTTATTCTAAGAAATATTGTCTTAGCTAAATTCTGGCAAACTTCCGCTCAAAACTTTCTACTCATTGTAGACAACTTTGCCTTTAGCTTTTTACAATGCGATCGTTCAAAACGATTCAAAGCTTTGCGACTCATTATTAGATTGAGGAGTTGAACCTGACCATGCTTTTTGTTTTGGCTTACCCCCACGGGTGTCATGCGGGCATGCAACTTCGGTTGCATGCTATATTCAACTCAGCTTTTATCTTAGCTAAATTTAGTTTGCACTAGATAGAGAAGTTGTTATTATGCGCTGATTCTGGTCACCTACTTTCATTTTGGCTTACCTGCACAAGTGTCATGCGAAGTATCGAACTACGAGTAGGTACCTTTCACAACTTAACTCTTATCAGCTTGGGTTTCTTCTTTGCGCTGACAGTGAAGTTTTTTATTATGATCATTTTTTTAAGGACTATCACAATGTTTATATTGAATGCATTTTCTCAGACCGATCCCACCCCAAATTTAGAGAATGGCAGGGTCCTTGCCAAAAAGCTAAAGATAAAATTTTTCAGAGATTCGGTAAAAGAGGTTGAGTAAAGGTTTGCACATAATAAAACTTAAGACTGTCAAACTTTGAAGAAGCTACTAGAGCAAGGTGAACCATGCGACGTTTAATTAGTGGATTTAGTGAATTTACACAAATATCACCATGGATGCTAATTTATCAACGCAAAAGAAGGCAAGCAGGCAAAATAGAATTTCAAAAGGTAACACATGCAAGATGACAAGAAAAGTATAGATGCGGGTAGTCGATTGCGCCAATACTTAGAATTCATGCGGAAGAAATCATCATGCTTTAAATAAAGGAGTGAATTCTTCTTTCAAAATAACACTTCTAGAGGAAATTATCATCGCACCAAAAGGGAGCGATCGTAACACCACACCCAAGAATAGCAGCCGCAAATCCAAAATGACAATAATCAAATACATAAACTAAAGAAGTTAACTAGGAAAGTAAAGTAAAGATAGAGTAGAAGACGTCCCTGGAGAAATTGAAGTGAAGCCACCGCAAGTACTCTTCCATGCAGGGGATCGAACTCGCCTGCTTAGGTTAAGTGACCCATTGTTCTGACCACCAGAGCTTCCAGCAATCAATGGCCACATGACGATTACCATGCTCCTCAGACTACTTCTAGCTCATGCGACAAATAGCCTTTCAATCTCAGGGTCAATATTGAATTCGGGCGCAACACCTTCACTCAAATATTGTTTGTAACTTGGTCGCACAAACTACAATATGCCTAAGACCAAAAGGGGGCCTGCGAAAAAACAAAACTTAGACAAACTATTAGATGCCAAGTCTCCGACAACGGTGCCAAAACTTGATGAAGGAAGGAGGACGTGAAGAACTCTCAATCGGAGGAAGCTGTGGAAGTGAAGAACTCTCAAAGACTTTCTTGCTCATGCTCTTGTCTACAATCACAGGAATCTGCCCAAGGTAGAAGTCCTGGATGCTTTGAATTTGGGCTCCAAGGCTCTATTTATATAGCTTAAATGCCGACAGCTTTGGTAATCCCGCTCTGAATCACTGCCATCGTTGACGCGGTAGGTGAAATGTCCTCATGATCTTATCTCTTTGATACTCCTGAGGTATGCGTTCATGACTGTTTCTTCTGAAGTATCAACGCATTCTACCCACTTTGTGATCATTCTTCTATCATGGTTATCACTGTAGTTGGGGCATTTCATGTGTCCAACTTGTCTTCATTAAGATCAACGCATGCGATCAACTTTGCGATAGTTTGGGATCAACACATGCGATCGATTCCTACGACAACTACAAAATAGACATTTTGACGCAAAATAACGCATAATATAGGGTCATCGGGGATTTTTAATGATGATCAGCGCAAGTTGATTCCACATGAATTCTTAGCAATATTAACACATGTTCTACTCATCAACCCTTATAATTCTAAAGAAAAGGCTGCAATAGCTCGTATTTCTACAAGTTATCACTTTGCTTCAATAGAAAGTAACTTATATGTACTAAGGTCGTTAGTTACAAAGGCTGTTTTAGATATTGAAATGTTCAGAATGGCAACAACTACTAAGAGACCAAGAGTTTCTCCTAAAGAAAATGCTCACCTTTGACATTTAAGGTTAGGTCACATTAATCTCAATAGGATTGAGAGATTGGTTAAAAGTGGACTTTTACATGGTTTAAAAGAAAACTTTTTACTTGTATGTGAGTCATGCCTTGAAGGTAAGATATCAAAATGACCTTTTACTGGAAAAGGTTATAAAGCCAAAAAGATCTTGAAGCTTATACATTCAGATCTCCGTGGTCCGATGAATGTAAAAGCAAGATGAGGGTATGAGTATTTCATCTATTTCATAGATGATTATTTAAGAAACGGGTATCTATACCTAATGCAACACAAGTCTAAAGAAGACTGAGGTTGAAAACTTGTTAGGTAAAAATATTAAAGAAAAACACTACGATCTGATCATGATGGAGAGTATATGGACTTAAGATTCCATAATTATTTGATAGTACATGGAATTACGTCCCAATTCTCAGCCCTGTTACATCTCAGAAAAATGGTGTATCATAAAGGAGAAATAGAACCGTGTTGGACATGGTTCGGTTTATGATGAGCCATGCTCAAGTTTTTGACTCATTTTGGGGATATGTAGTGGAGACTGCTATTTATATCTTGAACAACGTTCCCTCAAAGAGTGTTTCTAAAACACCTTTTGAGTTGTGGAGAGGCTATACATGTAGTTTATGCCACTTCAGGATTTAGGGATGTCCAGCTCATGGGCTCATGACAAATTCCAAAAAGTTGGAACCTCTTATGCCTATTTGTAGGCTACCCCAAGGAAACAAGAGGTGGGTACTTCTTTGATCCAAATGAGAATATAATGTTTATATCGACAAAAGCTACCTTTTTAAAAGAAAACCACATGAGGGACCACAAACCACGAAGCAAAATATTTTTAAGTGAAATTTTTAATGATCCTACTAAGACTTCAACGAAAGTTGTTGAAGAGGCTAGGACATCAACAAGGGTTGTTGATGTCGGTTCATCTAGTCAAGTGCATCCATCTCAAGAGTTGAGATTACCTTAACGTAGTGGGAAGGTTATGAACCAACCTATCGCTACATGGGTTTAACAGAAGTCCAAGACATCATTTTGATGATGGGATTGAGGATCCATTGTCTTACAAGCAAGCAATGGAAGATGTTAACAAGGATGAATCAGTTAAAGCCATGAATCAAGAAATGGAGTTTATGTACTTCAATTATATCTGGGAGCTTGTAGATCAACTTGATGGGGTAAAAACTATACCTTGCAGGTGGATCAACAAGAGAAAAAGGGGTGAGATGGAAAGGTACAGACCTTTAAAGCTAGGCTAGTGGCAAAGGGTTATACCCAGGTTGAGGGAATGGACTAAACAAAAACTTTCTCACTTGTTGTCATGTTCAAGTCTATTTAAATTCTCTTATCCATAGCCACATATTATGACTATGCGATATGACAAATGGACGTCAAGACTGCCTTTTTGAATGGTAATCTTAAAGAGACCATCTACATGAATCAACTAGAGAGGTTCATTGAACAAGGTCAAGAGCAAAAGGTTTGCAAGCTTAATCGGTCCGTTTATGGACTAAAACAAGCATCTCGATCTTGTAATATAATATTTGAAACTGCGATCAAATCTTATGGCTTTGATCAGAGTGTTGATGAGCCTTGTGTTTATAAGAACATTGTCAACAACTCAGTAGCTTTTCTTGTGTTGTATGTGGATGATATCTTACTCATTCGAAATGATGTAGGCTTTCTGAAAGATGTACAGAAATGGCTAGCCGCCCAGATCGAAATGAAAGATTTGGGTGAGGCGCAATTTGTTCTAAGGATCCAAATTATCAGGAATTGTAAGAATAGAATGCTAGTCTTGTCTCAAGCATCATATATTGACAAGATGCTTGTCAGATATTGTCAGATATTTGATGCACAATTCCAATAAAGGTTTATTACCTTTCAGGCATGAAATTGTTTTGTCTAAGGAACAATGTCCTAAGACTCCATAAGAGGTTGAGGAAATGAGACGAGTTCCCTATGCATCGGTTGTTGGCAACCTTATGTATGCAATGTTATGTACCAAACGTGACATTTGCTATGCAGTAGGGAATATTAGTAGATATCAATCCAATTCAGGATCAGATCACTGGACAACGGTCAAAACAATCCTTAAGTATCTACGAAGAATGATGAACTTTATGCTTATGTATGAAGCTAAGGGTTTGATCTTTATAAGATCACGGGCTCGAACTTTCAAACTAGTAGGGATTCTAGGGAATCCACATCAGGGTAAGTGTTTACTCTAAACGAAGAAGCTATAATTTGGCGAAGTGTCAAGCAAGGATGTTCCTTACTGATTACGGACTCCATTATGGAAACTGATTATGTAGCTACTTGTGAAGTAGCTAAAGAGGCTGTTTGGCTAAAGAAGTTTCTTACTAATTTTAAGTCGTTCCAAATATGTCTTTGTCCATCACACTTTATTGTGATAAAAGTGGTGTTGTGACAAATTCTAAGGAGCCTAGGAGTCATAAAAGAGGAAAACACATTGAGCGACAAAATCACTTGATTCGGGAGATTGTGCAACGAGGTGACGTGATTGTCATGAATATTGCTTCAGAACAAAACGTTGTTGATCCATTTACAAAGGATCTCATGGCTCAAGTCTTCGAGGGTCATTTACAAAGTCTGGGTCTGCAGAATATGCGACATATTATCTAGGACAAGTGGAAGATGTTATTAGGGTATAGTGTATGCCCTAGTTTATTGTATTTTGTACTTTATTTGTATTGTACTCTACTGACCACTAGCTTTAGGAGAAATGAGAGATTGTTGGGATTAGTGTCCTAAATCTATCTTTATTCTCATAGCTTGTAAACTCTATAAATAAATTGTTATCAATAGAATAATTATTATTTTATGTGCATTTACTCAATTCAATAAATTAAGATCTTGGGTTATTTTATGTAATTTAAACATATATGTAGAGACATACAGGTGAATCATGTTTAAATGATAACCTGAATGGTCAGTTGTAGATGGATAAGTCTGGGTACCATAGAGCATACTAAAAAATTCAAGAAATTGCGAACCTAACGCTCTGATACCACTTGTTGAGAAAAACTTTCCACTTCTATCATAGAAAAATAGAAAAAAAAAATCAGAGAAATTAAAATGAAATCAAGAAAATATGAAACACAAGAATTTATGTGAAAAACTCCTAACTCAAAGAAAAACCACGAGCCACAAGAAAGAAATTCACTATGTGAAAAAATTGTTACAATCACACAGAACAATTCTCTCTCTTAATCCCAATTACAAGAGCTCTCAAAGTTTTTATACTAATCACACCTTTTCCTGAAGGATTTGGAATACCCCGAAGCAGAAATAAACGATTTTATGTGTCTCCAATTTTGTTTTATAGAACACTATAATTTAGAGGAACGGAAAGCATGCTTTTCTCTACTGAAATTTTTACAGAGAAGAAAGCAAAACCGAAAACTCACCCTTGAAGAACCTTTCTTCATGTATAGTCTCCAACAACACCACCACAAGCCGATCTCCTCTTGAACTCCCATCCATATCAACTTGAAGACAACAACCAGTGCTCCAAATAAAGAACACCACCACGAGATCTTATAAGTCATTCTCAAGATGAGAATCACACAGAGTTATGTGGGCTTACGTTTAATTTTGTGAAAGGGAAGGAGAGAGTTTTTGCTGAGAGAAATTTTACACACACTTGAATTTTTAGGAAGGGGATGAAGATAAAAGCTTAACCTCTAACTGTGTGCGCGTGTGCGTGTGCTTGTGCGTGCGTGTGTGTGTGTGAGTGTGTGAATGCATGTGTGTGGTTAAATAATATTTGAATCATATTAGATATTCATTTCTCTAATTAAAACTTTATATTACAATATATCATATATATTATCTTAATTATATCTTATATAATTACTTCCCTTTAATTAATTTGAACAATTTAAATTAATCCAAGATTAATTTGATTCTCATTAATCCTTATTGAACTAACAAGGAGACCTTATGGATTTATAGATTGAAGCTCCAATGATACTTGATTAATTAATTACACTCTTTAATTAAATTAATCAACATTCATTAACTGCCGGTTATTCTACTAAAAACCAATAAATGCACTCTTCGCACTATAGATATATTTGTGTCCATTAGATACAACCAATCAATAATGCATTGACCATTCATAAATTGCTCGTAAGTACAGCTGGGTCAAAATTATCGTTTTACTCCTGTAGTTACATCTAACTCCTTAAGTACCATTGATCCCTCTAATGAACAATTAGTTAAAGTCCAACTATAATCGAACTACTCGGGCCAGGAGAGAGTATGGCGTCATATTGTTCAAGCCCCGGAAACAACCCTTAGGGGAGTAATTTATCTACTTACCCTAATAAAAGGGAAAGAGTGAACTCTTTCTTGTGTAATGTGTTTCCAGCTCCTCAATCAAATGAGTCCCCAAAATGGTAGGCTTATTGAGTGGGTGAATCTAGCCACGCTCACCTATACAAATCAAAGGACCATTCTCATAAGTAGGATTTCACAACTCACTCAAGATTCAGGTCAAGTCACCTATGGTCATCCTAATGAAATGTAAGTCTCTTCCAGTAATTGTGTTATAAAGAGAAACTATTCATTTCGTAGTCCGGTCTTATACAAACTCTTTGTATAAGATACCTCGATCACATATCCACATGAATGATCAGGATCAGATCATTGTAACACTTTACAACAATTGTAACAACTACAAAGCAAGTCGTATCCGTAGTGTCATCAGGATAAGGTACCCAACCTTATCTATCTACAATAGACCATTCAAGTTTTCACTTAAACATAATCCATCTGTATGTCTCCACATACATGGTTAAGTTACATCTAATAATGTCAGATCTTATTTTATTGATTTTTGGGTTAATGCAACTAAATGTCAAATAAAATACAACTTATTTTGTTAGATAAATAATAAGTTTGTACAAATACAATTACAAACTACAAGACCACGAGATTTAGAGTATTCCACTCTCAAAATAGAGAATACATAAAGGGAATTTAACTAAAGTTAGTACACTCAAGCTTAAAGTGTTTCTAACTGTGGCAATTGAAAACCAAAGGCATAGGCTTTTTTATAGTGCTTACAGCCCATGACTTTTCTAAACCTTTTCGAGGTCGTTTGGTATAAGGTTTTAAAGATGCTCAAGGAATTAAGCATGTCTGGGAATAAAAAGTCTGGGAGTAAGATTGTTGGGAATCAATGATGACTGTGTTTGGTTGTATATGGGAATATTGTCAAAATTTTATGGTAACAAAATAATTTTGTATTTTGTTTATAAAATTAATCATAGACACCTCTATAAAATTTTGATAGAATAATTGATAAACAATAAATTTAATTCAAAGTTTTAAGCAAAAATAATTATTTAACTATAAAATAATAATAATAATTAAGGCATTGTTTGATAACCATTTTGTTTTTTGCTTTTGTTTTTGAAAATTAAGCCTATGAACACTACTTTCACCTTCAAATTTCTTTATTTGTTATCTACTTTTCACCAATGATTTAAAAAACCAAGCCAAAATTTGAGAACTAATAAAAAAAGTAACTTTCAAAAAGTTGTTTTTATTTTGAAATTTGGCTAAGAATTCAATCATTGTACTTAAAATAGATGCAAATCAATGTAAGAAATGTGATGAAACATACTTAATTTTCAAAAACAAAAACAAAAAACCAAATGGTTATCAAACAGGGTCTAAGTTATTAATTACAAATATTTGTAAAATGAGTAATTTAATTAAAGTTACTTGATAATTTGATGAATTTATATAAATATGATGTATTAATTAATAAAACAATCAACATTAGTTAAAAAAAATTACATTTTGTGATTAAAAAATAACGAATTATAATTAAATTAATGATAAACTAATTGTAATTATGAAAAAAATAATCTCATAAACTATTAATCATGATGATAATTAATTAACTAATGAATTAATAGTATTAATGCAGTTCTTTAGGGTCTATAATATAATTAATTAATTAATTAGTTTATCAATATGGAGTAGTTAAATGCAAATATTATAATCTAAAATTTAATATAATTTTCTAAATTACAAATTTAATATGAATATATTAATTATTTTTAATAATATAAAATAAAAGAATAAATTCATATATTAAAAATGGAGAGAGTGGGCATCAAGAAAATCCAAACTTTTGGATGGATATCATCCATCGGTATAAGGAATGTATGAGAATAGCTTATTTGCATGCTCGAAGCTTCAAAACTTGTACCCATGGCATGCGTTTCCCTTACCCGTTCCCACTCTTATTCTCATCTCAATTTCCTCAATCCAAACGTCCCCTTCAATGTAGGATATACTCATGACTTTCCTACATCTTGTTGATGTGAGACAATTGCACTTCTAATATTTTCCAAAAAACCTAACATCCATTATGTCATTCTACCAAGGGTTAAAAGGAAACATATATCATCAACATACCACCATCATACTCATCCAAATTACATTCCAAACTCATATACTTTGTTGAAGCTGAAGTAAATTCATCAACCCTCTGCTCCAAGTTTGTTTAAAATAGAAAGCCTGTGTAACTAAAGCAAGTTGTTTTAAACATGGTAACTAATTCCGTGATCGCTTTGTTTTCATTTTTTTTAGAAATTTACAATACAAAACATAATAAAACAGTACACAACATTCACAATGTGTAGATAGTAGGCCATGTATGATTTGAATAAAAACTAATGGGACGAATAAAAAACTCACCTTTGAAGACTCTCTTCATTTTTCCAGCAATCCTTCTTCCTCAACGAATCTCCACAACAATGGATCTTCCACGATTAGTAAGAAGACACCACCAAAACGTCTTTATTTATTATATAATTGTACATTTTAAATTTTCAAACTCAAAATCTGAATACACTGAAAATATATGAAAATTTTGTTTTTATAATTTACACTTTTGATCATAGAACAAATTTCTACCAAATATACCCTATTTTTTCTCCCATTCCTAGGTTTAAAATTTGAGAACCCAACAAAATGAAATGAGATGGACAGGATGGGCATGGCCAATAAGGTAAAGATTTACGAAGACCCCTGGCCGTGCTGCTGACTAACAAGTTGCTTTGCTTACAACATGGATGAATCCAGAACTCCACCGTTATTTCCCTTCAACTGAGAAGCTTGTCACCATTGCAATGGCGGCAACAGAGCCATCAATTTCCGATCCAACTGTCCAGATATGCCTGACAACATTCACGTTTTTCCGCCGCCTAAATCAACCCCCACGCGTCATCCACATTCTTCAATCCTTCAAAATGCCCCAACCAAATCCCCCCTTCACATGCTTTTTCCCACCGCAAACCCTTTCTTCTTTCCTCCGTTTCTCCTTTTCCGATATGAGTTAGAACTCGAACTTTTTGGCAATGGCGGCTGCATCTGAAAATGGGGTTTCTAGGGAAGTGCAGCTTTCAATGGCGGTTTCTTCTATGTTTCCTGGTTTTCGCTTTTCGCCGACAGATGAGGAGTTGCTTTCGTTTTACCTCAAGAAGAAATTGGAGGGTTACGAGAAGAGCGTTGAAATCATTACGGAGGTTGAAATTTACAAGTACGAACCCTGGGACTTACCTGGTCAGTTTTGCTTTAATTGGTACTTGATTCTTACTTCTGTCTCTGCAACTCAGCCTGCCCTAGTCCAGAACCCTACTTTCAACTTGGAATTTCTTTGAAATGAATCATCTGTTTTGCTTCATGCTTTTTAATTCGTTTGTGCGTTTTTTCTGGTGTTTGATCAGGGCATTCTTTTGTGTTTCTTTTTTCCTGTAATCAGCCAAATCTATCATTCAATCAGATAATGAGTGGTTCTTCTTCTCCCCTCGTGGAAAGAAGTACCCAAATGGTAATCAGACCAGGAGAGCCACTGATTTAGGCTACTGGAAAGCCACAGGGAAAGAACGTAATGTAAAGTCAGGTTCTAATACTATTGGTACTAAGAGGACTCTGGTCTTCCATACGGGCCGTGCACCTAAAGGGGAAAGAACAGAGTGGATTATGCATGAATATAACACCAAAGATAAAGCTCAGGTACAATTTTCTTTTGTTTTGTGTTATTGGATTCCAACTCGGAAACATGTTCATGGTTCTTGGAGAAAAATTTTTCTCATTGAAATTTGTGGCTTGTTTTTTTGAAGTCCCGGACAAGCTCTTAATTTTTTAACTGTGGTGAGCTATGCTGATGTGGCGCCATCATGTTAAATTTCATGGAGAAATTTGAAGAGGTTAAGCCAAACCACTCTGATGCATGCTTCCATGTTGGATAAACATGTCTTGTCATTTTGTATATATTTTTTTGTCTTAGTTATCCACCTCATATTATATCAACACTCAATAGTTGAAATATAATGACACTTCAATTTTATGAAGCTTATCTCTTATAGGAAAAAGTGCCCAAAGTAGTTTGAGTTAGTGTATAAGAACAATTCGATTGTACAATACGATAATACATCTTTGAAATTTAGGTTTACATTGAATAGTGAATGAAATAGTAGTAGTGGTTAGTGATGTTAAACTCGTATGATACATGAGTTGAATCGAGAATGAGATGAATTGTGCAATTTAAAAGGTTGAATTGTATAAATTGGAGTAAATCAAAACTTTCTATTCAAGGATTTTTTTTTAAAGAAAGTTTAAAACGAAAAATATTGTCATTCGTGATTAGTCGGTAAGGAGTTGGTTTCTTGTCAGCGATTGGCGTTGGCAGCAAGGACCAGAGAAGAAACTTTCGTGGATGCCTATGCTTATCGTATATGAAAGTGAAACAAAAAGAAAAGGGAAGGAGAAAAATAGAAAATGGGAAGAGCAAGAAGAAAATGAAAAACAAAAAGTCTAAACGCTGAGAAATGAAGAGTCACATGCAAGAGAAGGAAATAAAGTACATAATGGGGGAATGGGAAAATAAAATCTGACAATCTTGAAATTTGAACGTTATAACTTAACATTAATTGGGTGACTCGGTTTTTAGGGCTCTTCATTGATATTCTTTTTCCTATCTCACAGGTATATTACTGTTCTGCCCCAATTATTAATACTTGTTATTCAGTCCTTAGTGTTTAGTTGTTTATGTTGCTTTAGTCTGTGTATTTTGGGATATGTTATCTTTTGCGTAAGTTGTGGGAATTTCCTTTGAGTAATTGAGGGAGAGAGTAGCCCTCTCGAAAGGCTATGGTATATTGTAATTTCTTCATGTATATTGCAATATAATTCTATCTTTTAGTCTATTTGTTTGTCCTTTGTGTTCTTGGGTTCTCTTGTTAGGAACCAAAGTGGTATGAGATGCCTTTGTCGCACATTAGTTAGAATGGGATGACCAATGTGGTGCTTAAGTGGCTTGGCTCTCCCACTTCAATAGCTAGCTTTTGGGGTGTGGTTCTCCAAGGTGCTTAAGTACCTACCAATGGTATCAGAGCCGGTTGTTGACATTTCGGAGTGGAACTGGCCGGTTGAGGGTTTTGACCGGGCATGACCAAGTGAAGTACCGTCGGAGTAGCGGTCGGGACATCGGCTTTCCAGGGATGGGGTATTGTTACTAAGGTAGTATGGGATGCCTTTGTCCCACATTGTTTAGAATGGGATGACCAATGTGGTACTTATGTGGCTTGGCTCTCCCACCTCAATAGCTAGCTTTTAGGGTGTGGTTCTCCAAGGTGCTTAGGTTAAAATAGTCTCTGAAATTCATTCCACACACGAAAGTAAAGCATAAAACTGAAATATAAACCTCCCACTGTATTTGCTCCATTTGTACGATCATACCTGACGCAACTACCCCATGTTTGGTCACATAATTACCTCAGGTAAGTTTTTGCAATCGAGGACTCACAGTTTGGTTTGAAGTATGTTGCTTGATTTTTTCCATTGAGAAATTTGCTGAGCAACAATGCTACGATGATGCTGAGTAAAGAGGTTTTTTGTTTCTTAAAAAAAATTCATTCCTTCGATAGTAGTCACTGATATATTTTCACAATGAAACTTCAAGTTGATTCATTCAATAACCTATCCTATAGGTTTTATTTAGAAGAACAGTTGCTCTTCTTTTACCTTTGTTTGTATAGTAAGCATTTTGAATTCTTATAAAAATGGAATCTCTTTCGTATGGTGCAGGATTTTCTAGTTGTTTGTCGCCTCAGGAGGAATAACGAATTTCGTCAACATAGTTGTTCAAACCGAGCTTCTTCTAGTCGAATGCATTTATCCTCTTTGCAAACTCATTCTAGCGAGCAGGTAGATTCTACATCTGAATCCAACCAAAAAGATGCAGCTGAAACCGCACCTGTTGAGTCCTTGGGTGATCACGATCAGAAGGTAAATTCCAACATCCTGTTCTTCGTACTGACTTTTGTGCAATGGATCTGCAAATTTCAAGGCACTCCTTTTACTGATCTTAAGATAGAAAATGTTGACTACAGATTCTCAAATCTCATTTCATCTCCTGAATGAGGAGGGGTTTGGATTTTTAAGCTATAAATTTAATTGGAATGTGTTAGCTTTGTTTAGGACTTCAACTGATTAAATCTCCTATGTAGAATTAGGAAACATGAAATGATTTCTTGGAGAAAGAAAGGTTGCATGTTTATTGAGGCAATTTTTTGTAAATGAAACTCTCTTCAACTTATTGACTAATAGTTGCGCTTTATTGTATTTAGGATTATGGTTCTGATGATTTCTACTCCGACATACTAAAAGATGACATTATAAACCTGGACACTGTACCTTTTGGTGCTGCTTCGGATCCTTTACCACTGATTTTCCATAGATCAGACACAGAGAGAAGATCCCAGCACGAGGCCAATGATGTTTTCGAATGGCCACCGAACCAAGGCTCTGCTAATCGGAGAATCAGGTTGAAAAGGAGAGAAGCCATTGGAGGAAAGAAGTTAGAGAGTATGGAAATTGGTGATTACAGAAACAAGGTTGAGAAACCAAGGCTTTGTTCCACAGAACTATGTCAAAGCCGGCCGATGAACACAGCCTCGTCCGGGGGCATTATGGGAGGCTATGGTCGAGTTGTGATTTGTGTTTTGTTGATTTTGATGGCTTTGTTTATGTCTCAATGGGAGGTTTTTGGTACTCCCAAGGGACTCTACTGATCTTTCTATGCTAATGTGCCGTAAGAGGTTATTTTAACCAAATGAAAGCATGTCTAGAAGTGTCAATGCCATTTTGCTTTTATAAAAAAAAAGGGTTGTCATCTTCCTTTGTAAAGAATTAAAATTCTGATAATTTTAGGTTACTTTTATAATAATACACAGGAAATCTAAATTTTTGGAAATTATGTTTAGTTTCTTTTTAACTTCCTCACTATGAAATCTTTCTTAACTAAACATTGAATTTCCAACCAAAAAATTTAAAAACAAAATCATATTATAAATATTTTAAAATATATATAATTTAGATGTTCTTGATGGGTTTTGTATCGCGAAGAAATTTGGAGAATTTTTAATTTTTATTTTAGTTATTTTATTTGTTTATATAATAATTATTATATTATATTTTCTCCATATTAGTTTTTTTTTGTTGTGTGCTTAATTTTTCCAATGAGATATAAATGGGTATTTGTAAGAAAGAGATGAAAATAATAAAGTCACAAAATATAAAACAAGACTAGTTGCACAAAGTTTTTCACAAAGTTCTGACATTGATCAGAAGACATTCTTATGTAGAGGATGCAACACATTAAAGTTTTTTATTGGTCTGATTGCATATGAAAATCTGAACATGCATCTTATGGATGTTGTCACGACATATTTATATGAATCTCTTAATAATAACATTTATATGAAAATCTCGGGAGGATTTAAGATACCTGAAACATATAAATCAAGGTCTTATGAATTGTATTAAATAAAGTTACAAAGATCACTATATGGATTGAATAATTAGATGGATGTGGTACAACCGTTTGAGTGAATATTTGTTAAAAGAAGGATATCAAAATAATCTAATATGTCCGTGTGTTTTTATAAAAAATTCATAGTTCATATTTGCTATTATAATTGATATATCGATGATTTACATATAATCAGAACTCTTGAAGAGCTTTCAAAGGTAATAGATTATCTTAAGAAAGAATTTGAGAGGAAAGATATTAGAAAAACAAAATTTTGCATAGGTATGCAAATTGAGCATTTAGCATATGAGATATTTGTTCATCAATCAAATTATATAAGAACAATTTTGACAAGATTTGACAAAGCACATCCATTAAACATTTCAATAGAAGTTCTTTCACTAGATGTAAAGAAAGATATATTTCGACATCGAGATGATAATGGAGAACTTCTTGATCCTGAAGTACCATATCTTAGTGCAATTGGTGCACTTATGTATTTTGCTAATAACACAAGACCAAATATTGCATTTTTAGTAAATTTATTAGTTAAATATAGTTTTTCTCCCAAAAAAAAAAAAAAAAAGAAGACATTAGAATGGAGTTAAGCATATACTCCACTATCTTTGAGGAACGATTGACATGGGTCTGTTTTATTCAAATAAATCAAATTTTAATTTAGTTGATTATACAGATTCTGGATATTTGTCTGATCCACATAAAGCTAGATCTTAAACATGTTATCTGTTCACATGTGGAGAAATCGCTATATCATGGCGACCAGTTAAACAAAACATAACGACTACTTTCTAAAATCATGTTGAAATTCTTGCAATTCATGAGGCTAGTCGAGAATGTGTATGGTTAAGATTAATGACTCACACATTCGTGGAATATGTGACTTGTCTTTTAGTAAAAATCTTCTAATGATATTTTAGAAGACAATACAACATGTATAGCCTCAATCGAAGAAGAATATATTCAAGGAGATAAAACAAAACATATTTCACCCAAAATTTTCTACACTCGTGATCTTGAAGAAAATGGTGACATTACTACACAACAAATTTGTTAGAAGGACAACTTGACAAACTTATTTACAAAGGCATTACCTACCAAAACCTTTGAAAATAATACAATTCTAAGCATGCAAGGCCTAATTTCATTAGACAAAGCACTTAGGCATGCATGAGAGATAAGAATTTTTTTTCTAAAACAGGCTAAAAATCATGATCATGCTCTTCAAACATAATTTCATGCAAATCTAATCACAAAGAGGGTGCATCATCAACTACTCATCATAGCAAACCAGGCAAGAGAGCAACCAAGCAATTCAATCACATAAACATTGTTCGAGCACAATGCTCAAGGACCCTAAGCTATCACAACATACCCCACCCCAACTTAAAATGATATATTGTCGACAATGTATCTCTAATCTAAGCCAAAAATAAAAGAGTTAGGGGAATAGAAAACCTCCCCTAATGACGTTTACGTGCACGGGATGATGTTTTGAGGGCTCGTGAATGAATTGATCTTCTTCTTCTTTTAGGAAAAAGGGAAAGAACCTATAAAAGAAAAACAAGTAGTTAGACTAGAAAGCAGTAATTTTTTTTTCACTTGGCTCCCTCCAAAAAGGTTAAGTTTTTAACGTCGATTGCTTGACGTGACCTATCCACTGTCAAGGCATAAAAAAATTATCGTATTTCTCTATTCCCTTTTTGGATGTGTCAATATAGCCCGATAAGGCTATAAGGTACTTCATCTTTTTAAGGAAACCAAACAGGTCGAATTTGTATTTTTTGGTATATGGAAAAAAAAGGAAAAAGAAATAATGAAAAGACTCAAATAACTAAAAAGAGTCGAAACAAACAAACGACTCAAAGGACTCACGAGGACTAGAGGAGGAGAATTAAAAAATATACGAAATACCAGGAGTTAGAATAGGGTGAGGTCTTTCGACCTCTAAATCTATCACTTGGATGTCAGCAGGTTTAGGCTCAAATCCTCCTTAGCCTCACAAACTAGGAAGCATGGAGTGATTTCCTCATTATCACTAGAGTAGTAGCACTCCACAAGGAACTCTACCTCCGAGGTACAAACGATAGGTTACTCTGACACACGCTCCCATTTTCGCACGATCTCCGAGGTACATATCTCGGGGCAACATGGTTGGTCATGCTTTTCAGCCGAGCTTAAACGTCCTATTGAAACTGAAGAGAGCTATTAGCAAGTTTAGAAATTAAGAACTCCAAAGTCATACCTGGACACAAATCTCTAGGTTGTGGTTCCTCCTCCTCCACCGTGTCGGCGTGGACTACCTTATACTTCTGAGCCTCCGAGAAGCTTAAGTAATGGTCTGGCAACGGCTTGTTCGGCCTCCCAACTGAAGTTGCAAGCTGAGTAACAAGGTCACTTAGAATTTGCAAGTCTGTTCTAGTCTCTACCTTGGGGCAAAGACTTTTTTGCTGGAAGCGGTCGAACTCCTACTGCCTATGGAGGGTGTCATATTGAAGCTCAAAAGTACTCCCAGCAAGCTCCATAACCAAAGCCTCTAAAGACTTGCTTGACCCTAAAGACTGAGCATGAGTTGATTGGTGGGTTGCTGTGAAATTTTGACCATCCAAGTTCTGCTGCCATCTTGAGTATCCATGGTCGAAGGACTCCTCCCACCAAGAATCGTGAGGCTCGTAATCTAAATAACCATAATACCCCTCCTTAGAATGACCATGTCATACTGGACTCCATTGCAACCTCGAGTCTGCTGCCTCTACTTGCTGTGAACTCCACTCCGTCACGTGGAAAACCAAGGCAGTCAATTCGACAATGTGGTGGTCAAGGCCACTTGCCTCATCGTCATGACATGCAACTCAACTTTTGGACGTCCAAGATTAATTTGGAATCCTGTCATGCTTAACTGAAAAAAAAAGAAAACAAATCAAAGAAAAAGAAACTTTAACTAAAATCTAACTAAGAAGAGATAATTGGCTTCCCCGGCAACGTCGCCAATTTGGACGAAAGCTCGATTTTTATCATCACCCCATAAACCCTTGCTAGTCAAATAATATTTATAAATTATTGAACGAACTACTTATACTAACTGGTAGTACATGCGACAAGTCTGGGGTTGCACTTCAGGGAAGCACTGAAGATTAGTTTCTTGAAGCGCATTTTTAGGTAAAATGATAAAATGGGAGGAGTTTGGTATGGATTGGATAAGTCGAATTGCAGGAAAATAAAATGCGAGAAAATAAAAGATATAAATGCAATCAATCGAGATTTTCCAGTTTGGAGGACGAATATCAGAATGACTCAATGTAATCTTGTTCATCGAATTATTCGAATGCAATCTTAGGGTTCTTAATTATGGCTAGCCCAATTGATTGTACAATCATTGATCCTAATTATCTAGTTAGTTAAACATGCTAGATGAATCCATACTAAACAACTTTACCTAACCGCATTACGCTCGAGGGTTACGCTAGGATGAATATTTAATTTCCAATGTCTAACCAAACATTCAATATAGTTTCCCCGAGGTCAATAGGAACAATACTATTCATTATAGACAACAAATTGCAAGCTTATCTAACCTTTTGCTTCTTAGAAACCAACTTATAATTTTATGTCACATATTACAAGCCGATCTCTTAAGCATTCAATCATAAAATCCCAAGTAGTTTGTTAGATAATTGAGAGAAAATATAATTACAAAGCGAATAAAAAAGAAAGGAAATACATTCAATCATAAAATCCCAAGTAGTTTGTTAGATAATTTAGATAATTGAGATAAGGATAACATTTAAATAAAACTCCAAAAACTACATAGAGTTCAATCCAAAACCCTCTAAACTAGAGAGAACCCTAAAACTTACCTTCCCGTGGGATGAAAAAGACAAATTTGGGCTCCATTTCAACTAATTACATGAGAGGAAGGAAGAAATTAGAGAAAATTACAAGTGGGAGCGGTGAGAAGATAAAGAAATCAATTTAGAAGCCGATTGGGGCTGATTCTGTGATGATGTTCTATCCTATAATGAAGAAAAAACGTTTTATATAGCAGTTGCAGCATTGTGACGTTGTAATGCAGCATTGCAATGCTGCAAGGCCTTGCGTGTGCCTCCATCAAAATTTGGATCGTTGCAACGTTACCCTTTTTTTTCAGCATTACGGAGGCTATTGTCTTGTAGCGTTGTGCAACACTTGGTTGAGCGTTGCAATGCTCCATCTAGGGGCATTTTCATAATTTTACATCCTTTTGAAGCCTGTTTGCTCAAATTAGCTCTTAATTGCTTCAAATTAACCCTGAACAGCTTGTAACCACTGATTCTACCTCCAAGTATCCTTTAAAATCATTAAATAAACACATTAAACATAGTAACGGACTAGAATTAAGAAGAGGAAAATAACACATTTTTTGTGTTATTAGAAGGTATGTTGGAAAGAGGCGTTGAGCCGAGACAATATATTTGTCTTGGTCTAAGAGTAAGATCGAGCTCTGAAAGTATAAGTACATTTTTGTTTTGTTTTGTTTATTTTATCTTTGTTAAAAAAATGGAGTTCTGAGTTTTTATCTGCTTCAATAAATAAACTTTTTTTAGGCTTATTTTGTCTAATAGATAGGTATTTAAGATGGTCATAGGGAACACCTCAATCTAGAAACCTATCTAAGAGTTTATTTAGTTGGCTGAACTTTCTAATATTTCACTTAAGTGTTCATATAAAGAAAAGGGGGAAAGAGAAGGTTGTGCGTCCACATCAAACGAAGGTATCCGACCGCATCAACATGATCATGCCCACTACCCACGACACCATAGTATCTTTGGAGCAAGTAATGTTGTTATATATTATCAAGATGCGGCTTCCTATTAATGTGGGAGGCATCATCAATTAAGAGATATTGGAGTGTGGCCCTTGAACGAGGGGGTGTTTGTTCTTTCCCTCTTCAATCCACAAGCTGTGTGAAAGGGTTAGGGTGGTGATTCATGTGATTGAAGATGTTTAGAAAGTTAAACCTACCATTGATGTCACTTTGATTAAGAGGCTATAAGGAAATAGGGTGACTTGTAAGGGCAAGTCAGTAAAGACCTCATCCTTAGTACCTTCTTCTTCATCCTGGGTAACTCCATCTAGGAGTTTTGTAATACCTTCTTTTGAGGAGGACACATTCGACACAACTTTTCAGACTTCTACTTCGGTACAACAACCTTCAGTCTCAATTCAACCTGTACTCAATCAAAGAGATGTCTTTCTCAATTCTGCCCATATTTCTGCTGCAGCCACGACAATAGGTATTGCTCCAACAATAGCTCCTTAGTAGCTACATGATATTAGTGCTTCCATTACTGTGGTGGGCACTCAATTAGAGAGGTTTATGAGGCAGTCTCATGCATATTTCCAGTATGCTCAGAACCGTGATGCAACTTTTAGAACATTCCTTTATCATGCTTGTCTTGGGTATTATCCAGTTATCTCTCCTTTCCCTAGTCATATCTTCTAAGATCTTGCTGATGAAGAATAAGACCCTGAAGTTGATGATGATACTCCAGCTCAATAGGGGAGTATTGTGTTCCATCTCTCATTCTTCCTTTTATGACTCATAACTCCATTTATTTCGTTTTATTTGTTGTTTTTAGTGTTGTTCGGTTAATTTTCTTTTATGCTAGTTGTCATTTTGATTCTACTGGGTCTTATTTGTAATGGCTCCTATTATGAAATTTTTGGATGCATGCTGTTCGGTTGTTGTGCAAAGATGCTCTTCATGATGATACTTAGGGCATCTCTTTTTTGCGTACCTTGCTTTCAACCCCAAAAGGATACAAAACCAAGAGTTTCATGTTTGTTATTTGTGCAAAACCTTTGTAGGCTAGTCTCCTGCATGCCCACTAGTTTTGTGTACAAAGAGATCCTGGCAATACATTTTGCAACTAAGCCAAATCACCATTCTCTTGTTTTTGCCCCTTTTGTTGGTTCTCTTTCTTGAGCCATGAAGACATCAAATAAGGTTTTTTTTTTTTTTTTTTTTTTTGGGGGGGGGGGGGGGGGGGAGAACTTTCGCATTATGTTTATCAATGTAATATTTATTATGAGATTGTGTATATGTATGTATGTTAGGCCTTTTAAAAAACAGAAAAAAATAGAAAAGGAAATCTAGGATGACACTCCTCCTTTTTAAGTTAGCCAAAACGTAGCTTGAAGTGGAGCATGATATACTTGTGCTCTCTTTACGTGAAAAGGTTAGCTTGGAAAGTGAGTGTTTTCCCTCAAGTGATTTTTGCTTGTAGTCAAATGCTTGCAGGTGAGAAAAGCTAAAACGAAGGTGAGAATGACACCGAGGCTTGTTCCTAGGCAAGAAAGCATTAAAAAAAAAAAAAAGAAAATTATGGAGGCTTATAAGATGCAAGCCTTAAAGCCTAGCAAAAGTGTAAGTTTGGTAGGAGTAGGGAAAAGTTCCTTTTGTAATCCACGCTAGCAAAAGTGTATGTTTCGGATCCCCTTAGGGTAAATGATTGGCAGCTTAGCTAATTTGGCATGTTTGGGGTGGCTAGTGGAAATGTTGAGCCATGAGCAATTGGAAACTCTTGTGAGGATTCTTAGGGAGTTTGTAGTTTGGCAAGGTATTGGATTGTAAACTCCTTCTGAAAGTTTCTTTTTCTTTGCACTTATCAAACTGGGCATGCATTTTTGGGTTTTGGGTGTTGTTTATGATATTTTCTTGAGGACAAGAAAATGATAAGTTTGGGGGTGTGATTCATGTCATAAAATGCATGAATTTTAGTTTCTATTTGGGCACTTTTACTATAACAAATGGATTTGTGCATGCGTTTTCCTCAAATTTTAGTCATATTTTATTAAATTGAGTTTACTAGAAAGTAATTGTGCTTAAACATTGTTATTTTCTGATTTGGAGTTAATTTGTTGAAATTTGGTAGGTTTTAAGGCTATTTCTACAAAATTTACATCTGATGCACCGACAGAAGAAGTGATATGGTGCACTTGTGAACCCTAAAATTCTAGAAATGGAACCAGTCAAATGATTGAAAGAACACATGTGCAGTAGAAGGAAAAACAGATCTAAGGTTAATTACAAAGGATAAACATGCAAATAAAACAAGTAAAAAGGGGAAGAAGAAATACAACCTTTGTAGACTTGAATCTTCTCCAAAATAGCTCAAATCTCCTCACGAATATTGTAGACCACCACGAGAGTCTTCTCCACTACTCTCCAGCCTTAGAACGGGATGGTGGGATCTGATGAGTGACTAATTTGGAGAGAAAAAAGTTAAGTATTTGAGAGAAAATAATTATGAGATTATCAAATAATCTCATAAATTTCCACTTGGCCAAGAGTTTTAAAATTAAAAAACTCTTCCTTTTAAAGGCCATTTCATGCAAAACATGCAACTTTGAGTTTGATGAGAATTTAACACTAAAAAATCTACTAACTCAAAGTGGGATTAGTGGGGCAAGTGTCTTCAATTGAAGACAACACTTAGCAATGTAAATGTTGACATTTCTCACTCACAATTGTTGGATCTTTCCATTAACTTGGTCAATGGTCAAAGTTTGACTCTAAAAGTTCAAAGTCAACAATTTTGACTTTTTAACTTTCAAAGTCAAAAGTCAACAATTTGACTTTTATTGCATTTTTGACCTAGTCGACAAATTTGATTTATATTGTAATTTTGATCAATTTCATTTAATTTCAAAATTAATTCTAATAATTAAATTTAAAACTAAATTAACATTAAATAATTAATTAAACAATTTAACTAATTTAGTTTTAATATTAAATCCAACACTAATCTCAATCAATATGAATCACTGTTCATAATCTTGATATTTAATTCTTATTTAAATATCTCCTATTTCTCTCTCTTTATGTTTAATTTACAATTAAACATTAGGTTAAATGTAGGCGTATATATTTAATGTTTTGCTCCAAAAAAAAAATTTGAACACTTCAAATTTGTTCGTCATACTGTTCTGAGGTTTAGTCCGATATGAGCTAGTAGGGTGACCTCATGGACCTATAGATGATGGACTCAACGATGCATGATTAACTGGCTAAACTCTTTAACCTAATTAATCATCATTCGTTAACTATCAGGTCACTCCACTAAAGCTCAGTAGTTGCACTCCTCTCACAATAGATTTATTATGTCCACTCGATATTACCATGATTAGTAAGTCAACCCTTCATAGGTTGTTTGTAATAACGGCTGGGTCAAAAGCTGTTTTACCCAAAGATTACATCTTGCTCCTTAAATCCCACCGATCCTCTAATGAACAATTGGTTTGATCCAATCACTAAACTGATCCCCTGGGCCAATGAAAGGGTGGGGCCCCTTGTTCAAGACCCAAAGTCAGCACTTAAGAGAACAACCTCTCTACTATCCTTAAAAGCAGGTAGGAGTGAATTCTGTCTTGCACCTTATGTCCCCAGCTATCTACCTGATCTTACCCTTGAAATGGGAGACTTATTGAGCCAACGCTGTTGAGTCAAGTCTCACCCATGCAAATCTAAGGATAATCCCGAATAAACAGAAGTTCATAGTTAACTCAAAATTAAGGTCAAGTTACCTAGGTCATCGCTTTGAAATAGTATGTCTTAAACAGTAAACAATGTTATAAAGTAAAAGTGACTTATTTCTTGGTTTGTCTTATGCAAACTCATTGCATAGGACGCCTCTGCATCTCATGTCAATACATGAATGAATCAAGATCACTTCATTTGTAGCACTATACAACAAATTATAACAACTACAAAGTGGGCAGCATCCGATAGTATTACCAGAATAAGATACCCAACATTATACGTATACTACAGACTATTTTGGCTATTTACGAACTTGATCCACTTTTGTGTCTCCACATAAAGTTCATGTATTCATATCATAGCCATGCATCTTTAGTTTATTGGATTTAATCTTTACAAGTGCAATTCACATATACAATAATAGTTTTATTGAATAAACGTCAATAACATCTTTATTGATAATAAAATATGTTTAACATTACAAAATGCGAGTTTTAGGACATACAACCCAACAAACTCCCATTTGGACTAAAACTCCAGTGGATTTTACACATATATACAAACATATATACAATGTTGAGCAATGAGAGAATAAATACAATAAACTAGGGCATCAGATACCCAGTATTTCTCCCACTTCCCACTAGGTGACCCTTGAACACTTTAGCCGAGAGGATCACTGTAATATATCAATATACAATGGGCTTCTTAACTGTCAATAAATGGAGAAGACATCTCATACCTACAACCTTTTGTTTCTTGACGCCAATATCAAATATTGGTGGCTTGAGTTTTGACTAACACATGCTATGGGTAGTTTTTTCACACAACCCTCCAATTATATCAAGGCACTCTGAACTCTTGAGAAAGATGCATCTTACTAGTTCTAACAACTTTAGTTACAAGACCAGCTAAATCAACAACACTTGTTGATTTTTTGTAACTTCTATGGAAGCCTTAGCACAATACTAGCTTATCACAAGAATGATGATCTTAAAGGATCTTATTGAAGAGAACCTTGAGCGGAAGTGGGATCGTCCCAATTCCCATTTCTCATAGAATGTAATTTTTACAGAAAAGAAAGAACAATTTATGCATTTATATAAAATACAACATACTTTATTAAAAGGAAATTTAGAGTTTCAGAAACCCTTACCTATGAAGATCTTCATCAAGAATCCATCGATCAGAAACGGACACTACCAAAAAGGTTACCTTGGTATTCTCAGGTAAAGAATCCAGAAGTGGTGGGCTCTGACTATTTCAGAATGAGGGAATAACTAGAGTAGAGAGAAGGATGAGGAATTTTGGTTGATCTATCAGAACCACAACTCTCACAAAATGTTTTTTTCTTTCTACTCTATCACTATCATCAAGAAGACTCTTTCCTATCCAACAATAACATCATCCATTCACTTACGTGAGTGGAGAGAAAAGAGGGGGAGGGAGTTATAACTCCCTCCCTGATTTAAAAATAATCCTTCCCTGATTTAAAAATAAAATTGTTGGAGAGGTGCCAGCACGCAGCGGAAGTGAACAGGATTCATAAGCACTTTAATTCATTAATTTTGGCAGAAAAGTAAGAATTTAATAGGTTTCAAGTACATATCTTTGAAGAACCGTTGAAATCTTGATTTCCAACTGCTAATTCCTCCAAATATTTGTGCAGAGCACCACAAGATCTTCCCTACTATTTTTTTGGTACTCTAGATTGAGTTGTGGGACTCAAAATAAGTTGGAATCAAAAGGAACTTGGAGAATGCTCACTGCAACAACCCAAATAAAGAACATCTTCTTCTACCCTAATGTTTTAGAAAAATTCATTCGGTTGCATCACTTCAACTTCACTCCAATCTCTTCAATATATTGCGGACTATCATGCAAAGAGATTTGCTGCATGGGATGTAGCTCATGCTTGGAGTAATTGAAGGTTGAAGAAGTGGGTTCTTTGTGAGCTATTTTGAAGATGAAGATGAAAAATCTCATTTTTCCTTTTGTGTAATTTTCTATTTGAAAAATTCAAAATTGATTTTAAATCATATTTTATTTCTAAAATAAAAATTTATTAATTTTACAAAGTAAGTTCATAAATTAATTATCTAATAAAATTAATAATTAATTATTTAAACAACTTAATAATTCTAATTAATTTAATATCCAATATTAAATTAATTTTTACACAAATTCATCTTCATATATTTAAATCATATTTAAATATATTCTCCAATTCTATTTGATTCTAATTTGAACGTTTGAAATTAACTTATCACGCTACTCTAGAGCTAATCCATTTTCGAGCTAGTAGGGGGACCTCGTGGACTTATAGATCATGGGCTTCAACGATCTGAGATTAATCGACTAAACTCATTAGACCGATCTAACCCCTATCCGTTAACTAATGGGTCACTCCACTAAAGCCCATAGTCAAACTCCCCTCACTGTAGATATATTATGTCCACTCGATGTAACTATGATTAGTAAGTCAACCCTTCACAGATTGTTTACAATAACGGCTGGGTCAAATCTCTGTTTTACCCCCAAAATTACCTCTTGTTCCTTAACTCCTGAATAAATAGGAGTTCATAGTTAGCTCAGGATTAAAGTCAAGTTACCTAGGTCATCGCTTTGAAATAGTCAATCTTAAACAGTAAAAAACGTTATAAAGTAAGAGTGATTAATTTCGTGGTTCGATCTTATACAAACCCTTTTGCACAAGGACACCCCCACTTCTCATGTCCCAACATGAACGAATTAGGATCACTTTGTTTGTAGCACTTTACAACTCTTTGTAACAACTACAAGCAGGCCACATCCAATAGTGTTACCAGAATAAGGTACCCAATCTTATTCATATACTATAGATCATTTTGACTATTTACTCGAACCTGATCCACCTTTATGTCTCCACATAAAGTTCAAGTACTCATCCAATATTCAAGGGATTTTAAGGTTTATTGGATTTTTATTCAAGCAATGAATCTATTCAATAACACCTTTCTTGAATTTTTAGAATAAGTTCCATTGTTTACATACCACGAGTTTTAGGGCATAAAACCAACAAACTCCCACTTGGACTAAAACTCCAGTGGTAACTTATATATCCGATATATAAGACTGAGTTTCTGAGTTTTATAGAGAAATACAATAAACTAGGGCATCCCATACCCATCTTTTACCATTCGGTATCCCATACCTGATATTTCTCCCACTTGCCCTAGGTTATCTGGTATTCCTAGTCCTACTAGGTAATTCTCAAACACTTTAGCCGAGAGAATTATTGTAAACATGTGAGTATACAATAGGCTTTTGAATAAAACTATATGGGGATTGCATCTTAATAATGGCCAGGAAACACACTTTCCTCCCACTACATTGAGGTACTTTTAACTCTTTGAGTAAGATGCATCTGACCTATCTTTAATAACTCTTTGTTAACAGTCAGATCTAGAGATCTTTAAACTTTCTATACATTGATCTAACCATTTAAAATATCTGAATATTTACAAATGGCTTTTAACAATTTGATTCTTAACAGAGGTTGCTAGAACAAACATAATTGTTTGAAAATAAATATTTCATTTATCATAAAAAAAATATACAATTTGTTCTTTACAAGCTTTACATTAACAGTAAAAACAAATAGCAATTTCTCCCACTGGATGAGTTGAGCAAATGGTCCTAAGGTCTAGTTAGCTTGGTTACCTTTCTCTGCTCTCTTCTTGGCAAGATATTGAGGCAGTTTCTCCTCCAGTGCCCTTCTTCGTTGCAGTGGAAACATTTCTCCTTATCTGCAACGTTATCCTTGCCTTTCTTTTCAGCAGGCTTCTTCTTCCCTTTCCTTTTTCCCTCCTTCACATGAATACTCTTACTCTTTGAAGAGGAGGCAACATCAGGCTTGGAGGATGTTCCTCTTTACTCGGCAGTAGTAACATTTACTTCTGACTCCAGACCCTTTGTTCTCAACATTGTCTGGTAATCCTGTAGCTCATTCAGCAGAGTAGTCAAGCTGTATTCAATTTTATTCATCAATGCATTCGTACAGAATTGCAGAAAACTCTTCTGAAAAGATTCTAGAATAAAACAACTTGGCTTCTCTCATCCATGATATCACCATTTACCTTTGCCACATTAAAGTGGACCATCATGTCCAGGACATGTTCACGAACACTAGTCCCCTCTTTCATGCGATTGTTATAAACGTACTTAATGGCATCATGCCTCAGAGTGAAGGACGGTTGTCCAAACATCCCTCGTAGAGATTCCATAATCTCATTAGCAGTACTCATATTCTCATGTTTTTCCGCCAACACATCAGATAAGCTGGCGAGGATATAAGCACGGGCTTTATCATTAGCCCTGACCCATCTATCATACACATCCCAAACATTTTGGTTTGTGTTAGAGCTAGGAATGGGAGGAAAATTCTCAGTTAAGACAAACCGCAAATCATCTATCATAAGTATCGTGTTCAAATTTGATTTCTAGATTACGTAATTATCCCCGATAAGTTTATCTGATGCCGAAACTTGTATTATTGAACTTTTCCATTATGAAATTAAATCCAATCAAGTTTTAGCAATTTTAATAATGTATACAAGATTATTCTTTTGCAATGATACTACATCAAGACATTCTTGACTAAATACTATCTCCAGAATAACTCATATTTCGATAGTCATTTAGGTACCGCTTTTGGTCAGAAATTATTAACACTTAATAATTTTGTAAGTGTAGACCCACCATTTTTGGATCTTACTGAATAGTATGAGTATGCCTCCGAAATAGAAGAAAATACCCAAGATGGAACTATAAGACCATATTCATTTTACTGAAGCCTGGGTTGTTCCGAATCCTATGTTACAACCCTTCGAGGGGATTGTCGTGGTTAATGACTAGCTAGTGCCGCCTAAAAACGACGGCAGGCGCAACATAGGAATGTCGCGTGGTTCAGACTAATGGAGGAGACCATAGGATATGTTGACACATTTCCTTCACCCACTTACTATGAACTACTTCCCCTGTTCACCTTGGTATTGATGCATACATCCATTTTTCGTAGGGAGGTCACTTCTAGGGTGACACGAAGCGTCATATGAATCTCACGGCGTGAACTATGTGGAGACGTGGTAGTTGAAATCATACACTTGATTTCTGTTTGAACAACTTCCCCTTATTCACCAGAGTCTAAATTTAAGCTAAAAAATACTTTTCAAAGGGAGGTCACTTCCAGGATGATACGAAGCAGCACTTAAATTCAGACTGAGAACTCTTAGGGACGCGAGAGCTAGGAATAACATATCGTGTATGTTATTACTCTCCTACTGAAGTTTTCTAATAACTCTATCATATAGAAGTTATTGACTACCACTGAAGTGTTCTAATTTTTTGGGTAAACTTATACTTAGGTTATTTTCCGGCTAATAAAAACAACCTTAAGTCTATGTGGTTTATCCAAGTATAACTCTTATAACTTTAAACCTACGATGTCTAGGTGATAAACCCTTTTATTACCTCACATCGCTCACGAATACTCATAAAATCGGTTATCAACGCTCAATTATTCGGCCATAATCCCTAGGTAGGAGGTGTTTCTGGACTGTCAACTTAAATACCCCTAGCCTTCGACAGGATTATATATCGGTTGAGTTTGTAACCCTAGTTTTACAAATTTAACGATCTATTTTAACTAATTAAAATAAGTGGTTAACCTACGTGAGCATGCATCTGTTCTTTGTTATGGATTTTAAATGTCTAACCCAATTTTATAAAAACTTATAAAACTATAGACATACTAAACATCCACAACGTACAGGCATCCAATATCTAATATAACACTTATATTAAATACAAGAAACTCTAACATGCATACTATATATTATAACAAATTATAACATACTTTCAATGCATGTCGCATGCTCCCAGTGGGATTTTAAATCTAAATGGATACTGTATGCACATACAAGATTTATTTAATTATAACATACATCCAATACATAAATAATTAAACACAGACTGGTATGGTTTCAGTTTTGGTAAAAACAAGCAAACAAATGCCTAACTCTTAAAAAACAGCTTCAACACCACTTGAACCACTCCAAACCATTTGAACCGGACCTAAACCGTCTAAATGGACCAGTAGATCTTGAACCGGACTAGCCAAAACCCATTTGAGGCTGAATCGGACCAAACCTCAAGAGAACTGGTCAAACTGGCTTCTTATGCTCTCGTTCACTATCTCACTAAGGCTGATCGTTTAGCAATGACAACCATCATCATGCATTTGGTTGATCGTTTAGCAACCAACGCATATCGTTTAACAAAGCTACATGATCATGTAGTGTTTTCCTTATGTCGTATAGTGTCATTGTCTAGTGCCGGAGGACGCTACACGATCACTTAGTGTCTAACACTATTGCACAACTCCATCATTTAGCACGGGCATTTACTACACGATTGCTAAGTGCCATCGTTTAGCACCGCATCTTAATCGTTTAGCACGTGCACAAGGTAAGCGATCACTTAGTGCTATCACATGGCTCTTGACGTATCGCCCAGCTGCCGCACATAGGTCAACGATCGCTTAGCTGCTACACATAGGTAAATGATCTCTTAATGCTATCGCTTAGCATTTCAATGCATTGTTTAGCTCCCAATCAAAGGTAAATGATCATGGTAAGCGATCATGTAGCACTATCTATCGTATAACTCTTCACCGCATCGCTTAGCTCCCAACCGAAGCTACACGATCGTGTAGTGCTATCGTATAGCAATACAATGCATCGCTTAGCTCTGTAGGTACATGATCGTCTAGCACATAACACGCAAACGATCAACGCCCGAAGCTACATGATCGTTTAGCTTTTCTTCACATCGTCTAATGCATGAAGCTAAACGATCGTTTAGCTACTGAAGCTCAACGACAATATGAATAGAGGCTGATTTTCTGGAATCTACAACTCGACCTCTTTGTTTGTTTCTTTGAATTACAGCTTAATTTCAACTCTAATAACTCCAAATAAATTACAGACTCTTGAGAAGACATATAAGCTCATCAAACAAGAGGCAATTGCAAATTTAAACGAGAAATTAAAGAGAAACTAAAGGCCAAAACTCAGAAAACCATATGAGTACAACAGTTTCATATTTTCATATAAAACACCCACCAAACCAAAATTAATCTGAATTTAATGCTTATATAATGCTTTGATACGAATTGTTGGAGAGGTACCAGCATGTAACGGAAGCGAACAGGATCCATAAGCACTTTAATTCATTAATTTGGCAGAAAAGTAAACATACTTAAACTTATTTTGATGGGTTTCAAGAACATACCTTTGAAGAACAGTTGAAATCTTGATTTCCAACAGCTAATTCCTCCAATCTTTGTGCAGACCACCACAAGATCTTCCCTACTAGTTTCTTGGTGCTCTATATTGAGTTGTGGGACTCAAAATAAGCTGGAATCAAAGGGAACATGGAGAATGCTCACTACAACAACCCAAATGAAGAACATCTTCTTCTACCCGAATTTTTCAGAAAAATTCATTCGGTTGCATCACTTCAACTTCACTCCTATCTCTTCAATATATTGCAGATTATCATGCAAAGAGATTTGCTGCATGGGATGCAGCTCATGCTTGGAGTAATTGAAGGTTGAAGAAGTGGGTTCTTTATGCTACTTTGAAGATGAAAATGAAAAATCTCATTTTTCCTTTTGTGTAATTTTCTATTTCCAAAATTCAAAATTGATTTTAAATCATATTTTATTTCTAAAATAAAAATTTATTAATTTTACAAATTAATTTCATAAAATTAAACTCTTTAATTAAATTATTCACCATCTGTTAACTGTCGAGCACTCCACTAAAGACCGACAGCTACACTCTTGGCACTACAAATATATTTCTCTGTCCATTGGATATGACCAATCAACAGTACGATGACCGTTCACAAATTGCTCGTAAGTACAGCTAGGCCAAAATTACCATTTTGTCCCTGTAGTTAAATCTAACTCCTTAAGTACCACGGATCCCTCTAATGAACAATAGATCATAGTACACCTATGACTAAACCTCTCTCGGGCCAGGAGAGGGTGTGGCACTACATTGTTCAAGTCCCGGAAATAGCCATTAAGGGAGAAATTTATGTACTTACCCCAACCTCACGGAAGGAGCGAATTCCTTCTTATGTAGCTGTGTTTCTAGCTCCCCAATCAAACGAATCCCCAAAATGGTAGGCTTATTGAGCCGACGATCTGGTCACTCTCACGCATACAAATCAAAGGACCACCCTTATAGGCAGGAGTTGATAACTCACTAAGTATTCAGGCCATGTTACCTATGGTCATTCTGGTGAAATGTAAGTCTTTATTACGAACGACGTTATATAATGAGACTAAACATTTCATGGTTCGGTCTTATACAAACTCCTTTGTATAGAATATCCCCGCTCACATGTTTATACATGAATGATCAGGATCAAATCATTTGTAGCACTTTACAACAATTATAACACCTACAAAGTGGGTCATACTCGTAGTGTCACAAGGATAAGGTACCTAGCCTTAGCCATCTACTACAGACCATTTAGGTTATCATTTAAACACGATCCACCTGTATGTCTCTACAAAGATGTTTAAGTTACAAGATTACCTTGGATGTTAGTTTATTGATTTTTGGTTAACTCTAAAAAATGGAATAAAATATCATATATTTTATTAAATAAATAATGAGTTTGTTCAAAACATTTATAAACTATAGGACCCTTAGAGATTTAGGGCATCAACCCTAACAATCTCCCACTTGAGTTAAAGCTAGTGGGGTGTACAATATAGTCAAAATACAAAATACACAAATAATAAACTAGGGCATAACATGTACCTAGTACAAATCTCCCACTTGCCCTAGTTTAAACGTGGCCTGTCCCATAGACCCATACTCTGCAGGTGACCCTTAAACACCTTTGTCGTGATGGCCTTTGTAAATAGATCAGTAACGTTGTACTCCGAAGCTATCTGCATGACGACCACATCTTCTGGATGCACAATTTCTCGGTTCCCGCGCTTGTGACTCCTAGGCTCTCAGGAATTAGCCACAACACCACTATTATCACAATAAAGTGTGATGAGCCTTTGACATGTATGGAATGACTACCAGATCAGTCAAGAATTTCTTGTGCCAAACAGCTACCTTAGCAACTTCACAAGCTGCTACATACTCAGACTCTAAGGTGGAGCCAGCGATGTACCCTTGCTTGGTGCTTCTCCATACTACTGCATCTTCGTTAAGAGTGAACACTAATCCTGATGTGCTAGAATCCTTATGAGTCTGAAAATTAGAGTCCGTGTATCCCGTAAGGATCAAATCCTTAGAACCATACATGAGCATGTAGTCCCTCGTTCTTCATAAATACTTGAGGATGTTTTTAACGGTGGTCCAGTGATCTAATCCTGGATTAGATTGATATCAACTGGCTATCCCTACTACATAGTAGATGTCAGGTCTAGTACATAACATCGCATACATTAGGCTGCCCACAGCCGATGCATGGGGGATCCATCCCATTTCCTCAACCTCTTGAGGTGTCTTAGGACACTGTTTCTTAGACAATGTAACTCCTTGCTTGCAAGGCAATAAGCCCCTCTTTGAGTCCTGCATCGAATATTTGACAAGCATTTTGTCAATATATGACACTTGAGATAGAGCTAGCATTTTGTTCTTTCGATTTCTAAAGATTTGAATACCCTGAACAAACCGAGCCTCTCCCAAATCTTTAATCTGAAATTGGGTCACTAGCCAGTTCTTAACTTTAGTCAGTAAACCTACATCATTCCCAATGAGTAGGATATCAGCTACATATATATTAGAAAAACTACTAAACTATTGATGATCTTCTTGTATACACAAGGCTCATCAATGTTTTGATCAAAGCCATAAGATTTGATCGTAATATCAAACCTTATGTTCCAAGATCATGAAGCTTGTTTCAGTTCATAAATAGACCGATTAAGCTTGCAAACTTTTTGCTCTTGACCTTGGGTTATGAATCCCTCGGGTTGCTCCATGTAAATAGTCTCTTCAAGATTGCCATTCAGAAAACCAGTCTTGATGTCCATTTTTCAAATCTTATAGTCATAATATGAGGCAACGGACATGAGTATTTCTAATAGATTTAAGCATAGCAGTAGCTGAGAAAGTCTCCTCAAAGTCAACTCCCTCAATCTCGGTATAACCCTTTGCCACTAATCTAGTCTTGAAGGCTTGCACCTTCCTATCAGCACCCCGTTTGCTCTTGTAGATCCATTTACAAACTATAGGTTTAACACCATCAAGTTGATCCACAAGATCCCATACAAAATTGAAGTACATAGACTCCATTTCGAGATCCATCACTTTGATCCATTTATCTTTGTCAATATTCTCCATTACCTTCTTGTAAGACAATGGATCCTCAACTTCACCATCAGCTACCATAGCAAGGATTTCTGTTAAACCCTTATAGCGAACATATAGGTTCGCAACCTTCCCACTACGTCGAGGTTCCCTCAATACTTGAGGTGGATTTAACCTACTGGATGATCCTACTTCAACAAATCTTGTTGAGGCACTAGGGTCTTCAACAACTCTTATTGAAGATTCAGTAGTTTCTTTGGAAATTTCATTCAACACAATCTTACTTTGGGGCTTGTGCTCCCTTATGTGGTCTTCTTCAAGAAAAGTAGCATTTGTTGATACGAACACTTTCTTTTTCTTTAGTATCAAAGAAGTAACCACCTCTCGTTCCTTTGAGGTAGCCTACAAATAGGCACAATTTTGAACGTGGTTCCAATTTTGTAGGATTAGCCTCAAACACGTGTGCTGGGCAACCCTAGATTCTGAAATGGCATAAACTAGCTTTATGACCATTCCATAATTCCAAAGGTTTTCTTGTTGGGAATGGTGTCCTAGATCTCTTGGTAGTCTCGTAGTTTGTAGACTATGTGAACATATTGTTATTAATAAAATAAGTGTTATTTTGTAATCATTTACTCAATCTAATAAACTAAGATTCGAGGTTTTTTTATGTAACTTAAGCATGTATGTGGAGACATACAAGTGGATCGTGTCTTAAGTAATAACCTAAATGGTCTATGGTATATGGATAAAGGAGGGATATCTTATCCTGGCGACATTATGGATACAACCCACTTTGTAGATGTTACAAGTCTTGTAAAGTGCTACAAATGATCAGATCCTAATCATTAATGTGGAGACATACGAGCGGGGGTATCCTATACAAAGAGTTTGTATAAGACCAGACCACGGAATGATTAGTCTCTTTATATAACACCATTGATAATTGAGACTTACATTTCACTAGGATGACCGTAGTTGACATGACCTTAATCCTGAGTGAGTTGGGAACTCCTACTCATGAGGGCAGTCCTTTGATTTGTATGGGTGAGAGTGGCCAGATTGTCAACTCAACAAGCCTACCATTTTGGGGATTTGTCTGATTGGGGAGCTGGAAACTCAGCTACACAAGATGAAATTCACTCCTTCCCCGAAGCAGGGGTAAGTAGATAAATTACTCCCTTAAGGGTTAATTTAGGGTCTTGAACATAGTGGCCACACCTTCTCTTTGGAAGAGAGAAATCAGTGGTACTTAAGGAGTTAGATGTAACTACAGGGGTAAAATTATAAATTGGCCTAGCTGTACATACGAGCGATTTGTGAAGGGTCATCGCACTGTTGATTGGTTATATGGACACAAAAATATATCTGCAGTGCGAAGAGTGCAACAGTTGGTCTTTAGTGAAATGTCCGACAATTAATGGATGGTGGATATCGTGATTAAAGAGTTTAGGCAGTTATTTACATACTGTTAGAGCTTAAGCTACAGGTCCATAAGGTCCCCTTGGTAGCTTAATGGGTTCAAGTTGAGAATAAGATTTTGGGTTAATTTGTAGTATTCAAATTAACAAGAGGAAATTTGATTATATATGATATAATTAAATTGATTTAATTATATGTGATATAATTGATATGATGTATTTGATACATTATTTGATTGGAGGAATTAATATAAATATGATTTAGATTAAATTCCATAAAGGAAAAAAAGAACTATGGTTTATATGTTGCATATGATGCAATATTAAAACTATAGGTTATAAATATAATATGATAAGTTAGTTATTGTATTTATTTATAATATATTAATTATGAGATAATTAATATTATTTTTCTCCAATAACTTACTTGAGTGGGAGGTTATTGACGGTTCATGGCTAACTGTTGGATAAAGATGAAAATAGTTTTCATTTTTTCATAACCACGCGCAAAAAGGCATAAGATGTACGATAGCTTGTTGAGAGAGTAAACGATCGATCGAGTTTTTCTATATGATTGTTATTCACTTGCTAAACGATTGAGTACTCAAGTCTATACGATAGGCTTATTCCTTCTGTCGCCTACTCGATCGTTTACTCGATCGTCTAGTTCTTCCATCCCTCTACCCAAATCAATACAGAGCTTACACCTCCTGGATTCTCATAAGAGAATACCAAGGTATCCTTATGGTAATGTCAAGTTTCTGTTCAAGGGTCGAGGATCGATTTTTCCTTGGTTGTGATTGAGGATTTGCCAGTTTGTGCAGTTTGTTGGTTTGATCATTGCGTTCGTGTTGTTGGATGCATTGGTGTTTGATTTAGGGAAATACTAGAAGAAAAGGGTTCTTCAAAGGTATTTTACTTGATCCCTTTGTGTTTATTCTTTGAAGCATGTTGTAATTTTATCCTTGATGCATAATTGTTCTGTTTAATTGTAAATGTTCATGTTCTTTCAAAATGGGATTTGGAACGATCTGCTTCCACTTAATGGTTCTCTACATTTAAAGTTCCTTCGATTCTAGCAATACTCTTGGATGGAACGTAATTCAGTATGTACACTGCAGTCTCTACTGCATAACCCCAAAGTGGTAGGTTTGATTCGGCGATCTGGCCACTTGCACCCATGCAAATCAAAGGATCGCCCTCATATGCAGGAGTTCACAACTCACTCAGGATTAAGGTCATGTTACCTATGGTCATCATAGTGAAATGAAAGTCTCAATTATGAACGATGTTATATAACGAGACTAAACATTTCATGGTTCGGTCTTATACAAACGCTTTTGTATAGAGTATTTCTGCTTGCATGTCTAATATATGAATAATCAAGATCAGATCATTTGTAGCACTTTACAACATTTGTAACACCTACAAAGCGAGCCACACTCGTAGTGTCGCCAGAATAAGGTATCCTTCCTTTATCCATATACTATAGACCATTTAGGTTATCACTTAAAGCACGATCCATTTATGTCTCCACATATATGCTTAAGTTACAATGATTACCAGGGATCTTAGTTTATTGGTTTGTGGTTAATGCAACTAAAATATCTCATATTTCATAGATTGAAGTGAATAAAATATCTCATATTATAAATCACAAAGTGTTTGTTCATACATGTGTTTACAAATTGCAAGACCCTACGAGATTTAGGGCATCAACCCCAACAATCTCCTATTTTTCCTAAAGCTAATGGGGTGTACATTGTACAAGATAATCACATTACAAGTACACAAAACAATAACTAGGGCACAAACAACGTACAACATCTCCCACTTGCCCTAGTCCAACCGTGATTAGTTCCTGATAACTTGTAGAAATACAAGTTATTTATGGTGTTTTATTTAGATTATGTGGAAAAAAGAAGGAAAAGTTGCATCGACAGTATAGAAATTGGCTTAGAAATACAAAAATTGTAAAGTGTGGTGAACACACCCACTAACCCCATTGCGATGGCAAAATGGAATGTCCAAGTCTTTGTTTTGCAGGAAATTGGTCACCGGATGCGATAACCGCTCGAGGAAAAAAATGAACAATGCATCTACACAACATGCGATAATCGATCAAGAATGAAAAAGATCAACGCAATTGCAGTGCATGCGACGATCGATCATGGATTCAAGCGATCAACGCATTTCCACCGCATGCGGCAATTGATAAGAGATCAAAACAATTACACCGCATGTGGCGATTGATCGAGAATGTGAAGAGCAATGCATTCGCAAGACTTCTGACATGTGTACAACTTTGCTGTTGTACGATTCTGACAAATTGATCGTGGAGCAGAGCGGACATTTCCATTATGCCATGGCAGGAATTATAAGATTTTCAAAGTGGACCACTAATACAGAAGGAAGCAAGGTCTATAAATAGCTTCCTCAAATTCAGTGTTAAGGAGGTTGGTCTGAAGAGAAAATCTAGAGAAAATCCAGGAGAACAACGAGACAAGACTGAAAGGTAAGTCTCCGAGCAAGAAATTATTTACATTCCCGAAGAAGAAGCTCTATGCGAGAGGTCACTTCTACCTGGAAAGCAAGCCTGAGAGGGAAGTTTCCACTCCATTTCATCCACACGCCAGCAAGCACAACGTCTCCGATCGGGATTTGTGTCAAGACATTGACACTCTTTCTATATTTGTTCTTATTTTTCCATTCATCTATTGTGTTCATCTATCTTTAATCTTTCATTCACAATTTGTATCAAAAGCTGATCTTAGATTTAATATCATTTTCGTAATCATTATCATCTCTCTGTTCTTTTCCACACATTCATCATCCATTTTCTCCATCAGTGTCACTAATCCCCTGGGTAAAGGGGAAGGATTAAGCGAGTGAGTTAATCCTTGTTAAGGAAATTGGCTAAGTTTAGCTAAAGCATGCTCGACGACATCTTCACTTCTGAGAGCAGAAGTGAAGATGTTATTACGCCTATCGATAGAAGGTTGAAAGAATGCGTTAACTAAAGTGAGAAGTATTTTCGGAGATGGAAACAACCTTGCATTCACCACGTACATCCCCGTTTCACCATAGACGTATGGGAATGCGGCCGATCACTGAAAGGTGTAAGCCAAGGGAAAGTGGAACCTGAGTTGCATCCTCAATAAGATTGACAAACTTGCGATGTTCTTTCCCTTAACCCATTCTCTTTTGATTCATTCACAAGACTTGCCACCACATTCATTAGACTCTTTTGCACAACTTCATAGCCAGTCCTCACCTTGTATCATTAATATTTTAGTTATTTACTTATCATTGCAATTTACTTTACAACACTTTATTTTACTATCACAATTTACTTTCACCGCAATTTACTTTTTTGCAACCAAATTCATTATTCTTTATTTAAACCGGTCGCATTTACCACATTAGTATCACATTTAAATAACAACAATCCCCGTGTTCAACCTCAGGTCAATCTGAGAAACTTGCGTTGGAATTATACTTGGTTCCAGCGTAAGAAAACTTGTGACATGCACTACACGAACGCATACTATGAATGCATATCATTATCATTGCATACATTTAGAACGTAGTATAGCTTTATCTTTATCGCAAAGCAACTTGAGCGCATAGAGTCATCAACATTCATTCATTCATTTAAATCATTTCAAGTTTTTGGCGATAGATATAAGATATAGATATAGATAAAGAAAGAAGATAAACAATTTCGTCTATCAGTTCCATAGATCCATACTCTGCAGGTGACCCTTAAACAGTGTAGCCATGATAGCCTTTGTAAACAGATCAGCAACGTTGTGCTCCAAAGTTATCTTCATGACAATCACCTCCCCTTGATGCACAATCTCTTGGATGAGATGGTATTTCCGCTCTATGTGCTTGCCGCACTTAGACTCTGAGGCTCACGGGAGTTCATCACAGCACCACTATTATCACAATAAAGGGTGATGGGCCTAGACATGTCAGGAACAACTTCTAGATTAGTTAAAAACTTCCTGAGCCAAACGTCCTCATTAGAAGCTTCACAAGCTATTACATACTCGACCTCTATGGTGGAATCAGTGATGCACCCTTGCTTGGTGCTTCGCCATACTCCTTCATTAAAAGTGAACACTAACCCTGAAGTGGATTTCTGAAAATCCTCATCAGTTTGAAAATTAGAGTTCGTGTATCCTATAAGCATCAAATCCTTAAAACCATACACAAGCATGTAGTCTCTTGTTCTCCGAAGATACTTGAGGATGTTCTTGACGGTTGTCCAATGACCCTATCTTGGATTAGACTGATATCTACTGACTATCCTCACAATGTAGCAAATGTTAGGTCTAGTACATAACATCGCGTACATCAAATTGCCAATGGCAGATGCATAGGGTACCCATCTCATTTCCTTAACCTCTTGAGGTATCTTTGGAAATTGTTCCTTAGACAATGTAACTACATGTCGAAAAGGCAATAGGCCCCTCTTGGTGTTTTCCATTGAGTACTTGATCAACACCTTGTCAATGTACGATGCCTGAGATAGTGCTAGCATTTTGTTCTTTAGATCTTGAAAGATTTGAATCCCAAGAACAAACTGAGCCTCTCCCAAATCTTTCATGTGGAATTGGGTAACTAGCCAGTTCTTAACTAAAGACAGTAAACCTACATCATTCCCAATGAGTAGGATATCATCTACATACAACACTAGGAAAACTACTAAATCGTTGATGATTTTCTTGTAGACACAAGGCTCATCAAGTTTTGGTCAAAGCCATATGATTTGATCGCAGTATCAAACTTAGGTTTCAAGATCAAGATGCCTATTTCAGTCCATAAATGGACCGATTTAGCTTGCAAACCTTTTGCTTTTAACCTTGGGCTATGAATCCCTCGGGTTGCACCATATAAATGGTCTCCTCAAGGTTGCCATTCAGAAAAGCAGTCTTGACATCCATTTGCCATGTCTCATAGTCATAATATGAGGCAATGGATAGGAGGATGCAGATAGACTTCAGCATGGTAACAGGCGAGAAAGACTTCTCATAGTCAACTCCCTCATCCTAGGTATAACCCTTTGCCACCAGTATAGCCTTGAAGGTTTTCACTTTCCCATCAGTACCTCGTTTGCTCTTGTAGATCCATTTACAACCTATAGGTGTAACCCCATCAAGTTGATCTACAAGATCCCAAATTAAGTTGAAGTACATAGACTCCAACTCAAAATCCATGGCTTTGACCCATTCATCTCGGTCAACATCTTTCATTGCCTTCTTGTAAGACAACGGGTCTTCAACCTTGCCATCAGCTACCATAGCTAGGATTTCAGTTAAACACATATAACGAATAGAAGGGTTCATAACCCTTCCACTATGTCGAGGTTCTCTCAACACTTGAGGTGGATTTGACCTACTAGATGAACTCACATTAACAACTCTTGTTGAGGTAGCAGGCTCTTCAACAACTCTTATTGATGTTTCAGTAGTTTCTTTAGAAAGCTCATTCAACACGATTTTGTTTCTTGGACTGTGCTCCCTTATATGATCCTCCTCAAGAAAAGTAGAGTTTTTCGATACAAACACTTTGTTTTCATTATGATCATAAAAGTTACCCCCTCATGTCCCTTTGGGGTAGCCTACAAATAGGCACAACCTCGAATGTGGTTCCAGTTTCTTAGTATTAGTTTCAAGCATATGTGCTAGGCAACCCTAGATGTAGAAGTGATGTAAACTAGCTTTACACCCGTTTCACAACTCCAAAGGTATTCTGGAAACATTCTTAGAGGGAACACAGTTGAGGATATAAGCTGCAGTCTCTACTGCAAAACCCCAAAATGAGTCCGTTAAGGAAGCGTAATAGATCATCGATGGAACCATGTCCAACAGGTTTCTATTTCTCCTTTTCGATATATCATTCTGCTGAGTTGTACCGGGTGTTGAGAGTTAGGAAACTATTCCATGTTCTATCAAATAGTTCAAGAACTCAGAATCCAAAAACACTTCACCCCGATCAGATCGAAGTGCTTTAATCGTTTTACTTAATGCATTTTCAACTTCATCCTTGAACTCTTTGAACTTTTCAAAGGACTCAGACTTATGTTGCATTAAATAAACGTACCCATACCTTGAATAATCATCAGTAAAAGTGATGAAGTATTCATAACCTCCCCTAGCTCACACATTCATCGAACCACAAAGGTTTGAATGCAATAACTCTAGGGGCTCTTTGGCCCTATAACCTTTTCCAGTAAATGGTCTTTTAGTCATTTTACCTTCAAGGCATGACTCACACACAAGTAAAGAATTTTCTTCTAACTTGCTTAGAAGTCCATTCTTCACCAACCTCTCAATTCTTTTGAGATTAATGTGCCCTAAACGAAGGTGCCAAAGTTGGGCCTTTTCTTTAGGAGAAACTTTAAGTCATTTGTTTTGAGTTACGACAGTTTTAAACATCTCTATGTTATGGAGGGAGTTTGTTGCTAACAGCCTTAACACATAAAATTTTTTTTTCTAGTTGAGCTGAACATATATCAACACCATCTTTCGAAATAAACACTTTATTTACTGAAAAGTTTAAGGTGTAATTACATTCAAGCAACAAATTTACAGAAATTAAGTTCCTTTTTAAATCGGGAACTACATATACATCATTCAAATGATAAACCTATTCTGTGAAGTCAATTGGAGGCTTCCCACTACCACAGTTGAGACGACGTGCCTAGTGCCAACTCACATCGTCATCTCACCAATCTCAAGCTGCCGCTAGGAACTAATTCCCTAAAATGAAAAATAAACATGGTTAGTGGCCTCAGAGTCTATAATCCAAGCAGAATCATCATTCTCCACTAAAAACGTCTTCAAAACCAGTAACTCATATTTACCTTGTTTTGCCTTCTTCTTTTCCTTCAAATAACGAGAATAGTTTCGCTTCCAGTGCCCATCTTGGTTATAGTGGAAACACTTTCCCTTGTCAACCGACGCTGGTCGCCTACCTGCGGAGCGACAAGTTGTGGGTTAGCAGGAGCCTTCCGTTTCCTCTTACTACCATTCTTCTTCTTCCACTTGCTGGTGCCGGAAGAAGAAGGTGTAGACTTTGTTCTAGAGTTATAACCTCGGTGGAACTTTTTGGATGATGAAGCAACATTTTCCTTACTAGCCTTTTCTCTTTACTTTTCAGCAAGGATTGGAATGGCTGCAACTTATTGAGTAAAGTTGTAAGGTTGTAATCAACTTTGTTCAGGTTACGAAGTCACTTAGCTCGACGTTAGGAGAGTCAAGTCAAGGGGGAACACCATACCTACATAGTAGAAGATATGCTTGACATAACATTCTCGGCTGCCTCCGGTTCGGTAGGAAAGAAGGCTGTAGCCAGTGACTAGTTCCGCTATGGAGCTACGGGGTTTGCTATGACTTTTTGACTACCGTCCGACCATGACTGAGGCTTTTGCTTCTATTAAATATATAATGACGAAAGCTAATTTTGGTTGGTTAATCCGAGGTAATCAAAAAAGGAAAGAAGATGAGTTCTGTGAAAATGTGGTGGCAGGAGCAGGATCGGTCAAATCGTCTGGGAATGACTGATTAAACAACCTATATGTCAAATTCAAGGGTTCTCTAAAAGCCCCCTTGAATACATTTGATTTCTTTTTTACCGACAAAAACTCTTTCTGCTCGAAAATAAATATACATATATATATTTATTTTTTATTTCATTTTCGAACATGGGTTTTTTTAGTCCAAGTGTATCTTGTTTTTACTACGAATTATTTTCCTTGGTTAACAACAGTTGTAGTTTTTCCAATATTTGCAGGTTTATTACTTTTCTTTTTCCCTACTATTTCACCTTCTGTTTCCCTTTTGACTGTTGGATCTTTCAATGCGGGCACTACTAACCAAGCCAAGCCTAGTTCTCGCCGATAGGCGCGAAAGGCGTGGTCCAAGAGAAGAAGATGACAGCAATAGTGCAACAGCGTTGCTAACAAAGTGAAGGAAGCTTTTTGGTAACAACTCCAGAATAATGCTAAATTGACCGGCCTCATCAATGCTCGACACGTTCATCTCCGCCACATTAAAGTGGACCATCATGTTCAGAACATGTTCACGGACAGAGGTTCCCTTCTTCATTTTGGAGTTGAAGATGAACTTAAGAACGTCGTGCATGAGCTGCGTGGACAGTTGTCTGAACATTCCCCTCAGGGACTCCATGATCTCGCATGTAGTGATCATGGGCTCATGTTTCTTTGCCAAAATGTCATTAAGGCTGGCCAAGATATACGCTCGGGCCTTCTCGTTCGCCCATGTCCATTTCTCGTACGTTTGTCAAATATTTTGAGCAGCGTTGGGAGGTGGAATAGGAGGATAGTTCTCCATAAGGACGAACCTAAGGTCATCGATGATAAGTATCATGTTTATCGTGTTTTTCCAACTAGCATAGTTTTCACCAGTCAGTTTATCGACAGCTAAAAGTGCAAGAGTAGTGGTAGCCATATTATAAAAGTTGCTGAAAAAAGAACAAACTTAATGAGTCTACTTGCATTACCACTTTTAACACCAATTAATTTTTAGCAAAATAGTTCTATTGTACCCTAAGTGACATCTATTTTGTAATGATGCCCTAGTGAGGCAGGACAAAAGTCACTGTTGGGATGATCAAGTGCCTCTTCATTGGGATGAGACAATCTCAACCATTAGACGGAAACAACTCCTTGTAATTGACTCTAACAGTCACCATTGTTTGTTCCAGAATTTGTTAACTTCCTTAACAATTTCATGTAAGTGTAACCCCTCATTTTAGGCCCTAGAGTCCCACTCTAATGTGCCCACCATAGGGAAAAAGCAAATTAGGACAAGAGACTAAAGCAACCCTATCCATTTCTGAAGATCAGATACAGACTCGTGCAAATACAACCATCCTTTAGGGGGACATTTGTAACATCCCGAATTTCAAGAAAATTTAAGTTAATTATCTAAAATTATTGAGTATAAATTTCCCTTTCATTTGAAAAATTGGAGTTAAATTGAAATAATTGAAAAAATTTTATTGGTTAAATTGAATTTAATTGATTAGATATTCGAACTGATTATCTTGAAAATATTGAATTTTGCTTCCATTTGATTTTGGATTTTAGGGCAAACTTAAAAAAAAAAAAATTAAAAGAGATAATTAATTTCATGGGGTTTTGAATTGATTTAAATATTTGGAAGGATTTAATTTGTATCAAATCGATGGATCTTATGCCCTTTAATTTTGGTTTTTGAAGCCTAAATTAAGATAATTTGAAAAGTTAATTGATTTCTAAATTTAATAGAATCTTTGGAGATTTTTGGAGATATTGTGATAAAATATTTTATTCATCTTTTCAAAATTTGGAAAAAATAAAAGAATTGAGATTTTTTCGAAATTAAATATGAGTGAAAAGAGGTCAAAAATTGGGAGAGAAAGCAATTCGATTTTTTAGCGATAGCTTCCACAAAATTGTTGATTACTAGAATTTGAACCGTTGGATCGTGATCAAATTTGGTCAGTATGTTTGAGACATATAGTGTTTCATTTTAAACGGTTGGATCGTTGTTTGAAGCTTTTTTTTGTTCTTAATCGTTGCTGAATAAAATCTGTAAACTCGAAATTCCCCTTCTCTCCCACTCTCGCAAACCCTTCTCATGCAAGACCCTCACTACCAGCCGCTAGCCTAAACAATTTATGCCGTCCGACAGAAACACACGCTGCCTATCTATGGCAGCCACAAGTTGATGTGCCGTCGGGTGCCATTGTCCCGTTCCTTGCTGGAATTTTGAGGAAAACCTTGGAAAATTGGTGAAGATGGCCACAACTTTAGGTTGATTCAAGTGTGCTAAAGAAGTTCTAAGGAGATTTTGTTTTACGTTTTTTTACATAGTTGAGGTAAGTAATCTTACTACTGGAACTGCCCTAGTGCTGACAATGATCATTATGATTTATTGAGGGTTATTAGTTAGCATGATATTTATGTCTGCCTTCATTGACTGAGGTTTTAAATGACTGGAGTTAGGAATTGACAAATATGATTTACGGAGGATATATTGATAGTTTGATGTTTATGTATGCCTTGTTGATATGAGAGTTTAAAAGGCTAGTTGCGCATAGAGATGTTTGAATAGTAGTATGATTTGAGTATATTATTTTTATTGGAGATCCTGCTGAATTTGAGGAGGATGAGATGCATACATATGTTGTAAAGCTATGATGAAGAAATTTATATGTATATTGTAGAATCATGATGATGAGGTGTATATGTATGATATTGAACCATGTTGAGATTGTGATGTTGAGATTGTGATAGTGATTTTACTGATTAGTTAGAATGCCCACTAGATATTGTGTTTCCTTTGGGATTCACCAGCTTGTGTTTCCTTCAGGATTCACCAAATATTGTGTTTCCTTCGGGATTCACTAGTTTGTGTTTCCTTCGGGATTCACCAGATATTGTGTTTCCTTCAGGATTCACTAGTTTGTGTTTCCTCCGGGATTCACCAGTTTGTGTTTCCTTCGGAATTCACCAGAGGTAGTGGCCATATTTAGCTATAGTAGGATAGAACTCTGTTTTTCATGTATGTATGTGTCCCATGAGGATTAGGACAGTTTATATGTTCCACTGGAGGTAGGCATCTAGAGGACATAGATGCCTAACCTGACCCCAGTAGTGGGGTTACTTACTAAATATTTTATACTCATTCATTCTCATGTTGTTGTTTCAGGTAAAGGTAGAGATGCACCGGCGATGGACAAGTAAAATTCGTGATCGAGCCACTGGGACTAGTTTTATGCTTCCGCTCATGAGATTTAGATTTCTTTTCATGTTTTCTTAACTTTCAGTTTTGATGTTTGAAACTTACTATTAAGAATCGTTTTTAGACTTATTTATTATCATTTATGATTTATGGGTACCCTTTGTTGTTTTTAATATTTGAATTTAATGAAAGTCTTTTGCACTTACCTTATTTATTTAGCATTTATTTCACCATAAAAGAGTGTCGTTTTAAGTTCCATGCATGCATGTATTTAGTAACGACCTAACTTAAGTCCTAGGGGGTCAGGTCGTTACAACATTCCTAGGGTGCCTTGAGGCGTAGCATGAAAACGCTATCCAACCTAATGAGAGAGACCGTGGGATATGTTGTCACACGTCCCGCTCCCACTTACTATGAACATTCTCTCCATTTACCTTGGTATCGACCTACCCAAACACCATCCTATAGGGGAACATTCCAGGGGTGCCTCGTGGCCGAGGATAGATCTCACGGTGTGAACTTTTAGGGAGAAATGTGTAGAGGTTAAGTGAAGTATCATATACCCCAAGTACCTCCCATTGAATGTTCTACTTAGGGATTAATTAACTTAGTAAATCTGACTACTGATTTTAACTAAGTGGAAGTTTAATTTGCTAAAAAAACAACTTTCTTTTGATGATTAAACAAGTTTGATTCAAGTCTTATTAAATACTTTAACAGACTATCATCAAATTTTCATGAATGCAACAAATCTATATGATTCATTTTTCCAGGTAGATTCCTAGGTAGGGGTGTCCCGTTTCTGTCAGCTTAAATACCTCAGCCTAGCCAGAATCCGCCTGAGACAAAAGGTCTCTTATAGATAGATTTGGTACATATTTAATATTTTATTAGTCAATTTATTCCTATTACACCAAATTAAAAGACTAAACTTAGGTATCTAATCTCATTAGAACTGTGATCTTAGGTCTATCTTAATAAAATTTTAAAACTCTTTTAAAACCTGATTAAAGCCTAAGTTTTCATGCATGTCTTTCTTATTGACTTTAATCTTAATTTCATTAATTATACTCTTATAACTAATGAAACAATAAAAATCAACCCATTGCTAAGCTAGACATCCACAAGGCATTTATAACTTTTATAAATGAACCTAAGTGTCATGTTTCATGCATTGTTCATTCATTACTATATATAACTTTTATATAACTTGTAATGAACTAAGCATACATGCTAACATACACCCTTATACTATAACACTCATAATATAAAGATGATGCATGGATATGCTTAAATGCATGTATATATTATAATTCTTATATTATATGATGCATGAGCATGCTTTAATGTAATTTAATCATGCAAACTACTATATTATAACACATAATATAAAGATGATGCATGAATAAATGCATAACCTATGGTGGGTTTTAAAACTATATGACATACATTATGGCATATAATTAAACATACATCACATGTACATTCATAAAAAAAAATTGATGGACAGGGATAATTAGCCTCAAAACTGAAAAATAAAGCTAACTATTACAAAAAGCATTGAGTCAACTGGTTCAAACAGGCGAATTGGGTCTTGAACCGCCCGGGCGAAGCCTCGTCACTTGATCATGTAGTAACTCCTTCAGATCTTCGAGTAACGCCTATCGAGTATAAACGATCGTGTAGCGTGGATCGCGTGTCTTTGGACTATGTGATGAGCATGAAAGCCACGCAATCATGCAGCGCACATCGAGTAACACATGCTATGCAATCTTTCAGACAACGACTATGCGAGTAAGCATGATTGTCTAAACGACCGAGGAGCAAGCATCGAGTATCGTATACCGAGTGATTGAGTAGCCAGTAACCATGCGATGAGCATGCTGGCCTACACGATCGTTTAGTGCATATGCCATGCATCGAGTATCATATACTCAGTGATTGTTTACTCCAAGTGTCTACACGATCGAGTAGCCAATGCAACACGATCGAGTAAACTCTTTACTCGATCGCGTAGCATTAGCTATGCGATTGTTTAGCAAATATTACACGATCGAGTATAAATTTTCTACACGATCGCATATCTAAATCTAAACGATTGTTTAGCCTAGGGTACACGATGCAACAAACCTTTGGTCTTCTTCCTCGAAGCGAACAACATCTCCATGCATCTGAAGCTTCATCATGAACGACTTAAACCAAACAAAAACTTGAATACATACGCAATAGCAAGTTAATTATGACAAAAAATGTAGGGGCCCTTACAAATTAACTTTGGAAATGTAAATAAAGGTTTAAATAGAAGCAATTATCCTGTAAACATCCATCAATCCATATCCACAAAAACATCTAACACTTAAACGCATTGCAGAATTTATAAAACCCACCAAGACGGTAAATGAAATTCAATATAGCAATGAAATTTGGAATATCAGAACAACCTGGCTCTTAAACCAATTGAAGGAACTCTAAAATTAGAGAACCAGTGAGCGGAAGCGGATCGTTCCAAACTCTATTGTGAAAGAACATAAACATTTACAATCAAACAGAACAAATTATGCATTCAAGAATAAATTACAGCATGCTTCAAAGTAAATGTAAGGGATCGAGTGACAATACCTTTGAAGAATCCTTTCTTCACGTATTTCCCTCGATTGATCACCAATGCGTCCAACAGCATGAATGCTACGAGCAACTCAGCAAACAACACGAACTGGAAAATCCTCGATCACCAGCGAGTACAATTCGATCCTCGATCCTCGAATAGAACTCGACACCACTATAAGGTTACCTTGGTATTCTCGGTGTGAGAATCTGGGAGTTGTGGGCTTTGTGTGATTTTGGATAGGGATGGAGGAAGTAGATGATCAGGTATGCGACAGAAGGAAGAAGTTTATCGTATAGATTTGATACTCGGTTGTGTAGAAACGGGTTATATCGTATTGAAAACCCGATGCGTTCATTTAGTCTCTCTAAAGTAATCAAATTACTTCTTTCGTGTAGCGTGTGGAATCAATAATGAAAACTATTTTTCTTCTTTATCCACCAATTACCATAAACCGTAAAAGAAGCCACCCAGTAAGATAGTTATTGGAGAAAGAATTAATTATCTCGTAATTAATAATTTATAAATAAATATAATTACTAACTTATCATAATATATTAATCACCTATAGTTTTAATATTGCATCATATGCAACATATAAACCATAGTTCTTTTTCTCTTTTATGGCATTTAATATAAATCATATTTATACTAATTCCTCCAATCAAATAATGTATCAAATACATCAAATCAATTATATCACATATAATTGAATTAATTTAATTAAATCATATATAATCAAATTCCCTCTTGTTAATTTGAACATTTCAAACTAACCTAAAAACTGATTCTCAACTTGAATCCATTGAGCTACCAAGGGAACCTTATGGATCTATAACTTGAAGCTCCAACAGTACGTGAATAACTGACTAAACTCTTTAATCACGAAATCCACCATCTGTTAATTGTCGGGCACTCCACTAAAGACCGACAACTGCACTCTTCGCACTATAGATATATTTCTATGTCCATTGGATATAACCAATCATTAGTACGATGACCCTTCACAAATCGCTCGTAAGTACAGTTGGGTCAATTTACCAGTTTTCCCCAATAGTTACATCTAACTTCTCAAGTACCACTGATTCCTCTAATGAACAATAGATCATAGTCCCACTATGACTAAACCCTTCTCGTGCCAAGAGAAGGTGTAGCGCCACATTGTTCAAGCCCTGGAATCAGCCCTTATAGGAGCAATTTATCTACTTACCCTGCTATGGGGAAGGAGTGAATTCTGTCTTGTGTAACTGAGTTCTCAGCTCCTCAATCAGACGAATCCCCAAAGTGGTAGGTTTGAGTCGGCGATCTTACCACTTGACCCATGCAAATCAAATGACCCCCTCATAGGCAGAAGTTCACAACTCACTCAGGATTAAGGTCACGTTACTTATGGTTATCCTAGTGAAATAAAAGTCTCAATTATGAATGACGTTATATAACGAGACTAAACATTTCGTGGTTCGATCTTATACAAACTCCTCTGTATAGAGTATCCCCGCTCGCATGTCTAATATATGAATGATCAGGATCAGATCATTTGTAGCACTTTACAACATTTGTAACACCTACAAAACGGGTAATACTCATAGTGTCATTAGGATAAAGTATCCCTTCTTTATCCACATACTATAGACCATTTAGGTTATCTATTAAAGCACGATCCACTTATATGTCTCGATTGTTGGGAATGTCTTAGAACTCGCAGTTCGTAAATTTTGTGTTAAACATTCTATTTATCAATAAAACATTGTTGAATATCTTATTCAATAAAGTCATTGATATTGCATTCTATTATGAAAATCCAATAAACAAATCCATGGCTATAGTATGAATACTTTAACTTTATGTTATAGTATATAGCCTAAATGGTCCATAAGTATATGGATGAAGTTGGGTAATTCATCCTGGTAACACTATTGGATGCGACCCATTTCGTATACTGATACAAATGATGTGATCTACAAATCATTTATGCAGAGACATGTGAGTGGGAGCATCCTATGCAATGAGTTTGTCGATAGTCACTTTCTTTATAACGACCGACATCCTATGCAATAAACTGGCATCCGATGCAATGAGTTTGCAATGAGTTGACTGTTAAAATTGACTATTTCAAACTAAAATGACCTAGGATAACCCGATCTTAATCCTGAGCTAACTATGAACTCCTGTTTATTTCGGGATTATTCTTTGATCTGCATAGGTGAGAGTAGTCCAACAACACTGCTCAACAAGCCTCCCATTTTAGGGATAAGACCGGGTAGATAGCTGGGGACATAACTTTGCAAGATGGGTTCACTCCTACCCGACTTAAGGTTAGTAGATATATTGTTCTCTTAAGTGCTAATGCCTAGTCTTGAACAACGGGGCCTCGCCCTCTCTTGCTAAAGAGGGATATGATTTATAAATGGTATTACAAATCAGTTGTTCAATAGAGGGTCAGTGGGAGCTTAAGGTGTAAGATGTATTTATAGAGTTAAAACGGTAATTTTGACCCAACTGTAGATACAAATGACCTGTGAATGATCTACTTACTGATTATGGTCAAAATGGACAGAAATATGTCCACAGTGAAGAGAGTGCAACTATCGAGCTATAATGGTGTGCCTTGATAGTTAATGAATAGCAATTAATTCGGTTTGAAGAGTTTAACTGATTAATTACAAATCATTGGAGCTCATGATCTATAGGTTCATTAGGTCCCTCTACTAGCTCATAAATTGGAATAAAAAATAGAGTATTACAGGTTGCGTTGGTAATTTTTGGGAAAACTTTGCAGTAACCAAATAAATCAATAGTTGTTGAGGTTGTTGTTGTCGATGATGAAAAATCAATAAATGCAACGGAATTTGAAAAGAGTTGATTAAACGAGAAATGCAATGAGTATGTGGTGAACGGGTTGAGAAAAGTTTCTGCTAACACTTCCTAGTATGCGTTCATGCTATGCGATCATGCAACATGCATACAATAGTAAACCACCTCTCGGTGTGAATGCCACAACTTCTAAGGCTAGAACGCATGCGATATATGCGATAAGTCCATAGGACCTACACATAAGCCTCTATTCTTATTTATGCGATGACAACATGACACACACACAAATAAGGCGATCACATAATATCATTCCCATATCTAGGATGCATACGATTCAGGTTGATAAACAGAGCTTATCTCTAAATCCCTATCTCTTGTTTATGCAGTTCTAATCTTGCTCTCTGAAGTCCAGATTCTATCCTAGCTCTCTCGAGTCATTAGGTTCTTTCTTTAGACTCTTTCTTGGGTAGCTCTAAAGGGGTGTTGGGCACAACATAAAACAAGACAATCGCAAGCAATGAACTTCCTAGGTCATGTTAGCTTAGTTCTTCTCAATCCATTCGACTAGTTTAGCTACTCAGCGTGCTAAGAGAGTGAACAGATGTAGAATAAGAATTTCATTGTATAAATATAAATATGAAGTACAAAATAACAATGCAAGTATAGAATAAAGGGCCTGATAGCAATCTCTTGCTGCCCAGGCTTTTACACTATTTTTCTACTCGTGTTCAAAAGATAATCTCGCTCTTACGAGAGACGGCCCGCTCTCTGCTTCTACGCCTCAAGGTTCTCTCCCAAGTTTCCTTGAGTGATCTCCGGCGTCTCTTCTCTTCCCTTGCTCTGCCTTAAAATAAAAAGGAAAACTATGGACAAAGACGAGCTGAGCTCTCAAATTCGTATACTGGTGAACTGGTTAACAGTTGAACCCCTTTTCTGAAGGATGCCTTTGGTATTTATAGAACTTCCAGGGTGAAAGGCAACTTCTCTCTCATGATTGTACAGATGAGATGGCTTTAATTCCTGACCAATGTGCCGAATATTTGTCACCAAAAAGCTGAATGTACTTGTTCGTTAGCGGCTGCAACCTTAATTCGGATTTGACTGTCATCAGCTTTCTGTCCCATCGTGATTAATTATGCCTTTCACCCAGATGCTCCCACCATGTTGCACCGATCAAGTTGGGCAATCCTTCTTGGGCAAATGTTTGCGAACACAATCATTTCAAAGCCTTGCGGTAATGCTGCGCTCGATCAATGATTTCCTATGATCTCAATTTCCGCCTTGATCAATGCATTTTCTGAACAAAAATATAAAAATCAATTGTTCCTATGCGATGAACGCATGCGGGCGCAATATAATAAAATTAATGCTTTTTGGACGCAATCTAACACATTTTATCAATGCAAGCCAGCATTGTTTAAGAACTTAGCACTATGATAACGTGCATTTCTGCCCGTTATCAATAATCAACCGCTAGTAATTTGTTTGTTAATTTGATTTTACTATTATATACATCGAAAGCGAGTATTCTAGAATTTGACATGCTTAGATAAGATTCAAACAAATTATAATTAGAAAATTGTAATTAAATCCAAAGTCAAGTTTTAGCAAAAAAATAATAATGTACCCATAACCATTACTTATTTGCAACGATATTTTAGTGAGTCAGAATATGTGCTACCGTGGGACAGTCAGATACTCCTTCACTAAAACAAACAATTTTGACCAAACGCTATCCCCATAATAACTCTTATTCCTATTGTCTCCGGAATAACTCTTATTCCTATAGTTGTTTAGTTTTCGTTTTCGGTCAAGATCTTTACTAACAACTTAATAATTCTTGTAAGTGTGACCTGCCATTTTCAGATCCTATAGGACGGTATGAATTTGCCTCCGAAATAGAAGACAACATCCAAGACGGAACTATAAGACCTTATTCATTTTAGTGAAGCCTGTGTTGTTCCGAATCCTATGTTACAGCCTTCTGAGGGGATAGCCGTCGCTAAACGATTAGCAAAGGGCCGCCTAAAGCAAACAGAAGGCGCAACATAGGAATCTCATGGTTCAGACTAATGGAAGAGACCGCAGGATATATTGACACATATCCTTCACCCACTTACTATGAACTACTTCCTCCGTTTACCTTGATATTGACTCATACAAAACACTTTCCGAATGGAGGCCACTCTTAGGGTGACACGAAGCGTCATATGTATCTCACGGTATAAACTATGTGGAGACGTGGCACTTATATTTGAACAACTTGCTCTTATTCACCAAAATCTAGATTTAAGCTAAAAAATACTTTCCAAATGGAGGTTACTTCCAGGGTGAGATGAAGTACTGCTTAAATCTTGGATTGTGAACTCTTAGAGACGTGAGAGCTAAAAAATAATGTATCGTATATGTTATTAATCTCCCACTGAAGTTTTCTAGTAACTCTATCATATAGAAGTTATTAAACTGTCACTGAAGTGTTCTATCTTGGGTAGATTTATATTTAGGTTCTTTTCGGCTAATAAAACGATCCTAAGTCTATGTGGTTTATCCAAGTATAACTCTTATAATTGGATTTTAACCTATGATGTCTAGGTGATAAACCATTTTATTACCTCACATCACTCACGTATGCTCATAAAACCAATTACCAACGCTCAATAATTCGGCCATAATCCCCAGGTAGGAGGTGTTCCGTAAACCATCAACTTTGAACCTTCAGCCTTAGACAGGATTATATACCGGTTGAGTTTGTAACCTAGGTTTTGTAAGTTTTAACAATTAAAACAGGTGATCAACCTATGTGAGCATGCAATCGTTGTTTATGGATTTTAAATGTCTATCCCAATTTTATAATAACTTATAAAACTTTAGACATGCTTAACATCCACAACATACATGAGGCATTCAAATTTAATATAACATTTATATTAAATACAAGAAACCCTAACATGCATACTATATATTATAGTAATTATAACATACTTTCAATGCATGTCACATGCTTCCTATGGTGGGATTTTAAATCTAAATGGCATACTATATGCACATACAAGATTTATTTAATTATAACATACATCAAATGCATAAATAATTAAACACAGACTGATATGGTTTTAGTTTTGAAAAAACAAGCAAACAAAACCTAATTATTACAAAACAGCTTCCAGACTGCTCCCGGACCACTCAAATCGCTCCAAAACGAACTCAAGTAGCTTGAACCAGACCCGAACCGTCTAAACCGAACCAGCCAAGTCTGAACCGAACCAGCCAAGAATCACTCAAAGCTGAACCGGAAAAGACCACAAGAGAACCGGTCGAATCGGCATCCCTTGCACATGTTCAACATCTCGCTAAGTCTCATCGTTTAGTAAATGCTTAATCGTTTAGCGTGCGAAAAGGTAAACAATCGTTTAACGCCATCACATAGCATTCAATGCATCGCCTAGCTCCTGCATAGAGGTAAACAATCACGTAGTGCTATCGCATAGCAACTCGACGCATCATTTAGCTCTTGATCAAAGATAAACGATCGAAGTAAGCAATCGCTCAAGGCTATCATATAGCTCTTCATCACTATCGCTTAGTTCTATCGTATAGAACCAAACGATTGCTTAACACAATCGTCTAGCACTGCATGTCATCGTTCAGTATTCGCCGTGTAGCTAAACGTTTGCTTAGCTCCATCATATAGAACATCATCGCGTCATTCAGCATCGTATGTAAGCGATTTGTTTAGTTCCATCGCATAGAAACTTCAACGCATCGCTTAGCACTTCGTTTATACAATCACTTAGCTCTGAATCTAAATGATCACCATGATTCACAAAATGAGGCGATTTCGATTTGATATCAGTTTCAATTTTATCAGTTGGAGATTTCTTGAAGTCGATCTCTCAGTTTTACAGTTTGTATTCACTTGTTTTCGTTGCTGTCACGGATGCCATTTTTACAAATTCCATTTGTAGAGTCTGCGTTTATTATGATATTAAGGAAGACCGAAATGTTTGCTTGTGGTGTGGGTCTCCATTTGACGTTATCTTCTGATCAGTTGAACCAACCTAATTGCTTTCATTTTAGAGGCTTGTGTCTTTTCTATTCAGGCAATTGAATTTCATTGAATGGCAGTTCTATTCCTGTTTGAGTTCATTTGTGATTGACCATATGTTGTTTGAGAGTTGTGATAGTCTTGGATGCTCTCTTGTAGGGAAATTAACTAACGATTTGCTTATACTTCAGGAATTGATTAGGAAGTTTAGAGTACCTATGAGTATTATGGCCTATTTGAAATGACTTTCGAAGTGATTTAAAAGTGTTATGAAGTATTTAGAAAGTTATTTCGGTCCTATATTTCACACTCTTTAATCTGAATAAATAAGTCGTTCTGAATTTGTTAGCATGTTCTGAATTTTCAACTAAGTTTGTCAACGTCGTATTTGCTTATTTCCTTCACGATAGTTTTGAATTCATTGAGCAATGAGGTATTCATTATATGCTTGCTTGAAAGTTTTCTCGTTGATTTTGTTCTATTTTCCATGAAGTCTTTGTTTAACTCGGCTTGGGGAACTTTTTCATCTTTTCTTCAGCAGGAAATTTACCTTCTTTAGTTTTTCTATCATCTTGTGCTATAAAATTGATTGCCTAATTGGTTATTCATTTTTAACTTGATGAAGCTCAACTATTTAGGTGGAGAGGGGGAAGGGAATTATTGTTAAAAGGGTGTTTCACAAGTATAATCTTGTTAGTGACAACACTAGCGTATAACCTCCTTCGATAAACGGGAGGATTTTGGAGGAACAGAATTTGGGATGACGAGGGTATTGAGGAACAAAGAGGAGGAAAGCGAGAAGATGAGAAAATTAAATTGGGAAATATAAGCACGAGGAAATGGTTTAAGCAATGAGAATCGATTATATGATTGATATTTGATTTTTGTTTGATTTTTATCGGATTGCCATGTGATTGCTATCTAATTTCTATATGATTGATATTTGATTTCTGTCTGATTTTTATCAGATTGCCATGTGATTGCTATCTAATTTCTATATGATTGTTATATGATTTCCACTAGATATTAAGTATTTTATGGATTCTATTTGATTGTTACATGAGTGTTATCTGATTGATGTATGGATTTCATTAGATATTAAGTACTTTGTGATTTTTATTTGATTGTCATATGATTGATATATGATTGCTATTTGATTGTTTGTTGATTGTCATTTGATTTTCATTAGTTATTATGTACTTTGTAATTTCTATTTGATTGCTATCTGATTGTTTTTATTACCTGTATTGTAGAGGTGAATGATACTATATTGCCTCCGATTATTTCGTTTCAAGTAGGAAGATCTTTGAAGCAAAGGATTCCTTCAATCGGTGAATTGGCAAAGCGGCACAAAGTGTAGTCATTATAAATGTGTGGATCATAATAGAAGAACATTTAAATTTGCACCTGTTTAAACAATCATATTGTGAATATCAAAGCTATTTTTGTTAATTTGTTCATGTGAGTACAACAGTGTATTTTTTTTAATATATCAATGATATATCAACAATAAATAAACATTAATCGCAAAAATATATACTTTGTTGCTTTTCGAACCAGCTAATGCTTTTAATTTCATGGTTGGTATCATGATCTTCCCTCACAAACTACTTAATATCATTGTGATAGGTTGTCAACTGATATTCAATAAGTGATTGCTAATATTATACCCAATATGTTATATACACAATTTTGATAGATTGCTAAGTGATACTATTCCAATAAGTCAATCTCAGATGATAATTAATAGACAACTAGATGACAATATTAAAAATACTAACTATGTGACAATAAATAGAGATAATCAGATGTTAATCAAATGATAATATAAAAAACCGCTGAATGTGAGATAAAAAATAAAATGTAATCAGATGACAATAAAAAAGAAATTAGACGATAATATCAGAAATTAGATGACAATATCAGAAACTACTAAGTAGATGATAAAAATAGAATGTAATCAAGAAAATTAGATGGCAATATCAAGGTAATAGAAAGAGCAAAGGAAATTAAAAGAGAAGAAAAAGTAATACTCAAATAATTGAGGTGAAATAAAAATAAGACAATAATTGTGAAGAAAAAACAACTACATGTCCTACAACACAATTTTCACACTACAGCTTCAAGTAAAAGGTAATACAAGAATTGAATATGACTGTCTTTCTTTTTTGCTCTTTCGAACAATATACGAATTCTCTCTAAAATTTTTTGATCTTTCTATTCACTCACAACAGATCAATGGAGACAAAATTTGAGTAAAGAAGTAGGAAGATTAAGGAAAGTAGAAGAGAAACACTTGATATATGGTGGTTCGGCTTATTATGCCTACATCCACTCCAGAGAACAATCATTGACGTCTTTATTCAAGATCAAAATTAAGAAGCAACCATTACAAAGCATAATCAGGTTCTTCTCTCTCTCACAACTCAGTTACTATCTCTCTGATGAACTGTAATTTTACATCTCCGTGCTTTGCCCATTTATGGAATTGCTGGTTTCTAGTCAAGTGAATTGCACTTTGATTATCACAAAATACATTCACTGTTTGTTGATTGAAACCCAAATCTTATAGTATAACTTTAAGCCAAATAGCTTCTTTAATTGCTTTTGTCACTGCTATGAACTCTGCTTCTGTTGTTGACAATGCCACTACTGATTGTAGATTAGATTTCTAGAAAATATATTTCCTCCAAATACAAATGTAAAGCGAGTCAATGATCTTCTCTTATCAAGTTCTCTAGCATAGTCAAAGTTCACATACCCATATAACTCTAATTGTGTTGATATAGGATGTTTATATAGTAGTCCTCTACTTATTGATCCATCTAGGTACCGAAAGACCCATTTAGTAGCCTCCCAGTGATTCTTTCTAGGATTTCCCATATAACTATTCACTAGGCTAGAGCAATGTGCTAGATCAGGTCTTGTACAAACCATTATATACATGAGACTCCCAGTAGCATTAGAATAAGGCACTCTTTCCATTCTTTGAGTTTTTCCATTGTCTTTAGGAGAATCCAATGCTGAGAGTTTAAAATGTTGAGCAAAGGGTGTAGAGACTATCTTAGATTCAAACATGTTAAACCTCTTTAATATCTTTCTAGCATAATCACTTTGGCAAACTTATAGTTCACCTAAGTTCATGATTCTTGTGATTTCCATTCCTAGGATTTTAATTGCTGCCCCTAGGTCTTGAATTTCAAACTCTTTAGATAGTAACTTCTTGACTTTTTTTAGTTCTTTGACGTCCTTCCCTGCGAGCAGCATATCATCTACATATAATAGAAGATAGATCTTTTCAACATTGAAAATCTCTCTCGAGTAAATGCATGGATCAAATTTACTTCTTTTGAAGTTGATTCCAGTGATAGACTCATCAAATCTCCTGTATCAACACCTAGGTGACTGTTTAAGTCCATACAAGGACTTATTTAGTTTGTAGACTAGATCTTTACCTTTAGGATCTTCACTTCCTTCAGGCTGCTTACATTCATCTGTTCGAGTTCTAGGCCTTTACAAGCAACAACACCTAGAAGAATTTGAATTGATGTATGTTTCACTATAGGTGAGAAGATTTCTTTGTAGTCTCTATCCCTTCTGTCTGTGTGAAACCCTTTACTACTAGCCTTACTTTAAATTTTAATGTGTCACACCCCGCCCCGAGCCGACCTCCTGAGCCCGAGGAAAGGTGTGAGGGACTGTAGATACCACTCTCTTGTGATACCTACACTCAATAAACTTTAAGTCAAGGAGATAACAACAATTGATTGAGTAGACCCATTTTATTACAACAATGTAATGCTTATACAACTCTAAGACTTAACTACAAAGTTTATAACAATAACTCTTAAAACCCCGAAAGTCTGACTGTGGCTTGTGGCCGACCTTGAACTTAGCAGCATCCTGGAAATCCTCACCTTTCGCTACTTGGGAAGAAAAACATGAAATAACATAATGAGCTTCATAAAACTCAGTGAGTGGTAAGCAACTTCTAGAGTCTATTTCAACTCATAATAACAAGCATATCATAAATACAAGGTTAATACTCAAACCTCCACTTTGAATGAGTCTGATTTTAACTCTACCTACACGCACGATAAATAGTTAAACTGATATTACTCAAAATGAGCCTGTTCTCAAAATCTACCTACACGCACGGTAGATAGTTAAACTGATACTACTCATAATGAGTCTGTTCTCAAACTCTACCTACACACGAGGTAGATAGTTAAACTGATACTAGTCATAAACGCTTACTCTCTTGCGTTTTCTATATCTCCTTATGTACATAGCTTCCTACTTATGGGCTCAAAAGCTAGGCCGGTCGACCCTCTAACCATCCCGTACGAGTTTCCTCTCACAAGTTCAGGAACTAGACCTCTCGATCCCCTGACCATCCCATGAGATTCTGCTCTCGGGCTCAGGAACAAGGTCTATTGTCCCCCTGATCATCCCATTCACATATTCTCATTCTCATGCTAATTTCTCATTCATAACATAAGCATATACATATACTCTAAAAGATATGCTTAAGACATAAAGGAAAGTACCACTCACCTTGGTAAGGTAGGAACATTTCTTTCTAGAAGTTTCTTGATCACCTCGGGCTTCCTTTTGAATCCTAAGATCCATATTCAAATTAGAGCTCAGATTACTCATAGTTCTAGGCCTTATCTTGAGATACTTCCTCCTACAAACATGCTCTAAAATTTCTCAGGAAGCTTACCTTAAAATCTTAGCTCAGAACTTTTCGTGGTTTGACCGGAATCATTAAAACATCAAGACTGGTCTAAGGTTAACCGACAGCTCAACTCTTCTGTCTTTTCTTCACTCTCCAGCTCGATTCCTTGGAGCTTCTTCTTTGGCAGCCCTACCATGAATACTAGACTCTTAGAGCTTTCAGATGGCTTTAGAATCACTCCAAACACACGAGTATTCTGGGAGAAATCCTCGTCCCAAGTTGATGCTACTTCCATACTTCACTGTTCGACAACATCTCCTCCTCTTGGAACTTCATGACCAATGCATGATCTGACTCCCAACGCACGGCCTTCATGATCAGCGTATGATCTTCTATAAATCTACCTTCTAACACTCTTCCTTATATTCTTTCAAGAGGATTTAGCTTATGAATTGAAGAGACATCTTGTGATGGTATTTATAGGCTAAAAGAAATGATCTTTTTCATCTTTTAAGTCTTCTAATGGATGACACCTCCTATTCTTGAAGTGTTTGTACCATGTTTTGCCACCACCTACTCCCTTGAAATTCACCTAATATCATGCCACACACCTACTTGTGTTGTCTTCCTCATGCATAAGACTTCCTTTGCATGAAACTTAATTCATCCAGCTTCTACTAACTCAAGTTCAACCTTTTCTTGGCACAACCATTTGTCCGGATGAGCTCATCAGCCTTGCGTAATGCAAGCCTCAGTACCGCTCCATCGCTTAGTCCATCGTACAGTTCTTGTACTCATCGCTTAGCTCCATCGTCTACTAAATATCTCGTTGTAATCGTTTAGTATTTGCGTCCATCGCATAGCACCAATGTCTCATCGTATAGCGCCATCGTGTAGTCTATCGCTTAGCGCCCACGCATCGTATAGCGTCTAAGCTCATTGTCTAGCACCCGTTCAACGCTTAATGCTATCGTATAGTGCTATCTTTTAGCTCTCTCACTTATCGTCTAGCACTTACATGGATCATGTAGTGCTTAACGCCTATCATATAGACCGATCGTGTAGCGCCTCTCTTCACAACGCTTAGTGTCGCACGCAGTTACACGATCGCCTACCTCATCGCTGAGCTCCTCACATTTGCTACATAATCACCTACCTCATTGCGTAGCATCGCACATTTGCTACACGATCGCTTACCTCATCGTGTAGCATTGCTCATTGCTATACTATCGCCCGCCTAGTGCCTTACGCTCAACATCTCGCTCTTTCCACTCTCATCCTCAACACATGAGCAACTTGGGCAATGCCCCTTACCAACTCCTCGACCAATCATGCGTTCAACCTCACACACGCATGGTTGCCTTTGCTTCAATGCTTAATCCTTTTTAAGCTTCAGCCTCATCTCATGCGTTAACACCAAACGCATGGTTCCTTTTGACTTTACACTTAGCCAAATTTCAAAAATTAAGGCTTAGCTCAAAGCTACTCAAGGAAAATGTACTCAAACACTTTAGAATTTCCTTCCTCTTTACATAGGATTTAACTTACACTTAGTTAATTCCCTTAATCACATGCTTAAGTAGGAAAAATGGAAATCCGGGTTTCACATAATCCTCCTTCAATGGATTTTTCTATTTTCTTTTAAACACCCATTTAAAAAAAATTAACTTTTGTTTTGGAGGTAGAGTAACTAAGTCCCATGTATGATTCCTATATAAAGAATCAAACTCGTCTTTTATTGCCTTTCTCCACGAGGAATTCTCATTACTGTAAGTAGTTTCTTCATATGATTTAGGTTCATCACATTCAAAATCATCAATAGTACTTAAAGAATATGAAGCGTAGTTGTTTTGAGAATACATCGTATGAAGTTTGATTTCTCTCCTTTGTCTATCTCTGGATAAGGTGAAATTAAAAAGATCTTCACCAATTGGTTCAGCCTGATGCGACTCTAACTCATTGGTTGAGTTAGTTTCATGAATCTCCTTTACTTCATCATCTTGTTGGTCTTGCCCAACCTTTTCTTTCCCCTTTTCAGATAGCTCCACCCTAGATAAAGAGCTAGATGCTTCATGTTTATTCTCTGTCTCAGTTGTTTCTCTGTTTTGAATCATATAAAGATCTTCTTGAAAAAATAACATCCCCACTCCAAGTACTTTTCTATTTGAAGTCCCACAACTTAAATCCTTTTGAACCTTCAGGGTAATCCAAAAACATGCATTTCATTGCCCTAGGTTCTAACTTTCCTAATTTGGTATGTACATATGCCACACAACCACTTTCAAGTTAGATAAGTCAGATGTCTTCCCACTCCATATTTCTTCAGGGGTCTTAAGATCAATAGTAGTACATGGACTCCTATTGATAGTGTAAGTTGTTGTGGCTACTGCTTTAGCACAAAAGGTGTAGGATAAGTTAGCTTTAGATAGCATACATCTTACCTTTTCCATGATGGTCCTATTCATCCATTCAGATACACCATTCTGTTGTAGCATGTAAGGAGTAGTTCTATCTGGTAATGAGTAATCCCATTTTCTATACAAAATTGATTGAAAGATCCTCCGAGAAACTCTAGCCCATTATTTTTTCTAAGATGCTTCACCTTTCTATCAGTTTGATTCTCAAGCTTCAACTTTCAATCTTTAAATTTTTCAAAGGTCTGGTCCTTTAATTTAAGTATGCAAGTCCACACCTTTTGTTAGTAGTCATCAATCATGGACAAAAAATATCTAGAGCCATTAAATGACGGAGTCCTAGAGGGACCTCACAGTCTTCAGTATTATTTCTCTATTGTCTTGCAATTTTAAGCATGACATTCCCTATTCCCACAACTTTACACTCCTGATTATTTTCCATAAACACTGAGCCTCCATCCCATTGATTATAGGATATAAACCATTCTTATTAGAAGTCATGTGAAAGGTACAACCTGGATCAATCACCCAATCTCTCTTATCCTTAGTGTTTACATTCATGGCTTTGTCATATTTTCAGTGAACTTTTCAATTGTGTACTTCTCTACTGCCATTGATAAGTTCTTTTCCAAGTTTTGATACCAAATTGTAAAGAGAAAACAACTACACACATCTCATTGTAAAAGGTAATACAACAATTGCATATGATTGTCTTTCTTCTTTACTCTTCCGATCAACACGTAAATTCTATCTAAAATTCTCATATCTCTGATCTTTCTATTCACTCACAACAAATCAATGGAGACAAAACTTGAGTAAAGAACTAGATGAAGATTAAGGAAAGTAGAAGAGAAATATCTGATTTATAGTGGTTCGGCTTATTTATTCCTACATTCACTCCAGAGAACAGCCATTGACGTCTTTATTCAAGATCAAAATCAAGAAATAGACATTACAAAGCACAATCAGGTTTGATTCTTCACAAAGACTTCTCTCTCTTACACCTCGGTTTTTTTTTTCAGTAACAATTAAAATGAAAGATTCGATCACTCACACTCTCCTTTTCTTTTTATTTCATTAATATACAGAGAATGTTAAAAGCAGAATATTAAAACTTATTTCTAACTAATTTCTGTTGTAATTTGATTTTGCATGTGAGAATAAAAGAGTGTGGTTCACCGTGAGAGTGGGCCTTCCTGATTTCAATTTTGCTTTTTCATGAGGTACGTATAAATTCACTTTTAACCACAACAATAATCGGTAATTAGTATTAGATAGTAATCAAACAGTCATGAGGTAGCAACATGTATCATTATCAATCGCAAATAATATCAAATAAAGATCAAATAACAATCACATCCGATTCGATATGGTCAGTAAATCAGTGAGGACATTTTTGATTTTTCAATTTCAATGACCAATTTAAATTGGGTTGACCTGACCAATTTTGTTATTTTTGCAAAATTTATATTGTGTGATATGAACCTAATTTTTACCACTTATTTTGGCATATTTGCAACTAACCCATTTTCAGATTATAATATAATTATAAATCGGTATATACTGTAATGGAAGATGTTTATTAATCTTTTCTAATTCCCAAAAATCAAATGTTCATTAGAGTATATTTTTTGCAATTCCAATAAATAGGTGTATCATTTGATATGGCATTGCTAATAAAGATTAATTTTATTTTTTGGGAAATTGATTGATTGAGGTATATGTCAATCGTTCGATTTTTAAAGCCTTTGTTTTATTTTGAAGTAATTATGTTTGCAATGAAGAATGTGCTAATACGAGACCTAGAATCTTTTCAAAATAAACAGAGCTTAAAGCAAGCGAATTTGTAAAGGTGTTTTAGAAACAAACTAAGAAGGTATAACTCAGTCAATTTGTAAAGGTGCTCTCTTTACAAATATGGTTTGTTTTGACATGTTTTTGCAGTTAGACCCCATCAACCACACCACCAATTCGAAGTTCATGATTACACCAAGCAATTTGAGATCAACCTTCTAAATCGTACTTGCTCATGTTGGATTTAGAATCTAGACATTGTCTTGTAGAAACTTTGAATTGGAGTCATATGCATGATTTCTTTTATATTTTGAATTTAGTTTTATTATATAGCAAGCAAACATGTTCTATTAGTAACGTAGAATAGATTTCAAACGTTCATAGTTTTAGCAATGGTCCAATTCTATCTACTAATATCAAACCACCGATTGGGAGGCTTAAGAAAAAGAGGATCACATCTTGTTTAGAAAAGAGTCACCGTCTGTTGTGGTCGAGGTGAGAGAATGGGTCATAATCTATTTCTTGGAAAAATGCCACAGTTGGTTGAATTCGCATATTATGGATTTTTTTTGTACTATGTAGGTATGTTTGTATGCTTATGCATGTGTATAATAATAATAATAATGAAATGTATATTATGTGTGTGCGTGTAAATCCACCCTAACAACATTCTCAATACGAATTCAAATGGATTTGATTTTGCAGCTAATTTGTAGAATCTTTAAGTATGATTAACTTATGATGGTGATAACATAAATGTAAATTATGTATGTGTATTATATTTATGTGTATGATCACTATAGGGTCAAAGGGTCCAAAGAAAATAATTCTTCATCTACTTTTCCTTCTGTTGAATGACTCTTCGGAGCTAAGTAGGTGTTGTTAGTTCTATCTAACCAAAAACAAATAATATTTGTAAAGCTCGAACAACTTAAACTAACTCGTAGTTAAAGTGGAAGTAAGAGGTCGATCCATAGGAAAATGTTAATCTTTTCATTAACCAAGCTTAACTATAAAAGCTATAAAACAAGGGTTTTTATTAAAACAAGAAACAAACTAAAAATCAAAAGACAAAGGATAATTGTAAACAAATTTAGAATAATCTTGCTTCTAATCCAAGTTAGATGTTCAATGTAATTCCTATCATTGAATTCTATAAATTTAATTCACAATCGAATTAAGCTTGCAACTACCCACTTAACTAGATTAAACTAGTCTCTACAAAGGCGGACAAGCATTAACCTAGTCAAGAGAGCGCCCTAATCATCAATTAAGGTAGGATAGCCCTAACCCTATTCAGTTTACATGTTTCTATCTCTATTGGGTTCGATAGCGACCATATATAGAGAAATTCCAGTCTCCATTGAAATCGTGCTTCCTCCTTTTTTGTCAAAATGAAAGAAAAACTATTTACTTGTAGGGTAGCGTCGTGATGCTGAAGTTAGCATTGCAACGCTAAATAGTAAAAATAGCAAGAAGCGTTGCGCTTGAGACGTGACCTGGCCTTGATGCTGCGTTGCGCGAGGCGCGTGCACACGAAGAGTTGCATCATAATTCGGAGCATTGCAACACTGCCTTGTTTTGCAGCAAAAGTAACCTTTATGTCTTCAAGCGTTGCTCGATGCTTCTCCTAGGGTTATGACACTGAAGCTTGATGGTATTTTAGTAAATTATCTGATTCTCTTCAACTTTGTTGACTTTCTTGGTCATTTTCAATCATTTTTGGCCAAATTTCTCTAAATGACTCCTTATCGCTCCTGGGACCATTTTACCTACACAATGAGCATTAAAAGTAAATAATCAATATAATTTTAGGAGAATTAACATAGAAAATATACGTCATTTAAAGACCGAACAATGGAAAAGGAATTTTCAGAGGTATTTTTTCTAAATTCCTTTTCAAAATGATATGTTCTTTAATATTATTACTATATATATATATATTGTTTATGGGTATGATAATTGTTGGTTAGAAGATCCAAAGAGCCCATTTGATAACATTCCCGTTTCCTGTTTCGTGTTTCTACTTCTTATTTTTTAAGAAACAAATTTGTTTGATAAACGTTCTCGTTTCTCATTCTCAAAATTAAAAAGAACGTTTCTGAAAACTAAGAAAATTTATGGAAGCCACAAAAAGAAGTTCTGTTTGTTTTGTTTCTTCTTATTCTGTTCCACTTTCTAAGATTTAAGGTTGGACTTATCAATTCCTTACTCTCAGCAGCAGCTTCACACAGGTCAATCTTTATCCTCCTTCCTCACTAATTGATCTGATGTATGAGCAACACAATATTATTGTTGACTTGTTGATGAACACAAAATGTATGCGATGATATATATGCATGGTTCAAGTCCAATGTTATGCAATAATGACCTGAATTGACTTAATTCATGCAATACTACTTCTAGATATGCGTTAGTAATAAATGTTCTTGTAGTATGCTATGCGTTGTCACAAGTTTCCTTGCATTGGAACCAAGTATAATTCCATCGCAAGTTTCTCGGTGTGATCCGAGGATGAACACAGGGACTGTTTGAGGTTATTGCGTTATGTTTATGATACATGCGACCAAGTTTTTCAATATTTAAAAGTATAAGTTGTGCAAGTATATAAAAATTGCGATAAAGTAAAGGAAAGCAGTAAAAATGCGATAATAAAATAAAGTGCAGTAAACCTAAGCTAAGATGGTACAAGATACATGCGTCATGTTACAAGATACTGAGGTCAAGGCTGGTTGTGAAGATTATACACAGATCAAGTAATGTGATGGCAAGTCTTATGTACAAAGCAGAAAGAGAAAGATAACTAGTATAAACATCGCAAGTTCCTTAATTGCGTTAAAGTGATAATCACGGTTCCGTTTTTCCCTTAGCGTACACCTCTCAGTGATCGGCCGCGTTCCCACATCTCCGTGGTGAAATAGGGACGAACGTAATGAACGCAAGGTTGCTTCCATCTCTGATGTACTACTCGCTTTAGTTAACGCATTCTTCTAACCTTCTCTCGACAGATCAGAACGACATCTTCACTTCTGCTATCACAGGTGAAGATGCCATCTAGCATGCCTTAGCTAAACGCAATTATCTCTTTAACACCGATTAAGTACTTGTTTATTTCATATTAACTACCAGGGAATTAAGAACACTTCATGAAGAAAGCGATAAATGGAGGAATAGAAATAGATAGAGAAGTGGTGATGAAAATGATTAAGACATTCAATATATCTATTTAGCGTCTGATACATGGTGCGTGAATGAAGGGGTAAAGAAGATGTAATACAATGATGAAAAGAGTTAGAAACAAATACAATCAAGTGCCAACGTCTCGACACCGATTTGAATGGAGATTTGCTTACTTAAATAGATGGATCGTGTGGAAGGATGAGCTTCCCTCTCAGGCTTGCTCAACCGATAGCAAGGATCTGAGTACAGAGCTTCACGACGGGGATCTGGCAGATTAACACTAAGACTCACCTCTCCGCCTTGCCTCTTCTTCTTCCTGGATCTCTTCAGTTTAACACTCAGCTCAGCCTTTCTCTCAATGACCTAATATCAATTCACCTCGTATCCAGTAGCCATCCTTTTTTCTGTGAATTCTATGGGGTATTTATAGGTGAAGAACTTTGACTCCGGCTTTGTGGTCCCCAATTTTGTTATGGAAATTCCGAAGATGGAAGAATATTATTCCTTCTGTTATGCAATCAGACCGTCAAATCTGTACAATCTTTAGCTGTACACGTGTCACAATCCTCCGCTTTTGCGTTGCTCAGCTGCATCTTTCGATCGGGTGTTCGCATGCGATGTTGTTTTTATTACTGCATGCGGTTGAAAGTCAGCTCCGGATCGACTATCGCATTGCAGCATCATTGCGTTAATCGTCTTTTCATTGTGGATTGGCAGGCGCAATGTGATAGAGATGCGTTGGTCAGTTTGTCTTGAGCTTTGATCGCAAGTGGTGACTTGGTTTCCTGAAAAACAGAGTAGAAATCTCCTTTTCTTCCATCTTAATGATGTTAATGGGTGTAATTGTGATATTTCATAATTATTGTATTTCGAAGCTAATTTTCATACAATTGGCGCATATTTATTCTCTTTTGGCCGCAACATCTAGATAAGGCAGTATAAATAACTTGTATTTCTACAAGTTATCACACCCCTAAATTTAGATATATGCTTGTCCTCAAGCATATCTTCTACTAAGGCAATAAAGCTTAATTCCTATCCTATATTTTTGCGTCAATTGGTTGCTCCGAATGTTACATTTAGGCACATTACTTAACATCGCAATTTCTTCCTATCCTTGCTAATTCTTAACAAGCCCTACTTTATTCTTCTACATAACAAAATTCTGCTCAAAAATGCTTTTCTAGTTTTAAAAATAGAATGTTTATCTCTTCTTTATCAAAACAACTCGATATATCTACATACAATGGTCAAAACGATTGCGTCATTTACTAGAGACTGTTGGTCATGGTTACACTCTTCGTTTTCACTTGTCTCCACGGGTGTCATGCGAACATCCAACTACAGTTGTGTGCCAATTTCAATTTTAACTCATGATATTCAGAGGAGTTGTCTCTTGCATTTATTTTTCTTCTCTTTTTCATATTGCGTTGATCTTGGAAATCCACCTTCGTTTTGGCTTGTCCCTACGGGTGTCATACGAACATCCAACTACGAGTAAGCTTCTTTCATAACTAAACTCTTATCAGGTTAGGAACATTTTTAAGGATTTTCCTTGTGCTGACATTGAAGTTTTGCCTAATTTTTTTTTTTTTAATGAAAATGAATGCATTTTCTTAAATACGCATATTTTGATCTTATTTGCTCATACCTTCCCCACCCCTAAATTTAAAGATGAGCAAGGTTCTCATTGCATTGCTTGGATAGACTAGACAAACACTTGGAATAAAATTTCAAAACGAAGGTTTGAGCAGAACTTTGAGATATAAAAGGTAAAGTACTGCTAAACTAAGAATTAACTAAGTGTTAGTCAGAATTTACAAAATATGGGAAATGTTTCTAAGTATAAACATATATTACATCATAGCAACGCAATGAAGAACACAAAGTAAAAGATTCAGAACCTCGCAAGTATTGACAAAGGATGATAAAGAAAAAGGCACAGGCAAAAATGGAGTGAATATGTACTCATTGTATTGAATATTAACAAAGTATACAACTAATTACAAATTAACGCAATACAAAATTTGTGCCTGTACAAGAATCAAAGAATTGAGATTAACTCATAAAAGAATAAATGAATTTAAAAGAATATATAATGGTCGCATAAAAAAAATGTAGGAGGATTATTGCTGAGGGGCTGGCGGGTCTGGAGGTGGATTTTGAGGTGGTGCAAGAGGAGCTTCTTTAAAATTTAAGTGCTGCTAGAGATGTAGGGGCACCATCGGACCATAAAGATATGCAGTGAGAAAGTTGAAGTACTCTTGATTACACTTCGCAATCAGTCTCTGATGCATATGGAATTTGTAAATGTCGCACTGCATGTTGATCAGCGCCTCTCTTGATGTGGCAGCACTGCGTTGAATATCATCAATCCGCTCCATTACCACTTCAAATCTTTGGTTGAAGAAGTGTTGTTGTTGAGAGAAAAGTTGTTATTTTTGGGAGAAGAGGGATCTCATTTCTGCTAACTCAGCAGCCATGGAGGTGATGGAAAGTTGTGCCTGCGATGTCTCGCCAGCATCATTTTGGGGTTGGGCAGAGGTGCCTTCACCCAAATCGTGTGGGTCATCAACTTGTGGTGGTGGAATGGTGGGTTGCGGTGATGATGCTGATGGTGAAGGTGGGGCTGCTGGGTAAACAGATGAGGAGGTTGGGACAAGGAGGAGATTAGTAAAATGTTCGTGATGTGGAGAAAAAGGTTGTACGGGTGGGCTAGGAGGACTTGGAGGGCGAATGACTAAGGGAAGAGGGTTCGCAGGGTCTGAATCTTGCGCTGGTGACTCTTGAATTCTTTCTTTTCCCTTATCTTTTCAGCGTCATCTTTTTGGCCTGGGTTCTTGCAACGCATTCAAATCGATCGCAGGCCTCTTTGCTGGCAGCTCGGGGCAGTGTGGGGAGTCTTTGAGGAGCAGCCTCAAGATTTTTATGTTGATGAGGCTATGGACTTCTGGCATGGGCTCCTCATCAACGCCTATGCCCATAGACAAGCATAGACTTAAAACGATCCACAGGAAGAAGTACTGCCCTCGAATATGCCCCACCAATGATCTGATCTGCCTTGCGATAAATTGCCTTACGTCAATAGGAATGTTGTGTGCGATGCAGTATGCGGCCATGACCCGATCCCTTGATACAGTTCTGTCATGCGTTGTTGGGATCAATTGCTTCTTGACTAGGTAAACCCAGAGCCTTCCCTCCGGAAGCAAGGACTTGGACTCCAGGGTGCGGATGCCTTTTAGCGAAACCGACCACTTCGTGCCCCGTTGCATTAATATCCTTAGTGCGTCTTCCATCTGTTGCTCCATGGGATCATCAATAATTTTATTCCCTGGTGCATCAGGGTTGTCCTTCATTTGATATATTTCGTTGATGTCCCTTGCGCTGAAGGATACTATTTCTCCTTTAAAGATCACTGCATCTCTGTTTCCATGTAGATGCCCGTGGTAGAAATCCCGCACTATGTGAGGCATAATAATGGATGGGCACTGGTAGAATGTGTCCCACCCATGTTCCACAATCACACTTGTGATGAGGTCAGGTAGTGGTGTCGACACAGGATAGAAGCCCATCTCAATCAACATGTCATCATTCTCCTTTCTTTTTTATGAACGCTTCCTGGCCGATGCGGGCTCGCTGCTCTCCGCGATTACCTTGCCTTTTTTCTTAGCCAACGTAAGGCGGGCTGCTTGTTTTTGTTTCTTCTCCCGCTCTTTGCGTTGTTCCTTCTTCTCGTGCTCTGCGAATTGTTTGCCCTTTTTCTTCATTAAGCGCCATAAATTAGCTTTGCGCTTTTTGTCCTTCTCTTCCAACAATGTCCTCTCCTCTTCTTCCTTTTTCCTTTTCCTTTCTTCTTCTTCTTCTTGTTCTTCTCTTGCAAATTCTTCTTTAAATTGCTCAGAGGCCAGCAACAGATGCTGTTCCTCCTCGCGCCTCCATATCCCTTCAAGCCTTGCAAGCTCATTATTGCTTCGCATTTCTTCGTACTCCAATCTTCTTTTTCTATTTCCCTCTGCGATGATGAGCTTTCCCCTTTCTATCTTTTCTTGCTTCTCCTCCTCTTCTTTTCTTTTTCTTTTTTCTTCTTCCAATTCGATAATTAGTCTTTAAGGGTCAATAGTGGACCCTTGTGGCGCATTCTTCCTGCGACGCCGCATCAGGGGGTTCATTCTGCTTCTTATCCTTCATCGGTCGCAACCATTTGCATTGTTTTGGGTTGCGCCGACTCCATCAACTGTGCCGTTTCCACCTATCCTCCTTCACAGAGGTTGATTGTCCATCCTTTTCAGGGCTCACAGCCCTCTGCTTCTTTTCTTCTTCTTTTCTTAAGCGCCTTTCTTCATGTCGGCGCATTCTTTTTTCTTCCTTCTCTTGCTTCTTCCTTTCCTTCTTCTCTTCCCCATCTTCATCATCATCCTTTTTCTTTTTGTTCTTTCTCTCCTTGTAATGATGGGAAGATTTAGCCTCTCCAACCTTCCTTCATTTCTTTTTCTTCTTATTCTTTTTCTTCTCAGCCACTTCTGGTTGCGCCACCCCTGCAACCTCCTCCAACGCAACATCAGGGGTCTCCAATGCAACTTCAGCCTCCTTGGTCTCCTCCACCGCAATCTCTTCCTTTTCTTTTTCTTGTTCTTCTTCAATCGCTACTGCCTCTGCCACCACCCTTCTTCCGTCACCACCATTGTCTCCTCCTCCGTCGACAGTGGTTGATTTACAACCCCTGCCTCGGGTAGATCACCTCCTAGCTCCAGGTTACTTAGGATGTTGCCAAACACCTCCGTATCATCGCGCCTCTTCCTTTCACTCTCAGTTGAGACAGTAGATGTTAGAACAGATATGCTTTCAGTGCTTCCTCCCTTTTTGAACAGAGGAGGTTTAACGGCCAGGGGGTTTCTCCGGGTTCTCCCGGCGATTCTGGGGATAGTGTGGGCTTGGGCGGCGAGCCTACGACTGGCAGCCAGAAATGCTACCTCTCGCATGGCTACTTGGTCAGGGGTAGGGGTGGATGGTGAAGCAGATTGGTTGGAAGTTTGGTCAGCCATGAAAGCTAAGCTCGGAAGAACTAGTAAAACACTGGAGTGCTAGGGAAGAAAGAAGTTTGTATGCTAAGGCGCTAGGGTTTCTGATTGCAAAGATGAGGTAACCTTTCCAAAATGAGGTAAGGGTCCTATTTCTAGGTTGGGCCATAATGGGCCCAACGCGATTTTTGCAGCGACAGTACTCGAGACACTCAAAAGGCGTGTCGATCGATTTCCCTCATTTACGGAATTTCAGACAAAATGTCCTTTCGTTTGTCGAATCATCATTACTCTGGGATACAAAACAATTGGATTCCCCCAAATTACAAAAAAAAAAAAAAATTCTTTAATATTTTATTCGAATGGACGCAAGATAAAGATTAACGCAATGTGCTCACCAACGCAAATGCACCTTCGCAGAGGATGGGTAACAACGCATACATCCCCGCAACACACCCCTTAACCAAACACATTTCTGGAGGATACCTCAACATAGTGCATTTAGCTAAGGACGGGCAAAAGACATATATGAGCGCAACACACCCCTCGACTCAATACAATTGAGTTGGGAAAACGCAAAACATATCTTATTGGTTCAAGATGCGTCTATTATTGCCTTGCATACTTGTTGTTGATTGTTTGATTTTCTTTTTATTTTATTTTATTATTTCATTAACGCAAGTGCGATGACTTGCGGCAATAAATTTTCTTTATTACTCAATCATTCACTATTTAAAGCTCAATGCATTAATTACAGAAAAGTTTAAAGAATTAAAGACTATACGGAAATAAATGCCAAGGAAATAAATGAAAAATTCAATTCATAAAGTCAAGAACGAATTAAATGAGCAAGTGAAGAAAAAATTCAAGAATTCAAAGAGATAGGAATTTAAGAAAGCATTAAACATAATGGTGAGATATGGACCGACAGATGCATTTTTTGAATGGGTGCAATCCACATCTCCACAGGCTGTCCTACTTGCCTGCCCAATGTCCTAGGGACATTGCTTCTTTCCTGTAGATCCTGGGGCTTCTGAATTGCTGGGCAACGTCCCTAGTGCTCTGCTTCTTAGCTCGGAAGCCAGTTGGCCACCTGGATCTCCAAATTCCTAATTGAAGATGTCTGCGCTTGCATCACTGTGTCGTTTTTATCCATATGTTGCTTCAATAGGGTCTCTAAAGAGCTTCTATAAGTGTTAGAAGATGAGGGTTACTGGTGATTCGACTGTCTCGGCTGCCCTTGATTTGAATTTTGGTGAAAAGGAGGATTCCCTCGTCCGCCACCTTGATGGGTGATTGGCCCCTCTTGGTTGGAATTACCTCCCCAACCGAAGTTAGGATGGCTCCTCCAGCTGGGATTATAGGTGTTGCTGAAGGGGTTGTTCTGGATGGCGCATACTTGCTGGATGTTCGATGGGCACACTTCAGCTACATGAGCCCCTCCACAATTGACACAACTTATTGCGACCACTTGAGCCGGTGCAGCAGGTTGCGCTGATTGTTGAGGGATGGCTCCTTGATTAATTGCCATCGATTGGAGGATGGTGGTCACCGCGGCCATCTGTGCAGCCACGTGGTCATTATCTCCGCAAGGACAATGGCAGTTTCACTCTTTTGTCTATCGGTGCCTCGGCCTCCATATCCATCATTGATCCAATCATCCATGTTATGTGATATGCGGTCGAGGATGACCTTAGCCTCTGTGTATGTTTTATCCATAAAACCTCATGTCGCGGAGGCGTCAGCAACAGCTTACGTTGATTTGTTCAGGCCATTATAAAATGTTTCCATCAAGACGCAATCGGGGATTCCGATATGCGGGCAGTTTTTCACCAATCTTCTAAATCGCACCCAGGCGGTGCTCAGGTCTCATTCTCTTTTTGCTAGAAGTTCAGCACGTCCTTTCGTCGCCTTGCGTTGACGGCTGGTGAGAAGAACTTCTTCATAAATCGCTCCACCAGTTGGTCCCACGATGTAATTTCCTGGCTCCAGTGAGTGAGCCCAGTTCTTGGCCTCGTCCCTCAGGGTGTAAGGGAAAAAATACAGTCTTATACTCTTAGAGGTTGTGCCAGGTAGAGAGAAGTTGCCGCACATTTCGACAAAGTTGGTCAGATGGGCGTGTGGGTCTTCACCTTGCAGACCCCTAAATTGCCCGGCATTTTGGATCATCTGAAGCATGACCAACTTAATTTCGAACCTTGCGTTCTCCTCGACAATAGGCCTTGCAATCCCAGGCAAAAAATGATACAGATTGGGTGGCGCATAATTCCTCATGAGAATGTTGTGGTCAGCTGCCAGGAAGACAGGATCCTGTGTTGGTTGAACAACTCATTGATTCTCTACCGGTATCGCATTATCATTGTTGTCCGCCATGCTTGCTGCCTTCTTTCGCCTAATCCGATTCTGACGTGCCCGTGCGTGAAAGGTACGCTAGATCTCAGGGTCAGCTTCGAATTCAGGTTCAGCACCAGTACTCATAAACCGTCAAGCTGCTCTCCGCATTAAATATCTAGTACAATGAGATCTGTCTTGCAAAATACCACAAACACACTCAAACAAAAAATCGTTAACCAAATCCCCAGCAATGGCGCCATAATCTTGTTGACTTGTTGATGAACTCAAAATGAATGCGATGATATGTATGAATGGTTCAAGTCCAATGTATGCAATAATGACCTGACTTGACTTAATTCATGCAATACTACTTCTAGATATGCGTTAGTAATGGATATTCTTGTAGTATGCTATGCGTTGTCACAAGTTTCCTTGCATTGGAACCAAGTATAATTCCACTGCAAGTTTCTCGGTGTGATCCGAGGACGAACACAAGAACTGTTTGAGGTTATTGCGTTATGTTTATGATACATGCGACCAGGTTTTTCAATATTTAAAAGTATAAGTTGTGCAATTATATAAAAATTGCGATAAAGTAAAGGAAAGCAGTAAAAATGCGATAATAAAATAAAGTGCAGTAAACCTAAGCTAAGATGGTACAAGATACATGCGTCATGTTACAAGATACTGAGGTCAAGGCTGGCTATGAAGATTATACACAGATCAAGTAATGTGATGGCAAGTCTTATGTACAAAGCAGAAAGAGAAAGATAACTAGTATAAACATCGCAAGTTCCTTAATTGCATTAAAGTGATAATCACGGTTCCGTTTTTCCCTTAGCGTACACCTCTCGGTGATCGGCCGCGTTCTCACATCTCCGTGGTGAAACAGGGACGAACGTAATGAACGCAAGGTTGCTTCCATCTCTGGATGTACTACTCGCTTTAGTTAACGCATTCTTCTAACCTTCTCTTGACAGATTAGAACGACATCTTCACTTCTGCTATCACAGGTGAAGATGCCGTCTAGCATGCCTTAGCTAAACGCAATTATCTCCTTAACACTGATTAAGTACTTGTTTATTTCATATTAACTACCGAGGAATTAAGAACACTTCATGAAGAAAGCGATAAACGGAGGAACAAAAATTGATAGAGAAGTGGTGATGAAAATGATTAAGACATTCAATATATCTATTTAGCATCTGATACATGGTGCGTGAATGAAGGGGTAAAGAAGATGTAATACAATGATGAAAAGAGTTAGAAACAAATACAATCAAGTGCCAACGTCTCGACACCGATTTGAATGGAGATTTGCTTACCGATATAGATGGATCGTGTGGAAGGATGAGCTTCCCTCTCAGGCTTGCTCAACCGATAGCAAGGATCTGAGTACAGAGCTTCGCGGTGGGGATCTGAGTACAGAGCTTCGCGGTGGGGATCTGGCAGATTAACACTGAGACTCACCTCTCGGCCTTGTCTTTTATTCTTCCTGGATCTCTTTAGTTTAACACTCAGCTCAGCCTTTCTCTCAATGACCGAATATCAATTCGCCCCGTATCCAGTAGCCATCCTTTTTTCTGTGAATTCTATGGGGTATTTATAGGTGAAGAACTTTGACTCCGGCTTTTTGGTCCCCAATTTTGTTATGGAAATTCCGAAGATGGAGGGATATTATTCCTTCTGTTATGCAATCAGACCATCAAATCTGTACAATCGTTAGCTGTACACGTATCACAATCCTCCGCTTTTTCATTGCTCAGCTGCATCTTTCGATCGAGTGTTCGCATGCGGTGTTGTTTTTATTACCGCATGCAGTTGAAAGTCAGCTCCAGATCGATTGTCACATTGCGCCGTCATTGCGTTAATCGGCTTTTCATTGTGGATTGACGGGCGCAATGTGACAGAGATGCGTTGGTCAGTTTGTCTTGAGCTTTGATCGCAAGTGGTGACTTGGTTTCCTGCAAAATAGAGTAGAAATCTCCTTTTCTTCCATCTTAATGATGTCAGTGGGTGTAATTGCGATATTTCATAATATTGTATTTCGAAGCTAATTTTCATACAGTTGACACATATTTATTCTCTTTTGGCCGTAATATCTAGATAAGGCAGTATAAATAACTTGTATTTCTACAAGTTATCAATTATAGATAAGTGAGGTCTCAATGCAAACATACGCTGTCAATCAAGTAATAAACTTAGAGTATTCCAAATGTCAAATCTCACAAGACTAGGTTGACTTTTAATTCAGTTGTTACTATGGATCAATGAAGCCGAGGCAATCAATGAAGAGTTTGAATTGTGATAAATGAGAGAAAGCTTTCAAAACAGTAAACAATGATAATCAAATAGGGGCAAACAATGTTTCAATTGTAATTGGTGTCCTAAATCTCTTTGTTCTCGTAGTTTGTAAACTTGTATAAACGAATGGTTATTAAAATAAAAATTATTTTATTTCTTCATTAACTCAATGTAATAAACTAAGATCCAAGGTTATTTAATATAACTTAGATATGTATGTGATTGACATACAAGTGGATCATGTTTAAGTAATAATCTAAATGGTCTATAGTAAATAGATAAGGTTGGGTGCCTTATCCTGATAACACTACGAATATGACCTACTTTATAATTGTTATGGTTGTTGTAAAGTGTTAAAAATAATTTGATCCCACTTTCATGCGGAGACATGTGAGTGAGTGTATCCTATACAAAAATTTACATTAGATAGTACCCCAAAATGATTAGTTTCTTTTTATAATATTGTTACTTGAAGAGATTATCATTTCAATAGGATGATCATATGTGACTCGACCTTAATCTTGAGTAAGTTGTGAACCCCTGTTTATAAGGACAATCCTTTGATCTGTATGGGTGAGAGTGTCTAGAGTCGACTCAATATACCTACCATTTTGGGGATTTATCTGTGTAGGGTGTTGGGAACATAGCTACACAAGATGGAATTCACTTATTTTCGAATCTAATGTAAGTCGATGAATTTCTCCGCGTAAGAAGTATGCTCGAGCAGGGGAGCGTTGCAACACTGGTCGTAGCATTGCAACGCTACGACGTGAAATGATGATTAATGTAAAAAGGCAGTAGCTGCACTTTAGGATGTAGCATTACAACGTTAAGCTTGAGTGCTGCAACGCTTCGGCAGAATCAGACCAACACTGTAACGTTGTGTCGAAGTGTCACAATGCTAACTTTCCTTATTTGAAAAATCTAATAATTTTGGCAAAGATTTTGTGCCAAATTTCTAATCCCTAATTAATTGGAAGACTCTAAACATTGAGGGGACGAATCCATACCTAATTGGAAGACATTCAAACCTATTTTTAGACAAAAAAAAAAGAGAGAGTTCTTGCTTGAGAGTAGAAAAGGAAGACTGATTGTGGAGACCGTTCAACTTCCCGACGTGCTAATGGAGAAGGGGGGCGATTTCCACCAGAGGAGTAGCATTTTGAATGGGTTTTCTCTAATTATTTCTTTTTCTCTATTCAAGTGTCCTCAATTTTGTATGCGAATATGTTCGAGAACTATGCGTGGTTAGACTCTTTGTTTTAGAGTGTTGTTGGATTTATATATAGATTTGAGTTAATATTTAGGAATTTCATGGAATTGCGTAACTATTTATCTTATAATGTTAATGTCTTAATTTATTTTGATTGGCCATCAATAAATATTGGATTGAATGTTCAATTCGGTAGATTGCATGTTTAGTCGGACTTGTAACATTAAATTACTATTAACCTATCAGGTACGTAGTTAGACGAGCAGTATAAGTTGATGACGATAATGTTTAATGGCATGAGTTTTAATTTGATATCATGACGTTGGTCATCATTTAGGATCATATGAAAAAGAATTATTTTTGAAAGACAATATTTGGAATTTAGATTCTAGACTTAGATAAATGATATTGCTTAATTCCCTGATTGACCTAAGTATTGTTCAATGAAATATATAATGAAAACCGACACCCTCGAACACTCTTTGATTATGAAATTATATTTGTTTGTCTTGTTTTATTGTTATTCACTCAAAACATCACTCAATTTGACTTGCCAATTTCCTAGCTAAATTTGATACGGTTCTAAATAGTTAATTAAAAACTATTTGTTTAATCCCTGAGAACGATACTCGGTCTCTTAAGCCATTTTAATATATTATATAACTTGACCTAAGCTCGGGATCTTGAATGCACTTATAAATTCAAATAACATTGAGTTGAAACCAGGGTTGATTCAAATGACAAAGGACATTGCTTTTAGAAGACACCCTGTTGAAGATCCTCACAAGCATCTGAGATCATTCCTTGAAATTTGTGGGATGGAAAAATTTAATGGAGTTTCTAATGATGCCATAAGGCTGAGATTATTTGCTTTCTCTTTGCAGGATCGAGCTAAGGATTGGCTTGAATCAATTCCATCGGAGAACATTGGAACATGGGATGAACTAGCTCAAATCTTTTTGAACAAGTACTTTTTGCACACCAAATCTTCCAAATTGAGATATGAGATTGTAGCTTTTTCTCAATAGCCCGATGAATAACTCTATGAATTTTTGGGAGAGATACAAGGATTTATTGGGGAGATGCCCACGATATGGATATCCCAATTGGTTGCAAATTAAATTTGTCTACAGGGGGTTGAATGGTAACACTAAATCTATTCTAGATGCTACAGCTAGGAAGTTGATCATTGGAAAAACTTCTACTGAGGCTTATGCTATCTTGGAGGACATGACCATTACGAGTTATAATTGACCAAGTGATAGAGATTTTACCACTAAAATTGTCGGAGGGTATGGAATTAATGAGGTAAGTACCATTCAGGCTCAATTGACCATAATTACTAACACTTTGTCTAAATTTGTTGTAGGAGAACAATTATTAAATTCCCCATCAATAACTTCTTAAACAACCATGAAAACCTAATCTCAACAAGTTTGGGGTGAATAGAAGAGTGACATGGCCAATTATGTTGATAGAGGACAGTACAGGGGCCAAAAATAAATTCTTACTCACTATCATTCTAGTTTAAGAAATCATGAAAATTTTTCCTATGCTAACAATAAGAATGTTTTGCAGGCACCACCTGGATTCTCTAGTGCAGGGTCATCAAATGTAGAGAGAAAATCTTCTTTAGAGGAGGATATGTTGGAATTTGTAAAGGAATCTTAGAGAAAGAACTTGTGACGTGCCAAATTCTTAGATTGATTTTCATTAACTTATCTTGAAATATTTGGGTGTTATTTTGATAAATTGGGGCTAAAAATTTAATTTGAGAGGTAAGATCACTAATTTAAAAGATATTTGTAAAGAATTAGAATTTTAGTTCAATTTAAGGAAAAATTGGATTAATTTACTTGGAAAAAGTGTAATTTTAACTTGATTAAATATTTGGAAAGATGTAATTTATCCCAACTATTGGATTGTATGTTCCCTTTTATTTTGGTTTTGGAGCCAAAATTAAGTTAATTGGAGAAGTTGATTGGTTTGAGATTAATCTGATAAGACATTTCAGATTTTATCGTCTTTAATTTTGGAGTTTGGATTCAAATTAGAGAAGATAATTAATTTAAAATGAGTTGATAAGAGAAATTTGGATTTAATTTAAATTAATTAGATTATGGAATTTCTAATTTAGTTAGATTTTGAAATTTCTAATTCAATTAGAATATGAATTCTCAAATTAATTAGATTATGAATTTTCTAATTAATTAAAATATGAATTTCCTAATTAGAGAAAATGTCTTATTCGAAAAGGAAATCTAGTCTATCTACTATTTTAATTAATCTACTGCTTCAAGTTATAGAATCCCAAATAACTTAGGATTAGGATTATTTCTCCTCTATAAATACAACCATGCACTCCATTCCAAACTATTCACTTCATTCCAAAGGGAAGTCAATTAGAGAGAAAAATCCTTATTACTTTCACATTTTTTTTGCTGTCTCGCTCTTTGTTTCGTGCTGAAGATATTCCACTTAGAAGCTTCTAAAGATATTTAATTATTTGAGAAAGACAACTTTTTTTTCCAACAAGCATTCATAGAAGTTAAATAAGGGAGGTAAACTGCTTGTAGAGTTTTATCTAGCTCAAGTTCAAGGTAGCAATCTTACTACTAGAACTGTCTTCGTGCTAGACGATAAAATTAAGGATAATTTTGATGGTTCTAAGACTATATGAATCATGATGCCTGATTATAAAGGAAGTATGAACATATGATTGTCCTGTTTAAAGTACGTGATAAATATGAGTATGATCTTGTTTTAAAAGATATTTTACAAGAATGTATGAGCATGACCTAAATCTTATTTAACATATATGAGAATGTATGAGCTTTATGTTATGATTCATGTGTGGGACTCTGTTTTATGATGAATGACATTTATGTTGGTGATAATTGCCCCAACCCGTAGTCATGTACCCACCAGAGCTTTGTGATCTCCTTCGGGATTTCACCAGAGGTTTGTGTTTCCTTCGAGATTCATCAGAGGTTAGTGATCTCTCTCGGGATTTCACCAAAGGTTAGTGATCTCCTTCGAGATTTCACCAGAGGTTTATGTTTCCTACAGGATTCACTGGAGATTAGTGTCTCCTTTGGGATTTACCAAATGTTAGTGATCTCCTTTGGGACTTCACTAGAGGTTAGGTCAGGATTTTCACTAGAGGTTTGTGGGTACATCTCACCAACGGTAGGCTAGTGAAATCCAGGATGAAGGTCACCACTCACTCAGGATTAAGGTCATGTCACCTATGGTCATTTTAGTGAAATCTAAGTCTCAATTATCAACGACGTTATATAAAAAGACTAATCATTTCGTGGTCCGGTGTTATACAAACTCTTTTTATAGGATATCTCCGCTCGCATGTCTCCACATGAATGGTCAGGATTAGACCATTTGTAGCACTTTATAACACTTGTAACATATATAAAGCGGGTCATATCCGTAGTGTCACCAGGATAAGATATCCCTCCTTTATTCTTATTCTATAGACTATTTAAGTTATTACTTAAGACATGATCCACTTGTATGTCTCACATACATGCTTAAGTTACATGAAATAACCAAGGATCTTAGTTTTTTGGATTTGGGTAAATGCTTATAAAATAACATTTATTTTATTGATAAGAATGTGTACGAAATGTTTACAAACTACGAGACCACCGGGAGAATTAGGACACCAATCCCAACAGTTCATTGCCTGAGGGTCGAGAGACAATATCTCTTAGGGGCCAAGTTCGTGGTCAAGATAGACAATAGCTCTATTTGCCACTTTTTCAACCAACCAAAATTGTCATCAAAGTAGGCATGATGGCAAGGCTGTTTAGCAGAATTTGATTTCCAGTTTGAGCATGGACCGGGGAAATGCAACCAACTGGCCGACACCCTTAGCTGAAAGAGTGAGCATGTGGCCTTGTGCATGCTTGTGCATCTGAAAGTAAGTACGTTGACTGGAACAGTATGTGAAACTATCAAGGCACAATTGGCAATTGACACATCGACTCAAGCCATTATGCAGTTGGCCAAAGAAGGGAAGGCACGCTAGTTTTAGGTTGAAGGCGACTTACTCTATGCCAAGGGTAATCGCCTCTACGTTCCCTGATCTGGGGAGCTACGAAGATCACTATTGAAAGAGTGTCACGACACGCCATGGGCAGGACATAATGGTTGGCAAAGAACTTATGTGCTGTTAAAACAAGGTTACTATTGGCCAAGCCTTCGAGACGATGTCATGCAATTTACCAAGACTTGCCTTGTCCGCCAACAAGATAAAATCGAATGGGTGAAATTAGTGGGTCTGCTGGAGCCTCTACCTAAGCCCTGTAGACCGTGGGAGAGTGTATCCCTTGACTTCATCACCCACTTGCCCAAAGTTGGAGAGCTTGAATCGATCCTTGTTATTATCGACCGATTCTATAATATACCACATTTATCCCAACGCCAAAGATGTGTACAGTTGTGATGACTACCCAATTGTTTTCAAACACATCGTGAAATTATGGGGTGTTCCCACAGCATCATTAGTGATCGCGACAGGAGATTCACTGGAACTTTTTGGATGGAATTGTTCAAGATATTGGGATCTACACTGAATATTTCTTCCAGCTGTCATCCTCAAACAAACGACTAGACTGAATGCTTTAACAACATGCTTGAAGAATATATGCGTCACTTTATCGATGCTAGACAAAAGAATGGGGTTCAGTTTTTAGATGTTGCTCAATTCAGCTTTAACAGTCAGTAAAGCTCCTTCAGAAAGATGCCCTTCGAGTCAAGCCTCCGTGAAAGCACACACCTACCTAGAGAAAGCGTCAAGGAGAATGAAGAAGTTAGTTGATAAGAAGTGTGATCCTCTCGAGTTCCAAGTTGGGGACAAAATTCTGATCAAGTTATGATTAGAACAATTCCATTTTCGGAGCCAGAGAGACCAATGCCTCGTACGAAAATATGAAGGACCGGTGGAGGTGATTGAGAAGGTCGGGAAACCTCGTATAGGGTTTAGCTACCCTCGTGGATGAAGATCCATCTTGTCATCCACTTGAGTATACTGAAGCCCTATCACCCCGACCCCGATGACGAGCAGCGTAACATGTTGATGCGTCCACCCATCACGATGAAGAATTCAACTGAAAAGGAGTCACACGAATTTTGGACAAACGTACACACTGTATTGGAAGACCAAGACGAAAATTGACAGGGCTCTTGGTGAAATGGAAAGATCTCCCTTACGAAGAAATCAGTTGGGAGCACGCGGAAGACCTGAAGAATGCTACTCCAGCGATCATTGAGTTTGAGCAGTGTCGGTTGATGGGGACGTCAACCAATTAAGTGCTTGTCCAAGGCCTGTTGTCCATGGCCGCATGCCTAATTCCAACCCCGTTTTATCATGCTTTCACGTTATGTATTTCATTAGTTAAGTTAGTTTGCTTTCCTTGTACTTTTTGTTGTAAGTGATCGCTTGCCCTCTTGCATATGGGGATAAGACTAACCATCACTTCCCCATACCCAGAGTGGTATGCTATAAAGCTATTGTTGTTGCTTATTGTTTTCTAGTTTACTATAATCTTTCTCTTCTCTATTCATACATTCAAACATTTGCGAAAATCTTTTCTCTAAACTCGTTTTCCTGAAATGGGTTTAGAGGTTGCAAGAGGCACCCAGTGTGTTATCAGTGTTCCGTATTCAAATTGGTTGACTTGTTTGTAAGCTGAAACAAGTAGCGCACAATCACTTTCGAAAGTGCAATTGTGACATAGGGTGCATCTTAGGTGCATTGCGGTAAAATTATATGCGAATGACTCAGTAACCATTTTCTATTATTTTTTTTAAGTCATCAGTACAAAAAAAAAATCGACATGATGATCGCTTATTTAGGCTGGAACCCGATCAAAGCCAGTCGGCTTCGGTACAGGAAATGAGCGTCGGTAACCAACCCGAGCCGACCTACCGAGTGGGCGTCCACTTTGCAAATCGCAATAATTCCGTTTCGCGTATCGTTCGCACTTACGCTTTCTTCCGTGACTTCGGGATTGCCTGATTGGTGTCAGTGTGACACGTGGTCAATACTGCGTCATTATGTTTGCGTTCAAATCTCACAGCTTCCCATCAATTACTAAATTTGTATTTTGGCTTTTCGAATATTGTAATCTATGATTCTAAATCTAATATTCTATTTTCTATTTTCTAATTCAAATTCTAAATTCCTAACAGTATAAGCCTATAAGTATAACTATTTTGTATTTTCCATAATTAATGATAATATAAGGTAGTATTTTTCAATGTGGCTGTAATTTGATATTTAGATTTCCTAATTCCTATTTCACTACGGTATTTCTTAATTCATATTCAATTAGTAGTATTTGTTAAAATTCTATTTGATTTCTTGGATTTCAAATATCCCAAATTCCAATTTTTCGAATCTAAATACTTAAAAATTTTAAATTGAATACTAAATCTAAATCTTAAATAAATCGCATATTATAAGATTTTCTGTAATATAAGATTTTTTCTAAGTTTTCAAATAATAAAATAAAATAAAATATTTAAACCTAATCTTCCGATTCGTAAATTAAAAGAGTTTTTTAAAAGGTAATTTTTTGGTTCACGGTTCATCAACTTAAAAATCCAAAATAAATCAAACCTTATCAAATTATTTGAAGGGACAACTGAACAAATGTTTAATTTATAGATGCAATTTTTAAGATCAAAATGTAATCAAAATTTCAAACCTAGCATTAGAATCTAACCTAATGATTAAAAAATCCTGAAATGGAAGGGATTTTCTTTATTGAAAATGAATACAAAATTATTCCAAAAATAACGAAAAAGAAAAAAAAAAATATCGTATGAAGGCAAAAAATAATAAAAGAAAAAAAAATCCCTAGACCATGTATGTACAATTACAATGTCTAGAAACAAAAAAAAGTAAAATAAATATGAAACCAAAAATAAACCTCCACCAATAAATACTCTATTTTTTAAAAAAATCAAACATATACACAACCTTTTCAACCTCATATGTTATACAAAAGTGAAAATAACTTCATTCAGTTACAAAATTAATTACAAAATCAAGCTACCTTTAAATACTAGCATAATTAATTTGTATAGTGAGAGAGAGTAATTGTAATTGAGTGACTACACTTATCTTGAAGCAATCTTGAATAACAAAAACTCCGTTAGCTTCTCCGTGGACGTAAGCCTCCATTGGTCGAACCACGTAAACGACTGTGTTCTTCTTCTTCTTATCGTCTTCCTTTATCGTATACCCCTGACCCACCGATCATATAACCTTAGCAAACCATCGTCTAGCTTTTAGCTAACGATCGTTTAGCTTTTAGCCAACGATCGTTTACTTCTGCAAGCCTCATTGTGTAGACGACCATCATTTAGACGACCTCGTCTAGACGATCTTCAGTAAAGCCTTCATTGTCTAGATGACTCGTGCCTTATCGTCTAGATGACCCCAACTTTACCTTCCATCGCCTAGATGATCGAAGACTCCTCGCCTCTGCGAATTCCGGCAGCCTCCCGACGTTCCTCTCTTTTTTTTTCTCTCGATTCTTTCTTTGCAAAAGAAAAGAAAAGATTAGTCAGTTGAAGGGTTTTTCCAGAAGAAGTTTAAAGTTCTAATCTGAGCCATCAAAGTGTAAAGCCGAGATCATTCATCACATGGATTGTACTTTCAGCACGCGATTTTGTGTTTGTGTGAAGCAACAAGGTGGTATCTGATAAACGTTTAAGGGCCATTGTTCACTCAAGGCCCAAAGAGTAATCATTTCAGTGGGCTTTTCGGCTTGTTTTTTCGCATCTCAAGCCCAATAAGTGGTATCAGAGCCTGTAAGAAAGCTTCAAGATTAGTCAAGATTCAAAGAAGCAATAATCTTGAAGTCTTTCAGTCGAATTTCAATTCAGAAATAGCAGTTGCAAGGTATGACATCGAGAAATTTGATGGAAAATGTGACTTTGGTTTGTAGAAGGCCAAAATAAAGGGTATCTTGGGACAGCAGAGGGCACATAAGGCCCTAGATGATCCAACAAAGCTGCCAAGTACATAACAAAAGAAGAAAAAGAAAATATGGAGCTAACTGCTCATGGAACACTCATTTTGAACTTGTCTGATAATGTCTTACGACAAGTAATTGATTAGGAGACAGTTTACAAGATGTGGAACAAATTAAATGAGTTATATGAGACAAGGAATCTGCCTAATAAACTTTTCCTAAGGGAAATGTTCTTTACATTTAAAATGAATGCATCAAAGTCATTAACAGAGAACCTAAATGATTTCAAGAGAATTACTACTGAGTTTAAGACTCAAGGAGAAGAAATTAGGGCAGACAATGAAGCATTTGTGCTTCTTAACTCATTGCCAGAATCTTACAGAGAAGTGAAGACAATCGTGAAATATGGGAGAGATTCCATTACAACTGATATCATTATTTCTGCTCTTAAAATTAGAGAAATGGAGCTCATTACAAGCAAAGAAGACAAACCTAGTGCAGAAGGCTTGTTTGTTAAAAGGAAGTCAAAACAAAATAATAAGGAGAAAGGCAAAAGAGCTCAAATGATGAAGGAGGAAAAGAGAAGTTCAAGGTTAGATGCAAATATTGTAAAAAACTTGGACATTTAATCAAAGATTGCAGAACACTGCAGTGGAAAAATGAGTAGAAAAATAAGCAATCTCAGCCACAACCCAAAGTCCAACCTAATCAGTCAGGTGAAGCCTCAGTTTGTGAGGATTCTTACTTTTATTCTGATGCTTTGGCTACATCTAATTGCAGGGCAGAAGAAGAAGCAAATAAGAACCTAGATTGGGTTCTAGATTCAGGGTGTTCATTCCACATGACACCTCACAAGGGCAGGTTTAGTACCTACAGAGAATTAGATGGAGGTTCAGTCTACATGGGAAATAATAACTCATGTCCAGTGGTTGGGATTGGTTCAATCTCATTGAAACTAGAAGATGGAACAGTCAAGCTCTTAAGAAATGTCAGATGTGCCTTAGCTGAAGAGAAATTTAATTTCACTAGGCATGCTTGATTCTATTGGCTGTGAATACCGAGGCAAGGAAGGTTACTGTGAAGTGTTGAAGAACAATAAGCCTATCTTTAGAGGGGTGAAGGTAAATGGAGTGTATGTAGTGCAAGGTGTTCATCAGGTACACTTAGCCTTGATTGTGACTCATAATCAGCCTACTGAAGGAGACCTATGGCACAAAAGACTCTCATAATTAGTGCCAAAGGTCTACAAGCTCTAACCAACCAAGGTATTCTACCTAAGGGAGTACATCAGGGCCTATCATTTTGTGAACATTGTGTAATAAAGAAGGCTACTAGGCAGAGCTTTGTGAAGGCTCAGCACACAACCAAGGCCATCCTTGACTATGTGCATTCAGACCTTTGGGGTTCTTCACCTTTTCAATTATTGAGTGGTGCCAGGTATTTCCTAACTTTTGTTGATGATTATTCAAGAAAGAGCTGGATCTATTTCCTTAAATCTAAGGATTTAGTTTTTGAAAAGTTTAAAGAATGGAAAGTTATGGTTGAGAAAATATCTAACTGTCAGATTAAGTGTCTTAGAACAGATAATAGGCTTGAATATTGTGCAGAAGAGTTCAATGTTTATTGCAGACAGCAGAGTATATACACAAGACAGTTAGCTATACACCCTAGCAAAATGGGATAGCAGAGAGGTTGAACAGAACAATAATGGAGAGGGAGAGAAGCCTACTATCTGATGCTATACTACCTAAGAAGTTTTGGGCAGAGGCAGCCTCATATACAGTCTATACACTGAATAGATGCCCTCATGCATTTCTTAACCTTTTAACCCCTAAATAAAAATGGACAAAATAGGCACCTAACCTAAATAACCTAAGGGTGTTTGACTGCACTGGCTTTGTTCATCAGAGTAAAGGGAAACTAGCTGTCAGAGCTGTGAAGTGTATGTTTTTGGGCTTCACAAAAGGTGTTAAGCGGTTTAGAATGTGGCACCCTATTGAGAAAAGATGCATAACTAGTAGAGATTTGATTTTCAGGGAAGAAGAGATGTATATGTAGAAAACTAACCTGAATGTTTCAGTACCTCAAGAGAAGAGTGATACAATTGAGGTGGAGTAAGTTCTAGTTCCTACTTCTGATCCTTCAAGCTCTGAATCACACTTTAATCAACTACCTCATCACGAAGAAGAATTAGAAGATGCTATTATTGATAGTGAGCAAGAAGAACCAGAATTGAGAAGTTACTGCCTAGCTAGAGATAGGCAGAGAAGAAACATTGTCCCACCATCAAGGTATGAAGACTACTTAGCTTTAAATACTACTGATTTGTCTAATGATGTAGAACCCTTAACTTTTGAGGAAGCAGTGAGTTGTTCTAAAGCTAAGATATGGATAGAAGCTATGAATGAAGAGATTGATTCACTGGTGAGAAATAACACATGGAAGTTAACATTCTTGCCAAAAGGATGCAAACCAATTGCATCCAAATGGGTGTACGAGCTGAAGGAAGGGTTTTGTAACGATCAAGGACCTAGATTTAAAGCTAGGTTAGTTGCTAAGGGCTTTACACAAAGGCCAGGTGTTGATTTTAATGAGATTTTTTCTCCAGTGGTAAAACAGACTTCTATCAGATTATTATTGTCGATTGTGGGTTAAAACAACCTAGAGCTTGAGCAACTAGATGTCAAAACAACTTTTCTACATGGCTTCCTAGAGGAAGTTATCTACATGAGCCAACCGAAGGGTATGAGGTCAAAGGGAAGGAAGATTATGTGTGCCTACTGAAAAAATCTATCTATGGCCTCAAACAGTCCCCAAGATGCTGGAACAAAAGGTTTAGTGACTTTGTTTAGAAGAATGGTTTCTATAGAAGCTCCTATGACAATTGTGTTTATATAAATACAGAGTCCTATACTCATCCTATCTACTTGCTATTATATGTGGATGATATGCTTCTAGCAGGAGTAACAATAAAAAAAAGTTGAATAAAGTAAAAGATCTACTGAAATCAGAGTTCGAAACGAAAGACATGGGAAATGCAACAAGAATACTTGACATTGACATTATTAGAAACAGAAAAACAAGTATTCTAAGCATTGATCAGTCACAATATTACAGTAAATTGTTAAAAAGGTATCAAATGACAGAGGCAAAAGTAGTGACTACTCCAATAGCCAACCATTTCAAACTTTCAGCAGAGAATTCACCTAAAGATTCGGACATTGAGCATCAGCAAATCATGTCAATAGTTCCTTATTCTCAAGTTGTGGGAAGTTTGATGTATTTAATGGTGTCTACAAGACCTAACATTGCCTATGCTACTAGCCTGGTGAGTAGATACATGGCTAATCCAAGTAAGAGGCACTGGGAGGCTACAAAGTGGATTATGAGGTACCTAAAGGGTACTACTAATGCTAAACTGAAGTACCAACAACTATCAGACAGTGAACCAGAGTTGTTATGTAGACTTAGATTATGCAGGAGATCTAGACAAGAGGAGGTCATTATCGGGGTAGATCTTCCTATTTGGAAGGTGTGTCCTAAGCTGGAAGGCTACCTTACAATCAGTAGTAGCTCTTTCTACTTCTGAAGCAGAGTTCATAGTATTATCTGAAGTAGTGAAGGAAGTCTTATGGCTAAAGGGCCTCCTAAGTGATTTCGGAATTAAACAAGACACAGTGAAGATCTTTTGTGATAATCAGAGTACAATTCATCTGTCAAAGCATCCACAATATCATAACAGAACAAAACACATAGATGTGAAATATCATTTCATACGACAACAGATAGAAGCTAAATAGATTTAAGTTCTGAAAGTTCATACCTCAGAAAATGCCTCCGACATGTTGACAAAAACAGTCACTCAGACTCTAGAAGTGCCTTGATATAATAGGGTTTGAGCTGAGAGACAAAGGTTAAGTTCATTTCAAGGTGGAGATTGTTATACAGAAGTAAAATTAACTTCATTCAGTTATAAACCTCTCCAACAAGATTGCTCAATTCCCAAGAGGTCACCTAACATAGGATTGCTCCAAGCTAAGCACGTTTAACTTTGGAGTTCTTAAGATTGAGCCACCGAAAAGGAAGATGCACCTTGTTGGTATAGGTAGTAACTTTCAATTCTTTTAAGCCTTTCTTAACCATACTTTCATGTTCTCGGGATCCCTCTCGTTCGAATGTGATACCGGTTCATGTACCCCTCCTGATCTCGGGTCATTACATGCCCACCAGCTTCCACTTGGTTCGTCCTCGAACCACATCTTACTGGGAGAGGTTCCGCTCTGATACCAAATGTAACGACCCGACCCCCTAGGACTTAGGTAAGGCCGTTACTAAAATAAATGCATGCAAAGAATTTAAAACAACGCTCAGTTATTTGAAATAAATGCTAATTAAACAAGAGAAGTTTAAAATACATTTATTAAATGCAATTGTTAAAACAAATAATAGGGTACCCAAAATTCTTAAAGACTAACAAAAGTATATAAAAAAACAATCCTTAGTAATAAATTTTAAAGAGTAAAACGAAATATTAAGAGGAAAATAAGGACTCAAATTTCAAGGTGCGGAAGCGAAAAAGTCTAGTCCTAGTGACACGATCACGAATTCCGCTGCGCCATCGCCAGTTACCTTTTCCTGAAACATCAACATAAGAAAAGATGAGTATGAAATACTCAGTAAGTAGCCCCACCACTGGGGTCAGGCTAGGCATCTATGTCCTCTAGATACCCGCATATGGCACATAAACACATGAAACAGACAAGAGACTTGAGTCCTATCTTATTGTAGTTAAGTATGCCCACAAAAATGGTGAATCCCGAAGGAAACACAAAACTGGTGAATCCCGAAGGAAACACAAAACTTGTGAATCCCGAAGAAAACAAAAACTGGTGAATCCCGAAGGAAACACAAACTGGTGAATCCCGAAGGAAACACAAACTAGTGAATTCCGAAGGAAACACAAACTGGTGAATCCTGAAGGAAACACAAAACTGGTGAGCATCTAACTAATCAATGAGGATATTCACATAGTCTCAACGTTCAAAGAATCAACACCATACAATTCTAAAACATACATGAAATCCTTGGTACCATGACTCCATCCTTGGTACCATGGCTCCATCACATACACATAATCCTCAACAACATATTATACAACATTCATGTAAACCTTACATCATAATTATACAACATACAAGTATGCCTCAACACCAGCAGATCCGACGTCGACATAAGAAAACACATACCATCACATACTAACGATCAAGTGCTTAGGTGTTTATTTAAACAATTCAGAACTCGTGCCAGAACATACTTTGATTCAAGTCATACTATCAATCAACATTCTAACAATTTACCATAACATACACTCACCATGCTAGCATACAACTAAAGCCTGGCCCGTGGGCAGTCCCAGTGGTAAGATTACTTACCTCGAAGTTAAAAATTATGTCTAAGTGACAAGCAAATTAATCTTCCTCCTAGCTTAGATGGATCTTGAATTAGGCCTAAACATAATCCAAATTTACAATTAATAAGAAAGAGCTTAGTTCCACTAACCAAATTATCCAAAATAATTCTCAATAATCTTACCCAAAAGCTTGTCGAAACCACAACTAAAATCCTCTTGACAACACACTTTTAACTTCAAAGCTTCTCCAAAACTTGATTTTTAAACCCAAACAAATATGTGTCAATAGGTTGAAGCAGAACACCATTAGCCAACAAATCCAATTAAAATGGCACAATCTTACCCCAAATCCACAAGCGGATCCGAAACACCCTTGCGTGACTGTCTGGTTATAAATCTTCAGATCTGGGCGCGAGTGATTGTGGGATCTCGAGGTTCTGGGCGACGACCTGCAATCCACGGAGACCTGCGCGGATTAGCGAACGACAACATCGACGATCAGAGGCGGCGACTACTTCGTGGCCCAGACGACTGAAGGGAGTCGAGTCGACACCGCTGAACAGCTGCTTGCGGTCGGAAAAGGAGGCGTGGCGTTCGTGGGTTTGGACGGAGGCGACGTTCGTGGGAAGAAAGGAAAGGGAAAAATTTGGGCGTGCGGTGCGAGGAAGAAGAAAGAAAGGGTTGGTGGGGGGTTTTAAAATATAATAATAATAAATGTATTGATGGGGGGTTTAAAATATAATAATAATAAATGTATTGATTGGGGGTTTTAAAATATAATAATAATAAATGTATTGGTGGGGGTTTTAGAATATAATAATAATAAATGTAGGATTGATGGGGGTTTTAAAATGTAATAACAAAAAAAAAGTGTAATTATAACAAATTCTTTCCGTTTCGAAAGGAAAATTTAATTCCTGCCAACTTTCACATTGAAATTTAAAATTTAATCATTTTCCGCCATACTTAAATTCCAAAAATGCCCTCTGACTAAGCAATTATTGAATTACCAAATAATAACGTTACTGAAATTACATTACTATATATAAAAAATGTGCGGGGTTTTACACCTCACCTCTGCGAATTCCGGCAGCCTCCCGGCGTTCCTCTCTTTTCTTTTCTCTCGATTCTTTCTCTACAAAAGAAAAGAAAAGATTAGTCAGTTGAAAGGTTTTTCCAGCAGAAGTTTGAAGTTCTAATCTCAGCCATCAAAGTGTAAGGACGAGTTCGTTCATCACACGGATTGTACTTCCAACACGCAATTTTGTGTTTGTGTGAAGTAACAAGGTGGTATCTGATAATCGTTTAAGGGCCATCGTTCACTCAAGGCCCAAACAGTAACCATTTCAGTCGGCTTTTCGGCCTGTTTTTCCGCATCTCAAGCCCAACATCATATTTGGAAGAAACACAAATCCTTCTCTAAGTACGAAGTTAGAGGACATAGAATCTAACAAAATTAACAAATTTGACATCCTTTCAACTCTATGAACGACATTTGTGTCACTGTTATTACTATACGTAAACAGTGTATTTGCAGTTGCATCCATTGGACCACATACATTACTATGCATGTACTGTGTATTTGAGATACTGTCAACATCAACAACTATACACATAACATTCACTAACCCTTTTGAAATAATTAACATATACTAAATAATGTCACTATCTACTACAATCGTTATTAATTTAGAGTAATTTAACTCATTCATCTATATGATAAGTCGAGAAATAACTTGGTTGACATGCACTAAGTTGCAATTCAACACCAATATACTCTCTATGTTGACTGATATTGGTTAAAGAGGGATATTAAAAGAAGTTGATTTGAATCCATCATAACGGTTATTCACATCTCAACTACTTCCGTATACCACAATAATTAGATTTGATCAATGTTTAAAGCCAATGAGATTGCTAATTACGCTATGAACACAGTAAACGCAAGAATGAAAAACGACAATTACAAATCCATCCTTGTTACCCACCCTATTCTGTTTAATCAATCAAAACATTAAAAAATATTAAAAATATATGATTTAAAATATCAAATATCAACAGTATCTTTAGGGGATGAGTATGAAAAAATTTCTAGTCAATTATGCCCTTTCATACATCTATATATTTACTATCAACACATTTTACCAGCAAGTTGGTAACACAAAAAGAAAAGAAAAAAAAAAAAGAAGTAAATAAGCAAATCCTTCAACTCAAAATGTAATTCATCTCCCAGATTCATGTACAAGTAGGGAGATGCATTTTCCAATGATGTTTTGTTTTAACATCAGAGGTCAATTTTATTACCTCTCAGATTATGATTTTTCACCTTCCATTAGTACTTCTAAACATTTTTTGGCCTCAATTAAGACATTAAGCAAAGTTATACAAAGGACTCAAACACCTTATGTTGGAGAATTGATTAAGTTGGTAATTTTTACCAATTCAATAAATAAGTTAGTGGTCCAAACATTGAGTTCGATTGAGTTGATAAAAATTACAAACTCCACTCGGAAAGCCAAACACCCCCTAAACGAGTTTTTTCAGAAGCTTCATGTATGTCATGGTAGGTACGAAACCAGACATCTATTAGATGTCGATATGGTATGCAGAATACTAGTCAAACCCACAACTCCATTGGATTGTACTATGAATAATGAAAGTTTAATTTGTTGCACTTATAAAGACCCTTATGACCTTTTGGTTAAAATTTTCGAAGCTTCACTTCAATGCTAGTTGTCTCAAGGAGGCTACCAATGGACATGGATGATTTGATCTAATGGAACCTATCTAATAAGCAGCTATTTTAAAATAAAAATGTTCTAAAAAAGGGAAAATGATTTCAAGTGATACATTACAATGTTTTCATTGGTCGGTCAATTATATTTTTATAATATGATTATGAATATATAAACATGAAATATACTCCTTCAAAATAGATAATATGAGTAATTAATGATTAATATGATTAAATGAATGTAGGGTACTTCATACATACTCTACTCAATTTGTAGATTAATTGATATGTACTTGATGTGGTTATTTTTTGTTGCATACAAGTATATGTAGTCAAGTTATAATATTAAAACGGCTTGTAAGATCAAGTATCATCCTCTGAGATCAAGTTAACAATTATTATTTAGCTATCTCAGAATTATATCAATTTTAGCTAAGGAATCGAAATTGAGTTTGAATTTTTGGTTTTGTAAAGCAATAAAAGAAAGTAATAATAAAAATATTTTGAAAATCTGAGAATAAGAGTGTTCTAGGGTATTGAATCCGTTATTACTTCATTAGATCTAATCTAGTCAATTAATTGAATCATGTATGAACATCATGCCTAATTCTAGAAACTTAACTTAAGCTTACTTTCTCTAAAAAATAACTTATTCGCATACAACTTAATTGATGACTATATCTCATGAAATCATATTAAGAAACAATGCATTAAGAATTGTCATAAAAACTTTCACTATTAACGTAACTATGAGTATGAAAGATTAATAATGCTTTAATGATATAGATCAGGTAAAACATTCAAGCTCTTAATTAAACATTCAACTTAGCAAATCATCGATGGCCAATCAATAATAATGAAATACAATATCATTAAAAAGCAAAGAGTTCAACAATATCCATGAAAAGAACTAAACTTAATCTAAATTCATAACAACTTCATCAATACCCTAAAAGAAGCAAGTTTAGTAACTCATTGCAGAAACATATTTTCATACATTAATTTAAGTATAAGATTTAGAGAGAAAAGGGAAACAAAGAAGAATCCTCTCAAAGACTTCTTTGATCTCTTGAATCCTCCAAACTCGCCTTGATCGTCACCTTGGGAACTGGAACGACCTTCAAAATATCCCTCAAGATCTCTAACTTTTTAGCAAAACTCCCTCTTTTCGGGTGTCCTTTTTCTAAATATTGAAAATCAACCAAAATAATATAGAGGAAGCAAACTTGGAGTCCAAGATCTTTCCTAAAATGCAGAATTTTTCATTTATGGAAAGATAACGTTGCAACGCTCGACTGCAGTATAACAAAGTTCGCTTTTTGTTGCTATAGCGTAAAGCTAAGCTCATTGTAGCATATCGACACTACATCATGTTGGAACGTACCATCACGTAGTGGAAGTGACAAAGATCCATAAGCACTCTAATTCATTACTTTTGGCAAAAATGAAAGCATGTTTCAACAGAAATAAATGGGTTTCGTGACATACCTTTGTAGAACTTCCTCAAAGCTTGAATCTAGCTGCAAATCTCCTATGAATCTTGTTGTAGACCACTCCAAGATCTTCCCTACTATTCTCTTGGTGCTTTAGATTGAGTTGTGGGACTCAAAATAAGTATGAATTAAGGGAATAGGAAACATACTCACAACAGTAACCCAGCAGAAGAACAACTTCTTCACACGAATTTTTCAGGGAATCTCTTTCGGTTCCATTGCCTCAAGATCACTCCAACATCTTCAATATATTGTAGACGATCATGCAAAGAGATTAGCTACATTAGATGTAGCTCATGCTTGGAATAAATGAAGACTTAAGAAGTGGGTTATCAGTGAGCTACTTGAAGAAGACAGTGGAGAATGCTAATTTTCCATTATGTGTATTTCTTTCTTTTTCAATTTTTGATAAGTTGATTTCACAAATCAATTTATTTAATAAAATTAAAAATATTATTAATTTTATAAAATTAATTTCATAAAATAAATAATAATTTAATAATTTAAATAATTCTAATTAATTTAATATCAAATATTAAATTAATTTTACAGAAGTCCATCTTCAAATATTTAAATTATATTTAAATATTATTTCTCCAATTCCATTTAATTTTAATTTGAACATTTCAAATTAACTTATCACATTATTCTAGAGCTAATCCATTTACGAGCTAGTAGGGGGACCTCGCGGATCTACAGATCATGGGCTCCAACGATCCTAGACTAATTGACTAGACTCATTAGACCAAACTAAGCCCCATTCGTTAACTAATGTGTGATTCCACTAAAGTCTATAGTTGAACTCCCCTCACTGTAGATATATTATGTCTACTCGATATAACCATGATTAGTAAGTTAACCCTTCACAGGTTGTTCGTAATAACGGTTGGGTCGAATCTCTGTTTTACCCCCGAAATTACTTCTTGCTTCTCAAGTTCCACTGATTCTCTAATAAAAAATTGATTTGTGATCCAATCAACGAATCGAATCCCTCTCGGGCCAATGAGAGGGTAAGACCTTTTGTTTAAGACCCAAAATCAACACTTAAAGGGAACAACCTCTCTACTAACCCTAATCAGATAGGAGTAAATTCCATCTTGCATGGCTGTGTCCCCAACTGTTCATCGGGTCTTATCCCCAAAATGGGAGGCTTATTGAGCAAAGACGTTGGTCTACTCTCACCGTTTGCAGATAAAAGGATAATCCAGAACAAACAGGAGTTCATAATTAGCTCAGGATTAAGGTCAAGTTACCTAGGTCATCACTTTGAAATAGTCAGTCTTAAACAGTAAACAATGTTATAAAGTAAGAATCATTGGTTTCGTGGTCTGATTTTGCACAAAACTCATTTGCACAGGACGCCCCTACTTCTCATGTCATAACATGTACAAATTAGGATCACATCGTTTGTAGCACATTACAACTCTTTGTAACAACTACAGAGTAGGCCGCATCCAATAGTGTTACCGGAATAAGGCACCCAACCTTATTCATATACTATAGATTATTTTTTACTATTTACTCGAACCTGATCCACTTGTATGTCTCCACATAAAGTTCAAGTACTCATGTAATAGTCAAGGGACTTCAGGTTTATTGGATTTGGAAAAAACAATATATTCAATAACAACTAATTGAATTTTCAGAATTAGTTCTATTGTTTATAAACCACGAGTTTTAGGACATAAAACCCAAGAAACTCCCACTTGGACTAAAACTCTAGTAGTAACTTATATATCCGATATATAAAATTGAGTTTCTAGGTTTTATAGAGAAATAGAATAAACTATGGCATCCCATACCCATGGTTTTGTTGGGATTGGTGTCTTAATTCTCCTGGAGTTTCGTTCCTTTGTAAAGCTACACATTGTTCAATGAATAAAATAAGTGTTATTTAATTATGACATTTGTTCATATCTAATAAACAAAGCTCCTTGGTTATATTATGTAAACTTAAGCATGTATATGCAATATAGAAGTGGATCATGCCTTAAGTGATAACCTAAATAGGTCTGTAGTATAAGGATTAAGATGGAATACCTGATCCTGGTGACACTACGGATACAGCCCGCTTTGTAGAGGTTTGCAAGTGTTGTAAACTACTACAGATGGTAGATCCTGACCATTCATGTGGAGACATGGAGCGGGGGTATCCTATACAAAGAGTTTATATAAGACCTGGACCACGAGATGATTAGACTCCGTATATAACGTCATTGATACTAGAGACTTGCATCTCACCTAAATGACCATAGGTGACACGACCTCAATCCTGAGTGTTTTGGGAACTCTTGCCTTTGAGGGCAGTCCATTGATTAGTATGGGTGAGAATGGCCAGATTGCCAACTCAACATGCCTATCTTTTTGGGAACTTGTCTAATCTGGGAGCTGGGAATTCAATCCACAAGATGGAATTCACTTCTTTCTCGAAGCAGGGATAAGTAGAGAGATTGCTCCCTTAAGAGCTGATTCCGGGGCTTGAACATAGTGGCCACAACTTCTCTTTGGAAGAGAAGACTCAGTCATAGTAGAACTATGGCTTATGTTTATTAGAGGGATCAGTGGTACTTAAGGAGATAGATGTAACTACAGGGGCATAACGGTTATTGGCCCAATTGTACTTACGAACGATCTGTGAACGGTTGTCACACTACTGATTGGTTAAGATGGACACATAATATACCTGTGGTAAGGAGAGTTCAGCTGTCGGTCTTTAGTGGAGTGCTTGGCAGTTAACGGATGGTGGATCCCATGACTAAAGAGTTTAGTCAGTTATTCACGTACCGTTGGAGCTTTGAGCTATAGGTCCATGAGCTCCCCTTGGTAGCTCAATCGATTCAGTTGAGGATCAGTTCTTGGTGTTGATTTGAAATGTTCAAATTGACAAAAGATACTTTGATTATATATGATATAATTGGTTTGATGTATGAGATACATCTAGTGGAGGATTGATGTAAATGAGATTTACATTAAGTACCATGGAATAGAAAAAAAAACTATGGTTTATATATTTCATGAGATGAAATATTAAAACTATAGGTTATAAATATAGTATGATAAGTTGGTTATCATTTATGTTTATAATAATTTTAATTATTGGATAATTAATTATTTTTCTTTTAAATAACCAAAGTAGTGGGTTGTTATTGAATCATGGTAACCATAAGTTTAAAAGGAAAATGGTTTTCCTATTTTAAAAAGAAGTTTTACAAATGATTGAAAAGGTTTTTGAGATTTCTCTCGGCGAAAAGAAACTCACGGTAGTCATCAAGTAAATACAGATTTACTAAATGACGGTTGGGCAAGCTAAACGATCGTGCAGCGAGTTAAACGATCGTGCAGTGGCGAGCTAAACGATCATGCAGTATTTATTAAACGATCGCATAGCTTTGCTAGACGATCGCTTGCCTGAAGTAAATGATCGTGTACAGTTTGTAGGCGTTAGACCGAGCTAAACGAGGAGTTAAACAATCACATAGCTTTTGCTAGACGATCGCTTAGCTTTATCTAAACGATTGGGCATCGACCTATACGATAGGTCTCCGCCATCTCCCACTTTCCCCAGTCGTGTATGCAATCGGTGTTTCCTCCTTCGTCTGCCTCATACTAAGTCCGAACAGAGCCCACCCTCTGGATTCTCACACCGAGAATACCATGGTTGCCTTGTTGGTGGTGTCAGACTCAACTGGACACCGTCGAGGTTTTCTGGAGGCCGGTTGTGATGTTGTGGAGGTCGTTCGTGTTACGGAGGAGTTCGTGACCGAGGAGATCATTGAGGACGAGCGCGAAGTGTTCGTACGGTGTTCATTGCTATGTTGTGGTCGTATAGTTCGAGCATTTGAGGTTGCTGATTTTTCGAGCGTTCGTGCGCAACAGAGCATGGAGACGAGGATTCAAATGTTCGTAGAGTTCCTCTCTTGTTCATTTGAGTTTATTCATGCTGTAATTTCTCTGTATGAATTGTATAACCATTTGTTTGAATTCGACTGTAAATGTATTGTTCATTCATGATTGTAATTTGGAATTATCGTTCTTTCGCTGCTCATGGAAATCTCGCGAATCCGATTTCCTTCAGGTTTACCATTCGGTATCCCATACCTGATATTTCTCCCACTTTCCCTAGGTTATTAAACTGGTATTCCTAGTCTTAGTAGGTGATTCTCAAACACTTTAGCCGAGAGAATCATTGTAAACATATTAGTGTACAATAGGCTTCTTATTAAACTATATGGGGAATGCATCTAATTCTCAATAATGATCAGGAAGCACACTTTCCTCCCATTACATTGATGCACTCTAAACTCTTTGATTAAGATGCGTCTGACCTGTCTTAACAACTTTTGTTAATAGTTAGATCTAGAAATCTTTTAAACTTATTATACTTTGATCTAGCCATTTTAAATACCTGAATATTTGCAAATGGCTTTTAACAATTTGATTCTTAACAAAAGTTGCTATGAGATAGAACAAACATACTTTCTAAGAATGAACATTTCATTCAAAACAAAAATATATACAATATGTTAATTACATGATCACAAAAGCAGGTAATATCATCTTCAGTAGCAACTTCTCCCATTGGTCAAGCTGAGTAAGCGGTCTTTGATAACGGGCAGAAATGCACGTTATTACAGTGCTAAGTTATTAAACAATGAAAGTTTGCGTTGATAAAATATGTAAGATTGCATCCAAAAAGCATTAAGTTCATAACATTGCGGTTGCATGCGTCCATTGCATGAAAACTGTTAACTTGTATATTTTTGTGCAGAATATGCGTTGGCGCAAAGCATAAAATACGATCACAAGAAAGCAACGGTCGAGCGCAGTGTTACCGCAAGGCTTTGCGATGATTTGTGCTCACAAACATCTACTCAAGAAGGATTGCCGCATAGAGCCGACACAACTTGGTGGGTGCATCTGGGTGAAAAGTATTATTAATCACGATGGGACAGAAAGCTGATGACGGTCGAGTCTAAATTAAGTTGACAAGCCGCTAATGATCTATTGTAGCAAGTACACTCAGCTTTTCGGTGACAAATATTTGGCGCATCAGACAGAGAATTAAAGCCATCCCATCAGTGCAATCATAAGAGAGAAGACGCCTTTCACCTCGTAGCTCTATAAATACCGAGGGCAACCTTCAGTAAAGAAGTTCAGATAGTTAGAGAATTTTTCCTTAGATAGAATAGTCTTGTTCTTAGATTTTCTTTTATTTAAGGCAGAAGCGAAAGAAACGAGATTGTGTCGAGAGATCATTCCGGTGAATTTGGAAGAGTGCCGGAAGCGTCGAGATCGGAGAGAGCTCCTGCGAAAGCAGGAATATCTTTTGAACAGAATAAGGTTGACAATGTAAAGGCCTTGTGAAGCAAGGGATTGTTACCAGGCTCTCTATCCTTATCTTCCATTGTCATTTTGTACTTAAACTTATCTATAGAAATGGAATTTACTTCTTTATATCTGTTGACTCTCTATTTATTATGCATGAGTAGCTAAATCTGTCAAATAGGTTGAGAAGTACTTAGCTAACATAACTGGGGATCTTCACTCTATGCGATTATCTTGTATTATATGTGCATCATTCGTCTGTTAAAGATACTCGAGAGGGTAGTCTAAGGGTAGAATCTAGACTTGAAAAAGTCAGGTTAGAATTTAGGCTCGAGAGAGTCAGATTAGAACGCATAATCAAGAGATAAGAGCTTAGGAATAAGCACTATTTGCTATTAACGCATCACATGCATCCTTGATTGTGTGCGGCCACCTTGTCTTTGTGTGCATCTTGCATCATCGCATAGGAAAAGAGTAGAGACTTAGGAATAAGCTCTATGGACACTATTGCATTCAACACATGCATCCTAGAACTAGGAGCATCGCATTTACATTGGAAAATGATTTGCTGTCGCATGAGTGTAGCATGATCGCATAGTTTGACGCATTCCCGGTAAACGCTAGCTAAAGACCTTCTCAACCCATTCCTCCGCATACTCAGTGTATCTACCGCATAATCGATCTTTTCTCAAATCCGCCGCATACATTGATTTTATATCGCAAACAACCCAAAACAACTATTTGATTATTTGGTTACCATGAAGTCTTCTTAGAAATTATCACCGCATACTATTTTCACTAGTTCTTGAGTTCGACCCTGGATTTACCAGGAAACTCAGTGGGGTTTATACTTGGATTCCACTGAGAAAACTTGTTGCTCAACGCATTCCCATCACCGCATTCCTGCCCATAATTTCTTCACATAAAACAACGCATCAATCTTCAGAAACTAAGTTTCCTGTTTAGCTTTCTCTACTTTCTTCTCTGCAAGATATTTAGGGCAATTTCTCTTACAGTGTTCTTCTTCATTGCAGTGGAAACATTTCCCTTTCTCTGTAGTGGATTTCTTGCTTTTCTTGCTAACAGGCTTCTTCTTCCCTTTGCTTTTGCTTTTCTTTACAAGATCTTACTCTGCGAAGAGGAGGCAACATTAGGTTTGGAGGACATTCCTCTCTTCTCAGTAGAAGCAACATTTACTTCCGATTCTAGACCCTTAGCTTTTAACATAGTCTGGAAAGCCTGCAGCTCATTCAATAGAGTAGTCAAGTTGTATTCAATTTTATTCATCAAACCATTCGTATATAATTGCAGAAAAATCTTTGGAAGAGATTCTATAATAAAACCAATTTGATTTCTCTCGTCCATCACAACACCGTTTACTTTAGCCACATTAAAATGGACCATCATGTCTAGGACATGTTCACGAACTGAGGTCCCCTCTTTTATGCGATTGTTATAAACCTATTAAATATCATCATGTCTCAGGGTGAAGGATGGTTGTCCAAACATCCCTCTTAGAGATTCCATAATCTCTTTGGTAGTACTCATATTCTTGTGTTTTTTTGCCAAAACGTCAGATAAGCTGGTGAGAATATAAGCGCGGGCTTTATCAATCGCCCTGATCCATCTATCAAACGCTTCTCGAATAGTTTGGTTGGAATTAGAGATAGGAATGGGAGGACATTCCTTTGTTAAGACAAATCACAAATCGTCTATCGTAAGTATCGTATTTAAATTTGATTTCCATGTCCTATAGTTATCCCTGATCAGTTTGTTCGATGCCAACAATTGTACGATTGAACTTGTCATTTTGAAATTATAAACAAATCCAAATAAGTTTTAGCAAAGTGATAATATACCCATAATCATTATTTTTGCAACGGTACTTAAGTGATTTAGAACAATTGCTACCGAGGGGCAGTCAAGAATTACTTCATAGAAGCAAGACAGTTCTTGACCAAATACTATCTCTAGAATAACTCATATTTTGATAGTCATTTAGTTATCGTTTTCAGCCAAGATCTTTACTAACACTTAGTTATTCTTGTTAGTATAGACCCACCATTTTCAAATCTTACAGAATGGTATGAATACATCCCCGAAATAGAAGACAATATCCAGGATGGAACTATAAGACCCTATTCATTTTACTAAAGCTTGGGTTGTTTTGAATCCTATGTTACAACCTTCCGTGCGCATCGTCGCGGTTAATGACTAGCTAGTGCTGTCTAAAAATGACAGTAGGCACAATATAGGAATTTCATGGTTCAAACTAATAGAGGAGACCGTAGGATAATGTTGGCATATTTCCTTCACCCACTTACTATGAACGACTTCCCCCATCACCTTGTTATTAACCTATGCAAACACTTTCCAAATGGAGCAGTAGAGGTAAAATCAACACGAAGCCAAGCATGGACCTCACGGTGTGAACTCTTAAGGATGTGAGAGCTAATAACTTTTAATCGCTCATTGAAGTGTTCTAAATATTTGGGTAAATTTATACTTAGGTTCTTTTCGGCTAATAAAAACAACCCTAAGTCTAGATGGTTTATCCAAGTATAACACTTATAAATGGATTTTAAACCTACGATGTCTATGTGATAAACAATTTTTACTACCTCACACCGCTCACTTATACTCATAAAACCAGTTACCAATGCTCAATAATTCGGTCATAATCCCCAGATAGGAGGTGTTCCGTAGACCGTCAACTTAAGTACCCTCGGCCTTCGATAGGATTATGTACCAATTGAGTTTGTAACCCTAGTTTTATAAGTTTAACGACCTATTTTAACTATTAAAATAAGTGGTTAACCTAAGTGAGCATGCAACTGTTCTTTGTTATGGATTTTAAACGTCTAACCCAATTTTATAACAACTTACAAAATTTTAGACATGCTAAATATCCATAACAAAACAACAAAGGTATTCAATATCTAATATAACTATTATATTAAATAAAAGAAACCCTGACAAGCATACTATATATTATAACAGTTTATAACATACTTTCAATGCATATAACATGCTTCCTATGGTGGGATTTTAAATCTACATGGCATACTGTATGCACATACAAGATCTATTTAATTATTACATACATCACATGCATAAATAATTAAACACTAACTGATATGGTTTTAGTTTTGGCATAAACAAGCAAACAAAAATCTAGTTATTACAAAACAGCTTTTGAACCGCTTTCGGATCGCTCGAACCGCTCCAAAACGAATTCAAATAACTTGAACCGGACCCAAACTGTCTGAACCAGACCAGCCAAGTCTGAATTGGACCAGCCAAAAACCATTTGAGGCTGAATTAGACCAGACCCCAAGAGAACAGGTCGAACCGGCTACTCTCGCTCCATGCTCAATATCTCGTTAAGGCTCATCGTTTAGCATTGACGACCATCATCATGCATTTGCATTATCGTTTAGTGTTTGCATGATCGTATAGCACCAATGAATGGTGCCCGACCAAGGTATACGATCGTGTAGTGTCTTCCTTCTATCGCATAGTGTCATCGTCTAGTGTCGAACAACGCTACACGATCGCTTAGTGTCTAACACTATCTTGCAGCTCCATCGTTTAACACCAGATAATTACTACACGATTGCTTAGCACCATCGTATAACACCTGAAGTTGATCGTTTAGTGCACGCAAAGGCAAGCGATCGTGTAGTGCTATTGTATAGCAATTGATGCATCGCTCAACTGCCACATAGAGGTAAATGATCGTGTAGTGCTATCATATAGCTCTTCACTGCAACATTTAGCTCCCACCCAAAGCTACACGATCACGTAGTGTCATCGCATAGCAATACAATGTTGGGTTTTATGTCCTAAAAACTCACAGTTTGTAAAATAATAAACATTTTCTATTATCAATATACTTGTTATTGGTCTCATAAATTGTATGAAAGTCTAAATCCAATAAACTAAGACCCATGACTACTGTATGAGTACTTGAACTTTATGTGGAGACATAAGAGTGGCCAGGTTCAAGTAAATAGTCAAAATGATCTATGTTACATGTATGAGGTTGGGTATCTTATTCTGGTAACACCATTGGATGCGGCCTGCTCTGTAGTTGTTACAAAGAGTTGTAAAGTGCTACATACGATGTGATCCTAATTCGTACATGTTATGACATGAGGAGTGGGGGCATCCTATGCAATGAGTTTGCATAAGATCAGGACCAAGAAATAAGTCACTCTTACTTTATAACATTGTTTACTGTTTAAGACTGACTATTTCACCTAGATGACCTAGGTAACTCGATCTTAATCCTGAGCTAACTATGAATTCCTATTGATTCGGGATTGCCCTTAGATTTGCATAGTTGAGGGTTGGCTCAACAGTGCCGGCTCAATAAGACTCCCATTTCAGGGATAAGACCGGATAGATAGATGGGGACATAGGGTGCAAGACAGAGTTTACACCTACCCGATTTAGGGATAGAAGAAAGGTTGTTCTCTCAAGTACTGAATCCAGGTCGAACAAGGGGTCTCACCCTCTCACTAGGCTGAGAGAGTTCGGTTTAGTGATTGGATCACAAACCAATTATTCATTAGAGGATCAGTAGGGACTTGAGGAATAAGACATAATCTCGAGGGTAAAACAAATATTTGACCCAGCTGTTATTACGAACAACCTGTGAAGGGTCGACTTCTTGATTATGGTTAAATCACGTGGACATAATATATCTATAGTGAGGGGACTGCAAATATGAGCTTTAGTGGAATGACTCATTAGTTAACGAATGAGGATTAATTTGGTCTAATGTATTTAGCCAATTAATCTCGATCGTTGGAGCCCATGATCTGTAGGTCCGCGAGGTCCCCCTACTAGCTCCTAACGGACTAGCTCTAGAATAGCGTGGTAAGTTAATTTGAAACATTCAAATTAAAGTTAAGGGAATTAGTAATTATATGAGATATAATTATATGTTTAATTTTAGAATTAAATGGAATAGAAGAATTTATATATTTAAATATGATTTAAATATATAGAGATGGATATGTGTTAAAACTAATTTAAAATTTGATATTAAATTAATTAAGTTTCATTTAATAGTTAATTTATGAAATTAATTAATTTTTCTTTTTTAAAATCAAAATAGATTTTATAAAATCAAATTTTGATTTTAGATAAAATTGGAAAATTGGAAATCAAAACACACAAAATGGAAAAAAAAAATGTTTTTCCATTATCCATCACCTAAGTAGCTCACACATGAAGCAATATCTTGGTCTTGTCTTCTCCAAGCATGAGTTGCAACTCATACAACTCTTCTCTTTGCATGTTGATCTGCAATATAATGAAGAGATTGGAGTGAAAATCGGGCATGCAATCTATAGAGAATTTTAGAGAAAATTCGGGTTATAGAAAGGGTTATTCAACAAGGTTGCTGTAGTTAGCTTTTCTCCTTCATCCCTTGATTCAAACTTGTTTTGAGTCCCACAACTCAATCTAGAGTACCAAGAAAATAGTGGAAAAGATCTTGAGGTGGTCTACAACAAGATTTGGAGAAGATAGCAGCTGGTGGAGGAACTTTGAAGAAGTTCTACAAGAGGTATGTCTTGAAACTCACTTGTTTCTGCAAAAACATGCTTTATATTTTGCCAAAATTAGTGAATTTGAGTGCTTAGATGATTCTTGTACTTCCATTGTTGTTGATACAATCCTACAATTGGTATCAGAGCATCAAATAAGCATTCAATTTGGTTTAATTTTTGTTTGGTGGGTGTTTTATATGAGAAATATGAAACTGGTGCACTGATATGGTTTTCTGAGTTTTGACTGTTTAATTCTCTTTAATTGCCAATTAAATTTGCAATTGGCTCTTGATTGATGAGCTTTAATATGTTCCCAAGAGTCTGTAATTTATTTGGAGTCACTAGAGTTGAACTTGAGCTGTAAATCAAAGAAATAAACGAAGAGGTCGAGTTGTAGTTCTAGAAAATTAGCCTCTGTTCTTATCGTCGTTGAGCTTCAGTATCTAAACGATCGTTTAGCTTTATGCATTAGACGGTGTGAAGAAAAGCTAGAAGATCATATAGCAATGGGCACTGGTTGTTGTGATGTTGAACGCTAGAAGATTGTATACCTATCGGAGATAAACGATGCGTTCAATTTGCTATGCGATAGCATTAAGCGATCGTTTAGATTTGGCGTGGGAACTAAACGATACATTTAATTTACTATACGATGATACTATGCAATCATTTAGCAACGATGAAAGCTAAGCGATGTGATGAAGTACTACGCGATAGCACTGAGCGATCGTTTAGATACAGAGCTAAGCATTTGTGTGGACGAAGTGCTAAGCGATGCGTTGAAGTTTCTATATGATGGAACTAAACAAATCGCTTACCTACGATGCTAAAGACGCAATGATTTTCTATACGATGGAGCTAAGCGATCGTTTAGCTATGGCAGATACTAAACAATGACATGAAGCGCTAGACGATGGTGTTAAGCGATCGTCTGGTTCTATACGATAGAACTAAGCGATGCGATGAAGAGTTATACGATAGACCTGAGCAATCGCTTACTACGGTCGTTTATCTTTGATCGGGAGCTAAACGATGCATTGAGTTGCTAAGCTATAGTACTACGCGATCATTTACCTTTATACGATAGCTAAGCAATGCATCGAGTTGCTATGTGATAGCACTACGCGATCGCATACCTTTGTGTGACAGCTAGGTGATGCGTTGAATGCTATGCGATGGCATTAAACGATCATTTACCTTTTTGCGTTCGCTAAACGATCGGCTTCATGCGTTGGACGATGGAGCTAAACAATCGTGTAGTAAATTGTCTGTGCTAAACGATGGACCTTCGCAATAGTGTGGGACACTAAGCGATCGTGTAGCTTCCTTCGGCACTAGACGATGACACTATGCGATAGAAGGAAAATACTATATGATCATGTAGCTTTGCTAAACGATCAATCATTTACTAAACGATTAGGCAACATGCAAGACGATGGTCGTCATTACTAAACGATGAGACTTAGCGAGATGTTGAACATGTGCAAGGGCTGCCGGTTCGACCGGTTCTTTTGTGGTCTGGTCCGGTTCAGCTTCGAATGGTTTTGGTCCGGTTCAAGCTACTTGAGTTCGTTTTGGAGCGGTTCGGGAGCAGTTCGGAAGTTGTTTTGTAATAATTAGGTTTTGTTTGCTTGAATTTTTTTTTGCCAAAACTAAAAACCATATCAGTCTGTGTTTAATTATTTATGTATTTGATGTACGTTATAATTAAATAAATCTTGTATGTGCATATAGTATGTCATTTAGATTTAAAATCCCACCATAGGAAACATGTTACATGCATTGAAAGTATGTTATAATTGTTATAATATATAGTACACATGGGGTTTCTTGTATTTAATATAAATGTTATATTAAATTTGAATGCCCCATGTATGTTATGGATGAATAACATGTCTAAAGTTTTATAAGTTATTATAAAATTGGGTTAAACATTTAAAATCCATAAACAATAGCTGCATGCTCACGTAGGTTGACCACCTGTTTTAATTGTTAAAACTTATAAAACCTAAGTTACAAACTCAATCGGTATATAATCCTACCTAAGGCTGGGGGTACTTAAGTTGACGGGTTACGGAACACCTCCTACCTGGGGATTATGGCCGAATAATTGAGCGTTGGTAATAGTTTTATGAGCATATGTGAGTAATGTGAGGTAATAAAATGGTTTATCACCTAGACATCGTAGGTTAAAATCCAATTATAAGAGTTATACTTGGATAAATCACATAACTTAGGGTTGTTTTATTAACCAAAAAGAACTTAAGTATAAATATACCCAAATAGAACACTTCAGTGGCAGTTTAAGAACTTCTATATGATAGAGTTATTAGAAAACTTCAGTGGGATATTAATAATATGTACGATACATTATTTTTAGCTCTCACGTCTCTAATAGTTCACAATCCAGATTTAAGCGGTACTTTGTGTCACCCTGGGAGTAACCTCCCTACAGAGAGTATTTTTTAGCTTAAATCTAGATTTCAGTGAATAAGAGGAAGTGTTCAAATATAAGTCTATTGTATGATAAATAGATTTCAACTGCCACGTCTCCATACCGTGAGATTCATATAACGCTTCGTGTCACCCTGGGAGTGACCTCCCTATGGAAAGTGTTTTGTATGAGTAAATATCAAGGTAAATAAAGGAAGTAGTTTATAGTAAGTGGGTGAAGGATATATGTCAATATATCCTACGGCCTCCTCCATTAGTCTGAACCGTGAGATTCCTATGTTGCGCCTACTGGTTAGCTTTAGGCGGCCCTATGCTAGTCATTTAGCGACGACTATCCCCACGGAGGGTTGTAACATAGCATTTGGAACAACCCAGGCTTCAGTAAAATGAATAGGGTTTTATAGTTCCGTCTTGGATATTGTTTCTATTTTGGAGGTAAGTTTATACCGTTATATAAGATCTGAAAATGGCGGATCACACTTACAAGAATTACTAAGTTTTTAGTAAAGATCTTGATCGAAAACAATAACTAAACGACTATAGGAATAAGAATTATTCCGGGGATAGTGTTTGGTCAAAATTGTTTGTTTTAACGAAGGAGTATCTGACTGCCCCACGGTAGCACATATTCTGACTCACTAAAATATCGTTGCAAATAAATAATGGTTATGGGTACATTATTACTTTTTTTTAAAACTTGATTTTGGATTTAGTTACAATTTTTTAATTAGAATTTGTTTGAATTATATCAGCATGTCGAATTCTAGAATATTCACTTCTGATATTTTTAACAGTAAAATCAAATCAACAAACAAATTAATAGCGATTGATTACACCAATAGAGTTCTAACAGTGGATTGTCCTCTATCTCCCAAATCATCTAAAATTATGAATTATGTAGATGAGAATGTTGAATTCGAACAATAAGATAAATATAATTTACTTGTTATCGAAGCATGTTTAGTTGGAAACGATAAAATCTGGATAATTGATTTAGGTTCTACTAATCATGTATGTACTATCTCACAAGAAACAAGTTCCCGGAGACAGTTGACAAAAGGTGAAACAATCTTTAAGGTAGGGACCGGGGAGATTGTTTTAGCCAAAGCAGTGGGAGATATGAAGTTATTTATAGGAGATAAATACATTTATTTGAAAAATATATATTATATTCCTTCTATGAAAAGGAATCTAATTTCTGTCTCCTCTTTGCTAGAACACAATTATAAAGTTTATTTCAAAAATGGTGAAGTGTTCATCAAAATGAGAAATAAACAGATTTGCTCTGCAAAATTTAGAAAATAACTTGTACATATTAAAACCAACTGAGGTCAAAGCTGTGTTGAACATAGAGATGTTTAAAACTGTTGGGACTCATAAAAAAAGGAAGATTTCTCCAAATGCCTATCTTTGGCACTTGAGACTGGGTCACATAAATCTCAACAGGATTGAGAGATTGGTTAAGAACGGTCATCTAAATAAGTTTGAAGACAGTTCATTACCACTATGTGAGTCTTGTCTTAAGAGTAAAATGAAAAAAAAGATCTTTTTCTGGAAAAGGTCTTAGAGCTAAAGAACCCCTGGAGCTGATTCACTTAGACCTTTGTGGGCCTCTAAATGTTATAGCAAGAGGAGGGTATGGACATTTCATCAGTTTTATAGACGATTATCCCCGATATGGGCATGTTTACCTAATGTGCCAAAAGTCTAAAACTTTTGAAAAGTTCAAAGAGTAAAAGGCTGAGTTTTAAAACCAATTAAGTAAAAAGATTAAACCACTTCAATCGGATCGAAGTGGTGAGTATATGGACATAGAATTCCAGAACTATTTGATAGAACATGGAATTCAGTCTCAACTCACAGCCCCTGTCGCACCTTAGTAGAATGGTGTGGCAAAGAGGAGAAACAGAACCTTGTTGGACATGGTTCGTTCCATGATGAGTTACGCTCAGTTACCAAATTCTTTTTGGGGACATGCAGTTGGGACTGCGGTGTATATTTTGAACATAGTTCCCTTGAAAAGCGTTTCTGAAATGCCTTATGAGCTATGGATGAGGCGTAAAGGAAATTTACGTTACTTCAGGATTTTGGGTTGTCCAACATATGTGTTGGTGCAAAATCCTAAAAAGCTGGAACACCGTTCAAAATTATGTCTATTTATAGGCTACCCAAAAGAAACAAAAGGTAGTTTCTTTTATGCTCCTCAGGAAGATAGAGTATTTATATCGACAAATGAATCATTCCTGGAAGAAGATTATATAAAGAACCATCAACCTCGCAGTAAGTTAGTAATAGAAGAAATGTCTAGAGAAACGACAAATGCATCAACAAGAGTTGTTGATCGAGCAGGTCCTTCAACAAGAGTTGTTGATAGAGCAGGTCCGTTAACAAGAGTTGTTGATGAAACTGATACGTTACATCCTTCTCAAGAGTTGAGAATGCCTCGTCGTAGTGGGAGGGTTGTGTAACAGTCTGATTGGTACATGGGTTTAACTGAAACTCAAGTCATCATACCAGATGATGGTTTAGAGGATCCATTGTCTTTTAATCAAGCAATGAACAATGTCGACAAAGACCAATGGATCAAAGCCATGGACCTTGAAATGGAATCTATGTATTTCAATTCTGTCTGGGATCTTGTAGTTCAACCTGAATGGATAAAACCCATCAGTTTCAAGTGGATCTACAAGAGTAAACGAGACCAAGCTGGTAAGGTACAGACCTAAAAAGCTAGACTTGTGGCAAAAGGGTTTACCAAAAGAGAGGGGTTAAATTTTGAAGAAACATTCTCTCCAGTTGCGATGATAAAGTCTATTAGAATACTTTTATCCATAGCCATATTTTATGATTATGAAATATGGCAAATGGATGTCAAGACAGCTTTTCTGAATGGCTATCTTGAAGAGAGTATCTATATGTCTCAACTAGAAGGGTTTATACAGTAGGGTCAAAAGCAAAAGATTTGCAAGCTTAATCAATTCATTTATGGATTAAAACAAGCTTCTAGATCCTAGAATATGAGATTTGATGCTGTGATCAAATCTTATGGCTTTGAACAAACTGTTGACGAACCCTGTGTATACAAGAAGATCGTCAACAAAACTGTCGCTTTTCTAATATTTTATGTTGATGATATTCTACTCATTAGGAATGAGGTAGAATATCTAGTTGACGTTAAGAGATGGCTGGCTTCACAATTCCAAATGAAAGATTTGGGAGAAGCACAGTATGTTCTTGGATTCCAAATAGTTTGGAATCGCAAGAATAGAACATTGGCATTATCTCAAGCATCTTATATAGACAAGATGTTTTCTAGGTATAAAATGAAAAATTCCAAGAAAGAATCTTTACCTTTAAGGCATGGAATTCACTTTTCTAAGGAACAGAGTCCTAAGACTCCTCAAGAAGTTGAGGATATGAATCGAATTCTATATGCATCTGCAGTTGGGGTTTGATGTATGCAATGTTGTGTACTCGTCCCTATATATGCTATGCCATAGGAATTGTCAGCATATTTCAGTCCAATCCTGGTCATCACCATTGGACTGCTGTTAAAAACATTCTCAAGTATCTTTATAGAACGAGAGATTATATGCTCGTGTATGGTTCTAAGGATCTGATCCTTACTGGATACACTGATTTTGACTTTCAGACTGATATTGATTCTAGGAAATCAACTTCGGGATCAGTATTTGATACGTTGTAAATGTGATGCGATTATGGTGTATATTTGTGGTGATGAATTATGCATTGCACATGCAAGTTTTCCTAGTAAAACAGAAGTATAAATTTCACTAGGTTTCCTGGTAAGTCCAGGGTCGAACACAGGGACTACTGAGTTACTATGCGACAGTAAATTTGATTACTTTGTGGTGGAAAAAACAAATGAGTTGGATGGTGTTTTGTTTAAGTATATTTCCTATGCGACGGATTTAAGTAAAGAGTTGATGAAATTGAAAACTACAATGAGTATGCGATGAACGGGTTGAGAAGGGATTTAGCTAACACTTCCTAAGATTGCATTCAAGTTATGCGATCATGCTACACACATAATAGCATGTCATCTCTCAATGCAAATGTCATAGTTCCTATTTCTAGAACGCATGCGATGTATACAATAATGTCGATAGGACTTATGTCTAAGCCTCTATTCTTGTCTATGCGATGATGAATGACGCACACATATACAAGGTGACCGTATACTATCATATCCTATTTCTAGGGTGCATACGATGCATAATAGCAAACAGAACTTATGTCTAAGTTTCTATCTCTTGCTTATGCGGTTCCAATCTGATTCTCTCAAGCCTAGATTCTAATCTGACTCTCTCAAGTCTAGATTCTTTCTTTAGACTACTCTCTCAAGTATCTCTAAAGGGTGAATGATGCATACATAAGACAAGATGATCTCATAAAGTGTAAATCTTAGGTCATGCTAGCTAAGTACTTCTCAACCCATTCGAAAATTTAGCTACTCATGTGAAATGTGGAGAGATTGAACAGATGTTGAGATGAGAATTCCATTTTCTATAAATAAAGCGCAGAATACAAAACAACAATGGAATGTAGAGATAGAAAGCCCAGTAGCAATGTCTTGCTTCCCGCATCTTTTTACACTGTCTTTTCACTCCAACTCTATCCAGAAGAATATCCTTGCTTTCACAAGTGTCGACCCTCTATCCTCTTATAGCGCTTCCTGGCAGTCTTTCGAGCTGTCCAGGAATGATCTCTCAGCGTTTTCTTCTCTTCGCTCGTCTTCATCTTCTAAGTATAAGAATAACTACAGACTAACGGCTATCTATTTTATATATGATCTAACTTGTTAATGATGGTGGCCATCGGTATTTATAGAGCTCAAGGTGAAGAAGTTTTTCTCTCTAACGATTGCAATGATGGGCTGTCATTAAATCTCTTGCTCTGATGCATCGATTAATGGTCATCGAAAGTTGAGTGTACTTGCTACAGTGTGTCGTTAACGGCTTGTCAACTAAATTCGGATTCAACTGTCATCAGCTTTCCATCCCATCATGATTTATTATGCTTTCATCTTGATGCATCATCTTTATGTGGCCACCTTCTTGAGCAACTTCTCGCGAGCGCATACGATCGCAATCTTTCTATGTGCGGGGACGCCTAATTCCTTGGATTGCAATTTTACTTGTGCCAACGCATTTTTCCTGCACAAAATAAGTAAATTAGCTACTTTTATGCAATGGGCGCATGTGATCACAATATTCTCAGTTTAACGCTTTTGGACATGATTTTGTATATTTTTACCGTCGCATTCCCTCATTGTTTTAGTTATTTACACTGTAATAACGTCCATTTCTACTCGTTATCAGTATTCACTCTTAACAGTGGAGCAGTTGTGTGGAGAAGCATCAAGTAGAGTTGTATTGCAGACTCCACAATGGAAGCTGAGTATATAGCTGTAAGCGAATTAGCAAAAGAAACATAGCTGATCCATTTACAAGACCCTCTCGGCTAAAGTGTTCGAGGGTCACCTAGTAGGACTAGGTCTACGAGTTTTGTATCACTAGGGCAAGTGGGAGAATTTATGGGTATTATAATGCCCTAGTTTATTGTATTTTTACTTTTATTCTCTCCATGTAAACTCAACATTGTATAAATTTGTATATATTGATCCACTGGAGTTTTAGTCCAAGTGGGAGTATTGTTGGGTTTTATATCCTAAAAACTCGTAGTAAATAATAAACATTTTATATTATCAATATACTTTTTATTGATCTCATAAATTGTATGAAAGTCTAAATCCAATAAACTAAGACCCATGACTATTGTATGAGTACTAGAAATTTATATGGAGACATAAGAGTGGATCAGGTTCGAGTAAATAGTCAAAATGATCTATGGTACATGAATGAGGTTGGGTACCTTATTTTGGTAACACCATTAGATGCGGCCTACTCTGTAGTTGTTACAAAGAGTTGTAAAGTGCTACATACGATGTGATCCTAATTCGTACATGTTATGACATGAGGAGTGGGGGCATCCTATGCAATGAGTTTGAATAAGATTAGGACCAAGAAATAAGTTACTCTTACTTTTTAACGCTGTTTACTGTTTAAAACTGACTATTTCACCTAGATGACCTAGGTAACTCGATCTTAATCTTAAGCTAACTATGAACTCCTGTTTATTCGGGATTGCCCTTAGATTTGCATAGTTGAGGGTTGGCTTAACAACGTAGGTTCAATAAGATTCCTATTTTAGGAGTAAGATCGGATAGATGGCTGGGGACATAGGGTGCAAGACGGAGTTCATACCTACCCGATTTAGAGATGGGAGAAAGGTTGTTCTCTCAAGTACTGAATCCAGACCTTGAACTAAAGGCCCCACCCTCTTACTGGGCTGAGAGAGTTTGGTTTAGTAATTGGATCACAAACCAGTTGTTCATTAGAGGATCAGTAGGGACTTGAGAAATAAGACGTAATCTTGGGGGTAAAACAGATATTTGACCCAGTCGTTAGTACGAACAACCTGTGAAGGGTCGACTTGCTGATTATGGTTAAATCATGTGGACGTAATATATCTACAGTTAGGGGAGTGCAACTATGGGCTTTAGTGGAATGACCCATTAGTTAATGAATGGGGGTTAATTTGGTCTAATGAGGTTAGCCAATTAATCTCGGATCGTTGAAGCCCATGATCTATAGGTCCAGGAGGTCCCATACTAGCTCGTAACAGACTACATCTAGAATAACATGATAAGTTAATTTGAAACGTTCAAATTAGAATTAAGGGAATTAGTAATTATATGAGATATAATTATATGTTTAATTTTAGAATTAAATGGAATAGGAGAATTTATATATTTAAATATGATTTAAATATATAAAGATGGATATGTGTTAAAATTAATTTAATATTTGATATTAAAATAATTAAGTTTTATTTAATAATTAATTTATGAAATTAATTAATTTTTCTTTTCTAAAATCAAAATAGATTTTATAAAATAAAAATTTGATTTTAGATAAAATTGGAAATCAAAACACACAAAATGGAAAAAAAAAGGGTTTTTCCGTTATCCATCACCTAAGTAGCTCACACATGAAGCAATATCTTGGTCTTGTCTTCTCCAAGCATGAGCTACAACTCATGCAACTCTTCTCTTTGCATGTTGATCTGCAATATAATGAAAAGATTGGAGTGAAAATAAGGCATGCAATATATAGAGAATTTTAGAGAAAATTTGGGTTGAAGAAAGGGTTCTTCAACAAGGTTGCTGCAGTGAGCTTTTCTCCTTCATCCCTTGATTCAAACTTGTTTTGAGTCCCAAAAATCAATCTAGAGTACCAAGAGAATAGTGGGGAAGATCTTGAGGTGGTCTACAACAAGATTTGGAGAAGATAGCAGCTGGTGGAGGAACTTGGAAGAAGTTCTACAAGAGGTATGTCTTGGAACTCATTTGTTTCTGCAAAAGCATGCTTTATATTTGGCCAAAATTAGTGAATTTGAGTGCTTACATGATCCTTGTGCTTCCACTGCTGTTGATATAATCCTACATACAACGCATCGTTTAGGCCTCACGCGAAGGTACACGATCGTGTAGTGCCATTGTATAGCAATACAACGCATCGTTTAGCTCCTGCAGATACACGATCGTCTTGTGCTCAACACTTCAACGATCAACGCTCGAAGCTACATGATCGTTTAGCTTTTCTTCACATCGTCTAACGCATGAAACTAAACAATCGTCTAGCTACTGAAGCTCAAGACGACATGAACAGAGGCTGATAAACTGGATTCTACAACTCAGCCTCTTCACTTGTTTCTTTGATTTACAGCTTAATTTCAACTCTAATGACTCCAAATAAATCACAGACTCTTGGGAACATATATAAACTCATCAAACAAGAGCCAATTACAAATTTAATTATGAAATCAAAAAGAAATTAAAAGCCAAATCTCAAACAGCTATATCAGTACAACAGTTTCATATTTCTCATATAAAACACCCACCAAACCAAAACTAAACCGAATTGAATGTTTATATGTTGCTCTGATACCAGTTGTTGGAACGTACCATCACGCAACGGAAGTGACCAGGATCCATAAACACTCTAATTCATTAATTTTGGCCGAAATGAAATCATGCTTCAACAGAAATAAATGAGTTTAGTGACATACCTTTGTAGAATTTCCTCAAAGCTTGAATCCAGCTGCAAATCTCTTCTGAATCTTGTTGTAGATGGATATGTGTTAAAATCATATTTAAATATTATTTCTTCAATTCCGTTTAATTCTAATTTGAACATTTCAAATTAACTTATCACACTATTCTAGAGCTAATCCATTTACGAGTTAGTAGGGGGACCTCGTAGACCTACAGATCATGGGCTCCAACGATCCGAGATTAATTGGCTAAACTCATTAGACCGCACTAACCCTCATTCATTAACTAATGGATGATTCCATTAAAGTTCATAGCTAAACTTCCCTCATTGTAGATGTATTATGTCTACTCGATATAACCATGATTAGTAAGTTAACCCTTCACAGGTTGTTCGTAATAATGGCTGGGTCGAATCTCTATTTTACCCCCGAAATTACCTTTTGTTCCTTAAGTTCCATTGATTCCCTAATGAACAATTTATTTGTGATCCAATCAACAAATCAAATCTCTCTTGGGCCAATGAGATAGTGAGGTCTCTTGTTCAAGACCCAGAATCAGTACTTAAAGGGAACAACCTCTCTACTAACCCTAATCAGATAGGAGTAAATTCCATCTTGCATGGCTGTGTCCCCAACTGTTCATCGGGTCTTATCCTCAAAATGAGAGGCTTATTGAGCAAAGACGTTGGTCTACTCTCACCGTTTGCAGATCAAAGGATAATCCTGAACAAACAGGAGTTCATAATTAGCTCAGGATTAAGGTCAAGTTACCTAGGTCATCACTTTGAAATAGTCAGTCTTAAACAGTAAACAATGTTATAAGTAAGAATGACTGGTTTTGTGGTCCGATTTTGCATAAAACTTATTTGCACAGGACGCCCCTACTCTTCATGTCATAACATGTACGAATTAGGATCACATCATTTGTAGCACATTACAACTCTTTGTAACAATTACAGAGTAGGCCGCATCCAATAGTGTTACCAGAATAAGGTACCTAACCTTATTCATATACTCTAGATCATTTTTTACTATTTACTCGAACCTAATCCACTTGTATGTCTCCACATAAAGTTCAAGTACTCATGTAATAGTCAAGGGACTTCAGGTTTATTGGATTTGGAAAAAACAATATATTCAATAACAACTTATTGAATTTTTAGAATAAGTTCTATTGTTTACAACCACAAGTTTTAGGATATAAAAACCAACACATCCTTAATGCAGCTTCTGCCTTCAAGCGTAACGAATTGAGTGTAGTCGCGCTTCTTATTACGCTGCCTCAAACGCACGCGCCCATCACAATTCGTAGTGTAACAATGCTATGCCCTAGTGTAGCGGATACTCTAATTAGGGTAGTTACTGCCTTTCAGCGTAACGGGGGAGCATTGCTACCATGCGCGTTATGCTGTCCTTTTAATGACAGACAAAAGATGATAATCGGCAGGTCTTCACACTTCATGTTTTCTTCCTTCTTTTCTTTTTTCCCTTTGATTCATTACTTGGTTTTGACTTATTTAGGCATACTTTAATCCTTTTTGGCTTACTTTGAGTATAATTCCATTCTCGAGCATAAAACCTAAAAATCACTAGCAAACACATAAAATCTTATAAAATCATATAAAAAAACCATACTAAATCTAAAACAAATAACACACATTAGTACTTAATCATTATACAATTAGAAGCTCTCTAACTAAATGTATGGCGGTCACACAACTTATTTTCTTGTATAAAATTGTGATGCAAATGAATGAGGATCTGGAGTGGCAAATCTAGGATTTTTACATAGGAAGCACAAGTTCATATAAATAAATTTTGGATGTGACGATATAATATTTAAATCATATAGTATATTTCAGTTGGCATACGAATGTAGAAGTAACCAAGATGTATGTAATTTAAATCCCCTACTTCTATTATACTTATTAAAAGAAATCATATTTGGTCAATTATTAAGCTATAAGAAATCATTGGATTAAGATATTGATTTGTTTAAAAACGGTACAAAAAGACTTTCTATATACAGAAATTTAAATTAAAAAGAGAATATAATCGAATTATGAAAGCAAATATAATAAAAAAAAGAACAATGAAACTTGAAATAGGCATTAAAATCTTTTTTCTTTTTTCTTTTTTTTTTTTTTTTTTTTTTTTTTACAATTTACCAAAACTTGAGAAATATTTTTAACCATTTCTATTTTGATCTTTGACACTTATTCTATTTTAATTCACATACTTTCAAAATGTTCAAATATTAATCTTATAATCTTAGTGCACAATTAGCCTCTATTGCTAGTCTATGGTTAACTTTTCATAAATAAATTTAGTCTTTATTACCTTTTACTTTATAAATCTTGAAAGCATATTAAAATCAAAGACAAGAATTATAATTATTATTTATCTAGTATTACAAAAAATGAATGTATCTTCAAATTATAATGAGAAACCAATTAAAAAAATTATTTAAAATACACGTACTAAATTTAAATTTATGAAAGTATATCAATTAAAATAGAATGAGTTTCGAGATTACAAAGTCTAAAATTATATTCTAAGAACCTGTTTGGATTGACTTGAGAAAAAACGTTTTTCAAAAGACTCATTTTTATTTAAACACTTTTGATAAAAACTAATTAAAATACACTTAAAGAACTATTTTGATTGGTTACCAAACACTCTAATTTCTTCCAAAATGATTTTTTAAATTAAACACTAGAAATGTGTTTCAAACATATCCCACTTCTTCTCATCTCATACATGATTTCAAATTTATTAAAGAAATATAAATCTTGTTTATTAAATATGGCAATCCAAATAAAAAGTTTAAATAGAAACATAAAATCTGATCTTTAAACTAAATTATTTAGGTTTTTCTTAGTATTAAATAGTAAAGATGGAGATTCAAATCACAAAGAACGTTAATATAATTTATGCTAATTTATATATATATATAGTTTTTAATGTCATGTCAATATTGAGTTAAAGGTCTATTTCAAAATATATTTGTATGAAAACTTGCAGGTTGTTTCTTGGATTAAGAAATTAGAAAAATTCAATGAGATGAGAAGTTGCGTTTTATATTTCATAATGAAATTAGTATATTATTTGTGAGTGGAAATAAAAGTTATTTATGATTAAATATGTGTTATTTAGTTAATTATATATTAATTATCTTCATATAGAAAGGAGAAGACGATTTTTATAACCATTACCTCATGAGAATCTTTGCAATTTTTGTAATTGTAGAAGAAAGTCTCCAAAGATATTATGAGTCATGTCATTAGGACATTTAATAGCACATCTTTAAAGAACAAGAAAAACTTCTCGTGTCAATATATCTCAATTTTTACATATTTCTAAAACAATTTTGGTAGTAAATAAGAGGCCATTCCTCTCATCACTATTCTCTAGGGATATTCATTGAAACCGCTAAAACCGAACCGAAACAAAATTAATGTAGTTCGATTCGGTTTGATATATTTTCAAACAAAATTATTTCGGTTCGGTTCAGTTTCAAAGTTGAAACTAATTTGAAAATCAACCGAACCAAATATAATTTAGAAATTATGAAAATACATAAAAAAAAGTTAAAAAAACAAAAAAAAACATTGAAACCGAACCGAACTGAACTACTTATATATGGTTCGGTTCGGTTCGATTCGGTTTCAGAACATACAATTTTAAAAATTTGCGGTTCGATTCAGTTTGAGTCCCAAACCGAACAGAATCGAACTGTGAATACCCATACTATTCTCCAATGGTTATTTGTCTTATTCAAATTTTACGAAAGATTTTAGTTCTACCCAAAAGAGGTATGAAATCTAACATTTTTCTTACGTCAATACGTGTAATTTTTTAGACAGATACATTTTCACAAGCGCTTTTATGATTAATGACCCATCTCTGATGACCATCTTTATCGTAGCCCTAACACGATGACAATCTTTATCTCGATCTCTACTTTTTTTTCACCAACACAATAATTGATGAGAAAATGGGAAGAACAAAGTGTATTCATTTATTAATATATCGACGTGTTATAAAAACGTTAGATTTCATACATTTGTGGAAGTAAATAATAATCATAAATACACTTGCGAATGTGTCACCCCAATCTTAAAAACTAAATATTGCTTCTTAAAATGAAAATCTAAAGATCCCACCACCACACACCACAAATAATTGTTTTTGTTGGATGAAAAATAGTTGTTGAATTGGTAGAAAACGGCCCACTTTATCCAAAAAATTCCTAGGTGTCAAAGCTTGATTCATCAGAAATTGATTCACTATCCACAGCAATCAAATCCACAATCCCCGAAATCTCATCCACAAAAATTTCCCAACAAAGCCTCCACCCCTTTCCCCCTCCCTTCTACATACCAACCGCACCACCCAAGCTCTAGCCCGCACCAATCCTCCCACAAAATGGCCACCGCCTTCGCTACCTCCTCCTCCGTCGTCGGCCTCGGAACCGCCTCCCTCTCCTCTCCTTCCTCCCGGTCTCCCCGCCTCGTCTCCGGTAATGAACTGCTACCTCCAATCAATCCATCTCCAACTCTCTGCTGCTCTGCAATTGATTTTGGGCCTTTTTCTTGTCTTCACAGGGTTTGTGAAGTTGCCGGTGACTGCCAGGAATCCGTTTGCCGTGGCGCGTGCATCCGGCGGAAGGTTCACCTGGTAAGTTGTTAGTGATAGTCCCATTTCGAGAAATGATTGGTTGTTTGTTATGATACTGATTTTGTTTGGGGGAATGAAGCTTTGAGAGAGATTGGTTGCGGAGAGATCTGAATGTGATCGGATTTGGACTGATCGGGTGGATTGCACCGTCGAGCATTCCCGTGATCAATGGGAAGAGCTTAACTGGGCTCTTCTTTGAGAGCATTGGAGCAGAGCTTGCGCATTTTCCTTCTCCACCCGCTCTCACTTCTCAGTTCTGGTAAATTACATTTTCCTCGACTCTTTTTCGGAAAAAAATCTAGTACTACCCGTAGTATATACTACCTGATCTGTCATTAAAAATTTATTATTAATTTATTTCGTAAATTTCTTATAATTCTTATAGAAAATTATTTTAAATAGTAAAATTGTTAAAAATATTTACAAAATATAACAAAATTTCAAAACTATCAATAATGGATGTTGATATACACATAGAAGTCTATCGGTATCTATCAATGTCACTGATAGAAGTTTATTAGTGTCTATAAGCATCTATCATTGATAGTTCTAAAATTTTGTTATATTTTGTAAATATTTTGATTTATTTTTCTAGATTTAAAAACAATTCATTCTTAAATGTTACTTTTATAACAAGTAATGAATGAGGTAGTATGATAAATTGTCTATACTAAAATAGTATTATTAATTTATGATTAGTATTAGTATTATTAACTTAAAACTAAAATAGTATTTAAGATAATTATTCTAAATGATAGAATTGTTGATAAAATTTTTAAATAGAGTAAAGTGTCACTTTCTATCTGCTCATCTTTTGTATATTTGAAAACAATTCAAGTATTTATGTCGTTTATACTCATTTCATTTTTTATTTTATGAAATTAAGCTTGTAAAATCTAATTTTACATTTAAATTTAACCATCTTTTATCCATATTCTCTCAAACAAAGTGTTTTGTTTTGTTTTTTTTTTTTTTTTTTTTTTTAAAAATTAAGAATTAAAATACTTATAGAAAAGCAACAAATATAAACTTGAAAAAGAGAACTAAAAATAAAATGACATCAAACGAGGTCTTATTGGTTTGATTGAGGAGTTTTCAATCTCCCACTTCAAAGCTCAAAAATTATATATCTCGATTTTTTTTTTTTTTTTTTTGCTTTATTAAAGTCTTATTTTTTGTTAGTGCTCGTTATACTCTTTAAAACTCTTTATATATTATTATTAAAAATGATCTAATAGATGAATACTTTAAAAAAATGTAGTAGAAACATGAAGCAGTATAAAAATTGTAGTAATAACATGATACACGTTTGTAACTAAAATTTAATTCATTATACTTGAAAACTTGGAGCTCCGAAACAAATATATATTGAAAATTCAAGACAAAATAATAGTATATTTTGTACTCTTGGATAATTAAAAAAAAAAAAACATTTTCACCTATTGGTTTCTAAGTTTTATAATCGAGGTGATAAGATTTTTAAAACTCAACAAAATCTATACGAAGTAGGTTATGTTTAGTAATCATTTGATTTTTTGACAATTAAGTATAAACACTACTTTTACCACTAAGTTTTATTATTATTATCATCATCATCATCATCATCTTTCTCCAATGTTTTCGAAAACTAAACAAAATTTTGAAAAAGAAAAGATAGTTATCAAAAAATTGTTTTTATTTTTAGAATTTGAGTAAGAATTCAATCGTTTCAGGAAGAAATGTGAAAGCAAAAAGTGTGGAATATAGAAGAAATCAAAGATAAGTTTATGAAATAGAAAACTAAAAATAACATTGTTATCAAATGAGGTTGTAATTATTTAAAAAAAATGTTGTCGGTAGAATCTAGGCAAAAATTCAAATGGTTACCTAGGAAAGATGGAAACCATGAATAAGGAATGGTGAGAAAACAAACATAATTTTCAAAAAAGAAAAAAAAAAATCAAATAGTTACTAGACGAAGTAGTGATTTTTTTAGAATTAAAAATGATTTAAAGTTAAAATATCATCCTATCCTTTAAAGTTTGTTCGATTTTATTAGTATTTTCAAATGTTTAATTTTAATTGGTGTATTTTTCAATAAATATGAGATTTAGTCACCACGACTAGTTTATTGTTGATTTTTTAAACATTTTTTTATTATCTATTACCATTTTAACTATAAAATTTGAAAACATATTTATATTTTCTTACCTGAAAATTATTATTGTTATTTAATCAATTTTAGTAAAATTTAACTTATTTCAAATTTATTGAGAGTGGGGACTAAAATTCAACGAATCTTCAAAAAAAAAAGTTGAACCAAAATGGTATTTTGATTGGAATGATTGGTCTAAATAAATGGTGTGTAATTCAGGTTGTGGCTGATTACGTGGCACTTGGGTCTCTTCATTACGCTTACTTTCGGACAAATCGGGTTCAAGGGGAGGACCGAAGACTACTTTTCAAAGTGAAAATGTAATAATTCTTAAAAAGGAGAGGGAATTCTAGTTTTTATTGTTATTCATGTTTATAAGTTATAAGTAGTGTTTATGGCCATGATTTTCTTCATGTAAATCGTTTCAACTTCCAAATCTTGTTATAACTTGTGTTAATCGATGAAATAACGCATTCACTAATCCTACTCAATTCGACTTAGCTAATTTATTAAGTTTAAAGGAAAACATTTGAACGATTATCCTTTTGAATAATGAGAATCTTTTCAATCACACTCTTGCTTTAACTTCAATAGTGTTAATGTCTAATTGCAACAATTTTATAACTATAACGTACAATTATTGTAATTCGAAAAAGTATGAAGTGTAAAACAAATGGTTAATGACAAAATCTAGATAATGAAAACGCATCTGACTTTCATGTGACACTAGCTGTGAATTTGTTTAAAGGGGAATGAACGTGATTTGCAAAAGAAAAAAACCTACACATCGTGTGATACTTGCCACAACACTCCAATGCTTAAGTCAAAGAGTGAAAGAATGTGAAAGTTAGAGAGCTTTAAAGGGAGGATTCAAGTTATCTCATGTAGAGCTATAATTATAAATTTTTAGAAGGGATGACCTAGGTCTACCTTTGTTACCTATATAAATCCAGTTATCTCATAACCGAATTGGATATTATTGAGTTTTTTTGGAGAGCACGCCCTTTGCAAAAGTTGGGTCCAAAGGCTCAACTCACACCCCGTGGGCCAAGCGAGAGGTTGGCTCAAAGGCCCAACTCTCCTCTCTTGACCCAACATATCTTGTCTTGTCTTGACATACAAAAAATCTAGACTTTGATTTCGGTTGGAAAAACTAAAAACGGATGAACAATATCGTTTTCTTGAAAAAAAAAAATAAGGATCAATGTCGGTTTTAAACTAACATTATAGACATACTTATAATGTCGGTTTAAAACTGACATTGTAGGTGACCCTAATTTTTGAATCCCAAGACAATTTTTTAATCCTGATTTTTTGTTTCCATCCTACCCTCATTTTCATTTCTCTCTCAAATTTATTTCTTTTTTAATTTAGGTTTTGTTTTTTAGAAAATAAAGTCTCACACTCCCTTTCCCTTTTCCTTCTCTCTTTTCCTGCCTCATGTTACCCCCACTAAACCCTTCCCCTTTGCATGTTGCTATAGTCAGACAAACACACCCATGACCCTGCAATGATCAATGGTGGTATAGAAACCACAAGCGAGCAACAACGATTGTGCTTCTCCAGTAAATGCGAATAGTACAACAGTAGTGTTTTGCTACAACGAATGCAAACAATACGATGATGGTGCTACTCTGACGACGACAACAGTAGCGTTTTTTCCTATTCGGCGCGTTTTAACACTTACTCTTTAAGTTTCGACATCGGATTTGAAATACCCACTTCCTAATGACTCTACATATGCAACATTAAGTGAGTTTGAACACCAACCTGTTGGGTTTTATGTCTTAAAACTCGTGGTTTGTAAATATTAAACATATTATATTTTACAATAAAGTTGTATTGAGTATGTGAATATGTGAATAGCACATTTTTAACCCTAAATCCAATAAACTAAAGAACCCTTGTTTATATCATGAATACTTGAACTATATGTGGAGACATAAAAGTAGATTAAGTTTGAGTATATAGCCAAAACGGTATATAGTATAGGTGTTCGGTTGCTAAGTAAGTGTCGTTAGTTCTACCTAACTCGAATTATAAAGCTCGAACAACAACCTAACTAATTCGTAATTAAAGTAGAAGTAAGAGATCGATCCACAGGGAATGTTTTAATTCTTATCTTTTCTTAACTAACCATGATTATTAAAGCAATAAAATGGGGGTTGAGAAAATTGAACAAAAAGTACTAGAAATCAAAAGATAGAAGATGAATGTAAACAAGTAAGGAATGATCTTGCTTCTAATTCAAGTTCGATGTTCAATGCAATTCCTATCATCGAATTCTAAAAGTTTATTGACAATCAGATTATGCTCGCAACTACTCGCTCAACTCGATTAAGCTAGCCTCTACAAAGGCCGACAACTAGCAATAACCTAGTCGAGATAGCATCCTAATCATCGATTAAGGTTGGATAGGCCAAACCCTAATCAACCTACATACTCCTACTTCTATTGGGTTCGATAGCGACCATATAGAATAGAAAACATGTGCATTAGATTCTAGGATTCAATTGCGTTGATTAATTGTTAAGATAGTTTACTCAATTAATAAAAATTTCTCCAAAGCTAGTAATTAATGCATCCTGGGATAGTCATCAAACACACAACTACAATTGCCTCTTATAGATCTTGGGTAGACATTCCATCGAATATATTGAAAGCAACATATTCAACAACGAATGTGAAAAAACCAAGCATCTAAGCTATACATGTTTAAGATTTAGATTATCATCCATTTTTCTTTTGTGACTTATTGGGAGTTTGTGAAAGCAATTAAGATTTTATTTTTGGTATGTACAAATAAAAGAGAAATATTATTGTGCAAAGCAATAAATATATATTTTTATTTTATTTTTTCAATGACAAAACAATGATAGAAATTTAATATCGGACAATTATTAACAAAAAGTATTATGGGCTTTAAAACTAAAATTTAAGATAATTAAATGTTGGTTGAAAACTGAAATTTAAGATAACTGACATTGAAATCTTGGTCATATATAATGTCGATTTAAAATTGACATTAAAGACAACCGATGTTAAAGACCTTTTATAACACTATTCGAACCAACAATACAAGAATTATGGGCTTTAAATGTCGGTTGACAACCGACTTTAAAGATAGTGTTATTAAAGCCCTTTAACGTCGGTTGTATTTAATGTCGGTTTTAAACCGATATTGAAAAGGGTGTACAATGTCAGTTTAAAACCGACATTAAAAACAACCGACATTAAAGAGCTTTAATAACACTATCTTTAATGTCGGTTGCGAACCGACATTAAAGCCCTTTAATGTCAGTTTTAAACCGACATTAAATCCCAGAATCATTGTCCATTTTTTCAATTATTGTCCTTTTTTTGTAAATACCATGTCCGTTTTTTTCAATTATTGTCCGTGTATTCAATATAATTATTGTCAAATCCATTTTTAATGCCAGTCAAAAAGTTGAAAATGATATGTCCCTAAAACCAAGGTAATCAACCTGTCCATGCACAAAATAAATTCTTAATTGCTTTCACAAATCCATAATAATAAGTCACAAAAGAGGAATTGGATGATAATTTAACTCTAAAACTAAGGTAATCAACAAATTACCAAAACTCATAAGGGTTACATAGCAAAATTTAAATTTTGTTAGATCCAAACAACTTTTATTGGTGTATCAAAAAAGAGTGAAAACTTACTTTTAAACTATAAAATACAAACTAAAACTTGTAAACATCCCCCCCCCCCCCCCCCCCGCACAAAATAAAATATAAAAAATAAAAACGAAAGTGCGCACACACACTTGTTGCCATTATATAGAGTTTTCCAAATAGTTTTTCAATTGCTCCTTCGCTATGTTCTCTCCACCATCCACCACAGATTTGATCCAAATCGAAAGCATTACTTCCTGCAAGCAGAGAAAAATAGGCAAACAACATATAATAAGAATTCAACTACCCCACACAAAAGAAATTATGAAATTCAAGCTAGGGAGCTATGAAAAGATAACATTTAAACAACCAAATAGAAGGTCGAGATATCATTTAAACAACCAACATTTAAACAATTACATTTTTGCACACATATACGTATGTACATAAATTCTCAAATCTTTGATTTCGAGTCTTCATGGGAATTTGCAAAGAAGACCGAGAATAAATTTGCAAAGTCTTCAAGGGAACCACACAGAAGCTTAAATCACATAATAAAAATCCAAAATATGCCAAAACATAAGCATAAGCATATAAAAGAGGAAAGGAGGAAATTAGCATATCCAACTAAAAAGTTTTACATTATCCATATAACTAAAAAGTAAAAAGTCCCCTAAAACAACACCAAAACTTCAAGCATCTAAAAAGCACACTAATGGATACAAGACTTCAATCAAATGAAACCACAAAAAATATCTCCAACTAAAAGATGCTATCGAGGGTCAATTTTTGACATGATGGTAGTTAATCCTAGATTATCCAAACAAGATTCCAAAGACGAACTAGATTCAAATTGTATGTAACTAAAAGCAAATACAACACAGAAATACATCACTAAACTTCTGCCATCTATCTCTCACAATTGCATTTTACCTTCCTAAATTGAAACTAAATGTTAATCAATGCATGAGCATAGACAAATGTTAGTGAAGCTCCAAGCTGCAAGATGTTTTGTTCATTTCAATTTAGATGACTTTGGGTGATTTTTTACATCTAAAGGGTTAACAATAACTTAGGATGTTAATCAATCATGACAGCTTCTAAACTTAGCAACAATAATACAAAAAGAAGTAAGATACAGCACAAGCCTCTATTTTCCAACAATGCGAACAAGATCTTTAAGTCTTGTAAGATCCATTTGTCCATTGTTGAACACATACTGCGACAGAACCAAGAAACATACAACATTTAAAGCCATTGTGGGCCGTTCGAAAATAGTTCACTGAAGACCAAATGAAATCTTTATTATCTTCTATATTCTAGTACTACAATAACTCAACAAAATTCAGTGTTACAAAATTCATGTTACACTACCTCCATTTCAGGCAATACATTAAGCAATATCATCGTAAATAGATAAAAGGAAAGAACTTATTGAAATAACAATGGCATGGCTAACTTCTTCTTCAATATAACTAGAAGCATTTTCTGAATTTATCCCACACCCCCAACCTGTAAGCCACCTACATTTTTCATCACCTCTTGCATTAGATTATGTTGACGAACGTTCTGAAAATTTTTAAATCTATGAGCACAAAAATATCCTAAAAAACTACCACGACTACAAGAATTCAAGGAAATTACCAATATCCAAAAGAAATTTAATAGAGCATAAACAAATATTGATGTTCACTCAGATGCCAAGTTGAACAAATTTATAGATATCCAAAAGTAGATACAAAATCCAAATGACAGTAGAAATAAATAGGACTAACAATGACTGCCCAAGATGAGCTAATATCATTAATATAGTTGAACTAAGCATGATAAGGTAAACAAAAACAGAGAATAAAAAGGAACAAACCAGGATAGGCATGCAATGCTTCGAGGGCAGCAACTATACTCAAAAGATCTGTTCCAAGCATGATGGCATGACCGCCTGTAAGCCCATCTTGTTTATACATCTGACTCAAAATTGGTGAGAAGTGTTGATCCATCCTGCTCTGAATCTCGAAGAGTTGATCCAACAATTTGTTTCACTTTCTCCTTATAAAATTATTTCTCGAAAAATCAGATTACAACCTGAGGAACAAAACATTTTCTAAATTTAACCAAGGAAGTAGAAGTCTCGTTGATCATTATATTTGATACTTAAATAAGTTGTTTAACTTACAAATGCCACTAGTTTCACAATTCGAAAAGTCATAACACAATAAATTTCTCATAGTTGAGGAATGTAGCCAAACAAAAGATCAAATACCTTGTTTATATCAATACAGGGGCGGAAACTAATTGCACAAACAGTCATTCTTGAGGATCCTGCCCAAGGCGATACTTTCCAAGTAAAGTTTGAGATGTTGCTCCTCTGTCATAGGTACTAGCTCGCTCCACTGTCAAAACTCGACCTTCCACCAGAATCCTGAGAAATTTTTAGTATGACAACCATTAACAACATAGTTGAGAAAAATATGATAAATATCACGATTTGAAAGAGTTGAAAAAAAATAACTTCAAAATATAAATCCAAAACTTCAAAAATTGTAATACTTTGTGCATACTTGCTTGATTTAAAGTCCTATACAACAAAACAAGGATTTTTTCAGAGAACATTTAGATGGAAATTTTCTTTGCTTCAATTGGTAAAGTGCAAACAAAAACACAACAGATGTATTCTCCCAAAACCAAGAACATAAACACCGAAGAGCTGAAGAAAGGCAACTGAAACAAAAAGCAAAGTGCACAAAACCCAGCAAAGAAACAAACAATAAACAAAACCCCTCTTAGAGCCAACTAAATCACCCAAATTTTCTATCCTCTTATCATTAACATTAACTACACCAAATCCAACTTCAAACTTTGTTTGCTTCAAAAGCAACAAATGGATCAATGGCTTCAAATTGATAACCTCTAAATTCCTCCACAAGAACCACAAACAGTCCTAAATTCATCAAACAGAGCAGAAAGAGGATTAAATTCCCACCGCAAATCCACGAACAATCAAAGAAAATAAACTCGAAAAGAACATAAAAGGATTAGAATAAGAGCAAACAGAACAAGATTGGTTAATGAACATGAACTTCAGGCATGGACAAAATCAATCTACAAACATGAGCTACACAACGGTCAGATCCAACAAGATGGAGCTGTTTTTCCGTCAGATGCGTGGTCGAGAGAAACAAGCAAGGGGTATTCAAGAATCAACAAGAAAAATCATAAAAACTTCCAAAATCTTACCCAACAAACTCTAGCGAGAAGCGACGGATTCCAACGGCTAGATCTGGCATATGTGTTGTAGATTGGTGAGAGTGAGAGAGAGAGAAAGAAAGATCAGAAGGTCAGGCAGTGCATCTATTTTTTCGTGGGTTAGAGATAAAGTTCAACAGGGGAGAGAGAGTTAGAAGGGTCACCTGTGACGCTAGGCGATGGACGATGATGCAATCAAAGAAAGGGTCTTGGCCAGTGATAACGAGCATAAATGTACGTTATTACAGTGCTAAGTTATTAAACAATGAAGGTTTGTATTGATAAAATATGATAGATCGCGTCCAAAAAGCATTAAGTTCATAACATTGCGGTTGCATGCGTTCATCACATAGAAACGGTTAATTTTTGTATTTTTATGCAGACTATGTATTGACGCAAGGTGGAAAACGCGATCACAAGGAATCACTGGTCGAGTGCAGTAATATCGCAAGGCTTTGCGGTGATTTGTGCTCGCAAACATATGCTCAAGAAGAATTGTCGCATAGAGCCGGCACAACTTGGTGGGCACATCTGGGTGAAAGGCATAATTAATCACAATGGGATACAAAGCTGATGACGGTCGAATCCGAATTAAGTTGACAAGCCGCTAACGTTAACAAGTACACTCAGTTTTTTGGTGACAAATATTTGGCGCATCAGTCAGAGAATTAAAGTCATCCTATTTATGGAATCATAAGAGAGAAGCCACATTTCATCCCAAAGCTCTATAAATATTGAAGGCATCATTCAGAAAAAAGGTTCAGGTGGTTCAGCTAGTTCAGCAAGTTTTTGTTCATAATTTAGCCTTGTTCTTAGATTTTCTTTTATTTTAAGGCAGAAGCGAAAGAAGGAGATTGTGTCGATAGATCGTTCCGGTGAACTTGAGAGAGTTCCGGAAGCTTCAAGATTAGAGAGAGGGCTAGCTTCTGCGGAAGTAGGGATATCTTTTGAACCGAATTGAGTTGACAGTGTAAAGGCCTTGGGAAGTAAGAGATTGCTACCAGGCTCTCTATCCTTATCTTCCATTGTTATTTTGTACTCAAACTCATTTATAGAAATGAAATTTACTTCTCTATATCTGTTCACTCTCTGTTTATTATGCATGAGTAGCTAAATCTATTGAATGGGTTGAGAAGCACTTAGCTAGCATAACTGGGGATCTTCATTCTATGCGATTATCTTGTATTATGTATGCTTCATTCCTCCATTAGAGATACTCAGGAGAGTAGTCTAAGGACAGGATCTAGGCTTGGAAAAGTCAGGTTAGAATCTAGGCTCGGGAGAGTCAGATTAGAATGCATAATCAAGAGATAGGAGCTTAGGAATAAGCACTGTTTGGTATTAACGCATCGCATGCATCCTAGAGATAGGATATGATTGTGTGCGGTCACCTTGTCTTTGTGTGCATCTTGCATCATCGCATAGGAAAAGAGTAGAGACTTAGGAATAAGCTCTATGGACACTTTTTCATTCAATACATGCGTCCTAGACTTAGGAGCACTGCAATTGCATTGGAAAATGATTTGCTGTTGCATGAGTGTAGCATGATCGCATAGTCTGACGCATTCTAAGGTAACGCTAGTTAAAGATCTTCTCAACCCATTCATCCGCATACTCAGTGCATCTATCGCATAATCAAACTTTTCTCAAATCTGCCGCATTTATTTATTTCATTACCGCAACTAACAACACCAAACCACTATTTGAGTTACCGGTTACTGCAAAGTCATCGTGAAAAATTATCATCGCAAATTGTTTTCAAAAGTCCCTGAGTCGACCCTGGACTTACCAGGAAACTTAGTGGGGTTTATACTTGGATTCCACTGAGAAAAATTGTTGCTCAACGCAATTCCATCATCGCATTTCATTCCATATTTTCACCTTATAAAATAACGCATCAAGTTTTTGGCGTCGTTGCTGGGGACTTCGGCAAATCAGTGTGCTAACGGTAATTTTTCTAATTTCTTTGCAGCTCTCAATCTCTAGCGAATTACGACCCGGAGATTGAGAGGTCGTTTAGACGAAGTCTAAGAAATAACTGCCCACCACAACAGCCCAATAAAGAAGATATGGCGAAGCAGCCTGAAACAGAGCACCAAATGAAAACAACGTCATGGCGAATCCAATCCTACTAGCAAACGATTGTAATAGGGCCATTAGGGACTATGCATTGCCAAACCTCTACGATTTCTCTCCAGGAATCATAAGGCCTACCCTCGATGGAAACCGATGATACTGCAGATGATCCAGACTGCAGGACAATTCGGAGGTCGGCATGGCGAGAACCTGCACACCTCTGTAGCTTTTAGAAATCTGCAATACTTTTGTGTTCCCGAACATCTCTACCGAAGAAGTTCGACTAAATCTATTTCCATTTTCTCTGTGTGATCAGGCAAGAAAATGGGCATATTCCTTCGAGCCGGGAGAGATCACTTCATGGAAACAGGTCGTAGAGAAGTTTATGAAGAAATATTTCCCACCTACTGAGAATGCTAGACGAAGGAAACTAATAACCAATTTTGAACAAGACATAGACGAATCGCTCAATGATGCCTGGGCGAGGTTTAAGAGGTTGGTTAGGGATTGTCTACACAACGGATTACCAGACTGCCTTCAAATGTAAAATCTTTTATCACTATTTAAATCCCGCTTTGCAGACCGCTGCCAATGCGGCAGCCGCTGGTGGTCTGCTAAACAAAACGTATGACGAGGCTAAGAACATCTTGGATCGCATATCTAAAAATCACGATGATTAGAGAGAGAGCGATCAGAGATTGAGAAGAAAGGATAAGAACGCAAGTAATGGTGCTATTACTTCACTACAGAATCAGATGACCGCAATGATGAACCTAATTCAAGGAATAGCGATCAACAACTCAACATCGCAAAATGGGCAAGTAATAGCAATTAATCAGAACACCACAAGGTGTGAAACTTACGGTGACAGACACGCAATGGAAGAATGCCCACAGAACCCACAGTCTATTTACTTTGTGAAAAATAATTTAGTTTCTAATACCTAAAACCCTGGGTGGAGAAACTACCCCAACTTTGCGTGGAAGAATCAGCAGCAAAATTTGTAATCCGTGGCGCAAAAAGAAGGGCCACCTGGATTCTTCCCGCAAAGTAACGGTCAGACGAGCAGTCAAGCAAGTAGTTCGAGAAATCTTCCTCCTTGGAAAGTTTGTTGAAGCAGTATATCGAGAAAAAATGAAACTGTGCTTCAAAACCAGGCAACGTCCGTCCGCAACTTGGAGTTACAAATGGGCCAAATTGCGAGAGAGCTAAAGAACAGGCCACAAGGGGCTCTGCCGAGTTTAACAGAACTCTCACGCAACCCGGGGGATCAGGTAAAGAGCAATGTCAAGTCGTGACATTGCGGAGTGGAAAAACTGTGGAGGGAGAAAGGAAGGAACCTAGCCGGACTACTCCCATTGTGTTGGAACCTAAAATTGTGGTGACCCACGAAGAAGAAGGAGAAAAAGAAGTGATAGAGCCAGAAGTTGCGTCCACCTCAAAGCCAATAGAAAAGAGGATCGTGAGAGTACAGTTACCACCTTTCTCGTAGAGACTCAGAAAGAAAAAGAATGACGAGGTATAGTACCAACGCTTCTTGACTATGTTAAAACAATTGCATATTAATATTCCGTTCAGTGAAGCGATTGAGGAGATGCCTGTATATGCAAAGTTTCTAAAGAATATGGTAACCAAGAAGAGGGGCACTGGTAAGTTTGCCACGGTGGCTTTAATGCAGAGCTCGAAATCAATAATTCTACCAAAGATGAGCGATCCTGGGAGCTTTACTATACCTTTCTCCATTGGAGGACTGTATATCGGGCAAGCATTATGTGACCTTGGAGCAAGCATCAACTTGATGCCTCTATCGATCTTTAAGCAACTGAATGTGAGGCAACTTGCGCCCACGATGGTGCATCCAGAGCGGAAGGTGAAGAATGTGCTAATGACTATCGACAAATTTATCTTACCAGCCGACTTCATCATCTTGGATTACGGAGCCGACAAAGATGTGCCCATCATCCTGGGGCAACCATTCATATCAATAGGTCGTGCCCAGATTGACGTGCACAAAGGAGAGATCACTTTGAGCATAAATGGATAGAAGCTCAAGTTCAACATCATCCGTGCCATGAAGTTTCCTGACGACAAAGACCTGAATGAATCTGATGACGACCAGAGTTTGAATGAAGAAGAGAAACCTGACAATGAGAATGAAGATGAGGATGCAAGCGCATCCATTGCGACATGTAATGTGATCATAGAAAAAAAAACAAGAAAGAAGAGATGATCGCAACCCAAGAAGAAAAGCCAACGAAAAATGAAGAAAGAAAAACAATGCAATCGTCCTTGAAAGAACCACCAATAATAGAGTTGAAGACCCTGCCGAATCACCTAAAGTATGCATTTTTGGTGGAGAATAAAAAGCTGCAAGTCATTATTTCCTCTGAGCTTAATGAAGACCAGGAGAATGCGTTGTTGAGCATTCTAAGAAAACATGTACGAGCAATTAGCTGGACTCTCACAAACATTCGAGGAATTAGCCCGACACACTGTATGCACCGCATTCGTCTCGAAGAAAACCACAAGGCATCGATCAAACATCATAGCAGACTCAACCCTGCAATGAAAGAGGTCGTTAAAAAGGAGATCATTAAGTAGTTAGATGTGGGCATTATTTATCCAATAGCAGACAACACGTGGCTCAGCCCCGTGCAGTGCGTGGTGAAAAAAGGCGGCATGACGGTAGTCCCCAACGAGATAATGAGTTGATACTGCAAAGAACCGTCATTGGGTGGCGTATTTGCATGGACTACCGCAAGCTGAATGCGGCAACGAAGAAAGATCATTTCCCTCTAACGTTCATCGACCAAATGGTAGATCGTCTAGCCAAAAATGACTTTTACTGCTTTTTGGATGGGTATGTCGACTATAATCAGATTATGATTGCTCTAGAAGATCAGGACAAGACCACATTCACCTGTCCATATGGGACTTTTGCTTTTCGCCGCATGCCGTTCGGCCTCTGCAATGTGCCGAACACGTTCCAAAGGTGCATGATGGCCATCTTTTCAGAATATCTTGAGGACTCTGTTGAAATCTTCATGGACGACTTCTCTGTTTATGGGCACAATTACGAAGTCTGTCTGGCCAACCTGGAAAAGATATTGAAAAGATGTGAGGAGACGAATCTCGTTCTCAACGGGGAAAAATGCCATTTTATGGTGAAGAAGGGCATTGTGCTGGGGCACAAGATATCTCGAGACGAGTTGGAGGTGGATAAAGAAAAAATAGACGCAATTGAAAAACTCTCACCTCCAACAAATGTAAAGGCTGTAAGGAGTTTCTTGGGGCATGCCGGATTCTACAGACGTTTTGTCAAGGATTTCTCAAAAAATAGCACGACCACTGAGTGCGTTGTTGGAAGCTGATAGGAAGTTTGACTTTGATGATAATTGCCGCAGCGCATTCATGATTTTAAAGAACGTATTGACGACTGCACCCGTTTTGATCACTCAAGATTGGACACTTCCTTTTGAAATAATGTGCGATGCAAGCGGGTATGTGATGGGAGCAGTACTAGCACAGAAGAGAAAAACAATGTTGCATCCCATCGCATATGCAAGTAAGACTTTAAACCCTACTCAGACTAATTACACCACCACAGAAAAAGAGCTACTTGCGGTAATATTTGCGTTAGAAAAGTTCAAAGCATATCTGCTGGGAATAAAAGTGCTCATCCATACTGATCACTCGACGATAAAATATCTAATGATAAAGAAGGACGCAAAGCCGAGGCTGATCAGATGGGTTCTCCTCCTTCAAGAATTCGATATAGAAATAATTGATCGAAAAGGGACGAAGAACCAAGTGGCGGATCATTTATCCAGATTGGAAAATTCGGAGGTTGACCGCAAGGAGTCAGAGGTGAGCGTAGTGTTTTCAGATGAGCAGCTGTTTTAGATTGAAGAAGTGCCATGGTATGCTGAAATAGTCAACTATCTGGTTTGTAAGCAATTTCCTGAAGATTATACCTACCACCAACAGAAGAAGCTCAAACATGAATGCAAATATTATTATTGGGATGAGCTGAATCTGTATAAGAGGGAGTTAGACCAGGTTATGTGACTATGGGTACCGGAAACTGCTTATCAACGTATATTATCGCAATGTCATGATTCCCCATATAGTGGACACTTTGGAGGGCAGCGCACCGTAGCAAAAGTCTTACAAAATGGGTTCTATTGGCCAACATTATTTAAGGACGCCAGAGACTACGCAATAAAGTGTGACCGGTGCCAGCGCACGGGTAACTTTTCATGGAAACATGCGATGCCCATGAACATCATTCTAGAACTGGAGTTGTTCGACGTTTGGGGCATTGATTTCATGGGACCATTCCCACCTTCGAATGGTCATAAGTATATTCTACTAGCCGTCGACTATGTGTCCAAGAGTGAGTAGAAGCAATAGCATACACCGTAAGTGACACGGCAGTAGTCTCGAAATTCTTGAAGAAAAATATTTTCACGCGTTTTGGCACTCCACATGCCATAATAAGTGACGAAGGCTCCCACTTTGTCAATTACTCTGTAAAAAATCTGCTACTGAAGTATAATATCCTCCACAAAGTGGCCACCGCATACATCTACAGACGAATGGTCAGGCTGAAGTGTCCAATCGAGAAATTAAGTTGATATTGGAGAAGGTGGTAAAACCCTTCACAAAAAGATCGGGCAACAAAGTTGGACGATGCTTTGTGGACATACCGGACTGCCTATAAAACACTGATAGGCATGTCTCCATATGCGTTGGTATTTGGTAAACATCTGCCATTGGAGCTGGAATATAACTCATTGTGGGCAGTGAAGAAGCTTAACTTTGATTTAAAAGCAGCAGGGGAAGCAAGAGAGCTACAACTAGTCGAGCTTGATGAGTGGAGAATGCAAGCTTATTAAAATGCCAAAATAACGAGCAAAACGGTGGCATGACAGTAGGCTATGCGATAAAAATCTCCATGTTAGACAAAAGGGCTTACTCTTCAATTCACGGCTCCAGCTCTTTCCTGGCAAGTTAAAGTCACGCTGGTTTGGACCCTTCATCATCAAAGAAATATTCCAGCATGGTGCGGTGGAGCTTATTACTGAGGACGGGAGCCGTACATTTAAGGTTAATGGGCAATGAGTTAAGGCATATTGCGGGGGTGATTTTCAGCGAGAAAAGACCTCTGTAGAGCTGAGAAACCCAGAATAGAGGAAAATGGAGTGGCCCCTGCGTTGGCATGCAACATCATCTGGGACGCAAGTCTTCGGGAGTATCCCTTATTTATGATTCATGAACTCTCTTTACTACGACACTTCAATTATCATTCTGCATCAAATCTTGTTATTACCTATGATCGCATATCTACTTCGTTACTTCTTTTAAAAAAATAAATTAAAAAAATTAAAAATAAAATAAAAATAAAAAAATGGCGAGAAAAATTTTGTTAACTTTGTTTTTTTAATAATTGACCCTCTAAATGTTTTCTTCTTGCCAACGATCAAGGTACACGATTGCGGAGGCACTACATGAAGATGCAACATCACTCCCTCACCGCAATCCAAACAAGGAAGATCGTTGCAAAGTAGGATGCATCAACAAACAATGCGGGCGACAACGAAAATTTGGCGTTGTATTCTTCCTTGATTTTGTTCCAAATTTTACGCTATTACATCACATTTTTAATTTTAAAGTTTTATTTCCGCATCCTCTCTGATTACCACAATCATTTAACATTGATGAATTTAGTAAGTCACCGCAAGCTTTCTGTTTACCAATTATGATTTCAATGATAGAAAACGTGCTTCTATTTTTTTCGTATACACTAGAGTCAACTTAATCTTAGAAAAGTCACTTCATGAAATATTTCTAAAAGTTAGTGATCTGATAGCTTTCTTTTAAACTGACTCTTTACGTAACTTCCTAAGAACATCGCATAATTTCATTCACTCTATTGGCAATGAGGACATTGCCGCATTTTAAATTTGGGGGTGAGGTATTTATTTTCGACCTTGCTATTCTGTTCAAAAAAAAAAAAAAAAAAAAAAAAAGAGAAAAATTTTGAGAATAACAACTCCACTGTCAACGCAATGGGGAAATCCATGTTGATAAGAATTAAGTTGTGAAAGGCACTTACCCGTAGTTGGATGTCCGCATGACACACGAGGGGGCAAGCCAAAACAAAAGTAAATCGCCAGGATCAACGCATAAATAAATGACCGCAACTCCGCTGCCAAGTAGGTATGAGTTTAGTCTGAGAACGAGCGCCTTGCTTGTAGTTGGATGTCCGCATGACACACGTGAGGGCAAGCCAAAACGAAGGCAAGGTACTTAGATTAGCGCAAGTTCAGAAAAAAAAATATAATAATGTAAAAAATAAGCAAGGATAAAAATCATTTGACACCATGGTGAAAAAGTTTTTTTGAAATAAATCATGTGATGTCTCGGAATCTAGTAAAGTCCTTTTTGAAGGTTAAGCTTGTAGTCCCTAGGTCTTAGAAATATTTTAATAAGAGACTTGAATAATACTTAAGAAAATTTTGGTGCATAGGATTTGAATGAAGTATTCTTGAGAAATCTAGGAAAAGAGATCTGCGATCGACTTTCTAAAGGAATTCTTTAGCTTATGCTTGAGGACAAGCATTGTTTAAATTTGGGGGTGTGATAACGGGCAGAAGTGCATGTTATTACAGTGCTAAGTTATTAAACAATGAAGGTTCACGTTGATAAAATATGATAGATCACGTCCAAAAAGCATTAAGTTCATAACATTGCGGTCACATGCATTCATCACATAGAAATGGTTAATTTTTGTATTTTTATGCAGACTATGCATTGATGTAAGGCTGAAAGCACAATCACAAGAAATCACTGGTCGAGCGCAGCATTACCGCAAGGCTTTGGTGGGTGCATCTGGGTGAAAGGAATAATTAATCACGATGGGACAGAAAGCTGATGACAGTCGAATCCGAATTAAGTGGACAAGCCGCTAACGATAACAAGTACACTCAGCTTTTTCAGTGACAAATATTTGGCGCATCAGTCAGAGAATTAAAGCCATCCTATCTGTGCAATCATAAGAGAGAAGCCGCCTTTCACCCCAAAGCTTTATAAATACTGAAGGCATTCTTCAGAAAAGAGGTTCAGCTGGTTCAGCTAGTTCAACAAGTTTTTGTTCATAGTTTAGTCTTGTTCTTAGATTTTCTTTTATTTTAAAGCGGAAACGAGAGAAGGAGATTGTGCCAATAGATCATTCTAGTGAACTTGGGAGAGTGTCAGAAGCTTCAAGATTAGAGAGAGGGCCAACTCCTGCGGAAGCAGGAATATCTTTTGAACCGAATAGAGTTGATAGTGTAAAGGCCTTGGGAAGCAAGGGATTGCTACCAGACTCTCTATCTTTATCTTCCATTGTTATTTTATACTCAAACTCATTTATAGAAATGGAATTTACTTCTCTATATCTGTTCACTCTCTGTTTATTACGCATGATTAGCTAAATCTGTTGAATGGGTTGAGAAACATTTAGCTAGCATAACTAGGGATCTTCATTCTATGCGATTATCTTGTATTATGTATGTTTCATTCGTCCATTAGAGATACTCGGGAGGGTAGTCTAAGAATAGGATCTAGGGTTGGAAAAGTCAGGCTTCTCTATATCTGTTCACTCTCTGTTTATTACGCATGAGTAGCTAAATCTAGGCTCGGGAGAGTTAGATTAGAATACATAATCAAGAGATAGAAGCTTAGGAATAAGCATTGTTTTCTATTCTTAGAAAACAATGCTTATTCACCCTAGAGATAGGATATGATTATGTGCAGTCACCTTGTCTTTGTGTGAATCTTGCATCATCACATAGGAAAAGAGTAGAGACTTAGGAATAAGTTCTATGGACACTTTTGCATTCAACACATGCGTCCTAGACTTAGGAACACCGCAATTGCATTGGAAAATGATTTGTTGTTGCATGAGTGTAGCATGATTGCATAGTCTGACGCATTCCCAGGTAACGCTAGTTAAAGACCTTATCAACCCGTTCATCTGCATACTCAGTGCATCTATTGCATAATCAAACTTTTCTCAAATCCACCGCATTTATTTATTTCATTATCCCAACCAACAACACCAAACCACTATTTGAGTTACCTGTTACTGCAAAGTTATCGTGAAAAATTATCACGCTTTTTCCAAGTCCCTGAGTTCGACCCTGGACTTACCAGGAAACTCAGTGGGGTTTATACTTGGATTCCACTGAGAAAACTTGTTGCTCAACGTAATTCCATCACCGCATTTTATTCCATATTTTTACCTCATAAAATAACGCATCAGCCAGCAAACATGTAGTTGAGGAAGGCGACGTAGGAAGGGCTTTGATGGAGAAGAAGAAGAAGAAGAAGAAGATTGGGGATTTAATATATATATTAGTTTTTTTTATTTTTTTATTGATACTTGGGGAAGTCGGGAAATGAAAATGGGAGAGAGGGAAACAAAAAAAAATTGACCTACAATGTCGGTTTTAAACCGACATTAAAGATCTTTTTTTTTTTTTTTAAGAAACCGACATTGTACATCCATTTTAGTTTTTCCCACCCGAATCAAAGCCCAGATTTCTTGTAGTTCAAAAATGATATTGTTAGTTCCAAGTTTAGCCCTAAACAAATAAAATTTGTAAAACACGTACAACTACTAATAGTAACACATAGTAATTGTGGAAACACGAGATGGATCCTCAGGGTTATTGAATTTTTAGAAACAAAGTAAAAGTAAAACTATGATTGATATGAATTTTATAAGAGACTAATAGTATAGAGCATAAAAGAATTCTTGCTAAGATTTCAATGTAAAAGATCTTGAGGAATTATGTCGGTTACTCTAATTCAATCATTGACTTAATTTTACTTATGCAATTTAATTGTTCCATGACCCACTAGAGACATGCCCTAATGTCCCAACTAGTTAATTAACCTAAAATTGTCAATTAACACTAATTTAGTTCTAAGATGCTTTCTAAAAACATTCCACATAAAATTCCTAAATTGCATTAATTCTAGGGTTTTCAAGGCTATGACATGCTTGAAATACTATAGAGTCAATTCAAGAATGATTTATTTGAATGATCTAAATTAGTCATACTTTCAAGAAATACTATTAAGTTTTCTAGTTCTTGCAACTTTATTGCAGTTATGCTATAGAACCATGTAATTTTGCGTACAAAAATCTAACAACTTTGAGGTGTCAACTCATGTCTATCACATTTTATTGAAATTAAAATAAAAAACATTCAAGAACAATCAATTACACAAGATGAAATTACAAGAAAAAGCCTCAAGAATTTACTAATATAACAATTTCCCCAAGAAAAAAAGATTACCTAGCCATGAAGTGATAGTTTCTTGAAGAAATCCATTGAATCAAGCAAGAAAATGAGACAAGAATGAAGAAATTATAGAAATTTCTCTTTAGAATCGTGAAAATTGTTCTCTCTTTTGCAAAACGTGGTCTCTCCCTCGTAAAAATTATGGAAAAACTGAGTTTTAATGGCTGTAGATCGTAGTGTTGCGACCTTGGAGTGACGCTGGCTCGATGCTCTCTTGTCTAAAAGGTGCGTGCACATGTTTTTTTTACAAGTAATTTGGTCGAATTAAGCATGCTACTGCCTTTCAGCATTGCTCAACGCTGGTTGGAGGGTCGCGACGCTGCTTCTAGTGGCATTTGGTAAACATTTTTACTTTCTTCAATTATGTTGATTTCTTAGTCTTTTTTGATCATTTTTAATCCAAATTAGTTGTAATGACTCCAAAATGCTCTCGAGACTATTTATAAAATTGACATTTAATGTAAATTAATAGTATAAAATTGAGGGATTTATGTACTAAAATATGGTTATTTTTAAGACCTATCAAACACAATCTTCAATGTCAGTTTTCAACTAATATTGTACCCCTATAATGTCAGTTTTAAACCAAAATTAAAGCCCAGTTTTATAGTAGTGAGCGAAATAGTCACTTTTACTTTATAAAACCGTTTACTGTTAAGAATGACTATTTCAATTTGATGACCTAGGTAATTCGGTCTTAGTCCTGCGCTAACTATGGACTCATGTTTATTCGAGATTATCCTTTAATCTGCATGGGTGAGAATGATTCAACATCGCCAACTCAATAAACTTTCCATTTTAGGGGTAAGACTGGGTAGATAGCTGGATACATAGTCCTACAAGATGGAAGTCACTTTTACTTGATGTTAGGGATAATAGATAGGTTGTTCTTCTAATTCCTGACTCCAGGTCTTGAACAAGGGGCCCCACCCTCTCATTGGCCCAAGAGAAACTTGGTTTGGTTGTTGGATCACAAACCAATTGTTCATTAGAGGATCAATGAGACATAAGGAGCAAGATGTAAGTACATGGGCAAATGGTAATTTTGACTTAGCTGTAATAACTAACAACCTGTGAAGAATGAACTTACTAATCATGGTTAAATCAAGTGGACAGAAATATATACTCAGCAAAGAGAGTGCAACTATTGGGCTTTGGTAAAGTGTCTTGATAGTGAATGAATGTTGGTTAATTAGGTTATAGTGTTTAGCCAGTTAATCTTGAATCGTTGGAGCTCATGATCTGTAGGTCTATTAGATCCTCATGCTAGCTTATATCAAACTAAACCTCAGGACAGTGTGATGAGAGAATTTGAAAAGTTCAAATTCGACTTAGGGAATTATAGTTAATTATATACGACATAATTAACATAAGTACATAGTTTAATTGTTAAATTAAACGAAATTGGAGAGTTGTAAATATTTAAATTTGATTTAAATATTATACACGTAAATGAGTATTCACATTCAGGATTGGTGTTTTATTAATTTAATATTTGATATTAAATTAATTTTATTAATAAAATTATTTAATTAATTATTTAAAATTAGTTAATAGGATTGATTTTATTTAAAATTAGTTTTAGAAAAATGAATTTTATTTAAAATTAATTATTTGAATTAAATTTATTTAATATTAAAATTCATTTTAATTTAAATTTATGAAATTTAAAATTCAAATGAGTTTTAGGGTTAATGGGATTTTTTCACTTTTCCCACTATCTTAAACACCTAATCCCACCCACTTTTGCATGTTGAATTGGTGTCAACGTGAGAAACAATTCATTTTGCATTATTGATTCTATAAATAAAAGGAAAATTGGCTGAAGAATGGTTCAGGCAATTTGATTTTTAAAAGAGAATTGTTCTCTTCAAAATTCTTCACACCAAAACTCCCATTCTCTCAAAATTCCATTCTATCAAAATTCCCTTCAAATTCTTTACAAATTGGTCGAAGAATAGCGAGAAAGACACTAATAATGATCCACGACGAATTTGTGATCAAAATTAAGCAAGGACTTACATCAATTTAGAGATCTAGAAATGTTGTATTTCTGAAACCCTAATTACTTGTTATAAACATGCATTCTTTAATTCTAAAATTAATGTAGTTAGAGTACTTAGAATCCTAATTGCTCCCACATGCACGTTGTACTCTTACATAACCAATGAGGTTACGGGTCGTTTTGGGTGGGATTAAGTGGGTATATCACTTTAAATCCCTTTTCGAACTACTTTAAGATTCTTTATATTGGTCTTTAATGCTTGAAAGCTTTTAATTATGGATTTGGAATGGTTTCAGAGCTATTCGAACACTTTTCAGTAAGAACCAAGCCTATTTTTTTGAGTGTTAAGCGTGATGGCTATGTTTAGAGCCTTTCAAATCAAATTTGGATGTTGTAAATTAGCCTTTTTAACTCTGGAGTATTAAGCGTGATGGCTATCTTCCTCCATTTCTCTTTGTTGATTTAGTCAGCAAGGTCAATTTATTTTATATTAGACAGTAACAATCAGAATTCTTTATCTCATGTTTCTAGCTTGCAAGTTTTCAGATTGTTCTTGACTTTGTGTCTTCATCAATTTTTTTTATATATATTTGATGGGCTATTATTTTGACTGCTTGGTACATGGAAAGAGTTGTTTTCTGGGTTGGATTTGAATGTTTCTTGAATTCAGTTATGTGCTTCTCTCAGTCATTCTTCAAGATTTTGATTTTGCTATATGTTTAAAAGTCTGATGTTTCTTGTTAAGTCATCCATTTGAGAGAAGTTTCTAGTTAAAAGGTCTCCTTATCTTTCTCCCGCCTCCTTGTCAATGACAGTACAAACATTTAGTTACAGGGAACACTCTTGGGTGCTGCAAATAATTTCTATAAGGCAGTAAAGAAACTCTACTTAGACGGTGCCATTCGAATCACAACCGTGCATTCTCAAGTCGGTTTTTCGAACTCGTTTCCGCCTTCTTCGTGTATATTTAGAGAAAATGTTGTCCAGTATATGAAAACTTTGTTGGAGTTTCTTTCAGAGATTGGTTCACCTTTCTGTTTAAATGCTTACCCATTTCTAGCCTATATGAGTGACCCTGAAAATATTGATATCAACTAAAGGTATTTTTTATCCCTTCAGGCCAAAGAATGTATTGAAGGCATATACTTCCGCAACGTTTAACAAAAATTTGAAGCCAGGGCTGACTTGATCTGAGAGAAATTTGGGGCTTTTCAAAGCTGATGGGAGTGTATCATATGACACTGGATTTCATGGAGTCAAAGCTTCTTCTTCAGATTCATCTTATATAGCTCTTAAGGTATGTAATTCATCACAACATATGAAAAATGTTATATCTGTTGAAACTATGTTATTCCTTTCCCTTGTCCAAATTAATTGTTTTGGCATGTTTATGGGCTCATCTTGTGGTTATTTTGAGAGCTAGTTGTATATATGTGTTTGTAGACTTTATGCTTGGGTTGTTTATGGTTCTTGAGTGCCATTGACGCAGTTTTTAAATTCTTGTGTAGACCTATCTAATTAATGTTCTAAGATGATTCTGATTACGATATGGATGTTCTGTTTGCATCTTATTAGATGTTAAACAATCTACTTCGTAACTGTTGATTTTCATATGTGAATGATACAATATTAGCCTTTAGGAGAGTTAAACATACATGACTAATGACTTTCGTTGCAATTGGTAGAATAAGAAAGGAAGTAAGGGAGGCATTGGTGTTCATTATAATAGAAGTGAAAATAATAGAAGTGAAAATTAGAATTCACAGATTATTTATATAAAGTTAGAATGCAAAATTTTTCCATGGCAACTAACATAACTTGTGGTTATATATGTATATATTCCTGAAATTCTTGTTGAATATTTAAATCTTAGTTCAATTTTTAAAATGTCCCATAAATTCTAGAATAGAAATGAACGCTATGTTAGCATATAGCTAAAAATTATTTCAAGTATGGATATATGATGAATTTTCTCTACCAGCGTTCTTTAACATCCGATTTAAATTGTTAGTATGTAGCTCTGCAACAAAATCAGTATTTCTATTGCATTAGTAACATTTTCATATTAATAACATTCGATAGGCATCATTCTAATATCCGATTTAAATTGTATGATCATTCGATAAGCATCAATATAATATGGTTCTTTTTTTTTTTCTCGCTAGGTTAATTTTGGTCTAGCTCAAATTGCAAAATTCTCTTGTGTGGGGTAGTTGAATTCTTATTCTGTGTTGTTTGTCCATTTTTCTCTACTTGTAAGAAGTCGTACTTTGGATTACAGTGACAACAAGTGTGTGTGCACTTTTCTTTTTTTTTTGGGGGGGTGAGGTGAAAGTAATTATGATTTTATTTTGTGCATGTACAGATGAAAAAGAAATATTATTAATTTGCACGTGCGTAAGCAACAAATAAATACATACATACATACATACATATATATATACTTAATGACAAAAAGATGATAAAATTTAATATCAAACAATTACAGACAAAAAGTTAGTGAAAAACCGACAGTGAAGAAAATGTTCACTGTTGGTTGAAAACAGTATTCAATGTCAGTTGAAAACTGATATTGAAGATAATTGACATTGGAATCTTGGTCATTTATAATGTCGGTTTAAAACTGATATTAAAGATAATCGACATTAAACATCTTTTATAACACGATTTTCGATGTTAGCTTTCAACCAATATTGTACCCTAATAATGTCAACTTTAAACCAAAATTAAAGCCCAGTTTTGTAGTAGTGTGATGTGGTTTCCTTTTTTCTTATACTTTAGATTTATTTCATTACTCCAGAATTACCCATAACATTAGTTTCTATCACAGATACTGGCCTCTTATATGTCCCACAAAACCTCGAATCTGCCTTGCAATCAATTGGCCCACACCTATTGGAATGTCGCGTGCTATGTAGTATGCGGCCATGACTCTATCTCTCGAAACTGTTTTGTCATGAGAAGTCGGGATGAGTCACCGTTTCACCAAATACACCCAAAGCTGCGCCTCCGAAAGCAGTTTATTGAATGCAAAGGTTCTGATGCCTTTCATAGATACCGACCACTACGTGCCCAGTTGCGTTAATATCTTCAGTGCATCTTCCATTTGTTCTTCTGTGGGATCATCAATGATTTTATTACCCGACACCTCCAGGATGTCCTTCATCTGATATAACTCATTGATGTCCTTTGCACTGAAAGGCACTATCTCCCCTTTCATGATCACCGCATCTTTGGTGCCATGAAGTCATCCATTATAGAAAGCTCGCACTACCGTTGGGATTATAATGGATGGGCACCGGCATAATGTTTTCCATCCATGTTCCAATACAACACTTGTGATTAAGTCCGGTAGTGGCGTTGGCGTAGGGAAGAACCCCATCTCCATCATCATGTCGTCATACTTTTTCTTCTTGGATGGGCGTCCTTTGGCCAACGCAGGCTCACTGCTTTCCGCTTTTGCTTTTCCCTTCTCTTTTATCAACGCAAGGCGGGATCTTTGTTTTTGTCTCTTTTCCTGTTCCTTGCACTGTTCCTCCTTTTCCCACTCCACAATTTCTTTAATCTTCTTTTCTCTTATGCACTGAACATTTGCTCTGCACCTCTTCTCCTTCTTTTCCTTCTTCTTCTTTTCTTCCTTTTCTTCTTCTCTCATTTCTCTTTCAAACTGCTCTGAGGCTAGCAATATGCGTTGTTCTTCCTCGAGTCTTATTCTCTCTTCTTCTGTCGAGATTGCGTTGTTGCGGCATACTTCTTCATCGTGTAATTTTCTTCTTAAATCACCTTCTACAATGATTTGTTGTGCACGAAAAATCTTCTCTTGTTTTTCTTCCTCCTCTTCTCTTCTCCTTTCCTTCTCTTCTACTACAGTTTGCAAAATTGGTGGGTCGATTGTTGACCCTTGCGGCGTATTCTCCTTGCAACGCCGCATAAGAGGGGTGATGTCTGGATCCTTTCCATCATCAGTCGTAACCATTCTTATTTGTGTTGATTCCTCTTCAAGTTGCACTGATTCTCTTGGTTGCATTGACACCCCCTCATCCACCTTTGCGGTGGTTGATTCTCCATCGAATTATGAACTCTCAGCCCTCTTTCTCTTTTCTTCCTTCTTCTTCAGGCGCTTCCCTTCTTGCCTGCGTTCCCTCTTCTCACTCGATTTTATTTCTTTCTTCTCCTTCCTTGGCTGGGCTTCTTCATCTCCTTCTGCCCTCTTCTCCTTGTTCTTATTCTTGTTCTTCTTCTCCTTAGTCGTTTCAGGCAGCTTCTTCACTTCCACCTCCTCCAAAGCAACCCTGATGAGTCCCTCATAGGATTCTGTTTTAACAGTTTCCTTAGGATCCGAAATGGCCATGACACTTCTCTGCAAAGCTTCTTCCATCTCTTCTTCTAAAGGCAATGGTTGATTAACGACTCCCGTTTCAGGTAGCCCTCCCTCCTTTTCCATATTACTCAGAATTCTCCCGAACACTTCTCTATCGTCTCTTCTCTTCTTCTCGCTTTCAGATGACAATGTTGGAAGTGGGGCACTCTCCGTGCTTTACCCCTCTCTGATTTGGAGTGGTCTGGCTACTAAATGCTTTCGCCGAGGTTTTTCGGCGATTCCTGGGATGGGTTTTGGCTGGGCGGCAAGGCGGCGGCTTGCTGCGAGGAATGCCGCCTCTCTTGCAATGATTTGGGCTGGTGAGGGTGATGAGGGTAAAGAGGATGAATGGAAAGATTGATCGGCCATGGTTGTACTGAGTGAAAGAGTTGGAAAGGTTCTTAGGGTTTTACGAAGAAAGTTTGAAGTTTGGGTATGCAAAGGATCTGCTAGGGTTTCGTTTCGTAAAAGACTCAAATAGACGACCTAAGAAGGGGAAGGACGGAATTTATAGGTTGAGCCTTGATGGGCCCAACGTAAATTCTGCGGTGGCAGGCCTTGAGGACTCAAAAAGCCTGTCGCCGCGCTGCTCACATTTATGAATTAGCAGAGAAGTACGTCTTTTCATATGCTAAATCATCATTTCCTTGGATGCCTAAATGATTGGACTACTCTATTTGCAAAAAGAATTTATCTTTTGTGTTTTACTCGGATGGGCATAAGGTTAAGATTAACATAATGCCTCCATTAACGCAAATGCATATTTGCAGAGGACGGGCAACAACGCATGTATCAACGCAACACCCCCCCCAACTCAACGCATTTCTGGAGGACGGGCACACTGTATTTCTACTGGTGTAACACTACCTCGACATAGTGCATTTTCGCTAAGGACGGGCGAAAAATACATATGAGCGCAACACACCCCTCAGCGCAGCATTTGGGTAGGATGGACACAAAGTGTATCTTGTTAGCACAAGATGCACCCATCATTGCAATGCATACCGGATGTTGATTTTTATTATTATTTCTATTATTATTATTATATTTTTTTTTCATCAATGCAAGTCGCTGGGACTTTGCGGTATTCATTTTCTTCTTATTAGTCATTCACGAAAATTAAGAATAACAGAATTAATGCATAAAAAGTAAGAAAATTGGACAAAGCACAAAAATTAACGTAATTGAATCAAATGAAAATTGAATTCATAAAGCAATCAAAGCTAGTTTAAGGAAGAAATAAATAACAAAATTCATAAAGCAATAAAGGAAGCAATTAAGAAAGCAAGTAAACATAGATCTTAGAGATATGGATTGAAAGACAATTTTCCCATGATTACCGCAATCCACACCTCTGCAGGCGGTCAAGCTTGCCTGCGCAATGTCATCAAGGACATTGTTCCTTCCCGTGAGATCCCGGGGCTTCAGAATTATTTGGCTGCGTTTCAGGTGTTCTATTGCGAAGTTCGGTTGTCAGTTGCCCAACTTGGATCTCCAAGTTCCTGATTGAAGATGCCTGCAACTGCATGAAAGTATCGTTTTTCTCAATATACTGCTTCAGTAAGGACTCCAATGATGATGAATTTCCAGAGGTGTATGAGAAGGACGGTTGGTTTTGCGGTTGTCTCTGATGACCCTGATTCTGATTCTGATGAAAAGATGGAGGATTTCCTCGATTCCTAGAATTGTTGCTCTGATGGTTACTCGGCCCCCCTCGTTGTGATTTCCTGCCCAACCGAAGTTAGGGTGATTTCGCCAACCAGGATTGTAAGTGTTGCTATATGGGTTGTTCTGGATAGCAAACACTTGTTGTGGGTTTGATAGGCACATCTCTACAGCATGGCCCCCTCCACATTGGACACAACTTATTGCGGCCACTTGTGCCAGTGCATTGGATTGTGTTGAACTTTGAGAGAGGGCACCTTGATTAAGTGCCATCGTTTGTAGAAGAGAGGTCACCGTGGCCATTTGTGCGGCCAAAGTTGTCATTGTATCCACTGGTACAATGGCGTTATCATTCCTTCTTCTCTCGGAGCCTCTACCCCCATACCCGTCATCCACCCAGTCATCCGTGTTTCGCGAAATGCGATCAAGGATGACCTTGGCTTCTATGTAGGTCTTATCCATGAATCCTCCCACTGCGGAGGCATCAACAACAGCTTGCGTTGATCTATTTAGGCCGTTATAAAATGTTTCCATCAAAACGCAATCGGGAATCCCGATATGCGGACAATTTTTCACCAACCTTCTGAACCACACCCAAGCGGTGCTCAGAGTCTCGTTATCCATTTGCTCGAAGTTCAACACATCCTTTCGTCTTCTTGCATTGACTGCTGGAGGGAAGAACTTCTTCATTAAACGTTCCACCAACTGGTCCCATGATGTGATTTCGTTTGGCTCTAGTGACTGAGTCCACTTCCTTGCCGCATCCCTCAATGTATATGGGAAGAGGTAAAGTCTAATACCTTCTGAGGTGACGCTAGGGATGGAGAAAGTACTGCACATCTCCACAAAGCTGGTAAGATGGGCATGCAGGTCCTCACCTTGTAGACCTCTAAATTGCCCCGTGTTTTGTATCATTTGGAGCATGATCGACTTTATTTCGAAATGTGCATTCTCCTCAACCATAGGTCGTGAAATTTCAGGCGAGAAGTCGTAGAGATTGGGCGCCGAATAGTTCCTCATGGGGATATTGCGGTCAGCAGCAAGAAATATAGTGTCTTGCACTGGCCGGTTGGCCCCTTGTTTCCTTCGGGTGCCTCGTTATTATCGTCTGCCATATTGACTCTTCTTCGCCTTGCACTGTTTTGGCGTGCCCTTGTGCGAAAAGTACGCTCGATCTCTGGGTCAGCTTCGAATTCTGGATCGGTTCCAGTACTCATAAACTGTCAGTCTGTTCTTCACATTAAATAGACAGTATAAAGAGATCTGTCCTGCAAAATACCACAAAAGTACTTAACATTAACCATTACCAATCCCCGACAATGGCACCATAAACTTGATGACATGGGATTGGATGCCTTTATCTTTATGTATATAGACAATGATGAATATGAATGATACAAGCTCATGCTGCCATAAGCTTGTAAGGATACGACATGTAATGTTGTCTATCTGATGCTCTGATGAATGAATGAATGCTCTAATTGAGCTTAAGCTCTTTTGCGATAAAAACATTTTTTATGCAATACTATGTCTAAATATATGCATTGTTAATGATATGCTTGTATATGTGATGGAGTAGTGCGTGTCACAAGTTCCCTTACGCTGAAACCAAGTATAATTCCAACGGAAGTTTCTCATAATGATCCGAGGTCGAACTCAGGGATTATTTTCGTTAATGCGTTACTTAAGTGATATATGTGACCGATTTTTAACAATGAATAAAGAATGGTGGTTTATACAAAACTATAAATTTCGAGGAAAGTAAAAATGCGTTAATAAAATAAATCCTAAACTAATATGATACACGATACAAGATACATGATACATGATAGTGAAGTCAAGTACTGACTGTGAAGTTGTACAAAGAATCGATGTATGTGATGGCAAGTCTTTATGAATGAAGCAGAAAGAGAAAGAGTAAATAGTAAAAACATCGCAAGTTTGTCAATTGCATTAAAGATGTAACTAAGGTTCTGCTTTCCCTTGGCGTACACCTCTCGGTGATCGGCTTCGTTCCCATATCTCTATGGTGAAACAGGGATGAACGTGATGAACGTAAGGTTATTTCCATCTCTGGAACTACTTCTTGCTTTAGTTAACGCATTCTTCCAACCTTCTCTCGATAGGCGGAATAACATCTTCACTTCTACTCTCACAGGCAAAGATGCCGTCAAGCATGCTTTAGCTAAACTTAATCATTTCCTTAACACAAATGAACTCACTCGCTTAATTCTTGCTATTTACCCATGGGATTAAGAACACATCATGAAGAAGATAGGTTATGGATGTACAGAAAGAGACGGAAAGATGACAATGGTGACTATCATAACTTTTAATTCTAAAATTAAGCGTTCGATACATGTTGTGAATGAAAGATTAGAGAAGATGAATACAGATGATGAAATAGAGATTAGAAACAAATACAGAAAGAGTGTTAACGTCTTAACACAGATCCCAAACAGAGATTGTGCTTGCTAGCGTGTGGAAATGGTGGAGAGAAAAGCTTCCCTCTCAGGCTTGCTTTCCTGGTAGAATTGACCTTTGCACAGAGCTTCAACTACGGGAATTGGAAGGATTCTCTGCTCGGAGACTCACCTCTCGGCCTTGTCTCGTGGTTCTCTCGGATCTACTCTGTAAGTCGCTTCAGACCAGCCTCTCTCTCAGAATCAGTATATTCACATCTCTATGTATATATGTATATACCAGTATCTGTATCTGTATATATTTTCAACGAATTTGAAGAAGCTATTTATAGGCAAGTTCTTGGCTCTTTCAATCTGTGGTCCCCACGGTATAGTTATGGTAGTTCCTGAAATTGCGGAATGGAAAATTTCTTCTGTTACGTAATCAACCCGTCAGAAATGCACAACTGAAAGCTGTACACTTGGCAGAATCTTCTGCAAATGCGTTGTTTTTCATATCTTCGATTGATCACCGCATGTGGTGTTGTTTTTTATTACCACATGCGGTTGAAATTACGTTGATCGCTAGAGCTCTTGATCGATTTTCGCATGCGCCGTCGTTGCATTGATCATCTCTTCATTCTTGATTGATGAGCGTAAAAAAAAATGTAGATGCATTGTTCATTTTGCTTTTAAGCCATGAACACATGCAATGACTTATTTCCTGCAAAACAGAAACTGAAACATTCTATTCTACCATCGCAATGGTGTTAGTGGGTGTATTTACGACATTTTATAATTTTCACATTTCTTAGCCAATTTCTATTCTATCAACTCAACTTTTCTTTCTTTTAACCGCAATATCTAAATAAAACAATATAAATAACTTGTTTTTCTACAAGTTAAACAAGTTATTAAAGAGTTAGGTTGTAAAGGGCACTTACCCGTAGTTGGATGTCCGCATGACACACGTGGGGGCAAGCCAAAATGAAAGTAAGTTGCCAAGATCAATGCATAAATAAATGACTGCAACTCCGCTGCCAAGCAGGTATGAGTTTAGTTTGAGAAAGAGCGCCTTACTCGTAGTTGAATGTCCGCATGACACACGTGGAGGCTAACCAAAACGAAGGCAAGGCACTTAGATCAGTGCAAGGTCAGAAAAAAAATAATAATGTCAAAAATATGCAAGGATAAAAATCATTTGACACCCCAGTGAAAATGTTTTTTTTTAAATAAATCATGCGATGTCCTGGAATCTAGTAAAGTCCTTTTTGAAGATTAAACTTGCGGTCCCTATGTCTTAGAAATATTTTAAGAAGAGACTTGAATAAGAATTAAGGAAATTTTGGTGTATAGGATTTAAATGGAGTATCCTTGAGAAATCTAGGAAAAGAAATTGCGGTCAACTTTCTAAAGGAAATCTTTAGCTTATGCTTGAGCGCAAGCATTGTTTAAATTTGGGGGTGTGATAACGGGCAGAAATACACATTATTACAGTGCTAAGTTATTAAACAATGAAGGTTTACATTGATAAAATATGCTAGATTGCATCCAAAAAGCATTGAGTTTATAACATTGCGGCCGCATGCGTCCATCGCATAGAAACAGTTAACTTTTGTATTTTTATGCAGAAATGCGTTGACACAAGGCAGAAAATGCGATCACAAGAAATCAACAGACGAGCACAACGTTACGGCAAGGCTTTGCGGTGATTTGTGCTCGCAAACATCTGCTCAAGAAGGATTGCCGCATAGAGCCGGGGCAACTTGGTGTGCGCATCTGGTTGAAAAGCATAATTAATCACGATGGGACAGAAAGCTGATGACGGTCGAATACGAATTAAGTTGACAAGCCGCTAATGATAACAAGTACACTCAGCTTTTTGGTGACAAATATTCGGCGCATTAGTCAAAGAATTAAAGTCATCCCATCTGTGCAATAATAAGAGAGAAGCCGCCTTTCACCTCAAAGCTCTATAAATACCAAAGGCAACCTTCAGAAGAGGGGTTCGGAGAGTAGAGAATTTTTCCTTAGATAGTTTAGCCTTGTTCTTAGATTTTCTTTTATTTTAAGGCAGAAGCGAGAGAAGTGAGATTGTGCCGATAGATCGTTCCGGTGAACTTGGGAGAGTGCCGGAAGCTTCAAGATCAGAGAGAGGGCCAGCTCCTGTGGAAGCAAGAATGTCTTTTGAACATAATAGAGTTGATAGTGTAAAGGCCTTAGGAAGCAAGAAATTGCTACTAGGCTCTCTATCCTTAATTTCCAATTGTCATTTTGTACTCAAATTTATCTATAGAAATGGAATTTACTTCTTTATATTTGTTCACTCTCTGTTTATCACGCATGAGTAGCTTAATCTGTTGAATGGATTGAGAAGTACTTAGCTAGCTTAACTGGGGATATTCACTCTATGCGATTATCTTGTATTATGTATGCTTCATTCGTCCATTAGAGATACTCGGGAAAGTAGTCTAAGGACAGGATCTAGGCTTGGAAAAGTCAGGCTAGAATCTAGGCTCGAGAGAGTCAGATTATAACGCATAATCAAGAGATAAGAGCTTAGGAATAAGCACGGTTTGCTATTAACACATCGCATGCATCCTAGAGATAGGATATGATTGTGTGCAGTCATCTTGTCCTTGTATGCATCTTGCATCATCGCATAGGAAAAGAATAGAGACTTAGGAATAAGCTCTATGGACATTGTTGCACTCAACACATGCGTCCTAGACTTAGGAGTACCACATTTGCATTGGAAAATGATCTGCTGTTGCATGAGTGTAGGATGATCGCAGTCAAAGCATGTAGACGTGAAGTTTCTGGTTGTTAAAGAAAGAGTTCAGAATGGTCAAATTTCAATAGAACACACAGGATAAACTCTATGGTGGCAGATCCATTGACTAAAGATTTACCACCTAAAGTTTTCATGAGCATGTTGCTCACATGGGTGTTAGTCACTTTTCTGGTTTAGTGGGAATTTGTTATTGAGTATGTTCTTTGACCTTATTTTGTTTATTTTCTATATAGAATAAAGTTGATGGTTTATGTTTTATTATCTAAACTCGTTTATCATGCACGCAATTTAGCATAAAGTTTTTTAGAATGATCTCATTAAGGAATTTGAACCAGTTGAAAACAGGCATGATCTAGATCACTTTGCATGTAGTTTCTATGCTATATATCCATACTTGATTTATGTCATTGAATGTATTGGAATTGGTGATCAAGGAAGGTTTAGTTACAAGGATAGTGACGAAAGCCGCCTTGATTCCATGCTAATACAGGAGATGGACCAGATTGAACTAAAGGGGAATTCTATTATTGAAATAACTTGTTTATGCACGCTTAAGGTTTATGTGATTCAATTATATCAGGTACACAGACATAGTCCAAGTCGGAGATTGTTAGACATATTTAAATAATAATATGTTTAATTAAAGTATGGGCTATGCTTGTGGATTAATAATTTATCACATTGGATTATTTTATTAGATTGGGCCCTATTATGTGATCTAATTAATTAAGGTCCTAGATTCCTAATTGAGTATGGACTTAATGGGTAGAAGCTTATTCCTAGTTCATTAGGGTTTAATGGGAACCCTAATTGAACTAGTATATAAAGAGACCTTAGTGCTATGGTCCCCAATATACCAAAATAATAAGCACTCATTCTTTCTTGAATCTCATCTAGAGAGAGATCTCACTAAGGGCATTGGGAGTTTTAGTTGAGGAAGAGCATAGTCATCCATCATCATCTTGAAGCTATCATCAATTTTGCAATGGAATCCGATATGTTATTTTGAAAATTTGACATAAATGATCTTAGGGTTTATCTATTCAATATAGATATTAAGAATTTATGCTACCATTCTATACATCAAATACATTTAAGTAATTCCTTGAAATATCATAATATTAGGTCATTAATAAATAAACCACCCACAATATTATTGGTGAAGAACATTGGGTCATAACCTATTCTGATCACTAATTGGCCTTAAATAGTAATTCAAGCAATGGTATTAGAACTTGTGAATCCCCAAATTAAAGTACGTCGTCACTTTATTTAACATCCAACCTTAGTTTCCATCAATTAACATTAGTTAACATTAGTTTGTCAATTTTCATGGATTCAAGCTTAAATCTACTATGTCTTTGCCTCATTCTCTTTTCAATGATCTCTTTTTGTACCTTAGAATGTTATGGTCTTTCAAGGTTAGATTTATAAGTTTTTGGAAATTAAAAAATGGCCCAAAATAGACTGAGTAAAGTTATTATTATGAGGTGGCTTTGAGTAATTTTCAAACCTTAATTAAGGATCCTTTTGGATTGACTTAAGACAGAAGTGTTTTTCAAAACACTCATTTTTATTTAAACACTCTTGATAAAAATGGTTTAAAATACATTTAGAAAGCTATTTTGAATGATTGTTAAATATTCCAATTCTTTCTAAGATAATTTATTTTTTAAAATTAAACACTTGAAAATATATTCTAAATACATCTTAAAAGGATAAATATTGGCGTCAAGCGACATAGAAGGAAAATGTAAAGAGAGAGGAGGTTTTACGATATTGAGAGGGAGGAAGAAAGAGGGGACAAGAGGAGAAGAAGTGGGTTCCTCTCTATTTTTTGTGTGGCTCACGTGAGGCCGCAAAATACTCTTTTCTTTTTTTTTTTACTAAACCAAATTAGACTTTTCTTCTTGTTCCTTAATTAACAAATTGACTTTACCAACTCCACATTTATTTGAATTTTTATTTTTTAAAAAACATCTCATAAAAAACAAAAATATTTTTAAAAAATAAGAAAATTGTTTTATATGAAAAAACTACTAAAGATATTTACAAATGATAACAAAATATCGTACTTTGCTGCTGATACAGATAGTAGTCTATTACAGTATATTGTAGTTTATTAAAAATAAATAATGAAATTTTGCTATATTTATAAATAGTTTGGTTCATTTATCTATATTTGAAAACAACCTTAAAAAATAAATAACTTCTATCACGATTGTATATTCTATTGCTAGGAATCTAGTTCTTACAAATCTTGCTTCCTTTTTAGAATTTCATCATCAAAATTCAATCAACTCGATTAAAATGTCCATTTAAATTTCACTTCTCTTTGTTACCTTATATATCATCACATGTTCACGTCGTTCATGTGCTTGAAGACAGAAAAAGATTATCTTATAATAATTAAGTATTCAACTTAAGTCTATAAATAATAACAAATGCAGGAGAAGTCATCGACTAAAAAATTTGATATATAAAGAATGAAATTGGTATATCAATTGTATAACTTATAAATGCTTTATAATTGATATATAAGTTGGTATATTAGTTGTCATATATTTAAAGTATATAAATTATATTCTTGATATACATGTTGATATACCCAATAAGGGTATACTTGAAATAAGGAAAAAAAAATATTTTTTGTCTTTAGGTTTTGAGTCTAGTATCCATTTAATTTGACTAGGTTTCAAAATGTAATTACAATTTTGGTCCTTTAAAATTTGAGTTTGATTTGATTTAAACTCTAAGTTTCAAAATGTTACAATAATTTTATCCTTAAGATTTGAGTTTTGTTTGAGTTTGATCTCTAAGTTTTAAGATTTTTATACTTGTATTAACAACATTTTTTTTCTTCTAAATACTACTGTTTAGTCATTAAGATTAATGTATATCAATTATTTTAAAAGGAATTCAAGGGAGTATAATTAATTGAGTTTCATAATTTTTTTATCACTATTAAAATTAATATTAAAATTCTACTTCATGGCTTTTTTAATTAATTAATAGACTGGAAAGCAAGAGTTTAATCCAAAATCATTACTAAAAGTATAAATCTTGAAATTTATGGACGAAATTGAAATAAAACTCAAATCTCAAAGATGAAATTATAACATTTTTAATCATAGGGATAAAATTAAAATCAAACTGAAAACTTAAGGATTAAAAGTATAACATTTTGAGTGAAAATAATTTTCTCTTAAAAGAATTATAAAAACTGAAATCATATTTAATGTTTTTTTTTTACATATTTTCAAAATTCAAAATTTCATTGCTAGAGTTTGCAAATTTCAGATTTTTTTTTTTTTTAAATCTTACCTCGTCCCCTAAACAAGATTTTACTAATAGTTCACCAATAGCATAAAATAAAAATACAAAAACAAACACACAAAAAAAAAAAAAGAGAGAGAGAAAAGTGATAATGCAACCAAATAAATTAGCAACAGAAAAAATTCACTAAAAGAAGTCTATCGAAACTTAGTAGATAAGACATTAATTATAAACACAAATATACAGATCTCTACTATTATTTAAATTCAAAAAATAATTATAATAATACTTTCGTATATTAGAAGTCGTACTCATCTGATAAAACTTAAAACCATTTAAACAAAAAGTTGAAAGAAGAATTCGTCATATGAAAAATAATACAGCGTAGATATTAAAGTAATAATGATAATAAAAAGCATTCTTCTTTTTAACTTATGTAATTGATTGAAACATGATTAATCAATGAGATGGTTGAAAGGAGCAAAGAGCTTGGTTGACAACAGTAAATCCTCCATCAACAATCAAGTTGAGTCCACTCACACACTTAGACTCATCACTCCCCAAATACACCACAGCTTCACCAACATCTTCTTCCCTCAAAATATCACCACCTTTCAAGTTCCAATAAAAACTTGGAAACTCATCACCTTCTTTCAACTTAAACAACTTCCTTCCCATTTCAGTTGGCACTACATTAGGTGACACACAATTAACCCTAATCCCATATCTTCCCAAATCCACAGCTGTATTCCTCATCAATCCCAAAACCCCATGCTTCGAGCTCGTATAAGCATGCGTCCCAATCCCTCCGATCACCGAGCATATACTTGCGGTCGTCACGATGCTCCCTCGACCACACGGTTTCATCACCCGTGCTGCGTGTTTCGTCCCAAGAAAGGCTCCCACAAGGTTCACGTTCACCACTTTTTGAAAGGTTAATGGATCGTCTTTGAGAATGTCAAAGTTTGAAGCTTCATCAAAAACTCCGGCGTTGTTGAACATGATGTCTAACTTTCCATACTTGGAAACCGCCGTGTCGATGGCGTTTTCGACATCTTTCTCTTTTGTGACGTCGCAATGGACGAAGGAAGAAGATGACGAGCCAAGATAATCGTTGCAAAGAGCGTGTCCTAAATCATCTTCGATGTCTGCAATAACTACCTTGGCTCCATGCTTGAGGAAGAGCCTTGCTGTGTGCTCACCAATTCCTCTAGCCCCACCAGTGATTACGGCTACTTTGCCTTCAAGTCTAATATATCAAACAACAATCAAATATATTTTGGGTTTGAAGAAATCGTTGAAAATGATATAATATAAGTGTTTTGGTAAAGTTAAAGAGTAAAATAAATGAGTACCTTCTTGCAACGGCAGGAAGCAATTGGAAACTCATGGCTGCTCACACCAAATCTCTCTCTCCCTTTTTCCCCATCTTTCATAAACATATTAGTTATTATAGTACATCTCCATCAGCTAAATTTCTAATCATAAACTGTCACGTAAACAAAATTTAAAAATATATCTTTTTAATATTGTTTTCTTTTTGTCATTAAATAGATGCAATGGAGTTGGGCCTAGCTTAGGCTGCACCCATATATTGCTCTTCTAATTCTATGTCTATTTTACCAAATTGAAAAGAGTATTGCTTGAATGCATTTCAAGATCTATTTTTGTATGTGTGTTACTCTCATCACATACACAAGAAAATTATAATATTTAAAAGAAAAGTAACAACAATTTGCCACACGAAAAATTATGATTAGATAATTTGATAGAATGTACAAAGATAGGTACTATCTAGGATGCACATTTAAGTCCATTTGGTTACCATTTCGTTTTTTGTTTCGTTTTTTTTTTAAATTAAGACTATTTTCTCTCAATTTTTTACAATGTTTTGTATCTTTTTTTAGTATAATGGTTAAATTCTTAGCCAAATTTCAAAAACAAAAATAAAATTTTATAAGTTTTTTTTTTTATTTTTATAATTTGATTTGATTTTTTAAACCATTGATAAAAAGGTAAATAACAAATAAAGAAATTTAGAGGTGCAAGTAGTGTCTATAAGCTTAGTTTTTAAAAAAACAAAAACAAAAATTGTTTAAACACTTGGAAAATCAAACCAAATATGCTCTAAATTGTCGAGAATCCCACATTGAAAAAATTAAGGGACCTTACACTCTTCATAAAATAGATGAGTTACTCCTTCCATTGCCAATTGGTTATGAGATAGAATCCTTATTGATTGACATCTAGATGCTCCTACAATATTAAATGTGATAACAAATGAAAAACTATCACCAAATCGACATCAGAAAGTATGTAGGGATGGATTCTTGCAAATAAAGGTATCCGTATTTTTAAAAGTAATCAATAGAGTATTTACGATGATTCAACAAAAGTATTGTTTCTCCTCAATTTTTACACTTTTGGTAAGAATCAATCTTAATATTTTTTGTTTTTTGTTTTTTGTTTGTTTTTTTTTTTTTTTGATATGTGAACCTTGGTGTTTGATCTTATATCTAGTTGAAGTTCCAACTTCATTTTATTTTTCTGTTAATTGATTTTGCATTTTGTTGAACACTCAAAGAACAACTTGTACTTTCTACTTGTATATAAGTAATTATAATGTACATAAGTAATTATAAAGTTCTAGTCTACACATAACAAATACAAAGTATTTGTACTTTGTCCTGCTTTATATGGTTTTTATATACTACGGTTGATATTTTATTATTAATGTAAGAGGTTATAGTGGTTTAATTTGTAGATAACAAATACATTATAATTGCATTTAGGTACTCGATGGTAGAGATTAAGGACACAATTTTTATTCAAGGATGTACAAAGATTTAGTTACAAAATTATGGAGTACTTTCATTGCTATACTACCTGTATTACATATTCATATTTAAGGAGTAATGAAGATTTAATTATGAAGATAAATTGGCAGAAGTAGAAGCTTTAGGGAGAAAATATATGATTGGTTTTTCGAGATCTAGATTCTTTCTCTATTCTAATTTTCTTTGAATTCTTGCAGGAGCATCCATGGTGTTCAGCATTTTTCATTGATTTTTTTTTCTTTTGCAAAGGAATTTTTTTTCCTCAGTTTATTTCAATTTTAGGAAGATTTCAAACTTTTTTTTTTTCCAAAATACAGAAAATCTCTATGCTACTTAGCAAAAAATTGAGTTGTTATGATTTGAGAAAAAATTAGGTTGTTATGATTTTTGTTTTTCGGTTTTTGAATTTATTTGCTAATTTTGTTTGATGGGTATTTTGGTCATTTTCTATTTATTAAAAAATATCTTTAAAAACGATTTTTCATTTTTGTGATTTCTAAACCTTTTTGTCATTTTTCAAAAGAAAACCTTCTAATTTTTCATTTTTCTTATTAGTCCAGATAATGATGTGACATTTAAGCCCAAAATAGGCATTATGTTGAGTGGAAAAAAGCAAGGTACCTCACATTTCTTATATTCAATTGATTTCGGATTTGAATTATCATGTATGTAATAAGGACCTCAGTTAGAGGTCTTAGAAATTTGGGTTATTATAGATCTAACCTAATGCCAATTAGAATACATACCTACTCTAAGCTTTTGACGTATGGAGAAAATAGGCTAGAAAGCAGAGAGGAGAATTGACTCTTTTTGTATATTTCCAATAGGTATTTTTACAGGTATGCAGGTGTATATTTATACAAGAATATGAAGAGCCTTTAGGTTGTACAAAAGGACAAAACAATGATAGGACCACACATATTACAGCTGTATTTTATAATGGTTTGGACAGGGGAGAAATGTTAGGCTGATGATTTCTTGAGGCAATTTGTTTCTTTTCATTTGTTGGGCTGAAGAGTGATCGGACAACCCTTTTCCTTCATATCCCCCCGCAACGAGTGAGTAATTTAGTTACCCCGAGTTTGGAGCAAAGATAAGAGAATTAGGAGTAAGAGAGGGGCTTGGTAAGACATTCTGCAACTTAGTCAGCAGATGGAATGTAGCGAACTTCGAGAGCACCTTCAAGAACTTTGTCCCGGACAAAATGAACATCAATCTCTATGTGTTTGGTCTTAGCATGGAAGACAGGGTTTGTAGCTAGCACACCAACACTGATATTGTCACACCACAGAGTCGGCTTCGATGTTATAAAGACTCCAAGTTCACGAAGGAGCTAATGCAACCATATTATTTCAGCAAAGGCATGGGCAAGAGCCCAATATTCAGACTCAGTGCTGGATTTTGCCATGGCCGTTTGCTTTTTTGAGGACCAGGATGCAATGGTATTGCCCAAGTACACATAGTAAGCTACTATGGATCGTCGGTCATCAACGTTGGATGCCTAGTCGGCATCAGAGAAGGCTATTATGGCAAGGTTTGCAGCTAGTGAGAGTAATATGTCGTGGTGTTTGGTGCCACTTAGGTAGTGAAACACCCTCTTCACCCCTTGCCAATGGACATCAGTGGGCTGTTTCAAGAATTGACTGAAGTGGTTTATAATGTATGCAATGTCAGGACGGGTGGTCATGAGGTATTGAAGCACCCCAATAGTGCTGCGGTAAACAAAAGGATCAGACACTGGAGTGCCATTAGATATGGAAAAGTGTTTACCTATAGCAGATGGGGTAGGAGTTGGTTTGAGTGATGAAAGATCCAGCCTTAAGATTAAATCCTCAATGTATTTTGCTTGAGTGAACAGGAGACCTGAGCTGACACGGGAGGCTTGGATCCCTAGGAAGTAGCTGATGGGGCTGAGGTCTTTTAAGGCAAATTTGTTGTCTAGCCGAGCAATGAAGTTGGTGATTGTCTGTTGATTGTTGCCCGTGATGATCACATCATCAACATACACCAATGTGAGAACAATGGTCAAGCCCCTTCGATAGATGAATAAGGAGGTGTTAGCCCGACTGCTTGTGAAGCCCCATGAATGTAGGGTGTCTTTGAGTATAGCGTTCCATGCACGTGGGGGGTGGGGGGGGGGGGGGAGGGTTGCTTCAGTCTGTATATTACTTTGCGTAACTTGTAGACATGATTAGGCATAGAGTGACTTACATACCTTGGAGGTTAAGCCATTTAGACATCTTCTTCTAGACTGCCATTGAGGAACGTATTGTTGAAGTCGAGTTGGCGAACTTCCCATCATAAGAGATAGCAAGAGTTAGGACAACTTGAATGGTGGATGCTTTAACTACGGGGCTGAATGTCTCAAAGAAGTCTATGCCAGGATTTTGGTGAAACCCCTTCGCTACAAGCTGGGCCTTGTATCGCTGTATGGATCCATCTGAATTTATTTTAATCCTGAATACCCATCGGTAGCCAACAATGGTTTTATGAAGTGGAGTTGGCACGAAGTCCCAAGTGTGGTTTTAAGCAAGAGTTTGGTCTTTAAGATCAATTGCATTTTTCCAAGCTGAAGTGGCCAAGGCATCAGCAACCCGTGTAGGTTCAATGAGATTGAAATCACGATTTGTAGATGTTGCTAACCAGATTTTTGGTTTGAAGATGCCTACCTTGGCATGGGTTATCATGGGATGGCTAGGAGGTGGAGGGGGTGAAGAGGGGGTTAAGCTATGAATGGGGTTGGGGCCTAAGTAAACACATCTTTCTGATTTGTATTGAAACTTTTGCACATTATATGGTCGTAGGTATGGGTAGTAGGCGCAGCCAAATATTTTAAGTTCTAAGAAGTTCAATTTCTTGTGGATGATTTTTTCCATTGGGGACTTCCCTCTTAGAACCTTTGAAGGTAAGCCATTGATTATAAGGGTGGAGGTCATGAAAGCATCCCACCAAAAACGTAGAGCTATGAAGGCTTGGAATAGTAAGGTTAATCCCATTTCAACAATGTGCCTATGTCTCCTTTCAGCCATGCCATTCTGTGCAGATGTTTAGGGACAAGACAACCTTGATTTGATTCCTAAAGTGGTACATAGTTGATGTATTCTTTTAAATTCCCCCCCATTGTCTGATTGAAAGGCTTTTATAGAAGTGACAAATTGAGTTTTCACCATATTAAGAAAGTGAGAGAAAGCAGCAAGGGTGTCACTTTTTAGTTTTAAAGGGTATATCCAAGCAAACCTACTGAAGTCATCAAGAAAGTGGACATAATAACGATAACCATCAGATGACATTACTGGTGCAGGACCCTACAAGTCAGAGTGTACTAGATCAAAGGGTGAGGAGGCATGTGATAGAGAGGTTGAAAAAGGAAGAGCATAAGATTTTCCACACTTGCATGCTTCACAGAAATTAAAAACATCATTGACTTTCACTGGCAGTTTACACATCTTAACTACATTATTCATGATTTTTAAATAAAGATGTCCAAGTCGTCTATGCAAAATTTCCTTGGACATGACAACATTAACACTACTACTTCGAGCAACAGTAGAGCAAGCCATTATTTACCATCCTTTCTTAAGCAGGGACCATCTGAGTTTACGACACTGCCAGCGGCTCTTGTTGCTTTTAGTCTATATAATCCATTATTGAGTTCCCCCTTCAGTACCACCTTGCTTGTAGGATATCCTTAACAAGACAATAGTCATCATGGAATTCAATAAACATCTTGTTATCCTTAGGTAATTTAGAGACACTAACAAGATTCTTTGCTATTTCAGGGACACATAACACATTTTTCAGGTTTATCAAGCTATTGTTTGTCACTAAGGAGCATGAGCCAATACGAGAACTAGGAAGAGTACTTCCATTACCTATTGTTACTTTCTTAGTACCTCCATATTCAGATGAGTATGTCATGTTATTTAGATCACTGGTCACATGATTGGAGGCTCCACTGTCCATGTACCATCCAGGATCGACAACTGACTCGGAGGTGGCCATGAATGGATTGTTTGCTGGGCTACCATTAGAGCTTGATTGATTAGTTGGTGTTGGCCATCGAACATTTGCCTTGGAGCTTGATTTCGACTGTTATGTAATCAATTTTGATTAGGAGGAAAGCTCTAGTTGAGCAGCTAGTAGCAGGTGAGGGTAGTGAGGCCTTATTTGAAGTATACTTGACAGGTAGGTCTGTTGTTGTTGGCACCATTCTAGCGACCCCTACCTCGACTGCGTCCATTCCCTCTTTGTCCATTGTTCTAAAACGGAGGACGAGTATTGGTATTCTTCTGCTGTTTGTTTCCATTAGGATTAGTGTCGTGGTTATAACTTGTAGTGAGGTTGACAGAGGAGGAGGCATTTCCAAAGGAGGTCGACTTGATGGTGTTCTACAGCTCGAGACGTTTTTTGAAGCTTAGCAACTCCGAGCATAAATCTGACCATTTCATATATGTTCTCCCTTGAATCGTTGCCACAATGGGGTTATATTTTTCATTCAGCCCTATCAACACTTGTGACACTAGTGATCGAAGTGAAACTGGATTTTTGGCAAGTTCTAAGTTGTCAGCATGGTTTTTCATTATTCGAAGATAATCACACATTTTCATTGAGCCCTTATGAGTGGTTTGAAATACCTGGCGGAGATAGTCTCCCTAAGCTCAGGATTGAATTCCAAAGAGATCCTAGATTGCATTCCACAGACTTTGGGCACTCTTATGTCCCATTACTTGTGTTGCAACTTCAACGATCATGGAATTGTACAGCCACCCTGGGAGGGGCTGATTAGTGGCTATCCAAGATTGATATAAAGGACTCACCGGACGGCTTGAACAGAGGAGGAGCTAGAAGCTCCCGACATTCCTTCCAATTGTGGGTCAGCCTGTGCAACAGCTGCATAGGTCGGGTTTGTGACTGATTCAGCTGCCTCTTGCTCAGTCATCATCGGGGATAGGCATCTTCTTCTGTCAAATGTCCTTCCAATCAGTAGCTTCTCAGGATGGATAGAGCTAGGTTCTTTCAGAGAAGAAAGTTATCGTGATCCAACTTGATTGTTGTGATCTGGTTGAGGAGCTGGTTCAACGATGGGCTGCCATAGGTAGGATTGGTGAAGGAGCTGCTGCCATGAAGGGATTTGAAGAGGTGTTGGCCATAGCTCTGATACCAAATCAGAATATATAGCCTACTTTAGGCTTCTGACGTAGGGAGAAAATAAGCTAGAAAGCAGAGAGGAGAATTTACTCTTTTTGTATATTTCCAATATATATTTTTACAAGTATGCAGGTGTACATTTATACAAGAATATGAAGAGCCTTTAGGCTGTACAAAAGGAGAAAACAATGATAGGACCACACATATTACAGCTGTATTTTATAACGGTTTGGACAGAGGAGAAATGTTGGGTTGATGATTTGCTGAAGCAATTGGTTTCTTTTCATTTGTTGGGCTTAATAGTGATTGGACTTTTCCTTCACAATGCCCTCTAGAGCTAGAAATTAGGCATGAATCAATCAAACATAGGTCAAATGTTTAATAGCATTAAGAATAAAATTGCCATAATGAAAGTTACATAAATAAATTCAAGAATATAAAAATTTTGAATCAGGGGGCTTAACTTAAAAAGAAAAGCTCATGTTTTTGGCAGGAACATTATGATCTTCGATCGACCTGCAGCAGCGTGAGCATCGACAACCTATCCGATCATGGTTTTTGGCAACCACTGTCAATCACTCGTTAGTGATCATCGACAATTCCTATTAGTTGGCCGCATGTGATAGTCAATCGTCGGTGACTTTTATTATTTTATTATTATTTTTTCTTCCCTCCTTCCATTTCTCTCTCTTCCTAATTAAAGTTTTAAAGAAAAACTAAATTCAAATTTATTTTTTTATTTTGTTAACAAAAACTAAATTTATTATAAGAAAAACTAAACTATCGTCCTGAAAATCAATAAAGTGAATCATAGGGTACAAAGATGTAGCTAATATAAATTTAATTTTATATTAAATTCTTTCACAAAATTGATCCACATACACCATAGGTTATAAAATTAATAAAACAACCATCAAAAAGAAAAAAAAGTACCAACTACCCAAACTCGAGCATTAGTAAACCTAGCCCCAAACACAGTTAAAATCTAGACTTTCAAATCTTGCACTCGAATCATATGCCTTGTGATTCCCTCAAAGAAGTCTCCCTAGATATTTACTTCCCAAACTTTTGATTCCCAATGTGCGTACCAATCACCTCTGAGAAATGATGGATATCTTGATATTAAGGGGGTATTTGGCTCACCAACATGAGTTAAATTAAGTTGGTATAGTAATACCAACTCAATGTTTAGTCCACCGACTTTAAATGTTGATAGAGTAGAGTTGTTATATTTTATCAATTCATCTTAACTCACTCCAACTCTCCATTCTTCCAAAGTTTTCAATAGCTCCATCCATTGACCACTGTCATCGACTATCGTTGTCACACTCCGAGAACTAACTCTAAGCTTCAACATCCGTCTCTGATGATAACTCCAACGACAAACTTTGGGGTTCTAACAACCACTTTCGATAACTACTATAGCGACCAACTTTGGGCTCTAACAACCTTCAGACGACTAACTCCGAAAACCAATTTCGAACTCTAGTGACCTCCTTTGATGACAACTTTAGTGACCCAACTTCGACAACCACTTTTGTGTGACCAACTCCGATTACCAATTTCAGGCTCTAGCAACAATCTCTGATAACAAAATTTGATGGCCAACTCCAACAACCCCCTTCATAGGCTCCGATAACCACTTTTAACTACAAAATCCAACGAAAATCACCTTCAATGATCAACTTCAATTATCCCCTTCGAGCAAGAAACTCCGATGACCAACTTGATACTTTGACAACAAGCTCCAATGACGAACTGCGACAACTAACTCTAATACCACCTTCATGCATCCAACTTTAGCCTCCGACAACCACCTCCAACTGCAAACTTTGGCGGAAATCAACTTCGACGACCACCTTCGTGTGACCAACTCCGGACTCCAAAAACCACCTGCGATGAAAAACTCTGACATTCAATTCCAATACCACCTTCATGTGACCAACATCGAGCTCCGACAACCACCTCCAACTACAAACTCCAACGAAAATAATCATCGATAATCAACTTCGTCAATCACTTCTGACTATTATAAGACTGGTGACCATTAAAATATGTTGTAAGGTTGTTGATTATATATTATCATATTTTGTACAATATTTATACATAAAAATTTTTAAAATATTTTTTTATTTAATTAAATTCACATATCAAATGAGTGTAAGAATATTTAGACGAAAAGTATGTATGTAGTTGTAACGCAGATTTTAGATTCCTTAAACAATGTGCAGTGATGAAATGATGATGATGCACGCAAGGTTCATGCCCGTGTGATAATACTTCTAGATATGCATTGATTAACAATTTTCTTGTAGTATGTTATGCGTTGTCACAAGTTTCCTTACGTTAAAACCAAGTATAATTTCCCCTCAAGTTTCTTGGTGTGATTCGAGGTCGAACACATGGACTATTTGAGGTTATTGCATTATGCTTGTGATACATATGACTAGGGGTTTTCAATAAATAAAAATTTTTGTGTACAAGAATATAAACATGCGATAAAGTAAAGTAAAGTGGTAAAGATGCGATAATAAAATAAATTTCGTTAAAGTAAATCTAAGTTTAGATGATACAAAATACAGGTTTCATAATACAAGATACTGAGGTCAAGGCTGGCTGTGAAGATTATGCAAAGATTGTGTATTGCAGGGACAAGTCTTATGTACGAAGAAGAAACAGAAAAGATAATTAGTACAAACATCACAAGTTTCCTAATTGTGCTAAAGGTATAAGTACAGTTTTGCTTTTCCCTTGACGTACACCTCTCAGTGATCGGCCTCGCTCCCACATCTCTTTGGTGAAACAAGAACAAACATAATGAACGCAAGCTTGCTTCAATCTCTGGAAGTCTTCTTGTTTTAGTTAATGCATTCTTCTAACCTTCTCTCGATAGATCCGAATGGCATCTTCACTTCTGCTCTCACAGGTGAAGATGTCGTCTAGCATGCTTTAGCCAAACGTTCTTATTTCTTTAGCACAGAGTAAGTTACTTGTTTAATTCATATTAATTACCAAGGGATTAAGAAGACTTTAGGAAGAAAGCGATAAATGGAGGAATGAAAATAGACAAAGAAGGGGATATGAAATCGATCGAGATATTCAATATTTCTATTCAGCGTCTGATACATGATGTATGAATGAAGAGATTAAGAAGGTGAAATACACTTGATGAAAATAGAGTTAGAATCAAATACAAATAAACACCAACGTCTTGGCACCAATCTGGATGGAGATTTGCTTGCCAATGTGGATGGATCGTGCGGATAGATAGCTTTCCACTCAGGCTTGCTCAACCAGTAGCAGGGATTTTAGTATAGAGCTTCGCGGGGGGATCTAGTAGAATAGCATTGAGACTTACCTCTCGGCCTTGTCTCTTTTCTTCTCGGATTTCTTCCATTCAATACTTAGTCCAGCCTCTCTCTCAGTAATTTAGCAGCAATTAGCCCTTGTATCAATTATACCCATATCCAGTATATTTTCTGTGAATTAATGGGGGTATTTATAGGTGAAAAACTTTGACTCTTGGCTGTGGACCCCACTTCTTGTTATGAAAATTCCGAAGGTGGAGGAATAAATATTTCTTCTGTAATGCAATCATACCATCAAATCTGCACAATGGTTAGTTGTACACGTGTCGCAATCCTCCGCCTTTGCGTTTCTCAGCTTCATCTTTCGATCGGTTGCTCGCATGCGGTGTTGTTTTTATTACCGCATGCGGTTGAAATTCAACTCAGAATCGACTATCGCATTGCGCTGTCATTGCGTTAATCATCTCTTCATTGTTGATTGATGGGCGCAATGTAACAGAGATGCATTATTCAGTTTCTCGTTAAGCCTTGATCGCAAGCGGTGACTTGGTTTCCTACAAAACAGAGTAAAAATATCCTCTTCTACCATCTTGACGATGTTAGTGGGTGTAATTGCGTTAATTCATAATTATTGTATTTTTGAGCTAATTTTCATATAATCAACGCATATTCCTTCTCTTTTGGCCACAATATCTAGATAAAGAAACATAAATAACTTTTATTTCTACAAGTTATCACACCCCCAAATTTAGATATATGCTTGTCCTCAAGCATATCTTCCACTAAGACAATAAAACTAAATTCTTCTCCTATATTTTTGCGTTGATTGGCTGCTCCAAATGTTACACTCAGGCACATTTCTTAACAATGCAATTTCCTTCTATCCTTGCTAATTCTGAACAGAGCCCTACTTTCTTCTTCTATATAAAAAAATTCTGCTCAAAGATGCTTTTCTAATTTTGACAACAGAATGTTTATCTCTTCTTTGTCAAAACAACTCGATATGTCTATATGCAGCGGTCAAACTTTGCGTTATTTTTAGAGATTGTTGGTCATGGTTACACTCTTCATTTTGGTTTATTCCCACGGGTATCGTACGAACATCCAACTATGGTTGTGTGCCTTTTGCGACTTTAACTCATGATAATCAGAAGAGTTGTCTCTTACACTCTTTTATTTTCTCTTTTATTGCGTTGTTCTAGGAAACCTGTCACACCCCCTCCCTAGCCTTAGCCCAAGACTTAGAAGAGAGCATGAAGACATACTAGTACCATTCTAAGACAATATTTTAATTTAATATTTCCTCCTTCAACTATTTAAAAGCCTTAACATGTTTACAATAACCATCTAAATTTCATACATGTAACTAAATTTTCCTATACTTTTCTATTACATGAACCTAGCCGAGCTTTGAGAAATTACCAGTGAGTAGTGTTTTTTTAATTAACAATAGCTTTACTTACAAAACATATTTTTGGAAAGTCATAATCACATTTTCATTATAATATATACATGATCACGTGTAATCCTATTCAATCGTTATCCTCCAATCATATGCTATACTTGGCATGTTCACATCATGCATATATTAACAATCATAAAAACTTTTCATGGAAGCTTTCCTATATCCCGTTTTCTCGCCAATGTGCACATCGACAATTATTTTCCACTAGTCATGCTTAGGTATCTTGACTATATTTTCCGTCGGTCATCACTGATTATTATTTCCCACCGACCGAAGCCGATTATATTTTCCCGCCAAGTACAACTTTTAAGCATGCTAAGTATGTATTTCGTGTATAATCTTAGTTTCTATAGCAATTAAACAGACAATATCATGGCAAGTAACATAACATTATAATCATACATCCTGTACATACCTATGCATTTATTCATTTAGCAATGCATAAATCTTAATAACCACTCACCAAAAGCAAGATTTTCTACTAAAACTACTTTGAGATTATCTTCCTGAGATTTCCTCCATATCAATGAAAATTCCTCAATTAATACTTATTATATCAATAAATAATGCTAAAGTAGCCAAAATACCTTTCTATGTTAAAAGTACCAGCTTACCCTACTCAAAATCAGCAAAAATCTCAAAATCAGCCCCTTTAGAGGTTATTTTAACCGAGTGAGCGCAAGGAGTCTGGCAGGCAGCTGGGCGTTCAGCCGTGTCCAGAGATTGTGCATGCTGCGTCACACGGTGGGATGCTGCGTTGGGTTGGCATGTGTGGTCGATGCGTTGCTGTGAGGTGCGATGCTTTGTGATTGATGGACGCAACGTTGGTTAGATGCAAGGCGTGCCCTGCGTGATGGATGCGTTGGCTGGCTGGGCGTATGCATCTCGGCTAGTTTCAAAGTTTCATCAACGCAACTTCAGCTCTATCGGACCCTAATTATTTTGGCAGCCTTGATACTCAAACTTAAATCTCTAAATAAGCTCTCAACACTGAGATTTTGGTGATGGCATGAATGAATTGTTCTTGCCTAACTCCTCTATTTATAGCCACCCAAGCTCACCTCCTTGTGACAACTCAACCCACATTTGTCCTTCTTTAAGGTTGCCAACACTAAGCCTATTCCAGCAAAGCCATGAGTTGTTTTCACCATAATTTGCAAGCCAAATTTCTCATTTTGCATGCACCCTCCTTCCTCCACCTCCTGCTTAGAGTGATAAGACTATTTTTGCATGTAACCTCCTTCTTCCACCTTCTACTTAGAGTGATAGGATTACTTTGTATGAAACTCCTTTCGCCACCTCATTCACTTAATACTTTAAAATTTTTTCTATATAATTTGTAGGTTTATGAATGCATCTTTTGAATATGGCCATCTCCTTCTGGGGTTATTTTCCCATCGATTAACCTTCCTTTTGTCCATGCGTCCATACATTTATTCACCAATGCATAGGGAGGTTATAACCATCACATGACATCGACGCACAGCCTTTTCCATGGACGCATGCCTTCGGCCAACGGCACATACCTCATTTGCCTCAAGCCCCTTCACTGCACGGCTTAGTTTGCCTCAATGCCTAAACGCTTGGCTGCATTAGATTACCATGGCCGCATCATCGGCGCATGCGCATGTGGCATAGGGCTCACTCGGCCGCATGGGAGCTCGACAGGCCGTTCGATGCACGGCCGCTTGGGAGTGTGCTTCGACGCATAGGCTGGCCGCTCGTCTGGGCGTTTCAACGCATAAACTGGCTGCTCGACAGGACGTTTCGATGCATAGGTTGAGCATTTGGGCACGATGCATAGGCAGGGGCGTTTGGCAAAGCCGCTCGATGCATGGGCAGGGGCGCCTGGTATGGCTGCTCGACGCATGCCTTCAGCATGTCACAATCGCTCTTTTGGAAGCTTCTCTTAACAATTGTGCGGCACTTGTTCCCAGTCATAAACAAGTCACCCAACTCAAATACGGACTGCTGGTGGCACACCGAGTGCTTCTCGCAACCTCCACCCCCGTTTTAGGGAAAACGGTTTTAGAAAACGGGTTTGGAGAAAAAGGTTTTCGTAAGCATTTTTGTGAGTGTGGATAAAGAAAGAAAGATTGTAGTAGACTAGAAAGCAATAGCAACAACAATGGCTTTATAGAGTACTACTCTGGGTATGGGGAAGTGATGATTAGTCTTATCCCCATATAGTGCATTCTGAACAAAAAACCAACTGACACCCTTGCATATGCAAAAGGGCGAGAGGCCGCTTACAATGGAAATGTAAAGAAAGCAAGCTAACTAACCTAATACAATACATGACATGAAAGTATGCTAAAAATGGGTTGGATCGGGCAGACGACCATGGGCAACAGGCCCTGAAGAAGCATGACCGTACCTTGTGACATAGGTCGTCTTGGGTTCATCTCCTTCAGCAATTCGGACCTGATAATACCTCGATCGCAGGTCCAGTTTCAAGAAATATCTAGTACCGTGGAGCCGATCAAATAAGTCTGTGATTATAAGAAGAGGATATTTGTTGCAAACTGTGAGCTTGTTCAAAGCTCGATAGTCGATGCACAACCGGAGGCTTCCATCTTTCTTCTTTTAAAATAATACCGAGGCTCCGTAAAGGGCCTTTTCCGGTCTAATAAATCCTGCGTCTAACAGTTCATCTAACTATTTTCAGAGCTCAGTCAACTCTGGCAGGGCCATACGATATGCATTCTTGGCGGGCGGCTTCGCCCCTAGTAACAGCTCGATCTCATGGTCAATCTCCCTTTGTGGTAGCAAGGACTTGGGCAAGCTCTCAGGCATGATATCTCGATACTTTTCCAAGACAAATAAAATGTCGTGGGCAAGGCCTCTTTTCAGTTGGAGGGCTGAGATCATTGTCACTCCATTTGGCTACTTGATAATGGCTTGAACTACGGTGGATGTAGATCCAGCAATTACTAGGCATTTGGCGAGGGGCATCGGTATAACTTTGTGTTCAAGTAGGAATTCTATCCCCAACACCACATCGAAGTCGTCCATCTTGACAATTGCAAAGTCAGCAAGGCCTTTCCAGTCTCTTAACTTCACCGAAATTCTTTTTGCTATCTCCGTAATCGGCAGGGCTGCAGAATTCACAGCTTTCATCTTCCCTGCGTCTCTTTCCCAAGTTAAGTTCAGGTGGCGGGCTTTCGTTTCAGTCATAAAATTATGGGTGGCCCCAGAGTCGACCATAGTGCTCTTGGCCGATCTCTGGTTGACCCAAGCGTCCACATACATGAGTCCCCTTTCTAATGGCTCCGTTACCTTTCCTATTTTCTTTTGGAGCGCATATAAGAATTTCAACGCCCCCATCTTGGGATTCTCACTCTCTATAGCCGGCTCAATTTCCATCTCACCCTATTCAGCCTTGTCTTCTAAGCTAGAGGCCAATGTGGCTTGAAAAGCATTGAAAGTAGTCCAATTCGAACACTCGCCCACTCTGTGTGGCCCTCTAAATATGAAACAAGATAGGGGGCGATTGTAGTTGTTATGCTGTAGTGGCGGCCCCTGCCAGTTGTTTCCTGATCTCGATTGGGAGGGCTTACGATCTCCCCCGGTGTTCTTGTCTCCTTCCCCCAGGTCTAGGAGGACTGGAACGACTGTTTCTGTTCCCACCATTTGAGGAACTTGGTTGTTTTCTCATGTCTTGCGAGTCAGTGTAAAGGTCATATAGCCGTTCTGCTGCTGCATAGGCAGAGGGGAGATCCTATACTCTCTGCTCATATAACTTTAACTTCACCCACGGTTTCAGCTCTTCGACAAAGCAGAAGACTTTTTCTTTCTCAGACATGTCACGTATGTTAAACATGAGTCCTGCAAACTGTTTTACATAGTCCCTGATGTTGCCTGTTTGCTTAAGCTCTCGGAGTGTACATCGAGCCAAGATCTCGACATTTTCAGGGAAGAACTGCGAACGAAGTTCTTGTTTCAGCCTATCCCAAGTATCTTTTATGCATCGTCCTTCCTGTATATCTTCAAATTGCGATCTCCACCACAGTTTCGCATCTTTAGCTAGATGCATCGTTGCTAATGTGACTTTCGACTCTTCAGTCATAGTGTTCATCACCTTGAAGTATTGCTCAAGGTCGAAGATAAAGTTTTCCATAGCCTTTGCTTCCCGCACCCCACAGAAGGGTTTCGGTTCCGGGATTTATATTCTGCTTACTGCCATTCCTCCTCCAAATGGGGCTTGGTTCCCTACCGCTCAGATGGTGAGATTCACCCTTGCGCTTACATCCGCTATCTTGGCCATGACGACGTCAAATGCCGACTGAAAGTCTTTAGACAGATCGGTTACCATCTGAATTATTGCTTTCTAGGAGCCATCCAACTCTTCGATGCGGTCCTCTATGTGGGCAACAGAGCCCGATGAGCTATTACCACGTTCAAAACTACCAGACCGTGCAGCTTTTGTCTCAAGGGTCTCTACCCTCATCATCAATTCTTTGACAGGTAACCCGTTTAGGCGGCAAACTACCGCATCAATTTCATCGGCTTTCTCAGCAACTTCTTGTAACCGAGCCTCCAAGAGACAGATACTGTCTGGGACTTCTCTCAGGTAGAGCATTTGTTCTTCCATCTCTACCAGCCTCTCTACATGAGACTTGTTCAAATTCTTTGTCACCGACATGATCGTTGATCTTTCTCGCTATGAGCCAACCTGGCTCTAATACCAACTGTCAAAATCACTCTTTCGGACGCTTCTCTTAGTGATTGTGTGGTACTTGTTCCTGCTCATGATTAAGTCAGCCAACTCAAATACGGACTGCCGGTGGCACACCGAGTGCCTCTCGCAACTTCCACCCCTGTTTTAGGGAAAACGGTTTTAGAAAATGGTTTTGGAGAAAAAGGTCTTCGTAAGCATTTTTGTGAGTGTGAATAAAGAAAGAAAGATTGTAGTAGACTAGAAAGCAATGAGCAACAATGGCGGCTTTATAGAGTACTACTCCGGGTATGGGGAAGTGATGATTAGTCTTATCCCCATATAGTTAGCATTCTGAACAAAAAAACCAACTGACACCCTTGCATATGCAAAAGGGCGAGCGGTCACTTACAATGGAAATGTAAAGAAAGCAAGCTAACTAAACTAATACAATATATGACATGAAAGTATGCTAGAAAGGGGTTGGATCAGGCATGCGGCCATGGGCAACAGGCCCTGGACAAGCATGACCGTGACATAGCGTATGCCTTGTCCGCGTCCTTACCTACCCTTGCGTCCACATGCCTTGTGCATTGTCCTAACATTAACTGCTCACGCGTTCAAGCCCACAGCCATTGCCCACGCCTTCTTGCATCAACGATTAGTGCAACATGGAGCAAGCCTCCTACGCACCCTTAGGCCTTGCGTTCAAGACCCTCCACATGCGTTGGCCATATTCCTAAACACTTGCCACCTTTTGGATCCTCTTTATTTTCACATAACTTAGTACTAACGCTTTTACCATTTCATCTTGCCCCAATACATACTCTTTTTAGTAATATTTCTTTATTACTTAGGATTTTTCCTTCTCATAATAACCTTCCACCTTAGATCTAGTGTTAGAGTCTTACATTTACTACCCCTTTAAAATAATTTTTCCCCGCTATTAAACGAATCTTATTTTACAATAAAAATTTTATTAATTGATTTGCCTAATACAAGTCTATTACATAACGACTTTTTTCGTAGTCTTCTAGAATTTTCTCTTTCCCTTTTCCCACGACTAATATATCGTCTTCCCTATCTTGAGCTAACCCATATATTTTTCCCAACGTCATTTTTCTTGTTTCTTCTTTTCTTCCTCCTACAGTCCGCCCTCCCTCTGTAGTTGTTAGTCTCACTCCCGGGTTATTTGGTGGCTGTATATTTCTAGTATCTATCAACTAGGGACATTCTCGTTTAAAGTGTCTCGGGTTGCCACACTTAAAACATGTGCATGATCGTCCTTGGGATTGTTCCCAATATTTTACCTAGTGATATTTATTACAGACCGGGCATCTTGGTTTTTGGTTAATACTCATCATTGACTCCTTTATTTGGCTTTCCTATTCAGGGTCTGCTTTAGTGTTTGTAATTCCTCTTCTTTTCCATCCACTTCTACTTTCTATCCTGGGAGTAAAATTTCTTTGTTCTTCTCTCCGCCACCTACTCATTGATGAGTCCTTTTCTGGTCTTACTTCTTTTGCCATTAAACTTCTTTCTACTCTCATTGCAGCTTCTATTAGTTTTGAAAATTCTATGGCTACTGTAACAGGAGTTCGAATCTCTTGTTTAATCCTGATTCAAACCTCCGACATGTTCCATTTCATCCACAACTATGTTTAAAGCATACTTGGATAGCTCTGTATACTTTAATTCAATTTCGCTACAGTCATGTTTCTCTGCATGAGCTGTAGGAACTCATCTTGTTTCATATCTCGGAATGATCGAGGATAGAATCTTCCAAAGAATGCTTTTCAAAATTCTTCCCAACACATTTTTTCTTGGTCTCCTCTTTTATTCTTCAGTAGTTTCCACCAGTCTTCAGCCTGTTTTTGTAGTAAGAATGTTGCAAGACTTACTTTTCTATTTTCAGGTTCTGCATCTGCAGGGTATTTTGTTCCTTTAAAGTTTGTAGCTCCCAATGATTTCAATCGTTCTATCCCATATTTCTTCTCGGGATCAGGTTTTATATTTTCTAAACTTTCTTGTAGTCTTTGGGTGAATTTATCCATTTTTTCTTCCTCCCTTGTCCTTTCTCTCGGACGACTTGAGGCACTTTCACTTTCATTTCTAGAGGGTTGCCCAATTCTACATTTTCCACTTCTCAGCATTTTATCTACAACCATCCACATATAAATTAGACATGCATTTTCAACATACTACTTTTATTTATATACATAGTTTATATTTACATTACTAGTTAACTTAAGTTTATTGAGTTTTCTATTTACTCTTTATCATGTAGATGTAGGTTTTCGAAATTAATATGCATCTGCTCATTTCTCCACAAGCATCTCTCTTGGACATGGCCAATCTCCTTACAGAAAATACAAAACTTGTACGATTTTGTATTGTTGGATTCATAGGCGGGTTGTTCCTCAAATTCTATCACTATACATCGAGGAATATCTTTCTTAGCCGCTTGCGCCCACTCCTGGTCTAACGTCAATTCAGGTAATACGTTGTTACTTCCGAAGCTTGAACCTTCCGCCATCTCCTGCTGGTATTCTCCTAGATTTTTCTCGTTCTTCTCTAAAAAACATAGCAATTCTTACGAATATGGCCAGTCTTACCACATCCGTAGCAGATTTCGGTCCCTTTCAAGTATAGACCACTATGATTCTTACCGCATTCTGGACATCCCGTATTATTTCAAGATCCCACTAAGTTTATATTATTCAAAGTAATAGAGTGTTCTATATTGTTATTCACACTATGTTCAGATAATTCAAGGGTTTCCCCTGGGTTAGCGTTGCAGTCTTCTTTCCACATCCAGGAGTCATTCCACCACCAGTCCTGCTTGCTCAGATTCATTTCCTACAGTGAACATTATTCAGGTTACTATCTACTAATCTCTTTATTTCTATTTCCCTTTCTCGTAATTTCCTATGTCCATCTATTATCTCTTACTTCTTTCCTAATCCTTCATGATCTTTTGTCATTCATTTTTTTTTTTCCTAATGTACTTCAGTATATTTATCCTTTTTAGGTTTCAATCTAGACCAGTTTCTAATACTATCCCGCTTCCACACCTTAGATAAGCCTTTTTCTTAATGCCGCTTTGGCTTTAAACTACCCCTTTTCTTTTTTTCTTTCCTCTAATTTCAATTTATACTTATACTAGACTCAACTTCCCAGATTTTATGTAAACCTTTGCTTTGATACAAAATTGTCACACCCCCTCCTTAGCCTTAGCCCAAGACTTAGAAGAGAGCATGAAGACATACTAGTACCATTCTAAGACAATATTTTAATTTAACATTTCTCCCTTCATCTATTTAAAAGCCTTAACTTGTTTACAATAGCCATCTAAATTTCATACATGTAACTAAATTTTCCTATATTTTTCTATTACATGAACCGAGCCGTGCTTTGAGAAATTACCAAGTCTTGGTGTGTTGGTGGTTGTTGACTCCTCTTTGAATACTCCGCTTTGTAACCTGGGTGGGGGGGGGGGGGGAATAGAATAAAACATTTGGAAAAGCTTGAGCTAATAAGCTCAGTGAGTGGTGTTTTTTTAATTAACAATAGCTTTACTTACAAAACATATTTTTGGGAAATCAATCACATAATCACATTTTCATTATAATCTATACATGATCACGTGTAATCCTATTCAATCGTTATCCTCCAACATGTTCACATCATGCATATATTAACAATCATAACAACTTTTCATGGAAACTTTCCTATATCCCGTTTTCCCGCCAATATGCACATCGACAATTATTTCCCGCTAGTCATGCTTTGGTATCTTGACTATATTTTCCACCGGTCGTCACTGACTATTATTTCCCGCCGACCGAAGTCGACTATACTTTTTCGCCAAGTACAACTTTTAAGCATGCTAAGTATGTATTTCGGGTATAATCTTAGTTTCCATAGCAATTACACAGACAATATCATGGCAAGTAACATAACATTATAATTATACATCCTGTCATACCTATGAAATTATTCATATAGCAATGCATAAATCTTAATAACCACTCACCGTAAGCAAGATTTTCTACTGAAACTATTTTGAGAGTATCTTCCTGAGATTTCCTCCATATCAATGAAAATTCCTCAATTAATACTTATTATATCAATAAATAATGCTAAAGTAGCCAAAATACCTTTATTTATTAAAAGTACCAACTTACCCTACTTAAAATTCAGCTAAAATCTCAAAATCAGCCCCTTTAAAGGTTATTTTAACCAAGTGAGTGCAAGAAGTCTGGTCGGCAGTTGGGCGTTTGGCCGTGTGCAAAGAGTGTGCGTGCTCGTCGCACGGTGGGCTGCTGCGTTGGGCTGGCGTGCATGGTCGATGTGAGGCACGTTGCTTTGCAATCGATGGATGCAGCGCTGGTTAGGCACAAGGCGTTTGCTGCGTCATGGATGCATTGGCTGGCTGGGCATATGCGTCTGGGCTAGCTTCAAAGATTCATCAACGCAACTTCAGCTTCTTCAGACCCTAATTATTTTGGTAGCCTTGATACTCAAACTTAAAACTCTAAATAAGCTATCAACACTGAGATTTTGGTGATGGCATGAATGAATTGTTCTCGCCCAACTCCTCTATTTATAGTCACCCCAAGCTCACCTCCTTGTGACAACTCAACCCACATTTGTCCCTTTTTAAGGTTGCCAACACTAAGCCTATTCCAGCAAAGCCATGAGTTGTTTTCACCATAATTTGCCAGCCAAATTTCTCATTTTGCATGCACCCTCCTTCCTCCACCTCCTACTTAGAGTGATAAGACTATTTTTGCATGTAACCTTCTTCTTCCACCTCTTACTTAGAGTGATAGGATTATTTTGTATGATCCTCCTTTTGCCACCTCATTCACTTAATACTTAAAAATGTTTATCTATATAATTTGTTAGGCTTATGGACACATCTCTTGAATATGGCCATCTTCTCTTGGGGTTATTTTCCCATTGATTAACCTTCCTTTTGTCAATTCGTCCATACATTTATTCACTAACGCATAGGGAGGCTATAACCATCGCATGACATGGACGCATAGCCTTTTCCATGGATGCATGCCTTCGGCCAACGACGCATACCTCCTTTGTCGCAAGTCCCTTCACCGGACACCTTAGTTTGCATCGATGCCTAAACGCTTGGCCGCATTGGATTACCATGGCCGCATCATCGACGCATGCGCGTGTGGCATAGGCACTGGCCCTCACTCGCAGGGCTCGCTCAGCTGCATGGGCACTCAACAGGGCATTCGATGCACAGCTACTCAACAGTGTTCTTCGATATATAAGCCGATCGCTCGTCCGGCCGTTTCGACGCATAGGCTGGCCACTCGACAAGGCGTTTCAACCCATATGCTGAGTGTTTGGGCTGGACGCATATACAGGGAGTTTGGCATGGCTGCTCGACACATGGGCAGAGGCGCATGGCATGGCTGTTCGACGCATGCCTCCAGCGCATGCCTTGCCCGCGTCCTTACCTACCGTTGCGTCCACATGCCTTGTGCATTGTCCTAGCATTAGCTACTCTCGCGTGCGAGCCCATAGCCACTCTTCATGCCTTCTTGCATCAACGATTAGTGCAACATGGAGCCAGCCTCCCACTCACCATTGGGCCTTGCCTTCAAGGCCCTCCATATGCATTAGCCATATTCCCAAACACTTGCCACCTTTTGGATCCTCTTTATTTTCACATAACTTAGTATTAACGCTTTTACCATTTCATCTTTCCTTAATACATACTCTTTTTAGTAATATTTCTTTATTACTTAGGATTTTTCCTTCTCCTAATAACCTTCCACCTTAGATCTAGTGTTAGGGTCTTACAAAACCCACCTTCGTTTTGGCTTGCTCCTACGGGTGTCATACGAACATCCAACTACGAGCAGGCTCCTTTCTCAACTAAAATCTTATTAGGTTGGGAACATTTTTTAGGTTTTCTCTTTCATTGACATTAGAGTTTGGCATAAGAATTTATTTATTTTATGAAATGAAAAATGAACGCATTTTCTTAATCATCGCATATTCTTGATCTTATTTGCTCAGTCCTTCCCTACCCCCAAATTTAAAGATAAGCAAGGTGCTCATTGCGTTGTTTAGATAGACTAGACAAACACTTAGAATAAAAATTTCAAAAAGAAGGTTTGAGCAGAACTTTGAAAGGTAAAAGGTAAAGTACTGCTAAGAATTAACTAAGTGTTAGTTAGAATTTGCAAAGTATGGGAAATGTTTCTAAGTATAAACATATATTACATCATGGCAGCGCAATGAATAACGCAATAATAAAAGATCAGAACATCGCACATATTGACAAAGGATGATAAAGAAAAAGGCACAGGCAGAAAGGAATGAATATGCACTCAATTGTATTGAATATTAACAAAGTATACAAAGAATTAGAAATTAACGCAATACCAAAAATTTCTACCTATACAAAGAATCAAATAATTTTGTTAATTTAGAAAAAAATAAGAATTGAATAAAAATATAGAATGGCCGCAAAAATGTAAAACTTATTATTGAGGAGCCGAAGGATCTAGAGGAGGATTCTGAGGTGGTGCTGCAAGAGCATCATCAAAATTCAGTTGCTGCCGGAAATGCGGAGGCATCATGGCACCATGAAGATAAGCTGTGAGAAAGTTAAAGTATTAATGGTTGCACTCCGCAATCTATCTTTGGTGGCACTAGATTTTAAAAATATTGCGCTGAGTATTGATCAACGCCTCCCTAGACGTGGCAGCACTACGATGTATATCATCAATTTGCTCCATTACCACCTCATATCTTTGGTTGAAGAAGTTTTGTTGCTGAGCAAAAAGTTGCTGCTGTTTGGAAAAGAGAGACCACATTTCAGCTAACTCCGCAGCCAAGGAAGTGATGGAAGGTTACGCCTATGATGTCTCGCCAGCATCGTTTTGGGGTTGGGCAGAGGTGCCTTCACCCAAATCGTGTGGGTCATCAATATGCGGTGGTGGAATGGAAGGTTGCGGTGATGAAGCTGCAGGTGAGTAAATTGGTGGGTATGCAATTGGAGAATTTGGAATGAGGAGAAGGTTGGTGAAATGCTCATGAAGTGGAGAAGAAGGTTGTGTGGGTGAGCTCGAAGGGCTTGGAGGGCGGATAACTAAGGGTAAGGGGTCCAAAGGTTCTGGATCTTTCGTTGTTTCTTCTTGGACTTTCCCTTTTCCCTTATCATCTCTGCACTGTCTCTTTGGCCTGGGTTCTTGTGGTGCATTGAGATCGATTGCGGGCCTCTTTAAAGGTAACTCTGGGAAATGCGGGTAGTCTTTGAGGAACAGCCTCAGGATTTTGATATTGATGAGGCCATGGACTTCTTCCATGGGTTCTTCCTCAATGCCTACACCCACTGACAAGCACAGACTTGAGATAGTCCATGGAAAGAAATATTGTCCTCTAATGTGCCCCATAAAGCCTTGAATTTGGCTTTGCGATCAACCGGCCCACATCAATTGGAATGTCGCGCGCAATGAAATATGCGGCCATAACTCGATCCCTTGAAATAGTCTTGTCATGGGAAGTTGGAATCAACCGCTTCTTATCCAGATAAATCCAAAGCCTTGCCTCCAAAAGCAGAGTATTGGACGCAAGGGTCTTGATGCCTTTTAAAGAAACCGACCACTTTGTGCCCGATTGCGTCAATACTCGCAGTGCATCTTCCAACTGTTGTTCTATGGGATCATCAATGATTTTGTTACCTGGTGCATCCGGGTTATCCTTCATTTGGTATAGCTTATTGATGTCCTTTGCGCTGAAAGGCACCACTTGCTCTTTTATAGTCACCGCATCCCTGGTGCCATGTAACCGCCCTTGGTAAAAGTCACGCACTACCTTGGGAACAACAATGGCTGGGCACTGGAAAAATGTGTCCCAGCTATGCTCCACGATCATGCTCGTGATGAGGTCAGGTAGTGGCATTGGCATAGGGTAAAAGCGCATCTTCATCAATAAGTCATCATTTTCTTTCTTTCTGGATGGACGTGCCTTCGCCAAACGCGGGCTTGCTACATTCTGCGACTGCTTTGCCCTTTTCTTTAGCCAACGCAAGGCGGGATTGTTGCCTTTTTTTCTTTCCCGTTCCTTGCGTTGTCCTCCTTCTCTCACTCGGCAAGTTCTTTGCCTTTCTTCTTTTGTAAGCGCCTTCTATTAGCTTCGCGCTTCTTCTCCTTCTCTTCTTTCAATCTTTTCTTCTCTTCTTCCCTCTGCTTTTTCTCTTCCTCTTCTTCTTCTCTTTCTTCTCTCTCAAACTCCTCCACAAACTGCGCAGAGGCCAACAAAAGGCATTGTTCCTCTTCAATCCACCTTATTTCTTCAAGCCTTGAGAGCTCATTTTTGCGGCAAACTTCTTCATCATGTAATTTTCTTCTTCTATCACCTTTTGCGATGATGAGTTTCACCTGCTCCATTTTCTCCTGCTTCTCCTTCTCTTCTTTTCTTCTTCGTTCTTTTTCTTCTAATGCAATTATTAATCTTTGAAGGTCAACAGAAGACCCTTGCGGTGCATTCTACCTGCAACGTCGCATCAGGGCGGTATCTTCTCCTTTTTTGCCTTCTTCTGCCGCAACCATTTGCGTTGTTTCAGGTTGCGACAGTTCCATCAATTGCAATGCTCCCCTCTATCCTCCCTCACGGAGGTTGATTCTCCATCCTTTTCAAGGCTTGTAGCCCTCTGCTTCTTTTCTTCTTCCTTTTTTAGGCGCCTTTCTTCACGCCGGCGCATTCTTCTCTCTTCCTTCTTCTTCTTCTTCCTTTCCTTCTTCTCTTCCTCATCTTCATCATCATTTTTCTTCTCTTTATTCTTTTTCTCCTTGCAATGATGAGATGACTCAGCTTCTCCAGCCTTTCTCCCTTTTCCTTTCCTCTTCTTCTTTTCCTCTTCAGCTCTTTCTGGTTGCGTCTCCATTGCAACTTCAAGAGTCTCTACCACAACTTTAGCCTTCTTAGTCTCCTCCACTGCAATCTCCTCCACCGCAATTCTGAAGGGTCTGTCATAGATTTCGCGTTGGCAGTTACCTCAAGAGTCTCTAAGGTTGGAGTGTCTCTTTTTGCCTCTTCTTCAACCACCACTGCCTCTGCCACCACCATTTCTTCAGCCACCACCGCTGCCACCTCCTCCGTGGATAGTGGTTGGTTTACAACCCCTACCTCGGGTAATCCCCCTCCTTACTCCAGATGACACAGAATGTTGCCAAACACTTGTCATCACGTCTCTTCTTCTCGCTCTTAGTTGAGACGGCAGGAGTTGGAACTAGGGTACTTTCAGTGTTGTGCCCCCTATTGAACTAAGGAGGCTGAACGAACAATGGGTTTCTCCGGGTTCTACCGGTAATTCTCGAGATGGTGTGGAGTTAGGCAGCAAGCCTGCGATTGGCAGCAAGGAATGCTGCCTCTCGCATGGTGATCTGGTCAGAGGAAGAAGTTGAGGGTGAAGCAGAAGATTGAGAAGCTTGGTTGAAATAGTTGGAAAATCGTTAGGGTTTGCGAAGAAGAAGGTTTAATATGCTGGTGCTAGGGTCTTTTAGAGTGAAAATGGGGTAAAAAACTCACAGACGGGGAAGGGTTCCTATTTATAGGTTGGGCCGCAATGGGCCCAACGCGATTTTTGAGGCGACAGGCCTCGAGAAGCTCAAAAGGCCTATCGTTCGATCTTCCCTCATTTATGAATATTCAGAAAAGCGTCCTTTTGTCTGCAGAATCATCATTGCTTTGGGATACGAAACGATTGGACTTCTCAAATGCAAAATGAATTTTCTTTAATATTTTATTCAAATGAACGCAATGTAAAGATTAACGCAATGTACTCATCAACGCAAATACTTCTTCTTCGAGGAAGGGCAACAACGAATACAACCCCGCAACACAGGATACCTCAACATAGTGCATTTAGCTAAGGACGGGCAAAGGACATATACGCATGCAACACACCCCTCAGTTTCAATGCATTTGAGTTGAATGAACGTAAAGCGTGTCTTGCTTGGCTCAAGATGCATCCATTATTGCCTTGCATACTTGTTGTTAATTTTATTATTATTATTAATATTTATATTTTTTTCCATCAACGCAAGTTGCTATGACTTGCGGCAATAAATTTCCCTTTATTTCTCAATTATTCACTAATTAAGAACCAACGCATTAATTATAGAAAAGTTCAAAGAATTAAAAATGGTATAACAAGAAATGCAGAGAAAATAAATGAAGAGCTAAATTCATAAAGTCAAAATACGAATTAAATGAAGAAGTAAAGACACAATTCAAGAATTCAATAAGACAGAAATTAAAGAAAGCATTAAACATAGTTGTGAGATATGGACCGAAGATGCGTTTCTTTGAATTAGTGTAATCCACATCTCTGCATGCGGTATGGCTTGCCTGTCCAAATGTCCTAGGGACATTTTTCCTTTCCATTGGATCCTGGGGCTTCTGAGTTGCTGGGCAACGTTCCTGGTGCTCTATTTCTCAGCTCAGATGCCAGCTGGCCCACTTGGATCTCCAAGTTTTGAATTGAAGACGCCTGCGTTTGCATCACTGCGTCATTTTTGTCCATGTATTGTTTCAGTAGGGTCTCCAACGAGCTTCCAGAGGTGTTCGAAGATGATGGTTGCTGGTTCTGCGATTGCCTTGGTTGCCCTTGGTTCGAGTTATGGTGAAAAAGAGGATTTCCTCGACTGCCACTCTGATGGTTGATTGGCCCCTCTTGGGTTGGATTGCCACCCCAACCAAAGTTAGGATGGCTCCTCCAGCCAGGATTGTAGGTGTTGCTGAAGGGGTTGTTCTGGATGGCGCATACTTGTTGGAGATTCGATGGGCACATTTCTGCTATATGAGCCTTTCCAAAATTAACGCAACTTATTGCGGCAACTTGAGCCAGTGCAACGGGTTGTGCTGATTGTTGGGAGATGGCTCCTTGATTTATTGCCATCGATTGAAGGATCGAGGTCACCGCGGCCATTTGAGCAGCCAACGTGGTCATTATCTCTGTAGGGACAATGTCAGTTTCATCCTTTCTTCTTTCCATGCCTCGGCCTCCGTAGCCATCATCAATCCAGTCATCCATGTTCCATGAAATGCAGTCAAGGATGAATTTAGCCTCACTATACGTTTTGTCCATAAATCCTCCTACCGCAGAGGTATCAGCAACATCCTACATTGATCTGTTCAGGCCGTTATAAAAGGTCTCTATCAAAACGCAATCGGGTATCCCGATATGCTGGCAGTTCTTCACCAATCGTCTAAATCGCACCCAGGCGATGCTCAGGGTCTCATTTTCCATCTGCTCGAAGTTCAAAACGTCCTTTCATCTCCTTGCATTGGCAACCGGTGGAAAGAACTTCTTCATGAATTGCTCCACTAGTTTATCCCATGATGTGATCTCATTTGGCTCTAGTGAGTGAACCCACCTATTGGCTTCGTCCTTCAAGGTGTAAAGGAACAAATACAGTCTTATACTCTCCGGGGTTATGCCAGGTAATCAGAAGTTGCCGCACATTTCGACAAAGCTGGTCAAGTGGGCATGTGGGTCTTCACCTTGCAGACCCCCAAATTGCCCTACATTTTGGATCATTTGTAGCATGACCGGCTTTATTTTGAACCTTTCGTTCTCCTCAACAATAGGCCTCGAAATCCTAGACGAAAAATCATATTGGTTGGGTGTCGCATAATTCCTCATGGGGATGTTGCGGTCAGCAGTCAGAAAAACAGGATCCTGTTCTGGCCTAACAGCCTCTTGAGTTACTACGGGAACCACATTGTCATTATTATCTTCCATACTCTCTGCTTTCTTTCACCTTATCCGATTCTGATGTGCCCGTGCACAAAAGGTACGCTCGATCTCAGGGTCAGCTTCGAATTCTGGTTCAGCACCAGTACTCATAAACCGTCAAGCTACTCTCTACGTTGAACAGCCAATACAATGAGATCCGTCCTACAAATACCACAAACATACTCAAACAATAAACCATTAACCATTCCCTGACAACGACGCCATAAACTTGTAATGCAGATTTTAGATTCCTTAAATAATGCGCTGTGATGAAATGATGATGATGCATGCAAGGTTCATGGCCATGTGATACTACTTCTAGATATGCATTAATTAAGAATTTTCTTGTAGTATGGTGTGCGTTGTCACAAGTTTCCTTGTGTTGAAACCAAGTATAATTTCACCGCAAGTTTCTCGGTGTGATCCAATGTCGAACACAGGGACTGTTTGAGGTTATTGCGTTATGCTTGTGATACATGTGACCAAGGGTTTTCAATTAATAAAAATTGTTGTGTACAAGAATATAAACATGCGATAAAGTAAAGTAAAGCAGTAAAGATGTGATAATAAAATAAATTGCGTTAAAGTAAATCTAAGCTAAGATGATACAAAATACAGGTTTCATGATACAATATACTGAGATCAAGGCTGGCTATGATGATTATGCAAAGATCGTGTATTGCGGGGACAAGTCTTATGTACGAAATAGAAACAGAAAAGATAATTAATACCAACATCGCAAGTTTCGTAATTGCGCTAAAGATATAACTACGGTTCCGCTTTTTCCTTGACATACACCTCTCGGTGATCGGCCGCACTCCCACATCTCTATGGTGAAACAGGGACAAACGTAATGAACGCAAGGTTGCTTCCATCTCTGGAAGTACTTCTTGCTTTAGTTAACACATTCTTCTAACTTTCTCTCGACAGATCAGAATGGCATCTTCACTTCTGTTCTCACAAGTGAAGATGCCATCTAGCATGCTTTAGCTAAACGTTCTTATTTTTTTATCACAGAGTAAGTTACTTGTTTAATTCATATTAATTACCAAGGGATTAATAAGACTTTGTGAAGAAAGCGATAAACGGAGGAACAAAAATAGACAAAGAAGGGGATATGAAATTGATCGAGACATTTAATATTTCTATTCAACGTCTGATACATGATGTGTGAATGAAGAGATTAAGAAGGTGAAATACACTTGATGAAATAGAGTTAAAAACAAATACAAATAAACGCCAACGTCTTGGCGCCGATCTGGATGGAGATTTGCTTGCCAATGTGGATGGATCGTGCGGACAGATGAGCTTACCTTTCATGCTTGCTCAACCGGTAGCAAGGATCTGAGTATAGAGCTTAGCAGCAGGGATCTGGCAGAATAGCATTGAGACTCATTTTTCAGCCTTGTCTCTTTTCTTCCCAGATTTCTTCCGTTCAGTACTCAACTCAGCCTCTCTCTTAGTAATTTAGTAGTAATTAGCCCTCGTATCAATTATACCTGTATCTAGTATATTTTCTATGAATTCTATAGGGGTATTTATAGATGAAAAGCTTTGACTCTTGGCTGTGGACCCCACTTCTTGTTATGGAAATTCCGAAGATGGAGGAATAAATATTCCTTCTGTTATGCAATCAGACCGTCAAATCTACACTACGGTTAGTTGTACACGTGTCGCAATCCTCCGCCTTTGCGTTGCTCAGCTGCATCTTTCGATCGGTTGTTCGCATGCGGTATTGTTTTTATTACCACATGCAGTTGAAATTCAGCTCAAGATCGACTGTCGCATTGCGCCGTTATTGCATTAATCGTCTCTTCATTGTTGATTGACGGGTGCAATATAACAGAGATGCATTATTCAGTTTCTCGTTAAGCCTTGATCGCAAGCGATGACTTGGTTTCCTGCAACATAGAGTAAAAATATCCTCTTCTACCATCTTGATGATGTTAGTGGGTGTAATTGCATTAAGTCATAATTATTGTATTTCTAAGTTAATTTTCATATAATCAACGCATATTCCTTCTCTTTTGGCCGCAATATCTAGATAAGACAACATAAATAACTTGTATTTCAACAAGTTATCAGTAATTTAAATGTATGCAACACATAACAAAAAAAAACCATTAATCGAAGATTTTTTTCCTTGAACATTTTCTAGCAAGTATTAATGAAAAATGGAGATTTATTCTTTAATAATTCTCTAAATTTAAAGGAGTTGAAAGTGAAATTGTTGAAGAAATGTGGTAATATTCCATTAGTGTCTAAGATGATGAGGGAGATTTAGTTAAAAAAAAACCATGATAAAGTAAAAAAATAGAGTAACAACAAAAAAAAAAAAAAGAAAAAGAAGAAGATATAATGAAATTCATGAAAAAAGAACTAGGAATCAAAGTTTTGATTTCTCTTTGGCTTCTCATTTTATTTATCATATTTATGCAAGAAATGTAATGGGTTAATTTTTGTTCATTATCCAAAAGAAAAAAAAAGCTTTAAAAATTAAAAGAAAAAATCGCAATTCATATTTTATTGAAACAAAGATGGATAGAATAATTGAATAAAAAATTTTCAAAAAAAAAGTAGTAATTATAAAAATGGATTATTTGGAGTTTAAAAAACTGTGATAGATACCTCAAATATATAAACTCAACTCTATACTCCAAGTACAGACATATTAATGCAGACCAAATCACTTTACACCCCAAATACAGATATTTAAACTCCACAAATATATAAACATTACAAACAGTTGAACTTCAAACACCCTATTTCAACTTAATGCGGAAAACAATCTCTAAAATTCATTTTTTATGTAATCATGATTTTCTCTCATCTCACTATTTCTAATCCTTTTAAAAAGGACATGCTTTTATAAATAAAAAGAAGATCACAACAAAATACACACGTTAGATATTTTGAATTATTACGAAAACGAAAGAGATGAAAGATAGTGACTCGTTCGTCTTTGTAATAATTGCCAACGGCTTTGCCAGCCGCCCACGTTATAAACAATGGATGGTAGTACTGACTGGCCACATTTACCCCAATCTAAAGATAATAAGTCAATAATAACTTGACTCCAATTTGATTATTATTAACATTGTTGACTTGTGTTTTATATTCGTATTAATACATGGGTCCACTATCAAATCTATAATAAAAAAAATGTAAATTGATTGACAATGAGAACATGTTCAATCTAATTACGTCGTATCGTTATCTTTATTGTTACTGTTACCATTACCATTATGGTTATTATTATTATTATTATTTTAGAGAAAATATTGTGAATTTTGACATATTTATTGTCACTGTTATCTTGATGGTTATGGTTTGACCCTTAGAGGTAACGACAATGGTAATGGTAACAATAAATGTATCAAAATTCACGATTTTAAGTAAACTTAGTCAAAAGCAATTCAATTACATTTGCGATAAGAATCATTATGATTGAACCATCAATAGAACTTCATTATAATTACACCAATCTTTATTATAATTTGGTAAATGTGACCTAAATTTTTAACTTAGAGTGAAGATTAAAAGAAAAAAAAATGAATGATAATGGCTCTAATTACTTAGGGTAACTTTCGTACTTTTTATTTCAAGAATTACTCCTCCTAAATTATTGTAATTAAATTCTTACAGTCGGTTAGCTTTAGTTGCAAGAACTTCATTGTGATAGAGATTTTATATATTGAAATTGACATAGCTCAACTGACATGGTGCTTATATAATAATTTATTGCAGTCTATCGCAGATAGAATGTAATATTTTACTATTATTTTTAACAATTTTATCATTTAAAATAATTTCTAAAGTTTTAAATAGTTTTTTTTTTTTTAATTTCATAAATTTGGCAAGTTAAATTTGAGTTGTTTTACAAATTGTTATGGTTCTCCATTTCAAGAACTAGTGCGAAAACTAATTCTTATCTCAAACTACAGTTTTCCTAAACATAGAAACAAACCCCTTTATATCTTCTCAAATATGTCTAACGCGATGGATTTTCATGAGACAAGGACATAGCCAAATTCAAATTTGAGAGAGAAAATATAAAAAATATTAAAAAAATGGTGTATTTTTTGCGAGAAAAAGATGCAATTTTCTGAACTTTATTGTTTTTAATTTTTATGATCGTGGTTTAATGTCATAATTTTTTTTACATTTATTCTTTGTCACTAAAGAAATTTAATTATTATATTTTTTTAAATGAAATAAAAATATGTGATCAAAATAAAAGAAGAAACCCTAAACACATGGTGAGAAAAAATCCTCTCAATCGATTTTGTGTTTCAACGCATCTTTAGCACCCCCTTCATCTTTCGTTCTTTGTTGGTCGACTTCAACGTCGTCGTGAGTGATGATTAGACCTTCGATCAATATTGCCATTGGGGATAGTATGTCTTTGATCCCCGCTAGTGGTCTTCGTGGTGTTCTTCAATGTCAACATTCGTCTTGATAAGATCTTTTGAATGTCTCTGGTGTCGCTGTTCGCACGAGATTTCGTGGAACTTGAACTTTGTATTTGTATTAATTTTGTAGAAAGTGAATACAATCTCTAATACATAGTATTTTGATACTTTCAAAATAATTATAGTCTTTAAGTTGGTTGATGAACGATCGGCCTTTGGGTTTGCTGATCTTCTTGGATGATCGGCCTTTGGGCTTGTTGATCATCTTGGATGATCGACCTTCAGTCTTGTTGATCTTCTTGGATGATCGACCTTCAGGCTTGTTGATCTTCTTGAATGACTAGTGAGGTTTCCGGAGAAACTTATTTCGTGGAGTTGAACTTGAGTTGGTATTGATGTTGAGGTTGGTTTGATGCAATGTGGTTCGATTTCTAGTACTTGATCCTCTTATTCTCTCTCGGTTGGGTGGATGTGTTTGACTTGAAGAAAAAAAGCACCGAATGTTCTTGAAGTAGAAGTCTTGGTAGAGTGTTTGTGTCTTCAAAGATCTTCTGTCTTCTAGGAGTGCAGCTTTAGGAATCTTGGGAGTCTTCTACTTGTTGATGAATTCTCTCTAGGCTCTCTGAATATAGAATTGTTTGTATCTTTAAAGGACTTCAGTGCTTGTATCTTTAAAGGACTTCCGTCTTCAGAATGTTTGCATCTTCAAAAGACTTCAGTCTTCAGATGTGGATACTTGTATCTTCAAACTTCAGTCTTCAGAATGTAGTCTTCAGGTGGGTCAGCTTCAGGAGTCAATGAGTCTTTTGTAGAGAATTCCTATAAGCTCTCTGGTATAGAATTGTTGACCTCTCAAAATGAGGAGAGCTTCTCTATTTATAGAGTTCACAAGTGGGCTTGCGCTTGCTTGATTAATGGGCCTGGTCTTTGGGCCCAATTAGTTGGATTTGGACTTGGTTAGTCCATGGGTCTAGCCTTTGGACTCAATTAATAGGATTTAGGCCTAATTTGACATTCGGGTCAAATTCAACCTATTTTTGGGCTTAGTTAGTCTTTGACTAAAATAATAATATCAAATTTGGTCAAATTAATTCAACGATCATGATAAAACCACGTGGCGTCATCGAAATTTGTGTTCAACTTCAATTCACGACATATGTCAACTCCAAATTAAGCCCAAATTTAATGATTTGGAATTTCGTCATTAATTTAGTAAATGACGTGACAACTTGTGATTGGTCTAAAATTTCTGATTCAACAAATGTCACTTTCAAGATTTATGCACATATATGGGTGGATGAATCTCCAAAAATATAAAGTTGGAATCAAAATCCAAATCCAAATATATTTGTTCTTGAATTTGACCTCAATTGATGTGTCAGTCAAACAATGAATTTAGTATATTAGTTTAACTTGAATTTGGGATAAAATTTGAAATATCGTCAAATTTACGAAAAATTTTGATCTTTATCCCAATTTAATTTGATTTGGATTTAAGATAAAATTTGGGATATACCCAAATTTGAATAAAAGATCAATTGAGGCCAAATTTTAATTTGGGATGAATTTTAGATCTTTTCCACAATTTGATTTAGAACCTAAATTTAGATGAATTTGATATAAAATTTGGAAGATGCCCAAATTTTAATTTGAGATTTTATCCTTAATAATTTGACTAAAAGTTTGGTGATTTAGTGATTTAGATTTGGGATAAAATTTGGAATATGCTCAAATTTTAATTTAAGATTTTTGGCTTGAGGATAAAAGTATGATGATTTAGATTTGGGATAAAATTTGGAATATGCCCAAATTTTAATTTGAGATTTTATTTACAATTTAACCTCAATATTAAAAAATTTGATTTTGAATAAAATTTGGAATATGACCAAATTTTAATTTGTGATTTTATTCACAATTTAAATTTGATTTTGAATAAAATTTTGAATATGTCCAAATCTTAGTTAAAGATAAATTTAAGGACAAAACCTAATCAAATAAAATTAGATAGGGAATTTATTTAATTTAATTTGAAATTAGGATAGAATCAAATTAGGAAAAAAAATCTAATATTTTGAATCGATTCTTTATTTGATTTAGATTTACTAATTTGTTATGGAACTCTCCCATGCTTTCATTCTAGGAGATCCTACTCTTCCATGCTTTCACCCTAGGCTAGCATCCCGATAAGGTCTACCTTGTAGCACCGTTCGCATATCATGATCGTTATGGGAGGGGCCCTACAAGGCTTACAACTTTTCCATGCTTTCACCGTAGGGAGGTTCCTGATAAGGTCTATTTTGTAACACTGTTCGCATATCCTGATCGTCATGGGAGGAGCCCTCCTTCGTCGATCAACTCTAGCTGCCACCTCCGCCACCTACCATCTTCGGCAATTAAGACTATCAACCACCCCAAACGACTAATTCCATTATGGACCACCACATGTTAAATGCACAAGTGAAAAATATTCAAATAGCATATGAATTTGAATTTAAATGGAAAATATAAAGTTGTGATTGAGACAAATTGGACAAGATATCAAATCTATCCTTACAATTGAAGTTGATTTCATAAAAGATCTCTATCTTTTTCCAATCTAACATTTACCACAAACAAAATGGCCACCAATAATTGTCGATATAGTATATAGATGTTTCTTAATTATGACCAACACTAACAATCAACCACATTTCGTGTGCTTTGTCAATTTTCTTAGTACATGTATACTTTGGTTTTTAGGCTTTCTAACTACGCATAACATCAATTGAAATGCTAATCGTAATCGTAACCTACAAAATATTGCAAAAATATAACAATTAAGACCACGTTTATATCGGTTGAAAAGTAATCTATCAATGGTAATGTAAAATTAGAAAAAGATAGAGATCTTTTATGAAATCAACTTCAATTGTAATGATAGATTTGATATCTTGTCCAATTTGTCTCAATCACAACTGTATATTTTCCATTTAAATTCAAATTCATATGCTATTTGAATATTTTTCACTTGCACATTTAGAGTGTGGTGGTCCATAATGGGATGAGATTGTAATATAATATAATAAAAAAATCATGTTTGGATTGAGCATTTTATGTCCAATTTATAATATAAAACTCATTTCATTCCGATAGTTTTCAATCTAATGTTCTTTCTCATCGTTTTCATGCTTCATGTTCTTATTTTCGTTCCGTCTTCGATTACTCACGCTTTTCAACACTCCTCTGATTTCCATTAATCCTGATTATATTCCAGTTCCCCAGACATATTCTTACTAATGTCATCTCAAAGATTTGGACTTCAAATTTAATGATAATTTATTCTCATAGTTATATTCGGAATGTTACCAAAACATTTAGCCAATGTTTGATTTGGTTCATGTCTAATTTCTTGTTTGAGAGGACATTAAATTAGGTTTGTAACTGACTTAACCTCAATTGAGTTACTAGTACATAAATGATAATTCAAATTCGAAATCAACTAAAAAACACCAACGTTTCTACTATTTATTCATGAAATTATAAATTAAATCTATTTCATGGGAGAGATTGATGTGCAATTCGTTTGAGACATTTTTTTAAAATGATTTTTTAGTACTATTTAAAAAAAAAAAAAATGGTCTTGATGGTCTTTTTTTAGTACTATAATAAAAAAATCATGTTTGGAAGTGGGTAAAGGGCCACTTACAATTGAGCTGTCGATATAGTGCAGATTACAGACATGTTTTTTTCATTGTGACCCATTGACAACAATGGCATTTTATCTGCTTTAATTTGCCAAAATCCTCCCAATGAATGTGTACCATTGCTTTTTTAGATTTTTTCGTTAAACATTCGACAAAATTAGAGGGAATACATTATCGTCAAATATCTATTGGAATTTTAATCATAACTACAAAATATTACGACTAAAATAAATTATAATTACAGACCTATATGGATTAACTTAGAAGAAAAATGTTCCTTTTACGAGATTCATTTTCATTTAAACACTTTATTTAGAATTAATTTTAAAGAAATTTTGTAAAGAGTTTGCAAATACTTTAGTTTATTTTTCTATATTTGAAAACAGTTCTAAAATAAAGGCATTCTTGTATTTGATGACTTTTTATCAAAATAAGTGTTTTTATATATAAGTTTGTTTCTTTTATTATATACTAAAGTATTTTTATTAATATCAAACTACTTTAGCCTATAAAATATTATGAACAAATAGTTTAAAATAATGGTCACTGGAATTAGTCGTTTGGGGTAGTTGATAGTAGTAATTGCCGAAGGTGGTAGGTGGTAGAGGTGGCAGCTAGAGTTAGTCAATGAAGGTAAATAGAGTTGGGCATCGGTGGTGGTTTTCAGAGTTGGCGGAAGTTGGCTGCCAGTAATGGTTGCCAGAATTGGCCAATTATGGTGATCAGAGGGGGTCAGTGGAGGTGGTGATTATTATAATTGGCCAGAACCATGGTCGAGATTGCCACGTCCCCTCCCAAACTTACCTCTTTCACCCAGAAGAAGACATGAAGACAACAAATATCACCTTTGTGATACCTACTGTTGACTCTAATCTGTCTGCCCACTACTTATAAAATCTAGAAGATTTCTTAAGTACAAATAGTTTACTTTGTTACAATCAAATTTAGCATTCTTACATTTAATACTACAAACTTCCAACTCCATTACCTACAATCAGACTTATAAGTCTCCATAATAAATAAGACAAAGAATTAATTATTTAGTGTGGTAGACCTTGACTTCCAGCAACACCCTGATGCTTAATTTTATGAAGTGGAAATGTGGATGATATGCGTTGATGAAATTGCGTTGTGCACTCAAGTTTCTTCAGCGGAATCCAAGTGTAAATTCCTCTAAGTTTCCTGGTAAGTATAGAGTTAATCACAGGGACTTGTGAAAACAGACTGCGTTGGTAATTTTTATGAAAGCCTTGCGGTAAACAAATAAATAAATTGTTGGTTTGTTGTTGATTGCGTTAATGAAGAAAATAAACAAAATGTGACGGATTTGAGAAAAGTCAGTTATGTGATAGATGCACTGAGTATGCGATGAACAGGTTAAGAAGATCTTTAGCTTGCGTTACTTGGGAATGCGTCAGACTATGCGATCATGCTATCACCATGCACAACAAGTCATTTTCCAATGAAAATGCGATGCTCCTAAGTCTAGGACACATGTGTTGAATGCAAAAGTGTCCATAGAGCTTATCCCTAAGTCTTTACTCTTGTCCTATGCGATGATGCAAAATGCATAAAAGCAAGGTGACCGCATACAATTGTATCCTATCTCTAGGATGCATGCGATACGTTGATAAAAATAATGCTCATTTGTAAGCTCCTATCTCTTGATTATGCGTTCTAATCTAACTCTCCCAAGCCTAGATTCTAACATGACCTTCCCAAGTCTAAATCCCGTCCTTAGACTACCCTCCCGAGTATCTCTAATGGACGAATGAAGCATACATAATACAAGATAATCACATAGCATGAAGATTCCCTAGTTGTGCTAGCTAAATGCTTCTCAACCCATTCAGCGAATTTAGATACTCATGCGTGAATAACAGAGAGTGAACAGATATAAAGAAATAGATTCCATTTCGATAAATGAGTGGGGTACAAAATGACAATGGAAGTTTAAGGTAGAGAACCTGATAGCAATTGCTTACTGACCGAGGCTTTTACACTGTAATCTCTATTCGGTTATAAAGATGTTCTCGCTTCCGCAGGTGTCAATCCTCTCTCTGTCCTCGAAGCTTCCGGCGCTTTTCCAAGCTTACCGGAACGATCTATCGGCACAACCTTCTCTCTCGCGTCCACCTTAAAATGAAAGAAAACTATGAACAAGGGCGTGCGAACTTGTGGGAAAAAAAAAAGAATAGTGGACTGGTGAACCCCTTCTCTGAAGGTTTCCTCTGGTATTTATAGACATCCAAGGTGAATGATAGCTTCTCTCTCTTGACTATTCAGATGGGACAGTTTTAATTTCTGACTGATGCACCGAATATTTGTCACTGTAAAGCTGAATGTACTTTGTGATCGTTATGGACTGTTAACTTAAGTCGTTGAATGTCATCAGGTTTTTGTCCCATTGCGATTAATTAGCTTGTCACCCAGATGCGTCCACCAAGTTATGCTGACCAGGTTACGGCGATCCTTCTCGGGTGAATGTTTGCAAGCACAATCATCGCAAAGACTTGCGGTGAAGTTGCGCTCGACCGATGATTTCCTATGATCACAATTCTTGCATTGCATCAACGCATATTCAGCACAAAAATATAAAATTCAACTGTTCTAATGCGATGAACACATGCGACCACAATATTATAAAATTGATGCTTAATGGATGCAAATTAACATATTTCATCAATGCAATCCAACTTTGTTTAAGAACTTATCACTATGATAACGTGCATTTCTGCCCGTTATCATACCCCCAAATTTAAACAATACTTGTCCTCAAGCATAAGCTAAAGATTCCTTTAGCAAGTCAACGACAATGTTCTTTTCCTAGATTTCTCAAAGATACTTCGTTCAAATCCTATATGCCGAAATTTCCTTAAGTCTTATTCAAGTCTCTTCTTAAAATATTTCTAAGACCTAGGGACTGCAAGCTTAACCTTCAAAAGGACTTTACTAATTTCCAGAACATCGCATGATTTATTTCAAAAAGAAAATTTTCCACTAGGGTATCAAATGATTTTATCCTTGCATATTTCTTGTCATTGTTATTATTATTTTTTTCTGACCTTCCGCTGATCCAAGTGCTTTGCCTTCGTTTTGGCTTGCCCCCACGGGTGTCATGCGAACATCCAACTACGAGCAATGCGCTCTTTTTAAGACTAAACTCATACCTACTTGACAGCGGAGTTGCAGTCATTTATTTATGCGTTGATCCTGGTGACTTACTTTCATTTTGGCTTGCCCCCACGTGTGTCATGCGGACATCCAACTGCGGGTAAGTGTCTTTTACAACTTAACTCTTATCAACCTAGGTTTCCCATTGCGTTGACAGTGGAGTTGTTATTCTCAATTTTTTTTTTTATAGAAATAGAAAATAAGAACAGTGTAGGTAGATAGTGTGTCTAACAAAGACGGGTAAGATAAAAGTTCAAGAAGTAATTGATGAAGGAAAAAGATATTAAAAAAGATTGCGTCCCTAATGAGGTTAAATCATATAGTACTTAGGGACCACTTATTCCAGGCTGGTTTGTTCACGTCCATGGTGGCTTTTCCTCTTTTCTTTGTCCTCTGGGATTTTTAATGCCTTAATTCGGAGTTTTTTTTCCCATGAATGCTCATTACAATTTTTCCCTTGCGTACATCAATTTGAGCGCGATGGGTTGACAAGAATGGTCATCCCAATATGATGGGCGAATCTTCGTCTGCTTTATAATCCAAAATGAGGAAGTTTGCCGGTAGGATGAATTTATCAATTGAGATTGCGACATTTTTCAACTGTCCTTTAGGATGTATTTTAGATTTGTCCGTGAGTAGGAGAGTTTCCTTTGTGGGCGTGACAGCATTCAATTGTCTAAAGATTGATAGCGGCATTATGTTTATACTTGCCCCAAGATCGCATAGTGCTTGGCCACTGTAGGCCCCTTCGATAGAGCATGGTATCGTGAAGATTCCTAGGTCGCCCATTTTAGGTGGGATTATAGCATTTTGCGCTACAGCCATTATTATGATCTTTTCTTCCTTATTTTCTTCCTCTTTTAATCTTTATGGAGCTACTGATGGTTGTACTTCTTTTGTCTCCAGATCTAGAGGCTTTCAGGGTGGACGTAACTTGAGGGTCTATTTTCTTGGGCTTTTCCAAACTATAGGTCAATGGGTCTTCGGTTGTCACTGCATTCAAGTTGGTCGCAATGGGCTTCTCCCCTACTTCCGCAGTCATGTTGTCACTTAGCAAGGAGACTTCTAAGCATTGTTCCTTCCCGTTACCCCCAGCATTGCGAGGGAGCTCAGTTGAGCTCGACAACACTCCTTGTGGTCTATTTTTCAGCTCGCTCGCAATTTGCCCTATTTGAATTTCGTGATTTCTAATGGATGTAGCTTGATTCTGAAGCACATATTCGTTTTTCTCAATGTAATGCTTCAGCAAGCTCTCTAAGGACGAAGATTGCGGTGATTGTGAGCTGCTAGCTTGGCTATGCGCTGGACCGTTGTTTTGCGGGGAAAATCTGGGTGGCCCTCCTTTTTGTGCCACAAGTTGAAAGCTTTGTTGTTGATTTTTCCACGCAAAATCTGGGTGGTTTCGCCACCCGGGGTTATATGTATCGGAATAGGGATTATTTCTCATGAAGCATACCGATTGCAGGTTTGTTGGGCATTCTTTCATTGGGTGAGCATCTCCGCAAATGACACAACTTGCGTTCGTTTGAGCAATTGCATTGACCTGCCCTTTCTTCGCTCCCGTGTTATTAATTGCGATGCCCTGTATCAAATTCATCATCGCAGTCATTTGATTTTACAGGGATGCGATAGCCCCATTGTTTGCGTCATTATCTTTAATTCTTAATCTCTTATCGCTTTCCCTCCAATCCTCGTGATTTTTGGAAATGGAATCAAGTATACTCTTAGCCTCCTCATATGTTTTATCGAGCAGACCACCAGCGGCTGCCGCATTAGCAGTGGTCTGCGAAGAGGGATTCAGTCCTTGGTAGAAAATCTCCATTTGCAGGCAGTCTGGTAAGCCATTATGTGGACAGTCTCTTACCAGCCGCTTGAACCTCACCCAAGAATCGCTGAGCGATACGTCATCTTCTTGTTCAAAATTTGTTATTAATTTCCTTCTCATAGCATTCTCGGTTGGTGGGAAATACTTCTTCATAAACTTTTCCACCACCTATTCCCACGAAGTTATCTCCCCCGGTTCGAGAGAATATGCCCATTTTCTCGCCTGATCACACAAAGAAAATGGAAACAGAGTTAGTCTAACTTCCTCGATTGAGATATTCGGGAATACAAAAGTGTTGCAGATTTCTATGAATCTCCGAAGGTGGGCATGTGGGTCTTCGCCACGCCTTCCTCCAAACTGCTCATCAGCCTGGATCATCTGCAACATTACCGACTTCATTTCAAAGCTCGATCCATCTAATGCCAGCCTCATGATTCATGGAGAGAAATCATAGAGGTTAGGTGACGCATAGTCCCAAATGGGTCTATTGCGATCATTCGTCAGAAGGATGGGTTGGCCATTATATTATTCGCGTTAGCGGCCCTTTCTGCCAGTTGTTCGACCATTCATGGTGTTCTCTCTTGTTGTTGTTCGCAGTCTCTTAATCTTCTTCTGAATGTCCTCTCAATCTCCGGGTCGTAATTCGCCAGAGATTGAGAGTCTGCAAGGAAATAAAAAAAATTTCCATTAGCAATCTATTTTGCCGAATCCTCGGTAACCGCACCAAAACCTTAATACTTAATTTTATGAAGTGGACATGAGGATGATATGCGTTGATGAAATTACGTTGTGCACTCAAGTTTCCTCAACAGAATCCAATTGTAAATTCCTCTGAGTTTCCTGGTAAGTCCAAGGTCGATCACAGGGACTTGTGAAAACAGATTGCGTTGGTAATTTTTTATGGAAGCCTTGCAGTAACCAAATAAATAAATTGTTGGTTTGTTGTTGATTGCATTAATGAAGAAAATAAACAAAATGCAACGGATTTTAGAAAAGTCAGTTATGTGATAGATGCACTGAGTATGCGATGAACAGGTTGAGAAGATCTTTAGCTTGTGTTATTTGGGAATGCGTCAGACTATGCGATCATGCTATCACCATGCACAACAAGTCATTTTCCAATGCAAATGTGATGCTCCTAAGTTTAGGACGCATGTGTTGAATGCAAAAGTGTCTATAGAGCTTATCCTTAAGTCCCTACTCTTTTCCAATGTGATGATGCAAAATGCATAAAAGCAAGGTGACTACATACAATCGTATCCTATCTCTAGGATGCATGCGATGCGTTGATAAAAAATTATACTCATTCCTAAGCTTCTATCTCTTGATTATGCGTTCTAATCTGACTCTCCCGAGCTTAGATTCTAATATGACCTTCCCAAGTCTAGATACTATCCTTAGAATACCCTCTCGAGTATCTCTAATGGACGAATGAAGCATACATAATACAAGATAATCGCATAACATGAAGATTCCCTAGTTGTGCTAACTAAATGCTTTTCAACCCATTCAACTATTTTAGCTACTCATGCGTGAATAACAGAGAGTGAACAAATATAGAGAAATAGATTCCATTTCGATAAATGAGTGGGGTATAAAATGACAATGGAAGTTTAAGGTAGAGAGCCTAGTAGCAATTGCTTGCTGACCGAGGCTTTTACACTGTAATCTCAATTCGGTTTTAAAGATGTTCCCGCTTCTGCAGGCATCGGCCCTCTCTTTGTTCATGAAGCTTCCGGCGATCTCTCAAGCTTACCAAAATGATCTATCGGCACAACCTCCTCTCTTGCGTCCGCCTTAAAACGAAAGAAAACTATGAAAAAGGGCATGCGAACTTGTGGAAAAAAAAAAAAAAAGAATAGTGAACTGGTGAACCCCTTCTCAGAAGGCTTCCTCTGGTATTTATAGACATCCAAGGTGAACGAAGTCTTCTCTCTCTTGACTGTATAGATGGGAGGACTTTAATTCCTGACTGATGGGCCAAATATTTGTCACAGTAAAGCTGAATGTATTTTGTGATCGTTATCGGCTGTCAACTTAATTCGGATTCGACTGTCATCAACTTTTTGTCCCATTGCGATGAATTAGTCTTTCACCCTTATACGCCCACCAAGTTGCGCTGACCAGGTTATGGTGATCCTTCTCGGGTGAATGTTTGAGAGCACAATCATCGCAAAGCCTTACGATGAAGTTGTGCTTAACCGATGATTTCCTATGATCGCAATTCTTGCATTTCGTCAACGCATATTATGCACAAAAATTCAAAATTCAACTGTTCTAATGCGATGAATACATGCGACTGCAATATTATGAAATTGATGCTTAATGTACGTAAATTAACATATTTCATCAACGCAATCCAACATTATTTAAGAACTTAACACTATGATAACATGCATTTCTGCCCGTTATCACACCCCAAAACTCTTCTCCTTCTTCACCTTAATATGCATCCAAATGGTATCCTATATGTATCTAAGAGTTTAACTATGCGCCCAATATGGTCATTTTAACTTAGTATGTGTTCAATTCTAGAAATGATCATTTGAACTTGTCCAATCACGCAAATGGGTTTAGTTCTACTCCCTTCCCACTAACACTTAGTCAAATTTCCACTTCTTTAATGGACTATACGTTCAACTCTTCCATTCTATTCTTCTCATATGTTTAACCACATGGCCCCAACACTTAGAAATTTTCCTAAGTGACTCAACTTCTTCTAGCTCTTCCAGGTTTTCATAAACCTTTGCTCTAATATCTATTAGGGTTGATGTCCTAAATCTCGTAGTGCGCCATAGTTTGTAATTGTAATATACAAACATTTTATTTATGTAATAAAATATGTGATGTTTATTTCAAAATTAGTTGCATTAACCACAAACCAATAAACTAACATCCAAGATTATCTTGTAGCTTAAACATGTATGTAGAGACATATAGATGGATCATGTTTAAGTGATAACCTAAATGGTCTATAGTAAATGGATAAGGCTGAATATCTTATCCTGGTGAGACTACGAGTATGGTTCGCTTTGTAGATGTTACAAATGTTGTAAATGTAGGAATTGGTGTCCTAATTCTCTTGGAGTCTCATAGTTTGTAAACTGTACACATTGTTATGAATAAAATACGAGTTATTTTATTTGACATTTACTCATATCCAATAAACAAAGCTCCATGGTTATTGTATGTAAACTTAAGCATGTATATGAGATATACAAGTAGATCATGCCTTAAGTGATAACCTAAAAAGGTTTATAGTATAAGGATTAAGGAGGGATACCTGATTCTGGTGACACTATGGATACAGCCCACTTTGTAGAGGTTTACAAATGTTGTGAACTACTATAGATGATAGGTCCTAACCATTCATATGGAGGTATACGAGCAAGGGTATCCTATACAAAGAGTTTGTATAAGACCGAACCACGAGATGACTAGTCTCTTTATATAACGTCATTGATACTTGAGACTTACATGTCACCTAAACGACCATAAGTGACATGACCTCAATCATGAGTGTTTTGGGAACTCCTGCGTTTGAGGGCGGTCCTTTGACTAGTATGGGTGAGAGTGGCCAGATTGTCAACTCAACATGCCTATCTTATTGAGGATTTGTCTGATTTTGGAGCTGGGAACTCAGTTACACAAGATGGAATTTACTTCTTCCCCGAAGTAAGGATAAGTAGATACATTGCTCCCTTAAATGCTGATTCCGGGTTTTGAACATAGTGGCCACAACTTCTCTTTGGAAGAGAGGACTCAGTCATAGTAGGACTATGACTTATGTACATTAAAGGGATCAGTGGTACTTAAGGAGCTAAATGTAACTACAGGGGCATAACGGTTATTGCCCCAACTATCTTACGAGCGATCTGTGAAGTGTTAGAGCGATATATGAAGGGTTACCGCACTATTGATTGGTTGATATGGACACAAAATATATCTGTAGTAAGGAGAGTGCAGCTGCCTGTTCTTAGTGAAGTGCCTGACAGTTAACGAATGGTGGATCCCATGACTAAAAAGTTAGTCAGTTATTCACGTACCGTTGGAGCTTCAAGCTACAGGTCTATAAGGTCTCCTTGGTAGCTCAATAGATTCAAGTTGAGAATTAGTTCTTGGTGTTGATTTGAAATATTCAACTGATGAAAGGAAATTCGATTATATATGATATGATCGGTGTGATGCATGAGATACATCAAGTGGAGGATTAATGTAAATAAGATTTACATTAAGTACCATAAAATAGAAAAAGAGCTATGGTTTATATGTTTCATGAGATGAAATATTAAAACTATAGGTTATAAATATAATATGGTAAGTTGATTATCGTATATATTTATAATAATATTAATTATTGGATAATTATCTCTTTTTCTCTAATAACCAGTTGAGTGGGAGGTTATTAGTGGTTTTATGATAATCGTGAGATAAAAGGAAAAATGTTTTCCTAAATTTAGAAGAGTTGCTATTCTCGGAAAGGAACTAACGGATTGTTGTCTGGTGAATTGACTTCACTAAACAATAGTTGAAAGAGAGACTAAATAATCGTGGAGTGACATTATACGATAGTTCACTCAGCTGATTGTAGCCAAACGATCACAAGGCATTATCTACACGATAGGTTGACGTCTTCTAAGCGATTGAGCATTCATCTATACGATAGACCCTTCTCATCTCCCACTTGCTTAATCGTCTACACGATTATTATTCCTCTGGTCTCTTCCTCTAGCCAAGTCCACACAGAGCCCATACTTTTGGATTCTCACACTAAGAATACCAAGGTAGCCATTGTGGTGGTGTCTTCACTCAACTCAACTGAGTTCGAGGTTTTGAAGGCCGTTCGTTGGGTTCGTGATCTTGGAGATCGTTGAGTTCATGGTTGCTATTGATCGTACAGTGTTGCGGTCGTTGTGGTCGAGCGTTCATGTGTTACTGTCTTGGAGACTGAACGAGCGTTCATGATCGAGGGAGTTTGAAGCATGAGTCTTCAAAGGTATGTATAATTCTTCCCTTGATTATCTTTTAAGCATGTTGTAATTTCATATTATGCATGACCTGTAAGTTTTCGTTTTTTGACTATAATTGTTAGTGTTCAATTTTGAATGAAATTTGGAACGATCATTCCACTGCTTATGGAAATCCTCGTGTCCAATTTTCTTCAGTAAAGTGCTACAAATGATCTAACCCTGATCATTCACGTGGAGACATGTGAGCAGGGATATTCTATACAAAGGTGTTTGTATAAGACCAGACCACGAAATGTTTAACCTCTTATATAACAACGTTCATAATAGAGACTTACCTTTCACTAGGATTACCATAGGTAACATGAGTTGAATCTTGAGTAAGTTGTGAACTCCTGCCTATGAGGGCAGTCCTTTGATTTGTATGGGTGAGGGTGGCCAGATCGCTAACTCAACAAGCCTACCATTTTAGGAATTCATTTGGTTGGGGAGCTTGGAACACAACTACACAAGAAGGCTTCCCAATGTCGGGGCATGTACATAAATTTCTCCCTTAAGAGCTGATTCTGGGGCTCGAACAATTTAACGCCACACTTTCTCTTGGCCTAAGAGGGGTTTGATCATAGTTGGACTATGATTTATTGTTCATTATAGGGATTAGTAGTACTTCAGGAGTTAGATGTAACAACAAGGGCAAACAGTATTTTTGGCCCAGTTGTACTTACGAGTAATTTGTGAAGGGTCATCGTACTATTAATTGGTTATATCCAATGGATATAGAAATATATCTGTAGTACGAGGAGTGCAGCTATCGGTCTTTAGTGGGTGCCCGACAGTTAATGGGGGGTGAATAATTTAATTAAAGAGTTTGATTAATTATTTACGTACCATTGGAGTTTCAAGCTACAAGTCCATGAGGTCCCCTCGGTAGTTGAACAGAATTTAATGAGAAACAATTTTAGGATTAATTTGAATTGTTCAAATTAAATGGGGGAATTAATTATATATGATATAATTACTATATTGTATTTAATACATTATATTATACATTTATGAGAGGAAATAAATATTTGAATATAATTCAAATATTTATTATATGAATTGGATTCGTATTGTTAAATTTAATGTAAATGTGATTTATATTAAATATTACTAGTGAGAGAAAAGAAACTATAGGTTATATTGTATATGATACAATATTAAACTATAGATTATATGTTATATTTGATATAACATATAGTTTAATATATATTATATTATAAGGTGGTTATCATATTAATGTATACTAAATTATTTATTAAATAAATAAATTATATATATATATTTATTTATTTATTTTAGTTAATTTGTTAAATTAATTAATGGTAACTCCCTTCCCCCACTTTTCTCTTCGCTTCACGTAAGTTGGAAAAATTGTTCCAAAGGCTTTCTTCATCATCCTGCAAAAAGAACGATAAAAAGGTTACACATAACAGTTCTGTGAAAGAAGCATCTCATCCTCTTTCATCTCTTCCTCTCTAAAATTCCATTCTCTCACCAAAATCACCAGAGCCCACAACTCCTGGATTCTCCCAGAGAATACCAAGGCCATCTTGTGGTCGTGACCATTTTGTTTTTGGGATTTCATTTCGAAGAACGTCTTAAAAAAGATAAGGGTTTCTGAAACCCAATTTAATTTTTCTGCAATTTCATTGTATTATTTTTGTTTGCTAAATGCATAATTTTGAAAAATGGGATTTGGGATGATCCATTGCTTCTGCTCATGGACCCTTCCTTAGGATCCTTCAATTGGTATCAAAGCCAGGTTTTGATCCCAAATTCTCATTTTTATGAATTAATTTTACAATTTATGGTGAGTCTTTGCATTCTGTTATTTTTTTCATGAGATGAAATTATTGTCCAATGTGGTATTGCATTGATGGGTGTTTTCAAGATTGGTCATTAGAACTTATGGCTTTCTTTATGAATTTTGATCTATAAAGGCCCATGTTATTGGGCATATTTTAGCTGTTGAGTTTGTATTCAAAGTCCTTGAGTCATTTGTGATTTTCGTGGCCAGATTTTGGAGAATTTGAGGTGGAAAAACAATGGAATTTTGAAGGAGTTCGAAACAGTATAGAGGCGTCTGTACTGTAGTGTCGTAACGTTGTGCCCTAACATTGTGATGCTACTATGCGATGGGCGGAAGGAACTTTCCACAACGTCACTGATAACGGGCAGAAATGTACGTTATCATAGTGCTACATTCTTAAACAATGCTGGCTTGCATTGATAAAATATGTTAAATTGCGTCTAAAAAGCATTAAGTTTATTATATTGCAGCCGCATGCGTTCAGTGCATAGGAATAGTTGATTTTTTTGTTTTTATGCAGAATATGCATTGGCGCAAGGCAGAAATTGCAATCATAGGAAATCACTGGTCGAGTGCAACATTACTGCAAGACTTTGTGGTGATTGTGTTCCCAAACATTTGCCTAAGAAGGATTGCCGCAACTTGGTCGGTGCAACATGGTGGGTGCATCTAGGTGAACGGCATAATTAATCACGATGGGACAGAAAGCTGATGACAGTCGAATCCGAATTAAGTTGACAGCAGCTAACGAACAAGTATATTCAGCATTTCGGTGACAAATATTCGGTGCATCAGTCTGGAATTAAAGTCGTCCCATCTGTACAATCATGAGAGAGACACCGCCTTTCACCCTCTATAAATACCAGAGGCATTCTTCAGAAAAGGGGTTTAGTCGTTAACGAGTACACCAATTTACGAATTTAAGAGCTCAGCTCGTCTTTGTCCATAGTTTTTCCTCTCTATTTTAAGGTAGAGCAAGAGAAGAGTAAAGATGCCGAAAATCGCTCAGGGAAACTCGAGAGAGAACCTTGAGGCGTAGAAGCAGAGAGCGGGCCGACTCTCGTGAGAGCGAGATTATCTTTTGAACACGAGTAGAAAAACAATGTAAAAGCCTGGGCAGCAAGAGATTGTTACCAGACCCTTTATTTTATACTTGCATTGTTATTTTGTACTTCATCTTTATATTTATACAATTGAAGTTCTTATTCTACATTTGTTCACTCTCTTAGCATGCATGACTAGCTAAACTATTCGAATGGGTTGAGAAGAACTAAGCTAATATGACCTAGGTAGTTCATTGCTTGCGATTATCTTGTTTTATGTTGTGCCCAACACCCCTTTAGATCTACTCGAGAGAGAGTCTAAAGAAAGAACCTAATGACCCGAGAGAGCTAGGTTAGAATTTGGACTCGAGAGAGCAAGATTAGAACTGCATAAACAAGAGATAGGGACTTAGAGATAATCTCTGTTTGTCAACTTGCATCGCATGCATTCTAGAGATGAGAATGATATTATGTGGTCGCCTTATTTCTGTGTGTGTCATTTTTTCATCGCATAAATAAGAATAGAGGCTTATGTGTAGGTCCTATAGACTTATTACATATATCGCATGCGTTCTAGCCTTAAAAGTCGTGGCATTCGCACCGAGAGGTGGTTTACTGTTGTATGCATGTTGCAGGATCGCATAGCATGAACGCATCCAAGGAAGTGTTAGCCAAAACTTTTCTCAACCCATTCACCGCATACTCATCGCATTTCCCGTATAATCAACTCTTTTCAAACTCCGCCACATTTATTTATTTTTTATCACTGCAAAAAATAACCTCAACAACTATTGATTTATTTGGTTACCGCAAAGTTTTCATAAAAATTACCACCACCTGTTTTCACAAGTCCCTGAGTTCGACCCTGGACTTACCAGGAAACTCAGTGGAATTTACACTTGGATTCCAATGAGGAAACCTGAGTGCTCAACGCAATTTCACCATCGCATACCATCCACATCTCCACATTATAAAATAACACATTAGTCATTACACTAGGACATAGCGTTGCGATGCTCTGAGACGGAAGTTTAACATGGTTCAGCTCTGGTTCGTGTGTGATTCATAGTCTGCTGGTCCGGTCCGGCTTGTGGGTTCTCTGGTTCGAGCCTTTGGGGTTTATCGAGACCAAGTCCTTGTTTGATTCGTGCAATTCAAGGCTCGGTTCACCTGTTTCGAACTGGATGGATATTCTTTTGTAATAGTTGGTCTTTTATATTTGTTTATTAGGTGTCCAATCCCATTCCATTGACTATTGTCTTAATATACATATGATGTATGTTTTATTCTTATATTTATATATCATAAAGTATGACCTATAGTATAAAATCCCACCATAGGTTATGCATTTAATTTTATGCATCATTTATTTTATAAGTGTTATAATATATGTATATGAATTATTTAATTAATATAGCATGCTAATGCATCATATAGTATAAATGTTATAATATATGGATGCATACATTAATAGCATATTCATGCATAATTTATATTATAATTGTCATAATATATGGTTCAATGTATGTATGGATGTATGTTATTGTATGTTTCATTACTTTATTATATAAAAGTTATGTATGTTAGTAATGAAATGAAATGGCATGAAGCATGATACTACTTTAGGTTAATTTATAATAGTTATAACTTACTAAAGTATGTCAAAGCATGTAATGTATGGTTTTAATTTATTTCATTCGTTTATAACTGTTATAACAAAATGAAATTAGAAATTAAAATCAATAATTAAGAGTTGTATGCAAACCTTATGTTAACAATCATCTTTTGAAATTGTTTTAAAATATGATTCACATAGACCTAAGATCAATTTTCTAATGAGATTATAAATTTAAGTTTAACTTTTTAATAAGTTTTTAATAGGATTAAATTAATCATAATTAAAAGATTAAATATTGTAACAAATGTATCTATAAGAGACCTTTTGACCAAGGCTAGTTCTGTCTAGGCTGGGGTATTTAAGTTAATGGAAATGTAACATCCCTACCTGGAAACTTACCTAGAAAGGTGAATTAGATAAAATTGTTACAAGCATGCAAGTTTGATTAAAGTTTGTTGAAGAGTTTGATGAATCTTAATCAAAATTGTTTTACTATCCAAAGGCAAGTGTTATTTTTGGGCAAATTAAACAATCACTTAGATAAAATCAGTAGTCGAATTTTCATAAGTTAATTAACCTTAGGTTAAACGCTTAGTGGGAGGAAAATAGGGTATATGATATTTCATTTCATTCTTTTCACATTTCTCCTTAAAATTAACACCGTGAGATATGTACTCAACCTCGAGGCACCATGGGTGTCCCCTACGGGTGTATTTACATAGATCAATATCAAGGTGAATGAAGAGGGTGTTAATTGTAAGTGGGAGAGGGACGTGTGACAACACATTCCTCGGTCTCTCTCATTAGTTTGAAATAAAGTTTCATACATGGCCTTGTGGCACCGTGGGTGTCCCCTAAAGGATGGCATTTTTGTATGATGCTTTATTCAAACACTGACAATGGATAAGGTTGGTTTAGTTTCATGTCCCAATTGGTTTTTCCTACGGTTGGCTCATTGGGGTGAAACTCTAGGACCTAAAATGAGGGGTTACACTTACAAGAATTGTTAAACGAGTTTAACAAATTTTGAATCGAACAATGGTGACTGATAGTTAGAGTAACAAGGTGTTGTTCTTTCTATTGGTTGAGAATGTCTCATTCCAGTGAATGGGCACTTTATCACCCTACGTTGACTTTTGTCCTGCCTCACTGAAACACATTGCAAAAATAGATGTCACTTAGGATACTAGACTATTTTGCTAAAATTGATTGGGTATCTTGTTAGTTTTATGCAAATAGACTAATAATAAATAATTTTTATAGTTTCAACATATTTTTTTCAATACGACTTTCGCTACCTTAAATCTTCTCGCTACTAACAAATTAATGGGCAAAAACTACGCTTCATCAAAAAACACGACCAACAAAATACTTATAATCGATGACCTTCATTTTGTCCAAATAAAGGATTGACCTCCCATTCTAGCTTCAATTGTTGCTCGAAATGTTCAAGAAGTATACGAGCATTGGACACGGGCAAACGAAAAGGCCTAAGCATATCTTGTTAGGTTTTTAAAGGATGCATATTTTCTATGTTAATTTCCCTAAAATAGTGTTGATTATTTGTTTTAAATGCTAATTTTGTAGGTAAAACGGTCCCTGAGGCATTTAGAAGTCATTAAGAGAAGATTGTGCCAAAAAGGATCCAAAATAACCAAGAAATTCAACAAATTAAAGAGAATCGAGTTAATTACCAAATTATCATCAAGTTGCAATGTCACGACCCTTGGAGAGGTGTTGCATAACGATTGAAGACAGAACGCCTCATTTTGCTTTTGCAATGCTCCCCACAGCGTTGCAACGCTCCAAACTTTAACAAAAATCATCCCATGCGCACGTGCCTTGTATTGAGAAGCGTTGAGTGGTAGCGTTGCAATGCAAGCTCAATGCCACCCTGTGAACTATAAAAGGGTTTTCTTTAATTTTTACAAAAAGGAAGAAGAAAATCCATGGAGGCTGGAATCTCTCTCTGAGTTCTTTCACTTTTTTGGTAATTCTTATTCCAATTTAGGTTAGATTTTATATTTTTGTTGAATTGTAAACAAAATTTTTGTAATTCTTCATAAGATTTTTCAATGAATTTGTGAAGTTTGATTGCATCTTATTTCTATTTCAAGGGTTCTTACAAGTCTTTTGAGTTTTCTCTTTTTCCTTATCAATTATAATCTGAATTGTGCTTTCTTGAATCTATGCTTAATTCTTGAAGCATGTTGAATGATCTTTATCTTGAACATGTATAGCCTAGATGCTTGGTTTTGTCACAATCATTGTTGAATATGTTGCTATCAATGTGTTCGATGGAATGTCTAACCAAGATTTACAAGAGGCAATAGTAATTGTGAATTTGATGGCTATTCTAGGATGTATTAATTAATAGATTTGGAGAAAATTTGGTTAATTGAGTAAGCTATCTTCACAGTTAGTCAACGCAATTGAATCCTAGAACCTAATGCACATGTTTTCTATTCTATATGACCGCTATCGAACCCAATAGAATTAGGAGCATGTAGGTTGATTAGGGTTTGGCCTATCCAAACTTAACCAATGATTAGAACGCTCTTTCAACTAGGTTATTGCTAGTTGTCAGCATTTGTAGAGGCTAGCTTGATCGAGTTGAGTGAGTAGTTGTGAGCATAATCCGATTGTCAATAAACTTTTAGAATTCGATGATAGGAATTACATTGAACGTCAAACTTGGACTAGAAGCAAGATCATTCCTCAGTTGTTTACATTCATCTTTTATCTTTTGATTTTTATTATTTTTCCAATTTTATCAAACCCCCATTTTATTGATTTAAGAATTAAAACTCTCCCTGAGGATCGACCTTTTACTTCCACTTTAATTATGAGTTAGTTAGGTTGTTGTTCGAGCTTTATAAATATCGTTTGTTTCGGACTAGGTAGAATTAACGACACCTACGTAGCTGCCGAACATGTATATTAGCAAGTCTTTCCGTAGTCTTAGCCAAGAAGCATGAGCCCATGCTCATAGCTCGTGAGATCATGGAGTCCTTGAGGGGAATGTTTGAACAACTGCCTGCACAACTCAGGCATGACTTTCTCAAACACATCTTTAATGCTTGTATGCAAGAAGGGGCATCTATTCGATAATATGTTCTCAACATGCTGGTACACTACAATGTGGCAGAGATGAATGAGTCCATTATTAATGAAGCCAACAAGGTTAGCTTCATTTTGGAATCTTTACCTGAAAGTTTTCTTCACTTTCTTAGCAATGTTGTTTTGAATAGGATTGACTACAACCTAACTACCCTCCTCAATGAGCTATAGACCTTTCAATCCTTGATGAAAAGAAAGGAATAGAAGTTTGAGGAAAATGTTGCTTCATCCTCTAAGAAGTTTTACGGAGGTTCAACCTCTGGGACAAAGTCTGTACCTTCTTCCTCCGGCACCAAAAAGTGGATGAAGAAGAAAGGTGGAAAGGGGGAAAGCTAACCCACCAGCTACTGCCCAAAGTGTAAGAAAGCCAAGATTGCAAAAGGAATTTATTTCCATTGCAATTGAGAGGGACATTGGAAGAGGAATTGTCCTAAGTACTTGGTAGAAAAGAAGAAAGCCAAACAAGGTAAATGTTATTTGCTGGTTTTGGAAACATGTTTAGTGGAGAATGATGATTTTGCCTGAATTATAGATTCTGGTGCCACTAACCACGTTTATTCTTCATTTCAGGGAATTAGTTCCTGGTGACAACTTGATGCTGGTGAGATGATGATGCGGGTTGGAACTGGCCACGTTGTCTCGGTTGTGACAGTGGGAGGTCTCCAGTTAATATTACATAATAGATATATTTTGTTAAAAGAATGTATATATAGTTCCTGGTTTGAAAAGGAACTTAATTTCTGTAAAGTGTTTACTTGAACAAAAATATTATAAATTTCTTTGTAAATAAAAGAATGATGTCAATATTTGTTCAGCTGAACTGAAAAATAATTTATATGTGCTAAGGCCATTAGCAACTAAATCCCTCCATAACACTAAAATGTTTAAAACTGCGGTAACTCGACATAAAAGGCTTAAAATTTCTCCTAAAGAAAATGCCTAACTTTGGCACCGGAGGTTAGGACACATTAACCTCAATAGTATTGAGAGGTTGGTAAAGGATGGACTTCTAAGCAAGTTAGAAGAAAACTCTTTACCTCTATGTGAGTCATGCCTTGAAGGCAAAATGACTAAAAGACCCTTTACTGGAAAAGGTCACAGGGCCAAAAAACTTTTAGAGATGGTACATTCAGACCTCTGTGGTTCGATGAATGTTAAAGCAAGGGAAGGTTTTGAATATTTCATCACTTTTACTAATGATTATTCAAGATATGGATATATTTATTTAATGCAACACAAGTCTGAATATTTTGAAAAGTTCAAAGAATTCAAGGATGAAGTTGAAAATGCATTACATAGAACAATTAAGACATTTTGTTCTAATTGAGGTGTAGAGTTTAAGAATATGACATTCTCAAACTATTTAATAGAACATGGAATTGTATCCCAACTCTCAGCAGCCGGTATACCTCAGTAGTGGTGTATCAGAAAATAGAAATCGAACATTGTTGGATATGATTTGGTATATGATGAGTTACGCTTCCTTACCTGACTCGTTTTGGGGTTATGTAGTTAAGACTGCAGCGTATATTTTGAACTGTGTTCCATCCAAAAGTGTTACCAGAACACCTTTGGAGTTATGGAATGGTCGTAAAACTAGTTTACGTCATTTTAGATTTTGGGTTTGCTCAGCACATGTGCTTGAGGCAAATATTAAGAAACTGGAATCTCGTTCAAAATTGTGCCTATTTGTAGGCTACTCTAAAGAAATGAGAGGTCATTTCTTTTTCGACCCTAAAGAAAACAAAGTGTTTGTATCGACATTAAGCCAAATTCTTAGCTTCCAGGATCCAAGTATACGCCCATCATACTTCCTTCGCTCAAGTGATTGTCTAGTGCATCTTTAGCTTGGATGAAAAGAAAAAGGAATCGAGGGATTATAGAGATGGTGGCCAGCGATAGTAGTGGCTGGAGTTGGCCAGTAGAGGGCAGTGGTAGCCACAACATGGAAGTGAGGTAAAAAGTCTCAGGGTATTTTGGTAATTTAAAAACTATACAGATGGGGTGGATTAACCATTAAATACTTAAAAGTACTTTTATTAAGAGTTTATTTAAGTGTTTATCCAAAACCAACTTATTTTATAAACTCATTTTTCCAACAATCTATTTTTATTGGTTTTTAGACAATTGAATTTTTTTTCAAAATGTTGCTATATCAATATAAATAATAAATAAATAAATATATATACAAAAAAACTAAAAAATAATAAGTCTGGTCTACTTTAAATATGATATATTAGTTATTTTTATATAACTGACTGACATATTAAATTAAACATACACTACAACAAAAGTGGCTTTCCATGACATAAGGGTGTAGCCAAGTTGATGGAAAGGAAAAAACGCAACTTTTGAATTTTTGTTTTTATGATAGTTACCCCACCCGACCAATACACACCCCTATTGAACAATTCATCATCACAATGATACCCAACCAATACACACCCCCACTGAACAATTCATCATCACAATGATTTTATTTAGAATTAAACAAAAAAGGGTTAAGCATTTACATACATATTGAGAACAAACTGGAAGATTTGCACTCCAACTTCATGAGGTTGAATCTCCACCTCCTTACCATAAAGTCTTCCTTTGTGTTAAATTGGTTTTCTGATGTGACCTGCCTCATTAATATATGAAGAAATTCTCATATTTCTTTAGCCCTTTCTTACTGGATTTGATGTAATGCTCTACACTTATTAGAAACTCCCACTTCGAAAAGGAGTCGAACAAGTTGAACTTGTGTTTTCTTATATAAGAGAAAAAAGGTAAAAAGAAATAATGGAAAGAATCAAACAACTCTAAATAGTCTAAAGAGAGAGAAAAATGCAATAGACTCATAAGAACGTAAAGAAGAAAACTCATGAATAAGTGAAATCTTAGAGGGTAGAATAGAAAAAGGCTCGTCAGCCTTAAACTCTATCACCTGAGATTCTTTGGGTTTTTGTTGGAAATGTCCTAAAAACTCACAGTTTGTAAACTTTAAAGATATTATATTCACAATAAAGATATTATTGAGATTTCTTTCAATAAAGATTTATTGAATTTTCTTCGTTACTAAATCCAATAATCTAACCCATGACTATAACATGAATACTTAAACTTTATGCAGAGACATAAAAGAAGATCAAGTTTTAGTATATAGCCAAAAGGTCTATAAGTATATGGATAAGGTTGGGTACCTTATCCTGGGGACACTATGGATGCGACATCCTTTGTATATTAATACAAACGATGTGATCCCAAAGTCATTCATGTGGAGACATGTGAGTGGGGCATCCTATGCAAAGATGTTTGTATAAGACCGTATCATAAAATAGCCACACTTTTCTTTATAACAAAAGTTTACTGTTAAAACTGACTATTTCAATTAAATGACCTAGAGTAATTCAATCTCAATCTTGAGCTAACTATGAACTCCTATTTATACGAGATTATCCTTTAATCTAAATAGGTGAGAGTGGTTCAATATCACCACTCAATAAGCCTCCCATTTTAGGGGTAAGACCGGATAGATAGCTAAGCACATAGTTCTATACAAGACGGAATTCACTCATACCAAATTTAGAGTTAGCAGATAGGTTGTTCTCATAAGTACTGATTCTTGGTCTTGAACATAGAGGCCCTGCCCCTTCATGCTTGATAGGGATTCGGTTTATTGGTAGGACCATAAACCAATTGTTCATTAGAGGATTAGTGGAGAATTAAGGAGTAAGTTGTATCACAGAGGTAAAATGGTAATTTTTGACCTAGCTGTAAATACGAACGACCTGTGAAGGATTAACTATCTGATTATGGTTTAATCAAGTGGACAAAAATATATCCATGGTGTGGAGAGTGCAACTACTAAGCTATAGTAGTATGTCTCGATAGTTAAGGAATATTGATTAATTTGCTTTAAATAGTTTAGCCAATTAATCTCAAATAGCTGGAGCTCATGATCGGTAGGTTAATTAGGTCTCTCTACTAGCTCGTAAAAGGATTAAACCTTAGAATAGCGCGTTGAGAGAATTTGAAATGTTCAAACTCAGTTTAGGGTTTAGATTATTATATTTGATATAAATGATGTTTAATTATCGAATTAAACATTACGTCTTTAGAGATTTGATCATACTTAAATATGATTTAAATATTTAATGAGGTGTTACGTTAATTTAATATTTGATATTACATTAAATTAATTAAATTAGTTTAATTAATTTTCCAATTTAGTACTCATTAATTTTTTATTTTATTTAATTAAAAATTGGACTAATTATTTTTTCGATTTATTAAATTCATAATTATAAAATTAGATTTATGAAATTTATTTAATTTAAATTGAATTTGAAATTCAACTTTTACATATTTCAAATAACTCAATTTTTTAAATTGAGAAATTGGAAGTTTATGAAAGCGGATAATCCCACTTATTCCACTTTGGATAACACCTCAAGCCACTAAGTTGAATGGAATATAAAGTGGCTACTTCATGTTTAATCTCAGCTACATGATCTTCTTCTATATATTGAAGTTTTAGATCAGATTGAATGACAATGCAACCTGAAAATCAAAGAAAAGAAAAATCAATTTTTCCTCTTTAGCTCAACTCTCAAAATCACTTCAAGTTCCCCTCAATTTGAAGACCACACTTCAATCCAAGAGCTATGATTAGTAGAGAAGACACTTGTGGTAATCTACTACAATTATTAAAGAAGAATTTTGTAGTGAATCCAATCAATCTGGGAGAACCATCAAAAGTATTCACTTGAAACCCTAATATACTAAAACTATGAATATGCATGCTAATTAACTAAAATTGATGTAGTTAGGGTGCTTAGATCCTTAAGTGCTTCCGTTTGTTGAATGTCAATTCCATCAGTTTTTTGCATACATTCTTCTTTAGTCTTGCCAAGTAGCTCCAGGCATGGCATGCTATCTTCCAACTCATCCTCAGTGTTGATATAGATTATCTCACCATCGTGTGCCTCGATAGTGTCAAAAGATGGTTGTATCAAGGGTTCATATTGCCTCCCAACTGATTCAACAACTTGAGTGACGAGGTCACTCAAGCTCTTAAATAGGATATTCTTATCACCAATGATTTCTCAAGTCGTACTCCACCCCTTGCTCACACTCAATTGCAAGTTATTTCAAGGCCATAATGTTCCTAGCCTTATCCACCCTAATCCTCAATACATTGAAGTTGGTGCTAGTCAGCCTATTGTCAACTCTTCTTTTGAAAAACGGATCGTGCACATGTAGGCGTCTGAGTCCAAGGAGTTGAGTCTTTAGACTCAACGCTATACGTAAGGATCAAAAGGCTGAAGTGGATGCTTTGCTTCAACTGATTTTTTATCTACTAATAAAGTTGACCATGCCTCTACTTCAAGTAGAACAAATGATGTTGTCAGTGGTGTCAACTTGTTTGTGTTTTGGTTGTTATCTTGCTCAAATTGTAGTTTTCTTAAGTCATACAAAGGGAGAGATCAGTCCCTGATTTTTGTTTTAGATGGTTATTCTGTTGCTCTACTTGACTGGCTTTTTCTGAATCATATGTTTTTACTCTTGTCTTTAAATCTTTTATGATATGTTGGATATTTTGGTATTTTTTGTTTGTCTGGCTATGTGTTTCTACCCTATTATGGTTGGTTCTCTACTACGTTGTCTCGTCTTAAGAAAATAATCACTAAAAATTGAGTTTGTTAGAATTTTGGTGTTGGTTATATTTTTTAAGGTTGTTCTGCCAGTTGTCCCTTAAGATGTGTTTTGTCATGTCCCATGGTTTGTCCTTCAGGATGTCTCTATGATTTATATTTCTAACTGGATATATTTTTCTTGTTGAGAAAATTATGGGTGTTTATTATGAAGGATTGTTTACTAATCTAGCTTTAGCAGGTTATCGTATGGATTTGTTTCTCCTTTTCTGTTGTGCATATGTAAGAGGTTATTGTACTTATTTTAGGGTTGTCACTTTCAAAGAATTGTTGTGTCGATATTGTGTTGTGTGTTTTTTGTAACCCATAAATGTGCCAATCTTAGTGATTGTGAAGCAAGAAGCATTATAGATGTTGAGGTGTTTCTCTAGATTGTGTTGAAGTTCATTTGTTACTTGAGAAAGGATTCTCAATCTTAAAGGGAGCTTAAGTTCATTAAGTAGAGTGGTTTCATCCGAAGGTAGAAAGATAGAAGTTCTTGTTCAGAGGGAGTCGCATACTTAGGAGAAGTCTAAGTTTCTTTGAGAGGGAATCTCATGCTAAGGGGGAGCCTAAGTAATCATTCACTAAGTTTCTATAACTATCGTCTATTTAATATAAGTACAACATTGTAATTGCTTGACATTAATAAGTGAAATTATCTTTCCTGGCCACACTGCCCAAGGATGTAGGTGGCATTGAACTGAACTGGGTAACCAAAACTTGTATTGTTCTTTTTTAGTTCATTTATCTGTGATTTACTACTTGTCCTTGAGATTGTTGTAACATTGTGTGTCAAATAATCCTTCTTTCAATAAAGAACACAAGTAAACAATGGAAAAACGCTCACATTACTAATGAATTTAAAAGAATACAAAACTTTTTCCAATGGAAATAAAAGAAAAACAATAGCTAAAAACGTAAACAATATTGTTGTAAAATGAGATGTCGAGATAGAAAGTAACAAAGAACAATAGAAGAGAAAATTCTTCAATTCGCTCCTTGATCAAAGTCAAATCACTTTTGAGATGAACAATAGTCTTTGCACTTATTCTTTCTATGTACACTCGAGAGAGGTTCTACAAACTAAAAGAGGATCGAAGAAGAAACTCCCTAAAGTGTTCATACAAAAAAGGAAAATAAAAAGTGCAGGAAAATAATAGAGTTTATAGGAGGTTTGATGCTTGATTGATAGTACTCAAAATATGCTATCTTAGTGCCACTAATCTTGCCCGTTTATGATATTTAATTTTCTTAAACGTTTATATCAAACCCCTCCCAGATTTACCTCTTTCACCTAGAAGGAGGTGTGAAGACAATAAATACCACCTTTTTGTGATACTTACTGTTCGCTTTAACCTGTTCTACCTGGCAACTCTTTATAACTAGTTCAACAACAACATCATAACTCAAATTATTTATTTTATTCAACAACCAACTTTAATGTCCATACAATTTATATTACATGCCCTAAACTAACTATATACATCTGAACCCTTAAGATACATAAACAATATAAGATAGAAAAATCCATCTTGTGATGTGGCAGACCTCAACTTTGCGTGGCACCTAGAACTCTTCCGCTATCTAGGGAAGAAGGAGAAAAATGACAAGAATTAAATGGAAAGCCTTGTGTGTGGCATTTTTGTATTAGATTTTTTCCTTGAAAAGTTTTTAGGAAACCATTAATAGATAAGAATAAAACAACAACAAGATTTTAAGACATTTCGTAACACAACCATATTAAACCAAATGTTGAGATAAATCAAGTTAATAAAATGGCATGATCATAAACTTTCCTAATAATATATCGAGGATAAAGATTTATAAGAACTACACTCCAAACCTGTATCGAATACAACCTATCTTATGTGCACTTGTTAGAAATTCCTAGTTGGATGTACTCGAGACACACCGATAATAATCAGGGTACATAATCTAGTGATTTGGAATCCACTTCCACCAACCATAGTGATATATTTGTTTTCAATGTGTTCAAACCTCCAAAGATTCCAACCCAACAAATCATTTTCATCAAGATTATATGGAGAAAACCGACATAAAACATGTTCCTTGCAAACCATAGATAAAACATACATATCTAAATCTAATAGTTCAAACTAGTCGAAAAAGCATATAAACAGATCATGCCCAACTTTTAACAAATAATAATTATTATAATATCGTATAAATAGAATATAAATCAAAACATTTGAAAATAAATCACTTAAAGTCACTAGTAGGGATTTGTCTGCCTCCAAGCCTTCCCAGTCTCTACTCGGATCCTTAATTTCTCCAATTTTCAACCTAACCTAACTTATTCCAAAATTAGCGTTGATTCCAAAATTTATTCCATTTAGGGCTAGATTATCTTAAAATACCTACTTGGCCCAAATTTGCACTTACCAACTTGATGACGGGTAGAAATGCACGTCATTTTTGGCCTTTTATTTAGAATTATGAGGGTTGTTAAGTAGAAGATGCAGCGATTATACCTAGAATTCATGAGAAAATGAGTTTGCATCTTTCGACACTAAGAATCTCGGCTAACCCACTTTTATGCATTATTATGCGTTCAATTGTCTATTTTTGTAGCTAACACAGGAAGCGGTCACATGTGCGGAAACTAGGCTATCGCAAAAGACGACCGCATGCGGGGAATCTCTCCATCACAGAGGCGAATGCATACGTTCGATGCATGGATGTTGCGGCCATTAATCGCATGCATCCATCGCATAGAAATTTCGGCCATCAAGTGAATGCGATCAACGCAGAGAGATTGCGGCTATAGAATAATAACCATAATAGAGGAATGACTACAAGGGTGGTGGAATGCGTTGATACTCCAGAACCCAAAATGGTCTATAGTATATGAATAATGTTGGGTATCTTATTTTGTCACATTATCAGATGCGGTCCACTCTGTAGTTGTTACAATTTGTTGTAAAGTGCTACAAATGAAATGATCATGATTCGTTCATGTATTGACATGAGGAGTGGGATGTCCTACGCAATGAGTTTGCATAAGATCAGACCAATAAATAAGTCCCTCTTACTTCATAACGTTATTTACTGTTTAAGACTGACTATTTCAAAGTGATGACCTAGGTAACTTGACCTTAATCCTAAGGTAAGTATAAAGTCCTTTTTATTCGGGATTATGTTAGATTTGAATGGGTGAGGGTTGGCTCAACAACACCGGCTCAATAAGCCTCCCATTTAAGGGGTAAGATCGGGTAGATAGCTGGGGACATAGGGTACAAGATGAAGTTCGCTTCCTACCCACTTTTAGGGATAGTAGAGATGTTATTCCTTGCTTACTTCGGGTCTTGAACAAGGGACCCCACCTTCTCATTAGCTCAAGGGGGACACAGTTTAATGATTGGATCAAAAACAAATTATTCATAAAAGGATCAATGGGACTTAAGGAGCAAGATGTAATCTCAGGGATAAAACAACTTTTGACCCAGCCGTTATTATTAACAATCCGTGAAAGGTTGACTTACTAATCATGGTTATATCAAATGGACATAAAATATCTACAGTGAGGAGAGTGCAACTACTGAAGTTTAGTGGAGTGACCCGGTAGTTAAGGAATGGAGGTTAATTAGGTTAAAGAGTTTAGCCGGTTAATCTCGGATTGTTGGAGTCCATGATCCATAGGTCCATGAGGTCCCCTACTAGTTCATATCGAACTAAACCTTAGAACAGTGTGACAAACGTATTTGAAGTGTTCAAATTCGATTTTTGGAGCAAAGCATTAAATATATATGATATATTTAACCTAATGTTTAATTGTAAATTGAACATAAAGAGAGAGAAAATATGAGATATTTAAATAAGATTTAAATATCAAGATTATGAATAGGGATTCATATTGATTGGGATTAGTGTTGGATTTAATATTAAATTAAATTGTTTAATTAGTTGTTTAATTTTAATTAAATTTTAAAATTAATTATTAGAAATAATTTTGTAATGGAATTGAACTGGTCAAAATTGCAATATAAGACAAAATTGTTGACTAGGTAAAAAATGCAATGTAAGTGAAATTGTTGACTTTTGACTTTCAGACTCAAAAAGTCAAAATTGTTGACATTAGACTTTGAGAGTCAAACTTTGACCATTGACCAAGTTAGTAAAAAGATTAAACAATATTGAAAAATGCCAACATTTACATTGCTAAGTGTTGTCTTCAATTGAAGACACTTGCTCCACTAATCCCACTTTGAGTTAGTGGATTTTTTTAATGTTAAATTCTCATCAAACTCAAAGTTGCATGTTTTAGATGAAATGACCTTTAAAAGGAAGAGTTAATTGAATTTTAAAACTCTTGGCCAAGGGAAAATTTGTGAGATTATTTGATAATCTCATAATTATTTTTTCTCAAATACTTAACCTTTTTCTCTCCAAATTAGTCATTCATCGGATTCATCAGATTCCACCATCTTGTTTTAAGGCTGGAGAATAATCGAGAAGACTCTTCGAGTGGTCTACGAACCGTTCATGAGGAGATTGGAGCAATTTTGAAGAAGATTCAAGTCTACATAGGTTGTATTTCTTCTTCCCATTTTTATTTGTTTTATTTATATACTTATCCTTTGTAATTAATCTAATTACAGTACTTCAGATTCGTTTTTCCTTTCACTGCGCATGTGTTCATTCCATCAATTGGTATTAGAGTGTGCTTAAAGTACTCAATTTTGGTTAGTTTTTGCATGTGGTGGGTATTGATTCATGTGATGAATGTTTGTGTACTAAAGTGGATAATTTCAGTTTTGGCATCCTAATTATTACAACCCAAGAGAGAATTCGGATGCGAAAACCAAAATTATCCACTTTAGTATACAACCATTCATCACATGAATCAATACCCACCACATGCAAAAACTAACCAAAATTGAGTACTTTAAGCACACTCTAATACCAATTGATGGAATGAACACATGCGCAGTGAAAGGAAAAACGAATTTGAAGTACTCTAATTAGGTTAATTACAAAGGATAAATATACAAATAAAACAAGTAAAAATGGAAGAAGAAATACAACCTATGTAGACTTGAATCTTCTTCAAAATAGCTTCAATCTCTTCACGAATGGTTCGTAGACCACCCTTAGAGTCTTCCTGATTATTCTCCAACCTTAGAATGGGATGGTGGAATCTGGTGAATGACTAATTTGGAGAGAAAAAGGTTAAGTATTTGAGAAAAAATAATTATGAGATTATCAAATAATCACATAAATTTCCCCATGGCCAAGAGTTTTAAAATTCAATTAACTATTCCTTTTAAATGCCATTTCATCTAAAACGTGCAACTTTGAGTTTGATGGGAATTTAACACTAAAAAAAATCCACCAACTCAAAGTGGGATTAGTGGGGTAAGTGTTTTCAATTGAAGACAACACTTAGCAATGTAAATCTTGACATTTCCCAATATTGTTTAATCTTTTCACTAACTTGGTCGATGGTCAAAGTTTGACTCTCAAAGTCCAATGTCAACAATTTTGGGATGATTTGATTGAATTTTAATGGGATTTTTATGAATTGATCTGAAAAATCGGTTGATTGAATTTCTTGTTTGAAAAATTGTCATAGCATGTGCAATATTGACATAGCCTATGCAATATTGATTAATTTAGTTCCATGTATTAGGATTGCATGTTTAAGGTCTTGACTTTTTTTGGCCAAATTCATGTATGCCCTAGTATAATCTTTCCCAATTAATCATGCTATAAGATATGGCTTTTCGACTTGCAGTATGTCTCAACAATTGAACCCTTCTGTAATGTAATTCAATTTTAACTTGTATGTCACTAAGAAGGAAGAGTTGTAAGATGAATTAGGGCTAATTTGGTTTAATATCAAATTTGTCTAATTGGGGTATTAGATTCCCTAATAGGTTGAGGAGTTCATAGGTTTAATTCAATTAATTAATTTCCATGATAGAAATTGCATAGGAAACTCTCTCTTACTCTAAAAATTAGATAGACTCCTATTCTAGATTACATTTATTCTTTTATTTCAATTTCACAAATATATCTCTTCCACACCAAGACCCTCAATTTATCGCTTTAGTTAGAAAATTAACTTAACAAAACCAATCGCGCTTCTCTGCAAATGGACTCAAACTTACCACTGTTGCTATGTCTTTATAGTGATAGGAATAGTTCGGTATTATAAAATTTCTTTTGCTTTGGTTTGGAGTGAAATAACGACATCGATTCTTGGTCCGAACAAAATGGCATGATTGCTGGGGAAGCCATTGATGTTTCGTTAGTTAAATTTCTAGTTAGAGTATTATTTTTCTTTTCATTTGTTTTCCTTTTTGTGTCAATATTTTAAGCATGGACAGATATTATTAACAAGGATGGGAACAATCAAATGGAGCATCTCGATTTAGTGACGAGGTTTGTGACCTTCGAGGTCAACTTGCTGAGTTAACTTCTTTGGCTAGTCAGTTGGTTGCAGGTAACTCACAACAAATGCAAGCATGTAGGACTGATCACCCTAAGAAAGCATGCTCAAGTCTACAATGGAGCCTTATGCCACAAGATTACTCCATGGAAGGGTATCCTAGTTATATGGATGACGATTTTCATCGGCCTAGATGGGAGAAATCTTATGGCTATGGAAACTAGATGGAACCAGTTCCACTATGATCAACGTCCTGTCACATCTGACATGACGATGCATGCTCACACCATCGACTCGGGTATGCCATTAGAAGATGTGATTAGACAACTAACTATTAACAATATTGTTTTTTAGCAGGAGATCTGCATCCTCTAGGAGAGCTTTAGTCTTCAGACTGAGATTGGAGTTGATCTTTAGAGTCTAAGAGACTTAGTCACTTAATCTTCTGATTCTGTTGAGAGAGGATGTGCACTCCTGCTACACACAACTTATGATATCACTAAGGCATGCAGCGATGAGGTAATCTATGTCAAAATTGAGGATGAGTTGGAGGATAGCAAGCCATGTTTAGAACCAATTTGTGAGGACTATGGAGAATCTGAGCCTAAACTCGTTGATTTCCAAGTGATGGAGTTAGAGGTTGAAAAACCTTGCCCTGTTCTATTGTTTGGTATATCGTATATTTTTTTAGTTTTGTTCTTCTTGTTCTTAAGATTCAGTCGAGTCAGAATCTTTATTTTCAGTTGAGTCAGTCCTTGAGTCTTTTTATTTTTTTTTTTTTTTTTTTTACCTTTTTTGTCTAATACGAAAAATACCAAATTCGACCTGTTTGGTTCTCTTCAAAAGATGAAGAACCTTGTAGCCTTACCGAGCTATACCAACTCATCCAATAAGGAACTAGAGAAATACGAGAATTTCTTTGTACCTTGACAGGGGACAGAACGCATCAAACAATCGATGTTAAAAATTTACTGCTTTCTTTTTTTGTTTTCTAGATTACGTTTCTTTTTGTTTTTGTTTTGTAGGGACGACTTAGGAGAGGAGAGCATCTTTCTAGGACGTGATGCGTGTGAATTGTGATGTAATTATGGTGTGAGTTTGTGGTGATGTGTTATGTGGTGAACATGCAAGTTTTCCTAATAAGACCCAAGTATAAACCTCACTAGGTTTTCTGGTAAGTCTAGGGTCGAACACAAGGACTACTGAGTAAATATGCGACAATTACTTTGATTCTCTTGTGGTGGTGAAAAAAATGAGTTGGATGGTGTTTTTATTAAGAATATTTCCTATGCGACGGAGTTTGAATGAAGAGTTGATGAAATCGAGAGTTATAATAAGTATGCGATGAAAGGGTTGAGAAGGGGTTTAGCTAACACTTCCTAAGATTATGCACAAGTTATGCGATCATGCAACACACAAATAACAACACATCATCTCTCAATGAAAATGCCATAATTCCTATTTCTAGGACCCATGCAATGTATACGAAAAAGTCGATAGGTATTATGTCTAAGCCTCTATTCTTGTCTATGCGATGATGAATGATGCATACATAAAACAAGGCGACCGAATATCATCATATCCTACTTCAAGGTGCATGCGATGTGTTAATAGCAATAGAACTTATGTCTAAGTTTCTATTTCTTACTTATGCGGTTCTAATCTGACTCTCTCAAATCTGGATTCTAACCTGACTCTCTCAAGTCTAGATTCTTTCTTTAGACTACTCTCTCAAGTATCTCTAAAGGGGTAATGACGCATACATAAGACAAGATGATCGCATAAATGTAAATCTTAAGTCATGCTAGCTACTTCTCAACCCATTTAGAAATTTAGCTACTCATGCGAAGTATGGAGAGATTGAACATATATTGAAATGAGATTTCCATTTTCTACAAAAAAAATACTGGATACAAAATAACAAATGGAATTTAGAGACAAGAAGCCCGGTAAGCAATGTCTTGCATCCCGTGGCCTTTTACACTATTCTTTTTCACTCCAAATCTGTCCAAATGTATATCCTTGCTCTCACAAATGTTGGCCCTCTCTCCCTTGTCATGCTTTCCGGAAGTCTCTCGATCTGTCCGAGAATGATCTCTCAGCTCCTCGTCTCCTTGCTCGTCTCCGTCCTCTAAGTATAAGTATGAGTATGTACGTGAACAGACTAACAACTCTCTAACTTCTTCTATATTCTCCTCTTACACTGGTGGCCTTCAGTATTTGTATAGCTCAAGGTGAAGTAGCCTTTCTTTCTAATGATTGCAATGATGGGCGGTATTAATTCTCCTGCTCTGATATGCCCATTAATGGTCACCGAAAGTTGAGTGTACTTGTTACAGTGTGGCTTTAATAGTTTGTATACTAAATTTAGATTCGACCGTCATCAGCTTTCCATCCTATCATGATTTATTATGTTGTCACCTTGATGCGTAGTCTTTATGCGGCCACCTTTTTAAGAAACTTCTCACGATCGCATACGATCGCATGGCTTTGCGATCGCATTCTTCAAGCGCGCTGACACCTAATTCCTTTGGATCGCATTTTCCCTTGCATTAACGCGTTTTTCTTGTGTAGAATAAGTAAATTAACTGCTATTATGTGATGGGCGCATGCGATCACAATTTCTTCAGTTTAGCACTTTTGGACATGATATTGCTTATTTTTACCGTTGCATTCTCTCATTGTTTTACTTATTTGAGTTGTAATAACGTGTATTTCTACATGTTATCAAACCATCAAATTTAAAACACTGCTTTTCCTCAAGTATAAACTAAATATTTTCTTTAAAAACTCAACCATTTTTACCCTACCTAGACTTCTCAAGGCGCCTTATTCAAATTTCATTAACCAACGCCTTCTTAATTTCTATCCTGATCTCTTCCTTAAATATTTCTAATATTTAGGGACCGTAAGTTTAACCTTAAAAAAAACTTTACTAGTTTCCAAGTGATAACTTGTAGAAATACAAGTTATTTATACTGCCTTATCTAGATATTGCGGCCAAAAGATAGTGAATATATGTCAATTGTATGAAAATTAGCTTCGAAAGACAATAATTATAAATTATCACAATTACACTCACTAACATCTTTCAGATGGAAGAAAAGGAGATTTTACTCTATTTTGCAGGAAACCAAGCCACCACTTGTACTCAAAGCTCAAGAAGAACCGATCAACGCATATTTGTCACATTGCGCTTGTTAATCAACAATGAAGAGACGATTAATGAAATGACGGCGCAATACGATAGTCGATCCAGAGCTGAATTTCAACCGCATGCGGTAATAAAAAACAAAAATTGCATGCGAACACTCGATCGAAAGATGCAGTTGAGCAATGCAAAAGTGGAGGATTGAGACACATGTACAACTAACAGTTGTGCAGAATTGACGATCTGATTACATAACAAAAGGAATAATATCCCTCCATCTTCAAAATTTCCATAACAACAAGTGGGGACCACAAGGCCAGAGTCAAAGTTCCTCACCTATAAATACCCATAGATTTCAAAGAAAAAGATATGCTACTGAATACTAGGCTAATTGCTGCTAAAGTGTTGAGAGAAAAGGTTGAGCTGAGTGCTTAACTGAAGAAATCCGAGAAGAAGACGAGATAAGGCCAAGAGTTGAGTCTCAGTTCTATTCTGCCGAATACCCGCTGAGAAGCTCTGTGCTGAGAACCCTACTACCGGTTGAGCAAGCTTGAGAGGGAAGCTCATCCATCCAACTGATCCATCCAATCCGGCAAGCAAATCTCCATCTGAATCGGTGCCAAGAAGTTGGCGCTTGTTTGTATCTATTCTATCTCTTTTCATCAATGTATTTCACTTTCTTTATCTCTTCATTCACATATCATGTATCAAACGCTTAATAGATATATTAAATGTTTCGATTGCTTTCATATTCCATTTTCTATCTACTTTTGTTCCTCCGTTAATCACTTTCTCCATGATGTCTTCTTAATCCCCTGGTAGTTAATATGAATTAAACGAGTACTTAATTTGTGTTAAAGAGATAACTGCGTTTAGCTAAAGCATGCTAGATGACATCTTCATCTGTGAGAGCAGAAGTGAAGATGCCATTGTGATCTATCGAGAGAAGGTTAGAAGAATACGTTAACTAAAGTGAGTTGTACTTCTAGACTTGGAAGCAACCTTGCATTCATTACGTCCATCTCTGATTCACCACAGACATGTGGGAGCATAGTTGATCACTGAGAGGTGTACAAAAAGAGAAAAGAGGAACCGTACTTATAACTTCAACGCAATTAAGAAACTTGTGCTGTTTATATTAGTTATCTTTCTCTTTCTGTTTGTACATAAGACTTGTTGTCGCATTCCATGTTCTTTGCATAACCTTCATAGCCAGCCTGGACCCCAGCATCTTGTATCATGAAGCCTGTATCTTGTATGATCTAGCTTAGGTTTACTGTACTTATTTTATTATCGCATTTTACTGCTTTCCTTCACTTTTCTGCAATTTTATATTCTTGTACAAACACTCTTTAAATATTGAAAAACCTGGTCGCATATACCACGAACATACCACAATAACCTCAAACAGTCCCCATGTTCAACCTCGAATCACACCGAGAAACTTACGGTGGAATGACACTTGGTTCCAACGTAAGGAAACTTGTGACAACGCAAGGCATACTACAAGAACATTCATAATTAACGCATATCTAGAAGTAGTATCGTAGATTTGTATCAGCGCATTGTTTAAGAATAAAATTTGCGTTACATGTTTATGACATGAACTTGCATCACATGCATCCATGCATTGTGTGACATAAGATCAATTTTTGCGTTACAAGTTTATGGTGTCGTTGCCGGGGATTGGTTAACGGTTTATTGTTTGAGTGTGTTTTGGTATTTTGCAAGATAGATCTCTTTGTACTGGTTGTTCAATGCAGAGAGCAGTCTGACGGCTTGTGAGTGCTAGAGTGATCTAGTGACTCTAAGCGGACCCAGAGATCAAGAGTACTATTCGCGCAAGAGTTAATCAGGGCCAAAGTAATTATTGAAGAAGTATGGCTAATGAAGATATGGCACCGGCAGGAAACCAAAGGGGAAATTTACCAGCGCAAGATCCAATTTTTCTTGCTGCTGACTATAATATCCTTATGAGGGATTAGCCATATTTTAATAATTTCTCACTAGGAATTTCAAGACCAATGGTTGAAGGGAATGTAAGCTTGGAGATGAAACCTATTATGCTACAGAGGATTCAGAATGTGGAACAATTTGGAGAATTATTAGAAGAAGACCCACACACTCATTTGACGAATTTTGTAGACATGAGCAGTGTATTCTCCATGCTTGGTGTAACTCAAGAAGGGCTTAAGCTATATCTATTCCTGTACACATTGCGGGATGAAGCAAAGAGGTGGGCTCAGTCACTCGAGCCGAATGAGATCAATGCTTGGGAACAGTTGGTTGATAGGTTAATGATCAGATTCTTCCCTCCAACCGTCAATGCAAAGAGAAGGAGGGATGTTTTGAATTTCGAACAAAAGGGTTACGAAACCTTGAGCATTGCCTGGGTGCGATTGTGACAGTTAGTGAAGAGCTATCCGTACATCGGGATTCCCAATAATATTTTGATGGAAACTTTTACAATGGCCTAGACCAATCTATGCAAGCAGTTGCTGATGCCTCTGCAGAAAGGGGACTAATGAATAAACCATATACGGAATCAAAGAACTTATTGGATCGCATCTTGCGACATTCTGATGAGTGAGTTGATACTGGGCTCGAGGTTAGAGGTCTAGAGCAAGAAAGAGTAGAAAGTGTCAATGTGTCAATCGATACAATGAGCGCACTAGTAGAACAAATGACCACAATGACCTCACTCATACAGACGATGGCTAATCAGCATATAACACTCTCTCAAGGATCAATGAAAGTTAATGCGGTGACTCAAGTGGCCGCAATGAATTGCGTCCAATGTGGAGAAGGACATCCAGTAGAAGCCTGCCCAGAGAATCAACAACTAGTATATTCTGCCTGTGATGAATTGTTTGGCAACATCTATAACCCTGGTTGGTGGGATCACCCAACTTCAAGCTGGGACGGGAATCACAACCAGGGGAGTCAGAGTTTCTATCAGAACAGTTATCAAGGGGATCAAGGCAACCCTCCGGTCTTCACTAATCCGGACTGTAGCCCAAGTAATTCTCAAGGTATGCCACCCTGTGACCAACCGTTCTTATATGATGCCTCTTGCAACACCTCGACTCTGGAGACATCGTTAAAAAATTATATTGAAAAGAGTGAGGCATTGAGACAATCGCAAGCTGATTCCCTTAAAGAATTAGAAGAGCAGATAGATCAGCTTGCAAGGGAATTAAAGAAGAAAGTGCCTGGTATGCGTCACAAAAATTCAGGAACAAAGGGGCAGTGAGGTAAAGAACAATGTCATGCAGTGACATTGAGGAGTGGCAAAACAACAGTCCCTATTATGCCAAAAGCACCAGATGCGGCAACAACACCAATAGATTTAACTATTGATGATGACCAATTGACTAATATTGGAAAAAGTACTAGTTCAAAAGTAAGTTCACCTACGAAAGATGAAGCTCTTCAAGATTTGAATTCTCAATCGACGTAACCCCCAGCTAATGATACAAGGGGAAAATGAAACAGTTGCGTTAACATATGAGTGCAGCGCTCTATTTCAAAACAACCTCCCCACTAAAATGAAGGACCCTGGGACCTTTACACTACCTTGCACAATAGGAGGGAAGATGGTCGGGAACGCGCTGTGCGATTTAGGGGCAAGCATAAATCTGATGCCCTTGTCAATTTTTAAGAAGCTGGTTATCGGCGAAGTAAGACCAACCACGATCACATTACAGCTGGCTAATAGATCGATAAAGCTTCCCGAGGGAAAGATAGAAGATGTTCTCGTGCAAATGGACAAGTTTATCTTCCCCGCAGACTTTTTCATATTGGATTACAAAGCCAATAGAGAAATCCCTATCATCCTGGGTCGAACATTTCTTGCCACAGGGTGAGTGTCGATCGATGTGCAGAAAGGAGAACTGATCATCAGGGTCAAAGATCAGAAGGTAAAATTCAACATACTCAATGCGTTGAAGTACCCAGGTGATATAGAAAACTGTCAATATATCGAGGAGCTGCGGGAACGACACTGGCACAAACCCCTGAAGGAGTTGGAGGAAGAAAATTGTTAAATCGGAGCAATAGTGGAGGAGGACTGTGCCGAAATTTTTATGGAAGTAAATTTTGAACCACTCAAGTTGTCTGAACGAACTTCATAGTGCATTAAGCTATCTCTGGAAGAACCACCTGTGCTAGAGTTAAAGTCGTTGCCCGTACACCTTAAGTATGCTTACTTAGGAAGTAATGACACTTTACCAGTTATCATTTCTGCATCGCTGAGTAAGGAAAAAGAAGATGCACTCATACAGATCCTAAAGAGTAATGCAAAGGCCTTAGGATGGACCTTGGCAGACATTCGAGGAATCAGTCCTTCATACTGTATGCACAAGATTCATCTGGAAGAAGGAAAGGCTGAATCCGTAGAAAGGCAACGTCGCTTGAACCCTACCATGAGAGAGGTCGTGAAGAAGGAAATAGTAAAATGGCTGGACACCAGTGTCATCTACCCGATATTTGATAGCAGCTGGGTGAGCCCAGTGCAGTGTGTTCTGAAGAAAGGGGGGATGACAGTCATCATTAATGACAAGAATGAATTGATTCCCATAAGGATGACTACGGGGTGGAGAATTTGTATGGATTATCGCAAGCTGAATTTGGCCACTAAAAAGGACCACTTCCCACTCCCGTTTATTGATCAGATGTTAGATAGACTTATAGGGAATGAATTTTTCTGCTTTCTTGATGGCTATTCAAGGTATAACTAAATAGTAATTGCTCCGGATGACCAAGACAAGACAACTTTTACGTGCCCATTTGGTACGTTCGCATTCTGACGTATGCCATTTGGACTCTGCAATGCACCAGGCACTTTTCAATGATCCATGATGGAAATATTCTTAGATTACTTGGAGGAATCAGTCGAGGTATTCGTGAATGATTTCTCAGTCTTCGACAATAATTATGACTCCTGTTTATCTAACCTTGAAAAGGTCTTGAAGAGATGCGTGGCAACAAATCTTGTTTTGATCTAGGAAAAATGCCACTTTATGGTGGAAGAAGGTATAATTCTAGGTCACAAAATCTCTAAAGCAGGATTGGAAGTTGATCAAGAAAAGATCGACGCAATTTCCAAGTTACCCCCACCAGTGAACGTAAAAACACTTAGGAGCTTCTTGGGACACGCTGGGTTTTATAGAAGATTTATTCACAACTTCTCCCAGATTGCAAGGCCCCTGAGTGCACTCATTGAAGTTGACCGAGAATATAACTTTGATGATGTGTGCACCAAAGCATTCAACACATTGAAAGATGCGCTCATCTCCGCACCCATTTTGATTGCACCAGATTGGACGCAAACATTTGCGTTGATGTGCGATGCCAGCGGATATGCTGTGGGTGCAGTATTAAGTCAGCGCAAGGACAAGGTATTGCATCCTATTTATTATTCAAGTAAAACATTGAATGATACGTAGGAAAACTATACAACCACAGAGAAGGAAATGCTCGCAGTGGTATTTGCACTGGAGAAATTCCGACAATATTTAATCGGAACAACCGTTATGATGTATACGTGTAACGACCCGATCCCCTAGGACCTAGGTAAGGCTATTACTAAAATAAATGCATGCAAAGAATTTAAAACGACGCTCAGTCATTTCAAATAAATGCTAATTAAAAACAAGTGAAGTTCAAAAGACATTAATTAAATGCAATCGTTAAAAAAAATAATAGGGTACCCATAAATCATAATGGTTAATAAATACATATGAAAAACAATTCTTAATAATAAGTTTCAAACATCAAAACTAAACATTAAGGGAAACATGAAAAGAACTCTAAATCTCATGATGCAGAAGTGTAAAAACTAGTCCCAGTGGCTCGATCATGAATTCCGCTGCGCCATCGCCGGTGCATCTCTACCCTTACCTGAAACATTAACATAAGAAAGAATGAGTATGAAATACTCAGTAAGTAACCCCACCAATGGGGTCAGGCTAGGCATCTATGCGTCTAGATATCCGCCTATGGCACATAAATACATGTAACAAATAAGAGACCGAGTCCTATCCTATTGTAGTTAAGTATGCCCACAAAACTGGTGAATCCCGAAGGAAACACAAAACTGGTGAATCCTGAAGAAAACACAAAACTGGTGAATCCCAAAGGAAACACAAACTGGTGAATCCCGAAGGAAACACAAAACTAGTGAATCCCGAAGGAAACATAAATTGGTGAATCCCAAAGGAAACACAAAACTTGTGAATCCCGATGGAAACACAAAACTGGTGAATCCCGAAGGAAACACAAACTGGTGAATCCTGAAGGAAACACAAACTGGTGAGCATCTAACTAATCAATGAGGATATTCACATAGTCTTAACGTACTAAGATTCAACATTGTACAGTTCTAAAACATACATAAAAGTCCTTGATACCATGGCTTTATCACATACACATATTTCTTAACAACATATTATACATCATCCATGCCTAACTTACATCATAAATCCACAACATGCAAGTATGACTTAACACCAGCCGATCAGACATCGACATATGAAAACACATACTATCACATACTAATGATCAAGTACTTAGGGGTGTATGTAAACAAATCAGAATTTGTGCCAGAACATACTTTGATTCAGGTCATATTGGCAATCAATATGCTAACATTTACCATAACATACGCTTATCATGCTAGCATACAACTAGAGCCTGGCTCGTGGGCAGTTCCAGTAGTAAGATTACTTACCTTTACTCGCAAACTCTAGAAACTAGCAAGCTCAACCTCTTCCTTGTCCAACGAATCCAAAAGCCCATAGGATCAAACTTAAATCACCCAAAACAAAGACACCAGGACACCTCAAGATCCAAACCTAACACCCAACATCATGGCAAATTATTTTAGGCCGTAGTCCATGGTTCAATCAAACTTAAATCGAGAAATTCATAAACATACATCATGCTTAACAACCCACATAAGTTTAGAGCCTTACTCTTCACCAAGATTCGTCGACTAGCCCTTTACTTGGCTGGACGACAACTTCAGCAACTTAAAATTTTGCCCTACATCCAAAACATGATGTGTACCAACAATTCAAGGCCAAACTCTAGTGATTGCTCAAAATCCTCAAGGAATCCAGTCAAAACAATTTACATTTACCCTTAATCCAAGATTCCGATAAAGACCAAAGCAGACCCGACGCGGCAGGGATGATGGCTGGGCAACTGGTGGCACACGACGGCTGGATCCAGTGGTACGACCGATTGAAAGCGGACGTGCGGCACTTCGAGGTCGACGAACAGTGATCGGTTGGAGGTGCACGACGACTGGGGGTGTGGCGGCTGGGTGTGCGGCAAGGAAAAAGAAAACGGGGGGGGGGGGGGGTCCTTTTTATTTTAAAAAAAATATACTAATAATAATAGTAATAATGATAATGATAATAATAAAAAAATAATAATAATAAAGGAAAATAGTATAACTCTAATTAGATCCTTTCCTTAACCCACTTTATACTATTTAATTCCTTTCCTTTTTCCAAAAATAATTCCTGCCATAACTTTTCAAATTGAAGAATTTTTGAATAAATTCCACGAAAACACTTAAATCCTCGCATTTATACTTTAAATTCAGAATTCCAAACATGTCCTTCAACTAAGGACAATTACTGAAAAGGGAAAAGTTTTACATTATTAATAAATAATTAAAAAGGTGTGGGATGTTATAATACGGATCACTCTGTGATCAAGTATTTGATGACAAAGAAGGATGCAAAACCCAGGCTTATATAGTGGGTGTTGCTACTGCAAGAATTTGACCTCGAGATTAAAGATCGGAAGGGCATCGAGAACCAAGTCGCGGATCATTTGTCAAGATTACAGAATTGCGAGGTTCAAGGTAAAGAAAAAGATATTGAAGAAAGATTCCCCGATGAGTTGCTGATGAAAGTGGGCATTAATGTTCCCTGGTATGCGGACATCGTGAACTTCATCGTTTGCGGTCAAATACCAGATGACTATACATACCATCAGAAGAAGAAGCTAAGACATTATGCTAAATTTTATTTTTAGGTCGATCCATTCCTATATCGACAAGGACCTGATCATATATTACGTCAATGCATTCCTGAGCATGAAGCCAAGCACATTTTAGAGCTCTGTCATGAGTCCTCGTATGGAGGACATTTTGGGGGGCAAAGGATCGCAACAAAGGTCCTATAGTGCTGCTACATTTGGCCAACACTGTTTAAGGATGCCCATGTCGATGTTGTGCAATGCAACAGGTGTTAGAGTACGGGGAATATGTCTAAAAGGAATGAAATGCCATTGACATCAATCTTAGAAGTTGAATTATTTGATGTTTGGGGAATTAACTTCATGGGCCCGTTTCCACCATTCGAAGGTCATCAATATATTCTGGTTGTAGTTGATTACGTATCGAAGTGTGTTGAGGCCATCGCATGTGCCAAAAATGATGCGGCCACATTGGTGAAGTTTCTGAAGAAGAACATTTTTGCTCGATATGGGACGCCAAGGGCCTTAATTAGCGATGAGGGATCTCACTTTATCAACTGCATAATTGCTAACCTGTTAACTAAATTCAACGTCAGCCATCGAGTTGCAACCACTTATCACCCACAGACTAATGGACAGACAAAGATTTCTAACAGAGAGATCAAAACTATCTTGGAGAAGGTAGTCAATAATTCCAGGAAGGATTGGTCACCCAAGCTTGATGAAGCACTATGGGCTTACAGGACTGCCTACAAAACACCAATTGGCATGTCTCCGTATGACTTAGTCTTTGGAAAAGCTTGTCATCTGTCAATCGAATTGGAACATAAGGCGATGTGGGCATGTAAGAAGTTGAAGTTTGATTTAGCAAGTGCGGGGAAAGTCCAGAAGCTACAATTAAATCAGCTGGTTGAATAGCGAAGGGACGCCTATGAGAATGCCACAATATATAAGGAGAAAACCAAGAAATGGCACGATGACTGCATAAACGATCAGACATTTACCAAAGGTCAACAGGTATTATTATTTAACACTCGTTTATGATTGTTCCCAGGAAAGTTGAAGCCTCACTGGTCTGGAACGTTCAAAATCAAGACTATCTTTCCTCACGGAGCAGTGGAACTAACAAATTTAGACAGGAACAATGCGTTTAAAGTCAATGGTCAACGAATTAAGCCTTACTACAGAGGCGACTTCGAGTGACGCATGGACACCATTGACTTGGGCAAGCAGGATTAAACCGCCTGTGGAGGGAAGCGATTGTGGTAATTCTGAGCACTTCTTTCAATCAGCATCCCTATCTATGTTTACTTGCTTTCTTTTACTACTTTCTAAATCATGTATTTACTGCTTTTTAGAATTAGTCTTTATTGGTTTCTGTAATTCTCTTCGCTTTAATTTTTCATGTCATGTTTAAATCGTTAAGTTTGTATACATTAGTAGCATTGTTCTTTAATTTTTGTGAATGATTGGATGAAAAATTAAACATCGCAACGTCTTTTTGACTTTTGTTTCTAATGAACTAAATAGAAAATTAAAAATTGGTATGTAACGCGATGATGGGTGCATAGTGTGTTAACAAGAGACACCTTGCGGCCATTACACTCAAATGCATTAAGTTGAGGGGTGTGTTGCGCTCGTATATGTCCTTTGCCCATTCTTAGCTAAATGCACTATATTGAGGTATCCTCTAGAAAAATGTTCGGTTAAGTGTGTTGCGGGGATATATGCATTGTTGCTCGTCCTCAACAAAAATGTACTTACGCTAATAGAAGCACGGTGTTAATTTTCTTTATCATGCACATGTCTGAATTGAATTCAAACAATGACATCTTAATTCTTTGACTCTTGTACAGGCACAATTTTTGTTTTGTGTTAATTTGTAATTATTTGTATATTTTGTTAATATTCAATACAATGAGTACAGTCTCCAAATAAATAATGCATAGTTTTGTTAATGCAAAGTTTTGACCACCGCATATAGATACATCGAGTTGTTTTGAAAAGAAGAGAAAAACATTCTATTTTGAAAAATTAGAAAATCATTTTTTAGCAGAAATTTATTATATAGAAGAATAAAGTAGGACTTTGTTAAGAATTAGCAAGGATAGGAAGAAATTGTGATGTTAAGTAATGTGCATAAGTGTAATATTCGGAGCAACCAATCGATACAAAAATATAGGATAGGAATTAAGCTTTATTGCCTAAGTAGAAGATATGCTTGAGGACAAGCATATATCTAAATTTGGGGATGTGATAACTTGTAGAAATACAAGTTATTTATATTGCCTTATCTAGATATTGTGGCCAAAAGATAGTGAATATGCGTCAATTGTATGATTGCGGCCAAAAGATAGTGAATATGTGTCAATTGTATGAAAATTATCTTCAAAATACAATAATTATAAATTATCACAATTACACCAACTAACATCTTTAAGATGGAAGAAGAGATTTTACTCTGTTTTGCAGGAAACCAAGTCACCGCTTGTGCTCAAGGCTCAAGAAGAACTGATCAACGCATCTCTATCACATTGCGGCCGTCAATCAACAATGAAGAGACGATTAACGCAATGAAGGCGCAATGCGATAGTCGATCCAGAGCTGACTTTCAACCGCATGCGGTAATAAAAGAAAACACTGCATGCCAACACTTGATCGAAAGATGCAGCTGAGCAACGAAAAAGCGGAGGATTGAGACACGTGTACAACTAACGGTTGTGCAGAATTGATGCTCTGATTGCATAACAGAAGGAATACTATCCCTCCATCTTCGGAATGTCCATAACAATAAGTAGGGACCACAAGGCCGGAGTCAAAGATCTTCACCTATAAATACCCCATAGATTTCAAAGGAAAAGATATGCTACTGAATACTAGGCTAATTGCTGCTAAAGTGTTGAGAGAAAAGGTTGAGTTGAGTGCTTAACTGAAGAAATCCGGGAAGAAGATGAGACAAGGTCGAGAGGTGAGTCTCAGTTCTATTCTATCAAATACTCACTGAGAAGCTCTGTCTGAGAACCCTGCTATCGGTTGAGCAAGCATGAGAGGGAAGCTCATCCATCCATCTAATCCATCCAATCCGTCAAGCAGATCTCCACTCGAATCGATGCCAAGACGTTGGTGCTTGTTTGTATCTGTTCTATCTCTTTTCATCATTGTATTTCACTTTCTTTATCTCTTCATTCACACACCATGTATCAAATGCTTAATAGATATATTAAATGTTTCGATTGCTTTCATATTCCATTTTTTGTCTACTTCTGTTCCTCTGTGAATCACTTTCTCCATGATGTCTTCTTAATGCCCTGGTAGTTAATATGAATTAAACGAGTACTTAATTTGTGTTAAAGAGATAACTACGTTTAGCTTAAGCATGCTAGACGGCATCTTCACCTGTGAGAGTAGAAGTGAAGATGCCATTGTGATCTATCGAAAGAAGGTTAGAAGAATACGTTAACTAAAGCGAGTAGTACTTCCAGACATGGAAGCAACCTTACGTTCATTACGTTCGTCTTTGATTCACCACAGACATGTGGGAGCGCGGTCGATCACTGAGAGGTGTACACCAAGAGAAAAACGAAACCGTACTTATAACTTCAACGCAATTAAGAATCTTACGCTGTTTATACTAGTTATCTTTCTCTTTCTGTTTGTGCATAAGACTTGCCACCGCATTCCATGTTCTTTGCATAACCTTCACAACCAGCCTGGACCCCAACATCTTGTATCATGAAGCCTGTATCTTGTATCATCTATCTTAGGTTTACTATACTTATTTTATTATCGCATTTTACTGCTTTCCTTTACTTTACCGCAATTTTATATACTTGTATAAACACTCTTTAAAGATTGAAAAACCTGGTCACATATACCATGAACATACCACAATAACCTCAAACAGTCCCTGTGTTCGACTTCAGATCACATGGAGAAACTTGCGGTGGAATTACACTTGGTTCCAATTTAAGGAAACTTGTGACAACGCAAGGCATACTACAAGAACATTTATAATTAACGCATATCTAGAAGTAGTATCACAGATTTGTATCAGTGCATTGTTTAAGAATAAAATTTTGGTTACAAGTTTATGACATGAACTTGCATCATATGCATCCATGCGTTGTGTTACATAAGATAAATTTTTTCATTACACCAAGACATCGCATGATTCATTTCAAAACTTTGTCCAACCGGGATGTTTCCAAGTGCTTTTTATCCTTGCGTGATTTAGATATTCTTTTTGTGATCTTGCGCTGATCCAAGTGTCCAACCTTCGTTTTGGCTTGCCCACATGGGTGTCATGCGAGCATCCAACTATGAGCAAGGCACTCTTTCTCAGTCTAAATCATGCTCATTTTATTTGGCAGCAGACTTGTGATCATTCTGTTTATGCATTGATCACAATTCACACCTTTGTTTTGGCTTGCCCCCACGGGTGTCATGCGGACATCAAACTACGAGCAGGATCCAATCTCAATGTTATGATTTTTTTTTTTTTTTTAAGATTGAAATTTCTAAAAGTAGCAAGGTAGAAAATACAGTACTAGCACCCCCAAATTTATACTCAACAATGTCCTCAATGCTGATAGACGAAATAACTCATGCGATGCTCTTAGGAACTTTCGTAAAAATCGTTTTGAAGGAAAGCTGGTGGACCGCTAACTTTTTGAAATGTTTCATGAATTGGCTGTCCTGAAATTAAGTTTACTCCAGTACATGCAGTGAGAAATAAAGGCATGAATTTCATCATTGAAATCATAATTGGTATGGGGAAGAATGCGGTGACTAAATAAAGTGATCAAAATTCAATGATTGTGTCAAACTAAAGAGGATGCGATAATAAAATTTAGCAATATTACAATGGGATGCGAGAAGTGCAAAATTGAAATAAAATGAGTCAAGGATAGACATAACCCCCAAATTTGCTCTGTTGCTCGCATCATCTTTGATTGCATCCTTTCTTGCGGTGGGTTGATTCCTCTATTGCGATGGGCTGATCGAACTTGTCACGTGTTTGATGTTATCGTGTAGCTCCATCGCAATTGTTCACTACGATCATTGCTAAATATCAAGAGGGTAAAAAGTATGGAAGACAGAGTCAAAAATTCTAAAGAGTAGTTATACAAAAAGTAAGGTAAGTTCATGAAAGAAAGAAATCAAAAGGATACTTCAAAAAAATGTTTCCCTGATGAGTTTGTGTCGCATATCAACACAGGGACCGCTCGTTTCTTCTTCAGTCAGGATTCATCAGGTCCACGGAGGTTTTCTCGCGATGAAAGTCTCCCCCGTGATACATCTTGACTCTTTGCCCGTTGACCTTGAATGCGTTGGTCCCTTCTTCATTAGTTAATTCGACCACATCGTGCAGGAATACTTCTTTAATTATAAATGGTCCCGACTAGCGTGACTTTAATTGTCCCAAAAAGAGCCTAGGGTTGAATAGCAAGACCTTCTGACCAACCTATAGATTCTTTTCACACAATCGTTTGTCATGCCAACGCTTTACACGTTCTTTGTAGATCTTAGCATTTTCATATGCTTGAATTCTCCATTCGTCAAGCTCGAGCAACTGAAGTTTTCTCTCCTCCCCTGCAGTCTTCAAATCAAAGTTAAGCTTCTTCACTACTCACAGCGCCTTGTGCTCTAATTCCAACGGTAAATGACATGTCTTCCCAAACACCAGCGCATATGAGGACATGCCTATGGGTGTTTTATAGGTAGTTCTATATGCCCACAAGGCATCATCAAGCTTCATAGCCCAATCCTTTCATGAGGGATTCACCACCTTTTCTAGGATCAACTTGATTTCCCTATTAGACACCTCGGCTTGGCCGTTTGTCTGGGGGTGATATGCGGTAGCGATCTTATGATGGACATTGTACTTGAGAAGAAGTTTGTTGATGATGCCATTGACAAAGTGGGAGCCCTCATCATTTATTATGGAACATGGGGTTCTAAAACGAGTGAAGACGTTTCTTTGCAAGAATCTAGAGACTATCGCTGCATCATTTGCGATGCATGATACCGCTTCAATCCACTTGGAGACATAATCGACGGCCAAAATAATGTACTTGTGACTATTTGATGGTGGAAATGGTCCCATGAAATCTATGCCCCATACGTCGAAGAGTTCTAATTCTAATATAATGTTCATCAGCATCACATTCTTCCATGAAATGTTTCCCGTTCGTTGGCACTTGTCGCATTTAATTGAAAAGTCTCGCGCATCCTTGAATAGAGTTGGCCAATAATACCCACTTTGTAACACTTTTGCTGCTCTACGTTGACCTCCAAAATGTCCGCCATAGGGTGAGTCATGGCATTGGGAAAGTATGCACTAAAAAGCAGTCTCTGGCACATAGAGTCGCAAGATCTGGTCTGACCCCCTTTTGTAAAGATTCGACTCGTCCCAGTAGTAGGATTTACATTCATGTATAAGCCGTCTCTTTTGATGGGCTGTGTAATTTTCCGGAAATTTCTCGCAGACTAGAAAATTGACAACATCTACATACCATGGTAATTCTTCGAGTTTGAACAGCTACTCATCTGGAAAGGATGCGTTCACCTCCAACTGAATGCGGTCTATTTCTGGATTCTCTAATCTCGATAGGTGGTCAGTGACTTGGTTCTCCCCCCTTGCGGTCAATTATTTCCTTGTTGAATTCTTCGAGGAGGATAACCCATCGGATTAGCCTCGACTTTGCATCTTTTTTGGTCATTAAATATTTTATTTCCAAGTGGTCGGTGTGAACTATCAATTTGGATCCAGTAAGTAAGCTCTAAATTTTTTGAGTGCAAAGATCACCGCAAGAAGCTCCTTCTCTGTGGTAGTGTAGTTTGCCTAGGCGGAGTTCAATGTTCTGCTCGCATATGCAATGGGGTATAGCATTGTCTTTTCCTTCTGTGCTAACACTGCCCCCATCGCATAACCGTTGGCATCGCACATTAGCTTGAATGGCTTTGTCCAGTCAGGTGCGATCAAAATAGGCGCAGTAATTAATGAGTTCTTCAGTACTTTGAATGCGTTGAGGCATTGTGAATAAAAGTCAAAAGTTCTGTCGACCTCTATCAATGAGCTCAATGGTCGAGCTATCATCAAGAAGTCCTTCACAAATCGACGGTAGATATGTCCCAAGAAACTCCTTACAGCCTTCATATTTGCTGGAGGTGGAAGTTTTTCAATGGCCTCAATTTTTGCTTTATCCACCTCTAGCCCTTCCTTGGAAACCTTGTGCCCAAGCACAATTCCTTCGTTAACCATGAAATCGCATTTCTCCCAATTCAGCACAAGATTTGTGTCTTCGCATCTTTTTAATATCTTCTCCAAGTTGTTCAGACAAACTTCATATGTTTGCCAGTAAACTGAGAAGTCGTCCATAAAAATTTCTACTGAATCTTCGAGATACTCGTTAAAGATTGCCATCATGCACCTCTAAAACGTGCTCGATGCATTGCATAATCCGAACAACATGCGGCGAAAAGCAAACGTTTCATATGGGCAAGTTAATTTGGTATTTTCTTGGTCTTCAAGTGCGATCATTATCTGGGTTAGCCCGCATACCTATAAAGAAAACAAAAGTAAGCATTTCCTGCTAGTCGGTCTAGCATCTGATCAATAAAAGGCAATGGAAAATGGTCCTTCTTCGTCGCCGCATTGAGGTTTCGGTAGTCCATACAAATCCGTTAGTCGGTGACGGTCCTCATTGGTATTAACTCATTGTTTGCATTTGGGACTATCGTCATTACTCCTTTCTTTGGAATACATTGCACAGAGCTCACCCACGTGCTGTCGGCGATTGGGTATATGATGCCTGCGTCCAACCATTTAATGATCTCCTTTTTTATAACCTCTTTCATCGCAGTGTTTAGTCTGGGCTCAAGTTCGATAGACCCTTTTTGGTTTCCTTTGAGACGAATTATGTGCATGCAGTATGTGGGCTAATTGCTCTTATGTCTGCTAGCATCCACCCGATTGCTTTCATGTACTTCTTTAGGATGTTGAACAACAAATTTTCTTGTTCTTCTGGTAGCGCAAAGGATAATATCACCGACAAGGTTTCATTTTGCCCAAGGAAAACATACTTCAAATGACTTGGCAGAGTTTTCAGCTCCAAGGTAGGTGGTTGTTCTAAGGAAGGTTTTTGTGTTTTTCTCTCTTCATTCAAATTCAATTTTTCTTCTTTATTTACTGTCTTCGTGAACACATGGCAGGTTTCTATGGATGCGGTCGCATCCTCTCTTTCATCTTCTTCTTCGGACTCCACTTCTTCATTGCAATTGTGTTTATTGTCAGAATCAGATAGGTCTTCATCTTTTGGATACTTCATCGCTTTGATGATGTTAAACTTGAGCTTCTTCCCATTTATACTCATCGTGATCTCTCCTTTGTGCACATCAATTTGAGCATGACCAGTAGATAAAAATGGTTGTCCCAATATGATGGGCACATCTTTGTCCGCCTCATAGTCTAGAATGATGAAGTCTACTAGTAGAATTAATTTATCAGTTGTGACCATGACATCCTTCAACTTTCCCTCAGGGTGAACTAAGGACCTGTCCGCAAGATGAAGAGTCACCGTCGTGGGTGTCAGCTGCCCCACATTCAACTGTTTGAAGATTGAAGGGGGCATTAAATTTATGCTGGCCCTAAGATCGCATAGCACTTGACCAATGTAGATCCCGCCAATTGAGCAGGGTATCGTAAAGCTTCTTGGGTCGCCCATCTTTGGTGGGATTATAGTGTTTATGTTTGCGTTAATTCCACCGTTGCGAACTTTCCTGTGTTTCTTTTCGTCCTTAAAAAACTTTGCACATTTTGGCATCTGCTTTATCGCTTCTGTAAAAGGAATATTGAGGTGTAATTGTTTTAACATTTCTAGAAAGTGATGATACTGACCTTCGTCATATTGCTTCTTCTTTAGTCTTTATGGGAATGGTGGTAGTTGTATCTTCACTGTTTCATGTTCTATAGGCTTAGATGTGGACGCAACTTCCGGTTCCATCATCTCGGGCACTTCTGATTCATTTTGCATCAACGGATTCTTGGATTCCATCGCATTTGGATTGGTCCTGCTAGGCTCTTTCCTTTCTTCCGCTGTCGTCTTCCAACTTTGTAGGGTGACTTCTTGGCAGTGCTCTTTCCCTATGTTCCTTGGGTTGCGAGGGAGCTCAGTTGAGCTCGACAGTGTCCCTTGTGCTCTATTTTTTAGCTCTCCCACAATCTATCCTATTTGGATTTGTAGATTGCAAATGGAAGTCGGCTGGTTATGGAAAACCATCTCATTCTTTTCAATGTATTGCTTTAATAAGTTCTTCAGGGAGAATGATGCCAGTACTTGCGAGTTGCTGGCTTGATGTCGTGGTTGACCATTAGTTCATTGAAAAATCCTTGCAGTCCTTCTTTTTGCGCCATAGGTTGGTAACTTTGTTGTTGGGTATTTTTCCAAGAAAAATTAGGGTGGTTTCTCCACCTGGGGTTGTATGTATTTGAGAAAGGGTTCTTCTTTACGAAGTAGACTGATTGTGGGTTCCATGGACATTCTTCAATCGGATGCGATTCTCCACATATTGCACAATTGGTGCTCGTCTTTTCAATCACGTTGATGATAACTTGTAGAAATACAAGTTATTTATGCCATTTTATTTAGATTATGCGGCAAAAAGAGGGAAAAGTTGCGTCGACAGTATATAAATTGGCTTAGAAATACGAAAATTGTAAATGTAGTGAACATACCCGCTAACCCCATTGCGATGTCGAAATGGAATGTCCAAGTCTTTGTTTTGCAGGAAATAGGTCACCAAATGCGATAACTGCTCAAGGACAAAAATGAACAACGCATCCACATTGCATGTGGAAATCATTTAAGAATAAAGAAAAAACAATCCAATTGTAGCGTATGTGACGATCGATCATGGATTCAAGCGATCAACGCATTTCCACCGCATGTGGCAATCGATCGAAGATGTGAAGAGAAATGCATTCGCAAAGACTTCTGACAAGTGTACAACTTTTCTGTTGTATGATTCTGAAAAATTGATCGTGGAGCAGAGCAGACATTCCCATTATGCCATGGTAGGAATTATCAGATTTTCAAAGTGGGACCACTAATAGAAGGAGCCAAGGTCTATAAATAGCCTCCTCAAATTCAATGAAAAAAGAGGCTGGTCTGAAGAGACAATCCAGAGAAAATCCGGGAGAATGACGAGACAAGACTGAAAGGTAAGTCTCCGAGCAAGAAATTATTTCCATCCCTGAAGAAGAAGATCTGTGTGAGAGGTCACTTCTACCTGGAAAGTAAGCCTGAGAGGGAAGCTTTCCACTCCATTTCATTCCCTCGCCGGCAAGTGAATCATCTCCAATCAGGATCTGTGTCAAGACATTGACACTCTTTCTATATTTGTTCTTATTTTCCAATTCATCTACTGTGTTCATCTATCTTTAATCTTTCATTCACCATCTATAACAAACGCTTATCTTTAGATTTAAATATCATTATCGTATTCATCGTCATTTCTCTGGTCTTTTCCATACATTCATCATCCATTTTCTTCATCATGTGTAACTAATCCCCTGGGTAAAGGGGAAGGATTAAGCGAGTGAGTTAATCCTTGTTAAGGAAATTGGCTGAGTTTAGCTAAAGCATGCTCGACGACCTCTTCACTTGTGAGAGCAGAAGTGAATATATTATTTCGCCTATCGAAAGAAGGTTGGAAGAATGTGTTAACTAAAGTGTGAAGTATTTCCAGAGATGGAAACAACCTTGCGTTCATCACGTTCATCGCTATTTCACCATAGACATATGGGAACACGGCTGATCACTGAAAGGTGTAAGCCAAGGGAAAGAGGAACCTTAGTTGCGTCCTCAACAAGATTGACGAACTTGCGATGTCCTTTCCCTCAACACATTCTCTTTATGATTCATTCACAAGACTTGCCACTGCATTCATTAGACTTTTTTGCACATCTTCACAGCCAGACCTCAACCTGTATCATTAATAGTTTAGTCATTATTTTATCACCGAAATTTACTTTACTACAATTTATTTTATAGCACTTTACTTATCATCGCAATTTACTTTCATTACCGCAATTTATTTTTCATCGCAATTTACTTTTCTGCAAACACCATTCATTATTCTTTATGTTAAACCAGTTGCATATATCACATTAGTATCACATTAATAACAACAATCCCCGTATTCGACCTTAGTTCACTCTGAGAAACTTGCGTTGAAATTATACTTGGTTCCAGCGTAAGAAAACTTGTGATACTCACTACACAAACGCATATTACGAAGCATATCATTATCATTACATACATTTAGAACGTGGTATCGCATATCTTTATCGCAAAGCAACGTGAGTGCATAAAGCCATCAACATCATTCATCAATGCATTTAAATTTTGTCTATAAAGTTTTTGGCGATAGATATAGATAGATAGAAAGAAAGACAAAATTTTATTAATTACAAGTTTTTGGCGCCGTTGCCAGGGATTGGCAATTTTTTTTTTTTGTGTTGAATACTTTTGTGGTATTTTGCAGGATAGATCTCTACTGTACTGTTTGTTTAACGCGGAGAATAGGCTGACGGTTTATGAGTACTGGGATTGAACCAGAATTCGAAGCTGACCCAGAGATCGAGCATACTTTTTGCGCACGAGCACACCAGAACCATATTAGGTGAAGAAGAAACATGGCTAATCACAACGATAGGCCCGAAGGGAATCAATGGATAAATCGGCTAGTGCAAGACCCAGTTTTTCTTGCTGCCGACCGTAATATCCCAATGAGAAACTATGTGGCACCGAACTTATATGACTTCTCATCCAGAATTGCAAGAACCACGGTAGAGGAGAATGCAAAATTTGAGATAAAGCCGGTCATGTTTTAAATGATCCAAAATGCGGGACAATTCGGAGGTCTACAAGGAGAAGACCTGCATGCTCACTTGACTTCTTTGTTGAAATGTGCAACACATTCTCTATTCCTAGTGTTACTCTAGAAGGAATTAGACTGTATCTCTTCCCGTATACACTTCGAGATGAAGCAAAGAGGTGAGCTCATTCACTAGAGCCAAATGAAATCAATTCATGGGACCAGCTGGTTGAGAGGTTTATGAAGAAATTTTTCTGCCATGAACGCTTATGGTGACTTATTTTCTGCAAACAGAAACTGAAACATTCGATTCTACCATTGCAATGGTGTTAGTGGGTGTATTTACGACATTTCGTAATTTTCATATTTCTTAGCCAATTTGTATACTATCGATGCAACTTTCCTTTCTTTTTGCCACAATATCTAGATAAAACAGTATAAATAACTTGTATTTCTACAAGTTATCACCCGCCGTCAATGCAAGAAGATGGAGGGACGTGTTAAATTTTGAACAGATGGAAAATGAAACTCTGAGCACTGCCTGGGTGCGATTCAGAAGATTAGTGAAGATTTGTTCGCACATCGGGATTCTCGATTGCGTTCTGATGGAAACTTTTTATAATGGCTTGGATAGATCAACGCAAGCAGTTGTTGACGCCTCCGCGACAGAAGGGTTCATGGACAGGATGTATATGGAAGCGAAGATCATCTTAGATCGCATTTCGCGAAATACAGATGATTTGATGGATAACGGGTATGGGGGAAGAGGCCCAGAGCGAAGAAGAGCAGAAAGTGCCATTGTACCAGTTGATACAATGACCACCTTGGCCACCCAGATGGCCACAGTTACCTTACTCCTCCAGACTATAGCTATTAATCAAGGACATCTCTCTCAAAGTGTAGCGCAAACCAATGCGCTGACGCAAGTGCCAGCAGTAAGCTGCATCCAATGTGAAGAAGGGCACTCGGTGGAAGTCTACCCGTCAAAACCACAATCCGTATACTCTATTCACAATAACCCGTTCAATAAAAAATATAATCCTTGTTGGCGGAATCACCCCAACTTTAGTTGGGGAGGGAATCCCGACCAGGGGGCCAATGGATTCACTAGAATAGTCATCCCGGGAATCAAGGTAATCCTCCAGCTTTCCATCATCAGAATCAAAGCCAGGGTAATTTTTAGTGTAGATAGCCATACGACGAACCGTCCTTTTCGAACACCTCTTCTAGTACCTCGTCTTTGGAAACACTACTGAAACAATATATCAAGAAGAATAAGGCAATCATGCAGTCGCAAGCTTCCTCCATTAGAAATTTGGAGGGGCAGGTTGGATAGCTTGCGAACGAGCTTAAGAATAGAGCACTTGATATGCTGCCCAGCAGCTCGGAAGTACTAGGACCAAGCGGCCGTCCCCGTGCCACCAGTACCGAAATCAGTAAAATGGCTAGAAGACTCAATCACCAACAATGACCACTCAATCACAAACAATAGATCTACCAATTTAGAAGTAACTACCTCTACAAAGAATGAATCTCAACAAAACCAAGAATCAAAGTCACCGCAACCTCCAGCCCAAGAACACAGAAAGCAAGGGACCTCAAGGAATAGCCAAACAATAGGAAGTACGGCGAGATCCTCCACCTTTCCCATCTAGGCTGAAAAAGAAAGATGATAATAAACAGTTCAAGCGATTCCTGGATGTTCTCTGATAGCTACATATCAACATTCCCTTAGTAGAAGCACTGGAACAAATGTTGAGCTATGTGAAGTTCCTCAAGGACATACTCGCCAACAAGAGGAAGATCGGGGAAAATGAAACTGCCGCACGAACATATGAATGTAATGCACTCTTCCAGAACAACATCCACAAGAAAATGAATGATCCAGGGAGCTTTATATTGCCATGCTCAATAGGGGGTAAAGAAGTCAGAAATGCGCTCTGTGACTTAGGGGCAATTATAAATCCGATGCCCTTATCTATCTTCAAGAAGTTCAACATTGGCAATGCAAGACCCACCACAGTTACGTTGCAGTTGGCTGACAGATCAATAACGCATCCAGAGGGAAAGTTAGAAGACGTACTTCTGCAAGTGGATAAATTCATCCTTCTTGCTGACTTTATTATATTGGATTACGAAACTGATATTGAGGTGCCAATCATCTTGGGTCGCTTGTTTCTCGCAACAGGGCAAGCGTTGATTGATGTGCAAAAAGGGGAACTCACCATAAGATTCGATAATCAGTAAGCAAAGTTCAATGTTCTCAATGCGTTTAAATACCCAGGTGATATGGAAATTTGCTAGTATATTGGAGAACTATAGGAAGAACAATGGCATGAGTTTCGAGAAGAATCGGAGGAAGAAGACTTTGAGGTTGGCGCAATGTTGGAGGAGATTTGTGCCGCAATACAGACTAACCCATATTTTGAAACAATAAAGTTATCTTAACGATCAACACAACGAACTAAGCCATCTTTGGAAGAACCACCCATGTTGGAGTTGAAGGTGCTACCAGTGCACCTAAAATATGTTTATTTAGAGGGCAACAACACTCTACCAGTTATAATCTCTGCCTCACTGAGCAAAGAAAAGGAGGAAGCACTTATTCAGATCCTTAATAAATATGTGAAATCCTTGGGATGGACCTTAGCGGATATTTGAGGGATCAATCCCTCATATTGCATGCACAAGATCCATCTTAAAGAGGGAAAAACAGGATCCATAGAGAGGCAATGCTGTCTGAATCCTGCCATGAGGGAGGTTGTCAAGAAAGAGATTGTGAAGTGGCTTGATGCAAGCGTCATTTACCCCATATCTGATAGTAGTTGGGTAAGCCTAATGCAGTGTGTTTCAAAAAAAAGAGGGCATGGCCATCATCACTAACAGAAAAAATGAATTAATTCCTACTAGAACAACCACGAGGTGGAGAATATGCATGGATTACCGCAAGCTAAATTTGGCCATAAAGAAGAACCATTTTCCACTCCCGTTTATTGATTAAATGTTGGATCGACTTGCGGGGAATGAATTCTTTTATTTTCTTGACGGCTATTCAGGGTATAACCAGATCACGATTTCACCGGAAGACCAAGACAAAATAGCTTTCTCGTGCCCATTCGGCACACTTGCATTCCGTCACATGCCATTTGGACTTTGTAATGCACCAGGCACCATCCAAAGGTGTATGGTGGCCATTTTCTCAGATTTCCTGGAGGAGTCAGTCGAGGTGTTCATGGATGACTTTTCGGTTTTTGGCACCACCTATGACTCTTGTTTATCAAATTTGGAAATTTTTTTGAAGAGATGCATTACAGAAGAAGGAATAGTGCTAGGTCACAAGATATCAAAGGCAGGGTTGGAAGTTGATCAAGCAAAACTTGACGCAATATCCAAATTACCACCACCAGTCAATGTGAAAACACTTAGGAGTTTTCAGGGACATGCGAGGTTCTATCGAAGATTCATCTGCAACTTTTCTCAGATCGAAAGACCCCTAAGTGCGTTCCTCGAGATTGACTGCGAATATGATTTTAATGACGCATGCGCTGAAGCGTTCCACACGCTGAAAAATGCGCTCATCACCGCAACTACTTTGGTTGCACCCGACTGAACGTAACCGTTTGTGTTGATGTGTGACACAAGTGGATATGCAGTGGGCGCAATCTTGAGCCAATGAAAAGACAAGATTTTGCATCCTATCTATTATGCCAGTAAGACGTTGAATGATTCACAAGAAAATTATACAACCACAAAAAAGAAATGCACGTAGTTGTGTTTTCCCTGGAGAAATTTCAGCAGTACCTGATTGGATCAAATGTGGTGGTGTATACTAATCATTCTTCAATCAAATACGTCATGAAGAAGAAGGATGAAAAATCAAGACTAATAAGGTGGGTATTACTCCTGCAAGAATTTGACCTAGAGATCAAAGATCGGAAAGGCACTGAGAACTAAGTCGCAAATCATTTATCACGATTAGAAAATTGTGAGGTTCAAAAGAAAGAGAAAGAGATTGAAGAGAGATTCCCTGACGAGCAACTTATGACGGTATGCGTTAATGTCCCATGGTATGCGGATATTGTAAACTTCATAGTTTGTGGCCAAGTACCCAAAGACTATTCATACCAGCAGAAGAAGAAGTTGAGACACGAAGTCAAGTTTTATTTCTGGGATGACCTATTCTTGTATCGACTCGAACCTGATCATATTCTGTGTCGATGCATTCTGAGCACGAAACCAAACACATTTTAGAACATTGTCATGAATCCCCTTATGGAGAATATTTGAGGGGCAGCAGACCGCTACAAAAGTCCTACAGAGAGGCTATTTTTGGCCAACACTATTCAAGGATGCCCATACCTATGTTGTGCCATGTGACAGATGCTAGAGAACAGGGAACATGTCCAGACAAGTTGAAATGCCTTTGACTTCGATCTTAGAAATTGAACTGTTTGATGTATGGAGAATCAACTTCATGGGCCCATTTTCGCCTTCAGAGGGTCATCAATATATTTTGGTTGCGGTTGATTATGTTTCAAAGTGGGTTGAGGCCATTGCATGCATTAAAAACGATGTGGCCACGATGACGAAATTTCTCAAGAAAAATATCTTCACGCGAAATGGAACGCCCCGTGCCTTAATTAGTGATGAAGGCACACATTTCATCAACCGCATCATCACCAACCTGTTGATCAAATTTAATGTCAGCCATAGAGTTGCAACTGCATATCACCCACAAACCAATGGGCAGGCAGAAATCTCCAACAGAGAAATCAAGACCATCTTGGAGAAGGTAGTCAGTACCTCCAAGAAAGATTGGTTACCCAACCTTGAAGCACTATGGGTATACAGGATTGCCTTTAAAACTCCAATCGGTATGTCCCCATATGCCCTGGTCTTCGAAAAAGCTTGCCATCTGCCTCTCGAGCTGGAACACAAGGCAATGTGGGCAATTAAAAAGCTGCATTTTGATCTGTCAAGTGCGGAGGAAGTTCGAAAGTTGTAGTTGAACGAGCTGGTCGAGTGGCAAATGAATGCCTACGAAAATGGCAAGCTTTATAAATAGAGAACCAAGAAATGGCATGATGACCGCATAAGAAAGAGGACGTTCTTCGTGGGTCAATGGGTACTTTTATTTAACGCACGTTTGCGATTGTTTCTAGGAAAGTTGAAGTCTTGCTAGTCTGGGCCATTCCGCATCAAGACTATCTTTCCCCATGGCATAGTGGAGCTAACAACCGAGGATGGAAACAACGCATTCAAAGTCAATGGTCAACGAGTTAAGCCCTACTATGAGGGCAATGTGGAACGACGCATAGAGACCATCGACTTAGTCAAGCAAGACTGATCGCTTACGGGGATGCAATTGCAGTAACCCTAAAGAACCTTTTTCAATTAGCATCCCTATCACTATCTTTATCGCTTTCTTTATCGCTTTCCTTACTACTTTCTTTAGTTCTTTCTTACTGCTTTTGTAAAATAGTTTACTGCTTTGTTATTGCATTATTAAAATTAGTTGATTTCTTACATTAATTTAGTTTCATGCTTTGTTAAATTTATTTACATTCCTGTCTCAGTATTGCGTTGATCTGAAATTCTGTGCATGAATATTAAAAAAAATAAAAAATGAACACCACAACGTCTTATCAATTTGGATTTGGGATAAGCGCTGCGATGTTGATGATACAATAAAATAACATCCGATATGCATTGCGATGACGGGTGTATCTGGTTTTAATAGATACAATTTGCACCCATCTTCCAAAAATGCATTACGTTGACGGATGAGTTGTGTGCATATGTACACTGTGCTCTTCCTCAGCAAAAACGCACCATGTCGATTGTAGTGTTACATTGGTAGAAATACCGTGCGCCTGTCCTCTAGAAATGTGTTGTGTTGAGGGGTGTGTTGCATTAATGCATACGTTATGCCCATCCTTCATAAATATGCATTTGCGGTAACAGATGCATTGCATTAAACACTTACCATATTGCCCGTCCGATTAAATAAAATAAAAAAATGACAAAATCTTCACGGAGAGGGTAGTTGAATCGCTTCAGCTTCAAGGAAATTATGGCTTAGCAGAAAAAATGACGTCCTTCCTGCTAAATCATAATGGGAGGGGCACAGCGGCAGGCTTTTTGAAATACCGAAGCCTGCCTCGCAGAGATTGCGTTGGCCTATCAAGGCCCAACCTATAAATCGCACCTCCTTCAACTAAGGAGCTCATTTGCATCTCTCGCGAAAGAAAAACCCTAAAGAATTCTCTGCATACCATACCCTTCCGATTTTCTTCCTAAGACCAAAAGTTTTCCAATTTCTTTCACTTCACTAACAAAAATGACCGGACAATCTTCACACTCATCCTCCCAGCTATCGTCCCCTTTCTAAGCCCCGTCAGCGCACGGGAGGCAACTTTCCTTGTTGCCAACTGCCGCCTCGCCGCCCAGCCTAAGCCTTCCACAAGAATCCTTGAAAAACCCCGATGAAAGACCTCTGTAGCCAAAAAACCACCCACCAACCAAGAGGGGCCGAGCATAGAGAGTGCCCCTATCACCAGACCTGAAGTGGCGCTCCCAATACCTTCGACTGAAAGGGAACTGAAGCAAAAGGATGACAAGGAGGTATTTGGGAGTATTTTTGAGAAATTTAGAAAGAGGGGGGGGGGGGGGGCTTACCAGAAGAAGGTGTTGTGAATAGCCCTTGCCGTCAGAGGAGGAGTTGGCAGAAGCTTCACAGAGAATGGCCCTGGCCGTTGCGGATGCTAAGGAGACTGTTCCAATAGACTCCAATGAGGAACCCATCAGGGCCATTTTGGAGGTCGTAGAGGTGAAGAAGTAGCCAGGGATGACTGAAGAGAAGAAGAAGAGAAAAAGTAAAGAAAAATGGGTGGAAGGAGATGAAGCCGCCCGGTTGAAGAAGGAGAAGAAAGAAAAGAAGGGGAGTGAAAGGAAACAATGCAGGCAAGAAGAAAAGCGCCTGAAAAGGGAGGAGGAAAAAAGGAAGAGGGCGGAAAGTCTAGATTTTGACGGAGAATCAACCACCACAAGGGTGGAAGAGGGGATGTTAACACAAGTTAGATCATCAACGCAACCACAAGTTTCATCACCGCATACCACATTGTTTGCATCTGAAGACAGAGAAGACCCTGACATCACTCCTCTTATGCGACGTCGCAAGGAGAATGTGCCGCAAGGGTCCACAAGTGACCCATTATTCTTATAATGCATAGCAGAGGAGGAGGAGAAAAGAAAAAGAGAAGTAGAGGAGAAGCAAGAAAAGATGTCACGTGCGCGCCAAATCATCGCAACAGGAGATTTGGCAAGAAAACTCCATGATGAGGCAGTTCGTCATGACAAAGCAAGAGCGAAAAAAGAAGAAAGAAGAAGACTCGAGGATGAGCAGCGTATTTTGCTTGACTCAGAGCAATTTGAAAGAGAAATGAGAGAAGAAGAAGAAGCAGAAAAGAAAAAGAAGGAAGAGAAGGAAAGATACTGCAAAGCGAATGTGCAGCGCGTCAGAGAAAGTCAATGAAAAGAAATCGTGGAATGGTTAAAGGAAAAAGAAGAGTAACGCAAGGCAAGGGAACACAAGGAAAATAAAAAATCCCGCCTTGCGTCTGCTTAAGAAAAGGGCAAAGCTAAAACAGAGAACAGCAAGCTTGCATCGACCAAGAGGCACTCAACAACTAAGAAAGAAAATGATCATCTGATGATGGAAATGAGCTTCTTCCCTGCGTTGATGCCACTACCGGATCTTATCACTGGTGTTATGTTGGAACATGGGTGGGAAACTTTCTACCAATGTCCATCTATCATTATTCCCGCGGTAGTGAGGGCTTCTATCACGGCCAGCTCCATGACACCGAAGATGCGGTGATCATAGAAGGGAGGGTAGTGTCGTTCAGTGCAAAGGACATCAATGTACTCTATAAGTTGAAGGACCTCCCAGAAGCACCGGGTAACAAGTTGATTGATGATCCTGACGAAGAGCACATGGAGGATGCGCTGAAGGTATTAACGCAACTGGGCACTGTCGACATGAAACTAAAATATACTATGATTGATGTTCTATGTTCGAAATGATGCAATACTATTACTAGATATGCGTTAATGATGGGTGTTCACGTAGTATGCCATGCGTTATCACAAGTTTCCTTACGATAGAACCAAGTGTAATTCCATTGCAAGTTTCTTGGTGTGATCCAAGGTAGAACACGGGGACTAGTTTAAGTTATTGTGGTATGTTCATGATATATGCGACCAGGTTTTCAATCTTTAAAAATGTGTTTGTATAGGTATATAAATTGCGATAAAATAAAGTAAAGCGGTAAAGATGCAATAATAAAATGAAATACAATAAACCTAAGCTAGATGATACAAGATACAAGCTTCATGTACAAGATGCTGGGGTCAAGGCTGGTTGTGAAAGGTGTGCAACGACGTGGAATACGGTGGCAAGTCTATGAACAGGATAGAAAGAGAAAGACAAATAATCTAAACAATGGAAGTTCTCAATTGCGTTGAAGCTACAAATGTTGTTCTGCTCTTCTCTTGGCATACACCTTTCATTGATCGGCCGTGCTCCCACATGTTTATGGTGAAATAGAGAGTAACATAATGAACGCAAGGTTTCTTCCATGTCTGGAAGTACTACTCGCTTTAGTTAATGCATTTTTCTGACCTTCTCTCGATAGATCAAAATGTCATCTTCAATTCTGCTCTCACAGGTGAAGATGCCGTCTAGTATGCCTTAGCTAAACGCATTTTGTATCTTTAACATAGACTAAGTATTTAGTTAATTCATATTGCTTATCAAGGAATTAAGAAGACATCATGAAGAAAGTTATTGATGGGTGAATGGAAATAGACAGAAGATGGTAAATGAAAGCTATCGAAACATTTAATACATCTATTAAGCGTTTGATACATAGTGTGTGAATGAAAAGATAAAGGAAACATGAAATACAACGATGAAAGAGGTAGAATAGATACAAACAAGTGCCAATGTCTTGACACTGATTTGATGGAGATTTGCTTTCCGGATAGGATGGATTTGATGGTAGGAAGAGCTTTCCTCTCAAGCTTGCTCTACCAGCAGCAGGGATCTTTGCATAGAGCTTTCAATCGAGTGTTTGGCAGGTTAGATCTGAGATTCACCTCTCGACCTTATCTCGTCTTCTTCCCAGATTTCTTCACTCAAGCACTCAGCTCAGTCTTTTCTCTCACCAATTTTGCAGCATTTACCCTGTATCTTGTAGCATTCTTTTTCTCTGAAATCAATTGGGTATTTATAGGTGCAGGTCTTTGACTCCGGCCTTGTGGTCCCCATATGATTGTCATGGTAATTCCGAAGATGGAGGGATATTATTCTTTCTATTATGCAATTAGAATGTCAATTCGGCACAACCATTAGTTGTACATGTGTCTCAATCCTTCGCGTTTGCGTTGCTCAGTTGCATCTTTCGATCATGGGTTTGCATGCGGTGTTGTTTTTATTACCGCATGCGGTTGAAACACAGCTCTGGATCGACTATCGCATTGCACCGCCATTGCGGTAATTGTCTCTTCATTGTTGATTGACGGGCACAATGTGACAGAGATACGTTGATCAGTTTCTCATAAGCCTTGAGCGCAAGCGATGACTTGGTCTCCTGCAAAATAGAGTAAAATCCGGCTTTTCTTCCATCTTTTTTGTGTTAGTGGGTGTAATTGCAAACATTTATAATTATTGTAATACTAGGCTAATTTTCATACAATCGGCACATATTTACTAACTTTTGGCTTCAATATCTAGATAAGGTGACATAAATAACTTATATTTCTACAAGTTATCAGGCACCAAGTGGTCGGTGTCATTAAAAGGCAAAAGAACCCTCGCCTCCAACAAGCTGCTCCCAGAAGCGCGACTTTGGGTATATTTGGAGAAACCCTGCTTCTCCAGCAGCGTCCCCCCACCGTCCATCTCCACCTCACTTTTCACCTCCATCGCCGCATGTTGATGACCCACACGGTTTGGGAGCAGGCCCTTCCGCTCAACCTCAAACCGATGCTGGTGAAACATCGACGGCGTAACCCACCACTGCATCCCTTGCTGCTGCCTTAGCCGATATGTGGGTCTTCTTATCTCAACAGCTTACCTTCTTCTGCCCATGCATTAACGGAGTTGTAGGAGAGCAACGCAGAGTTGCGAGACAGCAACACAATGTTGTCACATGCAATGGTCAATATTCAACCCAACGTCTTTACCATTCACCTGAACCAAAGACAGATGGCTAAGCGCAACCATGAGTACTTCAATTTCTTAACGGCTTATCTACATGGTCCTATGGTGCCTCCACATCTGCAGCAACCTCTGCAATTTCAAGAAGTGCCACAACGAACTCCTTCGTAGCATCTTCCTCATTAAGAGCCCCTGCCGCAATTCTAAATTTGGGGGGGTGTACACCTTCTCCACAATTTTGCATTTTTTCTTTGTGGCCATTCATTTTTTAAAGAAAGCTATATCTTATATTCTTTTGTACATACTTACAATTTTGTGTTGCGATGTTTATTATTCTTTGTGTACTTAGACAAATTTTGTACAATTGAGTAATTATTCTTTCCATATGCGTCGGCTGATGCTTGATTTTATGAAGTGGAAATGTGGATGATATGCGTTGATGAAATTGCGTTGTGCACTCAAGTTTCCCCAGCGGAATCCAAGTGTAAATTCCTCTGAGTTTCCTGGTAAGTCCAGGGTCAAACACAGGGACTTGTGAAAATAGATTGCATTGGTAATTTTTGTGAAGAACTTGCGGTAATTGGATAAATAAATAAATTTTTGGGTTTGTTGTTTGCGTTGATGAAAAATAAATAAATGCGTCGGAGTTTGAAAAGAGTTGGTAAACGGAAGATGCGATGAGTATGCAGTGAACGGGTTGAGAAAAGTTTCGGCAAACACTTCCTAGGATGCGTTCATGCTATGCGATCATGCAACATGCATACAACAGTAAATCACCTCTCGATGCGAATGCCACGATTTCTAAGGTTAGAACGCATGCAATATATGTGCTAAGTCTATAGTACCTACACATAAGCCTCTATTCTTATTTATGCAATGACGAAATGACACACACACAAATAAGGCGACCACATAATACCATTCGCATCTCTAGGATGCATGCTAAGCAAGTTGACAAATAGAGCTTATCTCTAAGTCCCTATCTCTTATTTATTGTTATGCAGGTTTTGATAGGTATTATTGATGATGTTCTATGCTCGTAATGATGTTATACTACCGCTAGATATGCGTTAATTATGGATGTTCATGTAGTATGCCATGCGTTGTCACAAGTTTCTTCATGATAAAACCAAGTGTAATTCCACTGCAAGTTTCTCGGTGTGATCCGAGGTCGAACACGAGGACTGATTTAGGTTATCGTGGTATGTTCATATATATGCGACCAGGTTTTAATCTTTAAAAATGTGTTTGTACAGGTATATAAATTGCGACAAAATAAAGTAAAGCAGTAAAGATGCGATAATAAAATGAAATATAATAAACCTAAGCTAGATGATACAAGATACAAGCTTCATGTTACAAGATGCTGGAGTCAAGGCTGGCTGTGAAGGTTGTGCAAAGACGTAGAATGCGGTGGCAAGTCTTATGAATAGAATAGAAAGAGGAAGACAAATAATATAAACAACGCAAGTTCTCAATTGCGTTGAAGCTACAAATGTTGTTCCACTCTTTTCTTGGCATACACCTTTCAGTTATCGGCCGCACTCCCACATGTCTGTGGTGAAACGGAGACTAACATAATGAACGCAAGGTTGCTTCCATGTCTGGTAGTACTACTCGCTTTAGTTAACACATTCTTTTGACTTTCTCTCGATAGATCAGAATGACATCTTCACTTCTGCTCTCACAGGTGAAGATGTTGTCTAGCATGCCTTAGCTAAATGCATTTTATATCTTTAACACAGATTAAGTACTTAGTTAATTCATATTGCTTATTAGGGAATTAAGAAGACATCATGAAGAAAATGATAAAGGAAAGCTATCAAAACATTTAATATCTCTATTAAGCATTTGATACATGGTGTGAATGAAAAGAGAATGAGAAAGTGAAATAAAATGATGAAAGAGATAGAACAGATACAAACAAGTGCCAATGTCTTGGCACTGATTCGATGGAGATCTGCTTGCTGTATAGGATGGATTTGATGGTAGGAAGAGCTTCCCTCTCAGGCTTGCTCCACCAGTAGCAAGGATCTTTGCACAGAGCTTTCAATCGAGTGTTTGGCAGATTAGATCCGAGATTCACCTTTTGGCCTTATCTCGTCTTCTTCCCAGATTTTTTCACTGAAGCAATCAGCTCAGCCTTTTCTCTCAACAGTTTTGTAGCACTTACCCCGTATCTTGTAGCATTTTTTTTCTCTGAAATCAATGGGGTATTTAGAGGCGCAGATCTTTAACTCCGGCCTTGTGGTTCCCACTTGATTGTCATGGTAATTTCGAAGATGGAGGGATATTATGCCTTCTGTTATGCAATCAGACCGTCAATTCTGCACAACCGTTAGTTGTACACGTGTCTTAATCCTCCGCTTTTGCGTTGCTCAGCTGCATCTTTTGATCATGGATTCGCATGCGGTGTTGTTTTTATTATTGCATGCGGTTGAAACACAACTCTGGACCGACTGTCGCATTGCGCCGTCATTGCAGTAATCATCTCTTCATTGTTGACTAATGGGCACAATGTGACAGAGATGCGTTGATCAGTTTCTCGTGAGCCTTGAGCGTAAGCGGTGACTTGGTCTCCTGCAAAATAGAGTAAAATTAGGCTTGTCTTCCATCTTTATGGTGTTAGTGTGTGTAATTGGAAACATTTATAAGTATTGTAATACTAGGCTAATTTTCATACAATCGGCGCATATTCACTAACTTTTGGCCGCAATATCTAGATAAGGTGGCATAAATAACGTGTATTTCTATAAGTTATCACACCCCCAAATTTAGATATATGCTTGTCCTCAAGCATATGTTCTACTAAGGCGATAATGCTCAATTTCTATCCTCTATTTTTATGACGATTGGTTGCTCCAAATGTTACACTTAGGCACATTACTTTACATCGCAATTTTCTTCTATCCTTGCTAATTCTTAGAAAGCCCTACTTTATTCTTCTATATGACAAAATTCTGCTCAAAGATGCTTTTCTAGTTTCCAAAATAGAATGTTTATCTCTTCTTTGTCAAAACAACTTGATGTGTCTATATGCGGTGAGCAAAACTTTGCGTCATTTCTTTAGTTAGTGACGATTGATCATGGTTACACTCTACATTTTGGCTTATCCCACAGGTGTCATGCGGACATCCAACTACAATTGTGTGCCAATTTCAACTTCAACTCATGAGGATCAGAGGAGTTGTCTGTTGCATTCTTTTATTTTTGTTTTTGTTTCTTTCTTTTTTTTTTTTTCATACTGCATTGTTCTTGGAAACCTACCTTCATTTTGGCTTATTCCTACGGGTGTCATACGAACATCCAACTACGAGCAGGCTCCTTTCACAACTAAACTCTTATCAAGTTGAGACAGTTTTGAGGTTTTCCCTTGCACTGACATTGGAGTTTTGCATTAAAAAATATATATATTTTTTTAATTGAAAATGGACACATTTTCTTAGATACAGCATAATATTGATCTCATCTACTTAGACCTTCTCCACCCCCAAATTTAAAGATGAGCAAGGTTCTCATTGCGTTGTTTGGAGAGACTAGACAAACACTTAGAATAAAATTTCAAAAAGAATGTTTGAGAAGAACTTTGAAAGATAAAAGGTAAAGTACTGCTAAACTAAGAATTAACTAAGTGTTAGTCAGAATTTACTAAGCATGGGAAATGTTTCTAAGTATAAACATGTAATACATCATAGCAACACAATGAAGATCCTAAAAATAAGAAATTTAGAATGTCACAAAAATTAGCAAAGGAAGATAAAGAAAGAGGCACAGGCAAAAAGTGGAGTGAATATATACTCTGATTGTATTGACTATTAACAAAGTAGACAAATAAGTTACAATTGAACGCTTTACAAAATTTTCGATTGCCTGTACAAGAGTCAACAAATTTGATTACATAACAAATTTGATTCAGAATTCACACCCTACTTCCAATAAACACAGATACATTTTTGCCGAGGATGGGCAACACGCATACATCCCCGCAACACACCCCTTAACCAACACATTTCTGGAGGATACTCAACATAGTGCATTTCGCTAAGGACCGGCAAAGGACATATGCAAGTGCAACACACCCCTCACCGTAATGCATTTGGGTGTACTGGATGCACAGTGTCGCTTACTTATTACACCCACCCTCTCATAGTTTACTTTTCTGTCCTCTTAATTCATCAAAAAACGCCAGTCGAAAAGACCTTGTAGTGATTTATCCAATCATTCACAACAATTATATGACCCGTGCTACTAAATTTAATATATGGAGGTACATGCGAAATTAAATTAGAAGGAAATACAAAAAATATTAAAGACTGATTCTACTGGATAGTAATTGATGGAATTTAGAAAACGGTAAAAAAAAAAAAGCTGTAAAGAAAGTGAGTAAACATAGATAGGAAGGTCGATTAAAAAAGTTCTTAGAGTTACTGCAATCGCTTTCCCTGCAAGCGGTTTAATCCTGCTTGCCCAAGTCAATGGTGTCCATGCATCGATTGAAGTCGCCTCCATATTAGGGCTTAATTCATTGACCATTGACTTTGAATGCACTGTTCCCATCTAAAGTTGTTAGTTCCATTGCGCCGTGAGGAAATATTGTCTTGATTCGGAATGGCCCAGACCAGCGAGACTTCAACTTTCCTGGAAACAATCGCAAATGCGCGTTAAATAATAATACCTGCTGACCTTCGGTGAATGTTCGATCATGTATGTGGTCATCATGCCATTTCTTTGTCTTCTCCTTGTATGTCTTAGCATTTTCATAGGCATCCCTTCACCATCCGACCAACTGATTCAATTGCAGCTTCCGGACTTTCCCCGCACTGGCTAAATCAAACTTCAGCTTCTTGCTTGCCCACATCGCCTTATGTTCCAACTCAAGCGACAAATGACAAGATTTTCCGAAGACAAGGGCGTACGGAGACATGCCAATTGGTGTTTTGTAGGCGGTCCTGTAAGCCCATAGTGCTTCATCAAGCTTGGGTGACCAATCCCTCCTGGCAGTATTAACTACCTTGTCCAAGATAGTTTTGATCTCTCTATTAGAAGTCTCTGCCTGCCCATTAGTCTGTGGGTGATAAGCAATTGCAACTCGATGGCTGACGTTGAATTTAATCAACAGGTTGGCAATTATGTGGTTGATAAAGTGAGAGTCCTCATTGTTGATTAACGCCCGAGGTGTCCCATATCGAGCAAAAATGATCTTCTTTAAAAACTTTGCCACAGTGGCCACGTCATTCTTGGTACATGTGATGGCCTCAACCTATTTCGATACATAAACTATCGCAACCAGAATATGTTGATGACCTTCTGATTGTGGAAACGGGCCCATGAAGTCAATTCCCCAAACATCAAATAATTCAACTTCTAAGATTGATGTCAATGGCATTTCATTTATTTTAGACATATTCCCCATCCTTTGACACATGTCGCATTGCACAACATGAGCATGGGCATCCTTAAAGAGTGTTGGACAAAAGTAGCCGCACTGTAAGACTTTTGCTATAGTTCTTTTCCCCCCAAAATGTCCTCTATATGGGGGCTCATGACAGAGCTCTAAAATGTGCTTGGCTTCATGTATAGGAACATATTGACATATTATATGATCAGGTCTTTGTTGATATAGGAAGGAAACGCCCCATAAATAAAATTTGGCATCATGTCTTAACTTCTTCTTCTGCTGGTATGTATAATCATCTGGTAGTTGACCACAAACTATGAAGTTTACTATGTTCGCATACCAGGGAACATCAATGTCTACTACCATCAGCAGCTCATTGGGGAATCTTTCCTCAATATCTTTTCATCCCATGAACCTCGCAGTTTTCTAACCTTGACAAATGATCTGCGACTTGGTTCTCGGTGCCCTTTCGGTCTTTGATTTCTAGGTCGAACTCTTGCAGGAGCAACACCCACCGTATCAGCCTCAGTTTTGCATCCTTCTTCGTCATTAAATACTTAACAGCAGAATGATCCGTATACACCACCACGTTCGTTCTATTAAGTACTGTCGGAACTTCTTCAGTGCAAACACCACTGCGAGCATTTCCTTTTCTATGGTCATATAGTTCTCCTGAGCGTCGTTCAGTGTTTTGCTCACATAATAAATAGAATGCAACACCTTATCCTTGCGTTGACTCAAAACTGCGCCCACAACATTTCCGTTGGCATCGCACATCAGGGCGAATGGTTGCATCAATCGGGCACAATCAAAATGGATGCGGAGATGAGTGCATCTTTCAATGTGTTAAATGCTTTGGTGCAAGTATCATCAAAATTATACCCGTGGTCAGCTTCAAGAAGTGCACTTAAGGGTCTTGCAATCTGGGAGAAGTTGCGAATAAATCTTCTATAAAACCCCACATGTCCCAAAAAGCTCCTAAGTGTTTTTATGTTCACAAGTGGGGGTAATTTGGAAATTGCATCGATTTTTTCCTGGTCAGCTTCCAATCCTGCCTTGGAGATTTTGTGACCCAGAACTATTCTTTATTCCACCATAAAGTAGCATTTTTCCCAGTTTAAAACAAGATTTGTGCCACGCATCTCTTCAAAACTTTTTCAAGGTTAGACAAACAGGAGTCATAATTACTGCCGAAAACTAAGAAATCGTCCATGAATACTCGACTGACTCTTCCAAGTAATTTGAGAATATTGCCATCATGCATCGTTGAAAAGTTCCTGGTGCATTATAGAGTCCAAATGGCATGCGTCAGAATGCAAACGTACCAAATGGGCACGTGAAGGTTGTCTTGTCTTGATCCTCCGATGCAATTTCCATTCGGTTATATCCTGAATAGCCATCAAGAAAGTAGAAAAATTCATTCCTTGCAAGTTTGTCTAACATCTGATCAATGAACGGGAGTGGAAAGTGGTCCTTTTTAGTGGCAAAATTCAGCTTGCGATAATCCATGCAGATTCTCCACCACGTAGTTGTCCTTGTGGCAACCAATTCATTCTTGTCATTAGTGATGATGTCATCCCCTCTTTCTTCGAAACACATTGCACTGGGCTCATCCAACTACTATTAGATATCGGGCAGATGACACCTGTATCCAGCCACTTTATTATTTCCTTCCTTACAACCTCCTTCATGGCAGGGTTCAAGCGGTGTTGCCTTTCTACTGATCCATTCTTTCCTTCTTCCAGGCAGATCTTGTGCATACAATACGAGGGACTGATTCCTCGAATGTCTGCCAAGGTCCATCCTAATGCTTTTGCATTATCTCTTAGGATCCATATGAGAGCATTTTCTTTCTCCTTACTTAGTGATACAGAAATGATAACCGGTAACGAGTCGTTACTTTCTAAGTAAGCATACTTTAGGTGTACTGGCCATGACTTTAACTCTAACATAGGTGGCTCTTCTAAAGATGGCTTAATGCGCTGCGATGTCAATTCAGATAAGTTGAGCGGTTCAAAATTAGATTCAGTATGAATTGCGGCGCAGTCCTCCTCCAACATTGCGCCGACTTCAAAATCCTCCTCTTCCTCCATGTCCTTCAGGGGTTCGTGCCACTGTTCTCCCTGCAACTCTTCGATATATTGGCAGTTCTCTATATCTCATGGGTACTTCAACGCTTTGAGTACGTTGAATTTTACTTCTTGATCATCGACTCGGATGGTCAACTCTTCTTTCTGCACATCGATTAACGCTCGCTCTGTGGCAAGAAATGGGTGTCCCAGGATGATAGGAATTTCTCTATCGGTATCATAATCCAATATAACAAAGTCTGCTGGGAAGATAAACTTGTCCACTTATACGAGAACATCTTCTATCTTGCTCTCTAGAAGCTTTATTGATCTATCGGCTAGTTGTAATGTGATCGTGGTTGGCCTTGCTTCGCCAATGTCCAGCTTCTTAAAAATTGACAAGGGCATCAAATTTATGCTTGCCCCTAAATTACACAGCGCGTTCCCGACCATCTTCCCTCCTATGGTGCAGGGTAATGTAAAAGTCCCAAGGTTCTTCATTTTAGTAGGGAGATTGTTTTGAAACAGAGCGTTACACTCATATGTTAGTGCAACTGTTTCATTTTCCCCAATCTTTCTCTTGTTGGCGAGAATATCCTTGAGAAATTTCACATAACTAGGCATCTGCTCTATTGCTTCTATCAGGGGAATATTAATGTGTAGCTGTCGAAGAACGTCTAGAAACCTTTGAAATTACTTGCTGTCGTCTTTCTTTTTCAACCTGGACGGGAAAGGTGGAGGATCCTGCCGTGTTTCTTGTTCACTTTGCTGCTTGGTAAGGTCCTGTGCTTGCTGTGTGTCATTGATTGGAGGTTGCGTTGATTGAAAATTCAAGACTTGGGAGCTTTATCTTTTGTAGATGATCTTACTTCTGAACTGGGGTTGCTTCCATTATTCAGTAACTTGTCATTATTAACAATTAAATCTGCTGGTGTTGTTACCGCATCTGATACCTTCGGTATAATGGGGCTGTCGTTCTGCCACTCCACAATGTCACTACATGACATTGTTCTTTACCTCTTGGCCCCGACACTCCTAAGCTTCCATGCTGCGTACCAGGCATTTTCTTCTTTAATTCCCTCGTAAGCTTATCTATATGATCTTCTAATTCTTTGAGAGAGTCAGCTTGCGATTGTCTCATTGCCTCGCTCTTTTCAATATAATATTTTAATGATGTCTCTAGAGATGAGGTACTGAAAGAGGTATCATATGCGAACAGTTGGTCACAGGGTGGCGTACCTTGAGAATTACTTGGGCTGCAGCCTGGATTAGTGAAGACTAGAGGGTTGCCTCAATCCACTTGAGAACTAAATTGATAGAAACTATGGCCCTCATGATTGAGATTCTCATCCAAACAAAAAATTGGGTGACCCCCCAACCAGGGTTGTGGTCGTTGCCCCATGATTTATCATACATGGCATATACGGGTTGTTGATTCAATGGGCAGACATCTACCGGATGTACCTCTCTCCATTGAGTGCAATCCATTGTGGACTCATGAGTCACCGCCTTAACCTACGTTGTTCCTTGAGAGAGAGTTCTCTACTGATTAGCCACCGTTTGGAGGAGCAAGGTCATTGTGATCATTTGTTCGACCAATGCGCTCATTGTGTCCATTGGCACATCGGCCCTTTCTACTCTTTCTTGCTCCTGACCTCTTATCTCAAGGCCGGTATCAATCCATTCGTCAGAATGTTCCTAGATGCGATCAAATATGTTCTTCGCTTCCATATATGACTTATTCATTAATCCTTCTTCTGTAGAGGCATCGGCAACTGCTTGCATTGATTGGTCGAGGCCATTGTAAAAGGTTTCCATCAAAATACTATCAGGAATCTCGATATGCGGACAGTTCTTCACTAACTACCGGAATCGCACCCAGGCGGTACTCAAGGTTGCACCACATATGTCTACAAAATTTGTCAAATGAGCGTATGGGTCTTCTCCCCGTAATCCTCCGAATTGCCCCACATTCTGAATCATTTGTAGCATAATAGGTTTTATTTCAAAGCTTGCGTTCCCCTCGACTACTGGTCTTGATATTCCTGGTGAAAAATTATAGAAATCTGGTGCCGCATATTCCCTCATAGGGATGCTCTGGTCAGCAGCAAGAAAAACAGGATCTTGTATAGGCAAATCTCCCCTCTGGTTTCCAGCAGGTGCCACATTCTCATCAGCCATACTTTTTCCCCAATTAATTTAGCTTGATGAACTCTGCGTGAAGAATACACTTGATCTCTGGGTCTGCTTAGAATTACCAGATCACTCTAGCACTCATAAGCCGTCAGACTGCTCTCCATGTTGAACAGTCAGTACAAAAGAGATCTGTCCTGAACATAACATGAAAATATTCAAACAATAAACCGTTAAACAAGTCCGGTGCCATAAACTTATTACGCAGGTTTTGATAGGTATGATTGATGATGTTCTGTGGTCGAAATGATGCGATACTACTGCTAGATATGCGTTAATTATGGATTTTCATGTAGTATGCCATGCGTTGTCAAAAGTTTCCTTACGATAGAACTAAGTGTAATTCCACCGCAAGTTTCTCGATGTGATCTGAGGTCGAACATGGGGACTGATTTAGGTTATTGTGGTATGTTCATGATATATGCGACCAGGTTTTCAATCTTTAAAAATGTGTTTGTATAGATATATAAATTGTGATAAAATAAAGTAAAGCAGTAATTATGCGATAATAAAATGGAATACAATAAACCTAAGCTAGATGATATAAGATACAGACTTCATGTTACAAGATGCTGGGGTCAAGGCTGGCTGTGAAAGTTGTGCAAAGACTTAGAATGCAGCGGCAAGTCTTATGAACAAAATAGAAAGAGAAAGACAAATAATATAAACAATGCAAGTTCTCAATTACGTTGAAGCTACAAATGTTGGTTTGCTCTTCTCTTGGCGTACACCTTTCTGTGATCGGCTGCGCTCCCACATGTCTATGGTGAAACAGAGACTAATGTAATGAACACAAGGTTGCTTCCATGTCTGGAAGTACTACTCACTTTAGTTAACACATTCTTTTGACCTTCTCTCGATAGATCAGAATGGCATCTTCACTTCTGCTCTCACAAGTGAAGATGCCGTCTAGCATGCCTTAGCTAAACGCATATTATATCTTTAACACAGATTAAGTACTTAGTTAATTCATATTGCTTATTAGGGAATTAAGAAGACATCATGAAGAAAATAATAAAGGAAAGCTATCGAAACATTTAATATCTCTATCAAGCATTTGATACATGGTGTGAATGAAAAGAGAATGAGAAAGTGAAATAGAACGATGAAAGAGATAGAACAGATACAAACAAGTGCCAATGTCTTGGCACTAATTCGATGGAGATCTGCTTGCTGGATAGGATGGATTTGATGGTAGCAGGGATCTTTGCACAGAGCTTTCAATCAGATGTTTGGCAGATTAGATATGAGATTCACCTCTCGGCCTTATCTTGTCTTCTTCTCGGATTTCTTCACTTAAGCACTCATCCCAGCCTTTTCTCTCAACAATTTTGCAGCACTTACCTTGATCCCGTAGCATTCTTTTTCTCTGAAATCAATGGGGTATTTATAGGTGCAGATCTTTGACTCTGGCCTTATGGTCCCCACTTGATTGTCATGGTAATTTCGAAGATATGGAGGGATATTATTCCTTCTATTATGCAATCAGACCGTCAATTTTGCACAACTGTTAGTTGTACACGTGTCTCAATCCTCCGCTTTTGCGTTGCTCAGCTACATCTTTCGATCATGGATTTACATGCGGTGTTGTTTTTATTACCGCATGCGGTTGAAACACAACTCTGGATCGACTGTCGCATTGCGCTGTCATTGCAGTAATCGTCTCTTCATTGTTGACTGACGGGCGCAATGTGACAGAGATGCGTTGATCAATTTCTCGTGAGCCTTGAGTGCAAGCGGTGACTTGATCTCCTACAAAACAGAGTAAAATTCGGTTTTTCTTCCATCTCTATCGTGTTAGTCGGTGTAATTGCAAACATTTATAATGATTGTAATACTAGGCTAATTTTCATACAATCGGCGTATATTCACTAACTTTTGGCCGCAATATCTAGATAAGGTGGCATAAATAACTTGTATTTCTACAAGTTATCATTTATGCAGTTCTAATCTTGCTCTCTCGAGTCCAGATTCTATCCTAGCTCTCTCGAGTCATTAATTTCTTTCTTTAGACTCTCTCTCGAGTAGCTCTAAAGGGTATTTCGCACAACATAAATCAAGATAATCGCAAGCAATGAACTTCCTAGGTCATGTTAGCTTAGTTTTCCTCAACCCATTCGACTAGTTTAGCTACTCATGCGTTCTAAGATAGTGAACAGATATAGAAATAGAACTTCCATTTTATAAATATAAAGATGAAGTACAAAATAACAATGCAAGTATAGAATCAAGGGTCTGGAAGCAATCTCTTGCTGCCTAGGCTTTTACACTGATTTCTACTCGTGCTTAGAAGATAATCTCACTCTCGCGACAGCCGTCCCGCTCTCTGGTTCTTCGCCTCAGGGTTCTCTCTCGAGTTTCCCTAAGCGATCTCTAGCGTCACCACTCTTCTCTTGCTCTGCCTTAAAATGAAAGAAAACTGCGAACTTATGGAACAAAGAATAGTTGAACTAGTTAATTCGTCAACCCGTCGACCCCTTTTATGAAGAATTCCCTTGGTATTTATAGAGCATCCACGGTGAAAGCAGCTTCTCTCTCATGATTGTACAGATGGGACAGCTTTAATTCCTGACCAATGCGCCAAATAATTTTCACCGAAAAGTTGAATGTACTTTGTGACCGTTATCGGCTGTCAACTTAATTCAGATTCGACTGTCATCAACTTTCTATCCCATCACGATTGATTAGCCTTTCACCCAGATGCGCCCACCATGTTACACTGACCATGTTGCGGCGATCCTTCTCAGGCGAATGTTTGTGAACACAATCATCGCAATGCCTTGGGATGAAGTTGCGCTCGAAAAATGATTTCATATGATCGCAATTCTTGCATTGCGTTAACGCATATTCTACAAAAAAAAAAATACAAAAATCAACTGTTCTAATGCGTTGAACGCATGTGACTGCAATATTATGAAATCAATGCTTCATGGATGCAAATTAACATATTTCATCAACACAATCCAGCATTGTTTAAGAATTTAGCACTAACGTGAATTTCTACCAGTTATCATATTCTTAGAGTGAGAATCCAAAGAGTAGGCTCTGTTCGAATTCAGTAGAGGTGAGTAGGAAAACAGATCGTATAAAACGATCAAGCAAGTGGGAGAAGACAATGACTATCGTATAGTCAAAATGCTTGATCATTTAGGTGAGGTACACGATCGTGTAGGAAAAGCTAGGCGATCATCTATACGATAATTTAGTAAAACTCGGAGCAATCGTTTAGAAAAGAGCGCACGTGGGTGAGCGATCGTTTAGCAAATGTGAGTTATCGTATATGCTCTCAATTACTAAGCGGTCGAATGTAAAACACTCCCTGAGCAATTAAGTATGTTATTTGCAAAATGAAAACAATTTTCATTTATTCTTCAGTTACAAAAACCGAATTGAACTTCCCACTAATGCATGGTTATGGAGAAAACACTGGCCAATTATCCCATAATTTTCCATTTAATAAAATAATAAATATAATCATATTATATTCATAACCTATAGTTTGATATCATATATCAACCATAGTATTTTCTCCTCTACTTGAAATAAATGATATTTATAACCAATTTCCTCCAAATAATGTATTTCATACATAAAGTCAATTAAATCATATATAATTAACTAGTTCAATCATATCATATATAATCGAACTCCCTCTTGTCAATTTGAACATTTCAAACAGACCCAAAAATTTATTCTCAACTTGTATCCATGCTCTCAAGGAGACCTTATGAACCTATGGCTCGAAGCTCCAACGGTATATGAATAGCTAACTAAACTCTTTAGCCACGAGATCCACTATCTGTTAACTGCCAAGCATTCTACTAAAAATCGACAACTGAACTCTTCTAACCACAGATATATTTATGTGTCCATTGGATATAACCAATCATGAGTACGATAACCCTTCACAGATGCTTATAAGTACAGCTGGGCCAATTTACTATTTTTCCCATGTAGTTACATCTTACTTCTTAAGTACCACTGATCCCTCTAATGAACAATACAACATAGTCCTACTATGTGTGAACACCTCTCGAGGCATGAGAAAGTGTGTGGCGCCACATCATTCAAGCCCCGGGATCAGCCTTTAAGGGAGCCATCTATCTACTTACCCCTGCTTTGGGGAAGGAGTGAATTTCATCTTGTGTAGCTGAGTTCCCAGCTCCCAGATCAGACGAATCCCCAAACTGGTTGGTTTGAGTCGGCGACTTGGTCACTCATACCCATGCAAATCAAAGAACCACCCTCAATGGCAGGAGTTCGCAACTCACTCAGGATTGAGGTCATGTTACCTATTGTCGTCCTATTGTAGTGAAGTCTTTGTCATGAACGACGTTATATAATGAGACGTTAACACTTTGTGGTTAGGTCTTATACAAACTCTTTGTATAGGATGCCCTCACTTGCATATCCCCACACGAATGATCAGAATTAGACCATCTATGGCAAGTCACGACACATGTAACTATTCCACAAAGCGGGCTGCATCCATAGTGTTACCAGGATAAGGTTTCCTTCCTATATCCATATACTACAGACCATTTTGTTTATCACTTAAGACATGATCCACTTGTATGTCACTGATAACTTATAGAAATACAAGTTATTTATACCGTTTTATTTAGATTATGTGGCAAAAAGAAGGAAAAGTTGCATCGACAGTATAGAAATTGGCTTAGAAACGCAAAAATTATAAAGTGTCGTAAGCACATTCGCTAACCCCATTGCGATGGCAAAATGGAATGCCCAAGTCTTTGTTTTGTAGGAAACAGGTCACCGCATGCGACAATCACTCGAGGACAAAAATGAACAATGCATTATCACCGCATGTGGCAATCAATCAAGAACAGAAAAGAACAACGCAATTGCAGAGCATGCGATGATCGATCATGGATGCAAACGACCAACGCATTTGCACCACATGCGACAATCGATAAAAAGATCAAAGCAATTACACCGCATACAGCGATCGATCGTAGATGTAAAGAACGATGCATTTGCAAGAACTTCTGAAATTGTACAGCTTTTCTGTTGTACGATTCTGACAAATTAAATGTGGAGCAGAGCGGACATTTCCACTAAGTCATGGCAGGAAAAATCAGCTTTTCAGAGTGAGACCACTGATGCAGAAGTTGCCAAAGTCTATAAATAGTTTCGTCAAATTCAAAGAAAGGAGGCTGGTCTGAAGAGAGAACTTAGAGAAAATCCGGGGAGAAAGACGAGACAAGACCGAAAGGTAAGTCTCTGGAGCAAGCAATTCATTCCCATTCCCGAAGAAGAATCTATGTGCAATTGGTCACTTCTACCTAGAAAACAAGCCTAAGAGGGAAGTTCTCCACTCCATTCCTACCAAACGCTAGCAAGCAAATCGTCTTCGATCGGGATCTTGTCAAGACATTGGCACACTTTCTGTATTTGTTATCATTTTCTATTCATCTACCGTGTTCATCTCTAATCTTTCATTCATTATCTATAACAAACGATTATCTTTAGATTTCAATGTCATTATCGTATTCATCATCATCTCTCTGTTTTTCATTATACATTCATCATCCATTTCTTTCACCATGTGTAACTAATCCCCCAGGGTAAAGGGGAAGGATTAAGCGAGTAAATCCTTGTTGAAGAAATCGGCTAAGTTTAGTTAAAGCATGCTCAACGGCATCTTCACCTGTGAGAGCACAAGTGAAGATATTATTCTATCTCTCGAAAGAAGGTTGGAAGAATGCGTTAACTAAAGCGAGAAGTATTTCCAGAGATGGAAACAACCTTGCGTTCACCACGTTCATCCATGTTTCACCATAGACATATGGAAATGCGGCCGATCACTAAACGTTGTAAGCCAAGGGAAAGCAGAACCTTAGTTGCATCCTCAACAGGAATGACGAATTTGTGATGTCCTTTCCCTCAACCCATTCTCTTTCTGACACATTTCATAAGACTTGCCACCGCATTCATCAGATACTTTTACACATCTTCATAGCCAGTCCTCAACTTGTATATTTAATTGTTTATTCATTTTTTTATTACCACACTTTATTTTATCACCGCAATTTACTTATCATCACAATTTATTTTACCGCAATTTATTTATCATCACTTTTACTTATCATGCATGTTATATTATTATCGCATTCTACATTTCACCGCATTTTACTTTTCAAATCCAATTCATTCTTTTGTTTTCCCGGTTGCATATATCACAATAGTATCGCATTAATCACCGCAATCGCCGTGTTCGACCTCAGATCATTCTGAGAAACTTGCGTTGGAATTCTACGTGGTTCCAGTGTAAGAAAACTTATGACACACGCACACTACACGAACTCATACTACGACAGCATCTAAGCATTATCGCATACATTATTTAGAACGTAGTATCACATATTATTATTATCGCAAAGCGCATAAGTCAGCAACCTAACAAGTTGTTGACCAACAATGAATTCAAATCAAATCATTATCAAATTACAAACTTTCAGTCACCACATACATGCTTAAGTTACATAATGATAACAAGGGATTTTAGTTTATTGGTTTGTGGTAAAGAAAATAAAACATCCAATGTGAAAAGTCAAGAAGTGAAGTAAATATCATATATTATAGATCACAAGCGTTCGTACAAACTTTTTACAAACCACAAGACACGAGACTTTAGGGCATCATCCTCAACAATCTCCCACTTGTCTTAAAGCGAGTGGGGTGTACAAAAAACTAGTGCAAAATAATCAACTGGAGCACTAAGGCCCAGTACAATAAAATCTCCCACTTGCCCTAGTACAGCTGCGGGCGGTCCCATATACCCATGCTCTTAAGGCGACCCTTAAACACTGTAGCTGTGAGAGCCTTCATAATGGGTCAGTGACGTTGTGCTCCAATGAGATCTTCGTGACAATCACATCCCCTCGATGAACTATCTCGCAGATTAGGTGATACTTCCGCTCCATGTGTTTACCGTGCCTATGACTCCTTGGCTCCTTGGAGTTTGCCACAGCACGACTACTATCACAATAGAGGGTGATAGGACTAGACATATCTGGAACAACTTCTAGCTCTATCAAGAACATCCTAAGCCAGATGGCCTCCTTAGTAGCTTCACAAGTCGCTATGTACTCGACCTCCATAGTGGAGTCGGCGATGCACCCCTGTTTAGTACTTCGCCACACTACAACTCCTCTATTAAGAGTAAAAATTGACCTTGAAGTGGACTTGCGGGAGTCCTTATCAGTCTGAAAGTCAGAATCTATGTATCTAGTAAGGATCAAATCCCTAGATCCAGACACGAGCAAGTAGTTCCTCGTTCTCCGAAGATACTTAAGGATGTTCTTAACTGCGGTCTAGTGACTGATGATGGGCAGAAATGCATGTCATCTTAGACTTTTTATTTAAAATTATGAGGGCTGTTAAGAGAAATATGCGGCAAATATGTCGGGAATTCATGAGAAAACGAGTTTGCGTCGATCGACATTAAGAATCTCGACTAACCCACTATTATGTGTCATTATGCATTCAATTGTCTATCTTTGTAGCTAACGTAGGTAGCGAAGCCGGGCTATCGCAGAGACGATCGCATGTGGATAATTTCTCCATTGCAACGGCGAACGCATACGTTCGACGCATGGATGTTTCAGCCCTCAACAGCATGCATCCATCGCGTAGAAGTTGTGATCGTCGATTGAATACGGTTATCGCAGAGAAGTTGTGGCCATCGAGCAAAGGCAGTCATTGCAAGGAGATTGCAGCTACATGATGATAACCATAATAGAGGGATGAACACAAGGTTGGTGGAATGCAACATGAATGCATACCTTAGGAGTATCAAAAGATGATGTTGACATTTTACCTACCACGCCGTTAGCAGCAGAGATTTAGAAAAGGACCACCGCGCCGCGAGTGTCAGATTCAGAGTAGGTCCATTAATGCTATCGGCGATCAAGCTCTATAAATAGAAGCCGATGAGCAGAATTTCAAATCATCCAAGTTTCTACCTTCGGGTGGATCCTTGTGATCCAGACGAAAGCGTGAGAAAAAAGCTTGAGAAGAAAGCTTGAGAGTTCTTCATCTCCTTCATCCATTCCGAGTGATGACTGGAGCCTTCGTCGGCACTAGAGCTTGAGAGAGTCTGCTCCACCACCCTTTCGTGGCACCACCGGCAGCCTTGACACACATCTGCTGGAAGCAAGACATTGTTTCCAGCTAGCCTTTCCATTTCTCTTCTTTTCTTATCTTGTATTGTATTACATTTTGGCTTAAGGAATTAATACATTTTGTGATCAATGGATTTCTATATTTTCCTTCAACTCCATCTCTATCTTCATTTACTTAGAATCCTTAACTTTCATTGTATCACTTAGTGAGATTTTTAGAGTATCGCATACTTAATGATGTAGTATAGGAATATGAAGCATGTATAAACCACCGGGAGGTGTGCATTGCGTGAGTGTTATGAGAAAACCTTATTTGCTTAGTGTGATGCTGTAGCAATGCTTGTTTATAGGCGGACACAATGCTTGTCTATGAGTAAAGTCAGCAACAACCAACTGCCCGGGAGGGTAAGTGGTTGGTCGCATTAAGCAATGTAAGCTAGTATTCACTAGAGATAGGAATAATCTTACGTCAACCAGGTTTATGTGATTACATTGTCTTATGAGCGCATCATTCATCATTTAGGAATACTTGGGAGAGTAGTCTAAAAACCAGATCTAAGACTTGAGAGAACGGATTGAATCGTATAAGCAAGAATGGGAAACTTAGAGATAAGCTCCATTTGCTATTACACAGCGTATTCACCCTACGGATAGGATATTGCATGCATCCAGAAGTAGGATACGGTGGTATGCGGCTATCACGCTTATGCGGCGAGAGCACGTGACCGGGTTATGGAGGCTTAGAAATAGGTTTCTCGATACTATCGCATATACATCGCATGCATCCTAGAATTAGGCTCAAGTTGTGTAGCATGATCGCATAGCTTGCATTGGCTGGGGTTGCCCTTGCGGTCAAGCTCAGTGTTGCAGTGAGGACATCCTCACATTTTATCTATTTCTCCATGCATTTTACTACGCGTCAATATTTGCGTGTCTCTACCTCTCAGTTATATTCCCACCGCTTTGTCTGTTAGTTAGGAGTAGGAGTAGTTTATAGTTTACAACCCCCATCATTCTTTTATTTATCCGCCGTAAACGCATCACTGCACACATTTAGCTATCGACCTCGGATCACCCCAGAAACTGGCGTTCTCATTATACTTGGCGAGAGCATAAGAGAACTTGTGACAGTAATGCATGGTCATTGCATATGAGATGAACGCATACATTTCATTCCAACGCATCACCGCCGACGCATGAGTATAAACGCATAACCTAAGACATGCATCCCAAATTGCATCCACATAATTTTAGTCATTAGTGACCCTAACCTGGGTTAGACTGATAACTACTGATTATTCCCACAGTGTAGCAGATGTTTGGTGTAGTACATGTTGGGATTGGTGTCCTAATTCTCTTGGAGTCTCGTTGTTTGTAAAGATACACATTGTTTGATGAATAAAATAATTGTTATTTAGTTCTTGCATTTACTCAAATTCAATAAACAAATCTCATTGGTTATCTTATGTGAACTTAAGCATGTATATATGACATACAAGTGGATCATTCCTTAAGTGATAACCTAGATAGGTCTGTAGTATAAGGATTAAGGTAGGATACCTGATCCTAGTGACAGTACGGATACGACCTGCTTTATAGAAGTTTGCAAGTGTTGTAAACTACTACAAATGGTAGATCCTGACCATTCATGTGGAGACTTGCGAGCAGGGGTGTCCTATACAAAGATTTTGTATAAGACCTGGACCACGAGATGATTAGACTCTGTATATAACACCATTGATACTGGAGACTTCATCTCATCTAAATGACCATAGGTGACACGACCTCAATCCTGAGTGTTTTGGGAACTCCTACTTTTGAGCGCGGTCCTTTGATTAGTATGGGTGAGAGTGGCCAGATTGCCAACTCCACATGCCTACCTTTTTGGAGACTTGTCTGATCCAGGATCTGAAAACTCAATCCATAAGATGGAATTCACTCCTTTCTTGAAGCAAGGATAAGTAGAGAGATTGCTCCCTTAAAGGCTGATTCCAGGGCTTGAACATAGTGGCCACAACTTCTCTTTGGAAGAGAGGACTCAGTCATAGTAGGACCATGACTTATGTCCATTATAGGGATCAGTGGTACTTAAGGAGTTAGATGTAACTACAGGGGCATAACTACGGAGCGATCTATGAAGGGTTCTCACACTTTTGATTGGTTAAGATGGATATATAATATATCTGTGGTAAGAAAAGTTTAGCTATCAGTCTTTAGTGGAGTGCCTGGCAGTTAACAGATGGTGGATCCCATGACTAAAGAGTTTAGTCAGTTATTCACGTACCGTTGGAGCTTCAAGCTATAGGTCCATAAGGTCCTCTTGGTAGCTCAATGGATTCAGTTAAGGATCAGTTCTTGGTGTTGATTTGAAATGTTCAAATTGATAAGAGGTAATTCGATTATATATATATGATCGGTATGATGTATGAGATACATCTAATGGAGGATTAATGTAAATGAGATTTACATTAAGTACCATGGAATAGAAAGAGAACTATGGTTTATATGTTTCATGAGATGAAATATTAAAACTATAGGTTATAAATATAGTATAATAAGTTGGTTATCATTTATATTTACAATAATATTAATTATTGGATAATTAAATATTTTTTTAATAACCAATTGAGTGGGAGGTTATTGGTGGTTCATGGTAATCGTGAGATAAAAGGAAAATTGTTTTCCTAATTTTGGTAAGTTTTGAAAATTTTGTTTTGAGATTGTTCTCTTGAAAAAAGAATTTCACGAAGATTGTCAAATAAATACAGATTTACTAAACGACACTTGAAAAAAGGTAAACAATCGTGTAGTGTTTGTAGGCAATAGACACGCTGCTAAACGAGGAGCTAAACGATCACTTAGCTTTTGCTAGACGATTGGGCATCAACCTATACGATAGGTCCAGTCTTTTTCCACTTGCCTAATCGTGTACACGATTGTTGAATCCTCCTTCGTCTTCCTCATTGCAAGTCCACATAGAGCCCACCCTCTGGATTCTCACACCGAGAATACCAAAGTAGCCTTTTTGGTGGTTTCATACTCAACTTGAGGCCGTCGAGGTTCTGTGGAGGCTATTCGTGTTGCTAGGGTGTTGATGCGTTATTTTATGCGGTGAAATAATGGAAGGTTTGCATTGATGGAAAATGCATCGTTCAAACAAGTTTTCCCAGCAAGACCCAAGTATAAACCCTACTGAGTTTCCTGGAAAGCCCAGGGTCGAACTCAAGGACAAAGGAAAACAATATACGGTGGTAATTTTTAGATCACTTTGCGGTAACAAATAAATTAATGGTTTGGTTGGTTTGTTGTTTAAAGTATAAAAAGTATGCGACGAATTTGAGATACGAGTAATTATGTGAAAGATACACTGAGTATGCAGTGGAACGGGTTGAGAAGGTCTTTAGCTAGCATTTTTCGAGAATACGTTCAAACTATACGATCATGCTACACTTATGCGACAGCAAATCATTTTCCAATGCAAATGCAGTGGCTCCTAATTTTAGGACGCATGTGATGAATGCGATAGTGTCTATAAAGCTTATTCCTAAGTCTTTACTTCTTGCCTATGCAATGTTGGAAGATGCACACAAGGACAAAGTGACCGCATACAATCATAACCTATTGATGACGGGAAATTAGAAGTCAATTTTACTCGACAACGAAAATCCCTTGGATGTGGTATGCGATGCATGTTCCTAAGATATGCATTGATAGTCATGCGTCGATGGTCATGCATTGGAATGAATATACGCCAACAAATATATGCGATGACCATGTGTCCTGTCACAAGTTTTCTTGCGCTCATGCCAAGTATAACGTGAACGCAAGTTTCTCGGATAATCTGAGGTCGAACACAGGGACTTGTAGCTATATGTATGCGGTGATGTGCATGCGACAGTTTAAATAAAAGAATGGAAGGGAAGTCGCTAAGTTAATCCTACTCCTACTCCTATTTAACAAACAATGTAATGAGAATATGCATGAAAGGTAGAGATAAGACAAACCTTGACATGAAATAAATGTATGGGAAAATAGATAAAATGCGGAGATGATTTCATTGCAACCTTTAAGAGTGACCGAAAGGGCAACCTTAGTTAACGCAAGCCATGCGATCATGCAACACACATACTATAGTAAACCACCTCTCAGTGCGAATGCTACAGCTTCTAATGCTAGAACGCATGCGATATATGCGATAAGTCTATATGACCTACACATAAGCCTCTATTCTTATTTATGCGATGACAAAATGACACACACACAAATAAGGCAACCACATAATATCACTCCCATCTCTAGGATGCATACGATGCAGGTTGACAAACAGAGCTTATCTCTAAGTCCTTATCTCTTTCTTATGCCGATCTAATCTCGCTCTTTCGAGTCTAGATTCTAACCTAGCTCTCTCAAGACATTAGGTTCTTTCTTTAGACACTCTCTCGAGTAGGTCTAAATGGGTGTTGGGCACAACATAAAACAATACAAACGCATGAACTTGGTTGACGCAAGATTATTCCTATATCTAGTGAACAATGCATACATTGCTTACTGCGACCAACCACTTACCCTCCCGGGCAGTTGATTGTTGCTGACTTTACTCATAGACAAGCAATGCGTTAGCCTATAGACAGGCGTTGCAGCAGCTTCACACTAAGTAAATTAGATTACTCACACACTCACGCAACGCACACCTCTTAGTGGGTTGCTACATGCTTCATATCCCTAATCCACGTGACTAAGTATGCGATACCCAAGCAATCCCACTAAGTGTTGCAATGAAATTAAAGATGCTAAGCAAAGAAGATGGAGATGGAGTTGAAGGAGATAGAGAAATGCATTGAAAAAAAGTTGTATTAATTCCTTAATCACAAAATGTCATACAATACAATATGAGAAAAGAAAGGGAAATTAAATGACCGGCTAGAAGCAAAGGCTTGCTTCCACCGGATGTGCGTCAAGGCTGCCAGTGGTGCCATGGATGTATGGAGAAGCTGACTCTCTCGAGATCTAGCTCCGGTCGTCACTCGGAATGGATGAAGGAGGTGAAGAACTCTCAGCCATCTTCTCACCTAGTTTTTTTGCATCACGAGGAAAATCCCCAGTTCACAAGGATCATCCCTGGATAACTTAAATTTCTACTCATCGACTTCTATTTATAAAGCTTGGGTTGCCAACAACGTTAATTGGACTGCTTCGAATCTAATGTTCGGTGCGTTGGTCCTTTATGAACCTCTACCACTAACGGCGTGGTAGGTAAAATGTCAGCATCATCTTTTGGTTTCTCTCGAGGTAGATGCATTGATACGTTCATTCCACCAAACTTGCGTTGATCCCATTAGAATGTATATCACGTAGCCGCAATAATTTAATGACCGCATTCGCTTAATACAGCAACTCTACACGATGACCCAATCGCTTTACGAGTGCAACTCCCATGCGATGGACGCATACGGCTGTTTATCGCAACATCCATGCGTTGATCGATGCGTTTGCCTTTGCGATGGATAGTTTCTCCGCATGCGATCGTCTATGCGGTCGTCCAGTTTCCGCGTTTGCGTCCATTTCCTATTTTAGCTACAAAATAGAACATTGAACGCATAATAATGCAAAATAACGGGTTAGCTGAGATTTAACATGTTGATCGATGCAAGCTTATTTCCTCGTGAATTCCTATCATGATTGCTACATATTCTTCCTGAAAACCTTCATAATTCAAAGTAAAAGGCCTAAGATGACATGCATTTTTGAATGTCATCACACCCCCAAACATAAAATCATGCTTATCCTCAAGCATGCGTTATACTTAAGAAATTCTAACTCACATTCATGTTTTCCTTTGCAATGACCAGCTTCTCAGAATATAGTTTCCTCAAACCTCTTACAATCGCCGCAATGCTTTCCTCCACTTTGGTTGATCCTGGTGACTTGCCTTCATTTTGGCTTGCCCCAATGTGTGTCATGCGAACATCCAACTTCGAGCAAGTGTCGTTCACAGCTTAACTCTTATCAACATGGGTTTCCCCATTGCGTTGACAGTGGAGTTATTATTCTCAAAAGTTCGCTTCACTTTTTTTTTTAATGATCGCAATGTAATGAACGTAATTCTCCGAGACCGCTGCCACCCCCAAACTTAGAGGTTGGCAGCGTTCTCACCGCAAAGCTAAAAACAAAATTATAAGAATGCAATAATAAATGTTTGAAGAAAGGTTTGAACAAAATAAAACTTAAGACTTTAAAAATTTGAAGAAGCTAATAAAAGTAAAGACTGTCTTGCATTAATTAGTTAGAAGATGCAGTGAACTATACGTACCATCATAGAAACATCGCAAAACAACGCAATCGGGAGAAAGAGAATTTCAAAAGGATAAGGCATAGAAGATAACAAGAAAAGACCTTAGGTAGAATAGCGCATGCGCTCATGTGTTGGAATCCATGAGATTGAAGCCATGCATTGAAGGGTGAAAGGAATTCTTCCGTTGAACTACGAACAGATGAGACTTATTGTTGCACCTACAAGAGCAAATGTACCACACCCAAGGATGCAACCATATATCCAAAATAACAATGAAATTAAAAATAACCTAAACTAAAAAAGAAAAGTAAAGATAAAGTAGAAGACGTCCCTAGAAAAATAAGAGTGTTGCCACTGCAAGGAGTCTTCCATGCAGGAGATGGTTCTCAACTTCTTGGGTTAAGTTGCCTTGACAATTGGAACTTCTGGAAATTGTTGGGCTCATGTTGGCCACCATGTGCTTAGAATTACCTTCAGCTCTTCTATGACTAATTTCCCTTCTATCCCAGGGTCAATACTGACTTTTAGCGTATCGTCTACACTTCAATATTGTTTGCAACCTGGTCGTATAAGCTACAATACTCCCAAGATAAAAAGTTTGCTCGCATAGACACAAAACTTAACAAACATTTAGCTGCCAAATCCCCAGCACGATGCCAAAAATTTGATGATGGGAAAATAGAAGTCAATTTTACTCGATAACTAAAATCCCTTGGATGCGGTATGCGATGCACGTTCCTAAGATATGCTTTGATAGTCATGCGTTGGAATGAATATGCGCCAAAAAATGTACGCGATGACCATGCATCCTGTCACAAGTTTTCTTGCACTCACGCCAAGTATAACGCGAACGCAAGTTTCTCGGGTAATCCGAGGTCGAACACAGGGACTTGTAGCTATATGTATGCGGTGATGTGTATGCGGCGGTTTAAATAAAAGAATGGAAGGGAGGTTGCTAAGTTAACAGTTCATAGACCGGTAACACTTAAGCTTGAGTTCATTCACCGGATACTCCTACTCTTATCTAATAAACAATGCAATGAGAATATACATGAAAGGTAGAGATACGACAAACCTTGATATGAAATAAATGTTTGGGAAAATAGACAAAATGTGGAGATGATTTCATTGCAACCCTTAAGAGTGACCACAAGGGCAACCTTAGTCAATGCAAGCCATGCGATCATTCAACACACATACTATAGTAAACCACCTCTCGGTGCGAATGCTACGGCTTCTAATGCTAGAACACATGCAATATATGTGATAAGTCTATAGAACCTTGATAATGGGCAGAAATGCACATTATCATAGTGTTAAGTTCATAAACAATGTTGGATTGCGTTGATGAAATATGTCCCTTAAGCATCAATTTCGTAATATTGCGATCGCATGCGTTCAGTGCATTAGAACTATTAATTTTGTATTTTTGTGCAGAATATGCGTTAACGCAATGCAAAGACTGCGATCATAGGAATTCAGTGGTCGAGTGCAACTTCATCGCAAGGCTTTGCATTGATCGTGCTCGCAAAAATTGGCCCGAGAAGGATCGCCGCAACTTGGCCAATGCAACATGGTGGGCGCATCTGGGTGAAAGGCCAATTAAGAGTGATGGGACAGAAAGCTAATGACAGTCGAATGAAAATTTAGTTGACAGTCAATAACGGTCACAAAATACATTCATCTTTATCGGTAACAATCATTCGGTGCGTCAATCAAGAATTAAAGTTGTCCCAATGTACAACCAGGAGAGAAAAGCCGCCTTTCACCATGGATGCTCTATAAATACCAAATGCATTCTTTAGAGCATGAGTAGAAACAGTGTAAACGCATGGCAGCAAGAAATTGCTACCAGGCTCTTTATTATACTTGCATTATTATTTGTACTTTATCTTCATATATATTCAATGGAAGTTCTATTTTTACATCTGCTCACTCTCTTAATACGCATGAGTAGCTAAACTAGTTGAATGGGTTGAGAAGAACTAAGCTAACATGTCCTAGGAAGTTCATTGCTTGCGATTGTCTTGTTTTATGCTGTGCAAAATACCCTTTACTAGAGAGAGGGTCTAAAGAAATAACCTAATGTCTCGAGAGAGCTAGGTTAGAATTTGGACTCAAAAGAGCAAGATTACGCTTCCATAAACAAGAGATAGGGACTTAGAGATAAGCTCTGTTTGTCAACTTGCATCGCATGCATCCTAGAAATAGGAATGATATTATGTGGTTGCATATTTGTGTGGATATCATTTTGTCATCGTATAAATAGGAATAGAGGTTTATGTGTAAACCCAATAGACTTATCGCATATATATCGCATGCGTTCTAGCCTTAGAATTTGTGGTATTCGCACGGAGAGGTGGCTTACTGTTGTATGCATGTTGCATGATCGCAAGCATGAAGGCATTATAGGGAGTGTTAGATGAAATCTTTCTCGACCCATTCACCACATATTCATCGCATTTCCCATTTACCAACTCTTTTCAAACTTCGCCGCATTTGTTATTTATTTTTAATCAACGCAATCAACAAACCAAACACTTTATTTATTTTCCCCGTTACTGCAAAGTTTTCATCAAAATTACCAACACAGTCTATTTTCACAAGTCCCTATGTTCGATCCTGGACTTACCAGGAAACTCAAAGGAATTTACACTTGAATTCTGCTGAGGAAACTTGAGTGCACAATGCAATTCCATCAACACATATCATCCATATTTCCACTTCATAAATACGTGCATCAAGTTTTTGATTTCTTTGTAAGACTCTCAATCTCTGGCGAATTACGACTAGAAGATTGATAGGACTTTTAGAAGAAGATTAAGAGACCGCCAACAACAACAAGAAGGAATACCAAGAATGGCAGAACAACCGACAAAAAGGGCTGCTAACGCGAATAATATAATGGCCAAGCCCATCCTTCTGGCGAATGACCGCAATAGACCCATCCGGGACTATTCGTCACCTAACCTCTACGATTTCTCTCCAGGAATCATGAGGCTGGCTCTAAATGGATTGAGGTTTGAAATGAAGTTGGTAATGTTGCAGATGATCCAGGCTGTTGGGCAGTTTGGAGGAAGTCGTGGTGAAGACCCGCATGCCCACCTCCGGAGCTTCGTAGAAATCTGCAACACTTTTGTGTTCCCGAATATCTCAATCAAGGAAGTTCAACTAACTCTATTTCCCTTTTCTTCATGTATCAGGCGAGGAATTGAGCATATTGTCTTGAACCGAGAGAGATAACTTCGTGGGAACAGGTGGTGAAGAAATTTATGAAGAAGTACTTCCCACCAACTGAGAACGCTAGGAGAAGGAAATTAATAACAAATTTCGAACAAGAAGATGACGAATCGCTCAGCGATGCCTGGACGAGGTTCAAGCGACTGGTAAGAGACTGTCCACACAATTGCTTACTAGATTGCCTGCAAATGGAAATTTTCTACCAAGGATTATATCCCTCTTCGCAGACTGCTACCAATGCGGCAACCACTGGTTGTCTGCTCGACAAAACATATAAGAAGGCTAAGAGTATACTTGATCGCATTTCCAGAAATCACGAAGATTGGAGAGAAAGCGATCAGAGATTAAGAATTAAATATAATGATGCAAACAATGGGGCCATCGCATCCTTGCAAAATTAAATTACTGCGATGATAAGTTTAATACAAGGCATCACAATTAATAATACGGGAGAAAAGAAAGGGCAGGTAAGCGCAATCACTCAAACGGTCGCAAGTTGTGTCATTTGTGGTGATGCTCACTCGATGGAAGAATGCCCAACAAACCCGCAGTTGGTATGCTTCATGAGAGATAACCCCTATTCCAATACCTACAACCCCGGGTGGAGAAACCACCCCAATTTTGCTTGGAATAATCAACAACAAAATTTTTAACCTGTGGCACAAAAAAAAGGGCCACCAAGATTCTTTCAATGCAACAACGGTCAATCAAGCAACAAGTAAGTAGCTCACAACAACCACTACAATCCTCTTCTTTGGAGAGCCTATTGAAGCAATACATAGAGAAAAACGAAACAGTGCTTCAAAGTCAGGCCACGTCCATACGCAACCTTGAATAACAGATGGAACAGATTGCGAGTGAGCTGAAAAATAGACTGCAAGGAGCATTGCCGAGCTCAACTGAGCTCCCTCGCAATGCTGTGGATAACGGGAAGGAATAATGCTTAGCAGTTTCCTTGCTAAGTGATGACATAACTGTAGAGAGGGTCTAAAGAAATAACCTAATGTCTCGAGAGAGCTAGGTTAGAATCTGGACTCAAAAGAGCAAGATTACGCTTGCATAAACAAGAGATAGGGACTTAGAGATAAGCTCTGTTTGTCAACTTGCATCGCATGCATCCTAGGAATAGGAATGATATTATGTGGTCGCATATTTGTGTGGATATCATTTCGTCATCGTATAAATAGGAATAGAGGTTTATGTGTAAACCCAATAGACTTATCGCATATATATCGCATGCGTTCTAGCCTTAGAATTTGTGGTATTCGCACGGAGAGGTGGCTTACTGTTGTATGCATGTTGCATGATCGCAAGCTTAAATGCATTCTAGGGAGTTAGCCGAAATCTTTCTCAAACAGTTCACCGCATATTCATTGCATTTCCCGTTTACCAACTCTTTTCAAACTCATTTGCATTTTTTATTTATTTTTAATCAACACAATCAACAAACAAAACACTTTATTTATTTTCTCGATTACCGCAAAGTTTTCATCAAAATTACCGACACAATCTATTTTCACAAGTCCCTGTGTTTGACCCTTGACTTACCAGGAAACTCAGAGGAATTTACACTTGAATTCCGCTGGGGAAACTTGAGTGCACAACGCAATTCCATCAACGCATATCATCCATATTTCCACTTCATAAATACGCGCATCAAGTTTTTGGCACTGTTGCCAGGGACTTCGGCAAAATAGTTTGTTAACCGTAATTTTTTGATTTCTTTGCAGGACTCAATCTTTGGCGAATTACGACCCGAAGATTGAGAGGACTTTTAGAAGAAGATTAAGAGACCGCCAACAACAAGAAGGAACAACAAGAATGGCGGAACAACCGACAGAAACGACCATTAACGTGAATAATATAATGGCCAACCCCATCCTTCTGGCGAATGACCACAATAGACCCATCTGGGACTATGCGTCACCTAACCTCTACGTTTTCTCTCCAGGAATTATGAGGTCGGTGCTCGATGGATAGAGGTTCGAAATGAAGCTGGTAATGTTGTAGATGATTCAGGCTACTGAGCAATTTGGAGAAAGGCGTGGCGAAAACCCCTATGCTCACCTCTGGAGCTTCATAGAAATCTGCAACATTTTTGTGTTCCCGAATATCTCAACCGAGGATGTTCGACTAACTCTGTTTCCCTTTTCTTTGTGTGATCAAGCAAGGAATTGGGTATATTCTCTCAAACCGGGAGAGATAACTTCATGGGAACAGGTGGTGGAGAAATTTATGAAGAAGTACTTCCCACCAATTGAGAACGCTAGGAGAAGGAAATTAATAACAAATTTTGAACAAGAAAATGACGAATCGTTCAGCAATGCCTGGGCGAGGTTCAAGCAGCTGGTAAGAGACTGTCCACACAATGGCTTATCAGATTGCCTGCAAATGGAAATTTTCTACCAAGGATTGAATCCCTCTTCGTAGACCACTGCCAATGTGGCAGCTGCTGGTGGTTTGCTCGACAAAATATATGAAGAGATGTTACACAGAATTTGATCTTATGTCACACAATGCAAAATTTATTCTTTTTAAACAATGTGCTGATACAAATATGTGATACTATTCTAGATATACGTTAATTATGATTGTTCTTGTAGTATGTCTTGTGTTGTCACAAGTTTCCTTACGTTGGAACCAAGTGTAATTCTACCGCAAGTTTCTCGGTGTGATCCGAGGTCGAACATGGGGACTGTTTGAGGTTATTGTGGTATGCTCGTGGTATATGCGACCAGGTCTTTCAATCTTCAAAGTGTGTTTGTACAAGTATATAAAAGTTGCGGTAAAGTAAAGGAAAACATTAAAATGCGATAATAAAATAAGTACGATAAATCTAAGCTAGATGATACAAGATACAAGCTTCATGATACAAGATGCTGGGGTCCAGGCTGGCTGTGAAGGTTACACAAAGAACATAGAATGCGGCGACACGTCTTATGTACGAACAGAAAGAGAAAGATAACTAATACAAACAACGCAAGTTTCTTAATTGCATTGAATTTATAAGTACAGTTCCGCTTTTCTCTTGGTGTACACCTTTCAGTGATCGACCGCGCTCCCACATGTCTGTGGTGAATCAAAGACGAACGTAATGAACGCAAGGTTGCTTCCATGTCTAAAAGTACTACTCGCTTTAGTTAATGCATTCTTATAACCTTCTCTCGATAGATTAGAATGGCATCCTCACTTCTGCTCTCATAGGTGAAGATGCCGTCTAGCATGCCTTAGCTAAACGCAATTATCTCTTTAACACAAGTTAAGTACTCATTTAATTCATATTAACTATCCGGGGATTAAGAAGACATCATGGAGAAAGTGATTCGTGGAGAAACGGAAGTAGACAGAAAATAGAATATGAAAGCAATCGAAACATTTAGTATGTCTATTAAGCATTTGATACATGGTTTGTGAATGAAAAGATAAAGAAAGTGAAATACAATGATGAAAAGAGATAGAACAGATACAAACAAGCGCCAATATCTTGGCACTGATTCGGGTGGAGATCTACTTGCCGGATTAGATGGATCAGATGGATGAGTGAGCTTCCCTCTCAAGCTTGCTCAACTAGTAGCAGGGTTCTCAGCACAGAGCTTCTCGGTGGGTATTTGGCAGAATAGAACTGAGACTCACCTCTCGGCCTGGTCTCATCTTCTTCCTGGATTTCTTCAGTTAAGCACTCAGCTTAACTTTTTCTCTCAACACTTGAGAAACCATTAGCCCCGTATCCAGTAGCATAAGTTTTCTCTGAAATCTATGGGGTATTTATAGGTGAGGATCTTTGACTCTGGCCTTGTGGTCCCCACTTGTTGTTATGGAAATTCCAAAGATGGAGGGATATTATTCCTTCTGTTATGTAATCAGACCGTCAATTCTACACCACCATTAGTTGTACACATGTCTCAATCCTCCGTTTTTGCATTGCTCAGCTGCATCTTTCGATCGAGTGTTCGCATGCGGTGTTGTTTTTATTACCGCATGCGGTTGAAAGTCAGCTCTGATCGACTATCGCATTACGCCGCATTTCGTTAATCGTCTCTTCATTGTTGATTGATGGGCGCAATGTGACAGAGATGCGTTGATCAATTCTACTTGAGCCTTGAGCGCAAGCGGTGACTCGGTTTTCTAGAAAATAGAGTAAAATCTCCTTTTCTTCTATCTTAAAGATGTTAGTGGGTGTAATTGCAGTAATTTATAATTATTGTATTTCTGAGCTATTTTTCATACAATTGATGCATATTCACTATCTTTTGTCCTCAAGCATATCTTCAACGTAGGCAAGAATGCTTAATTCTCATCCTATATTTTTGCATCGATTGGTTGCTCCGAATGTTACACTTAAGCACATTACTTGACATCGCAACTTCCTCCTATCCTTGCTAATTCTTAACAAGCCCTACTTTATTCTTCTATATAACAAATTACTGCTAAAAAATACTTTTCTAATTTTTCAAAATAGAATGTTTTTATCTTCTTGTCAAAACAACTCGATGTATCTATATACAGTGGTCAAAACATTGCGTTATTTATTAAAGACTGTTGGTCGAGTTTACACCCTTCATTTTGGCCTGTCCCCACGGGTGTCATGCCAACATCCAACTACGATTGTGTGCCAACTCATGAATTTCAGAGGAGTTGTCTCTTGCATTTATTTTTTTTTCTTTTCTTCTTCTTCTTTTTTTTTATTGCGTTGTTCATGGAAACCTACCTTCGTTTTAGCTTGCTCCTATGGGTGTCATACGAACATCCAACTACGATCAGGCTCCTTTCTCAACTAAACTCTTATAAGGTTGGGAATATTTTAAGGGTTTCCCTTACACTGACATTGGAGCTTTGTATGATTTTTTTTTAATCGAAAATGGACGCATTTTTTTTAAATACTGCATATTCTTGATCTCATTTGCTTAGACATTCCCCACCCCCAAATTTAAAGATGGGCAAGGTCCTCATTGTGTTGTTTGGATAGACTAGACAGACACTTAGAAGAAAATTTCAAAAAGAAGGTTTGAGCATAACTTTGAAAGATAAAAGGTAAAGTACTGCTAAACTAAGAATTATTTAAGTGTTAGTCATAATTTACTAAGTATGGGAAATGTTTCCAAGTAAAAACATATATTACATCATTGCAACGCAATGAAGAATACAAAAGTAAACGATTGAGAACATCGTAAGTATTGACAAAGGATGATAAAGAAAAAGGCACAGGCAAGAATGGAGTGAATATGTACTCATTGTATTGAATATTAACAAAGTATACAATTAATTGCAAATTAACGCAATACAAAAATTTGTGCCTGTACAAGAATCAAAGTATTGATTAACTCATAAAAGAATAAATGATTTAAAAGAATATATAATGGTCGCATAGAAGAGAAAAAATATAGGAGGATTATTGTTGAGGGGTTGGCGGGTCTGGAGGCGGATTTTGAGGTGGTGCAGGAGGCGTTTCTTCAAAATTTAAGTGCTGCCGAAGATGCAGGGGCACCATCGGACCATGAAGATAAGGGGTGAGAAAGTTGAAGTACTCTTGATTACGCTCTGCAATCATTCTCTGGTGCATATGGACTTTATAAATGTTGCGCTGCATGTTGATCAGCGCCTCTCTTGATGTGGCAGCACTATGTTGAATATCATCAATGCGCTCCATTACTACCTCAAATCGCTGGTTGAAGAAGTGTTGTTGTTGAGAGAAAAGTTATTGTTGTTGGGAGAAGAGGGTTCTTATTTCTGCTAACTCAACAACCATGGAGGTTATGGAGGGTTGTGCCTGCGATGTCTCGCTAACATCGTTTTGGGGTTGGGCAGAGGTGCCTTCACCCAAATCGTGTGGGTCAATAACTTGCCGCGGTGGAATGGTGGGTTGCGGTGATGATGCTGATGGTGAATGTGGGGCTACTGCGTAAACAGGTGATGAGGTTGGGACAAGGAGGAGATTGGTAAAATGTTCGCGAAGAGGGGAAAAGGGTTGCGCTGGTGAACTCGGAGGGTTTAGAGGGAAAATGACTAAGGGAAGAGGGTTCATAGGTACTGGATCTTGCGTTGGTGACTCCAGGACCTTCTTTTTTCCCTTGTCTTCTCTGCGTCATCTTTTTGGCCTGGGTTCTTGTGGCGCATTCAAATCGATCGCGGACCTCTTTGTTGGCATCTCTGGGCAATGTGGGAAGTCTTTGAGGAGAATTATCAAGATTTTTATGTTGATGAGGTCGTGGACTTCTAGCATGGGCTCCTCATCAATGCCTATGCCCATAGACAGGCATAGGCTTGAAACGATCCACGGGAAGAAGTACTGCCCCCAGATATGCCCCACCAATGCTTTAATCTGCTTTGGGATCAACTGCCCTACGTCAATAGGAATGCCATGTGCGATGCAGTATGCGGCCATGACCCGATCCCTTGATACAGTTCTGTCATGCATTGTTGGGATCAGCCGCTTCTTGACTAGGAAAACCTAGAGCCTTCCCTCCGGAAGCAAGGACTTTGCCTCTAGAGTGCGAATGCCTTTGAGCGAAACCGACCACTTCGTACCCGGTTGCGTTAATATCCTCAGTGCATCTTCCATCTGTTGCTCTGTGGGATCATCAATAATCTTATTCCTTGGTGCATTAGGGCTATCTTTCATTTGATATATTTCATTGATGTCCCTTGCGCTGAAGGATACTGATTCTCCTCTAAAGGTCACCGTATCCTTGATTCCATGAAGGCGCCCATGATAGAAGTCCTGCACCACCTGAGGCACAATGATGGATGGGCACTGGCAGAATGTGTGTCACACCCCGCCCCAGACCACATTCTTAGCCTAAAGAAAGGCGTGACTGCAGCAGTTACCAACCCTGGGCTGACACTTACTGCCTAATAACTCTTGTGGAATAATTCTGATACCAATTATAATTCATATGCAATGGGATGTATTTAGGCCCACAATTTATTAACTTAGAAACATAATATGTTTAGAGTCATTACAACACTAGATTTACAAGTCCCAAAACCCACAAACCCTAGTCCCTATATGAAAACGGGTTGAGCTGACACCCAGTGAGTGACCGAGAAAACACAGTAAATTCTCATGCATGATTTCAGTAATGAGTTTTTAACTGAAACATAAACTTTTACAGTACTTGTACTGTAGCATAAACATTTGTCAAGAATAAAACATATAAAGCTGATTTAATCATAAAACAGTAAAATCATTTCTCAATCCAACGTACCCTACTATGGGTAAAAAAATCCCAACACCAACTACTAGTCCAAAGAGAACTCTTTTGCTCAATCTCTGACTCTATTCACCTATGGCCACACTAAGTACCCTCACACATTAGGTACTTCGGCTCAGATACCTTCTCAATGTCCTTCAATATCGAGCTACTAGGATACCTTCTCAAACGTCCTTCAGTATCCCATTGGCTTGGCAACTTCTCAAACGTCCTTCAGTACCAATAGATACCTTCTCAAATGTTCTTCAGTATCTAGTTTTGTGGATACCTTCTCAAATGTCCTTCGGTACCGCATTGTAGTAAAACTAGTCATAAACGACTTTTCACTTTAAAACATGTAAAGCATAACACATATAAAACATGGCTTTATAGATGCTAATGCATGCTGGATCAAATCAACACATATAAATAGTTTTTCAACAATTTCCCACACATGCATGCATTCAAAACATAATTCACAACTTGCTTGGAAATCACTTCATAAAACTAGTAGGCATGAGAATATTCTTGGAAACATGCTTTCTATAACACGATGTAATCAAACAGTTTAAGCAAAATATTTTAGTCAAAACATTTTAGCTACTCACCTTGATTTCTTAGGAGCTTTTCACTCTATAGCTCCTCGGACTCCTTTTCACCCCTAGAATCCAGATTCAAATTACAGCTTAGATTAATCATAGTTCTGTACCTTATTTTGAAATACGTCCTTCTAAAAACATATTCTAAAATGTCTAAGGAATCTTACCCTAAAATTTCAGCTCAGAACTTCTTGTGGTTTTTCCAGAATCATAGAATCTTCAAGATTGGCCTAGACTGATTCGACAGTTAGACCCTTCTGCTTTCTTTTGAATCTCCAACCCGGTTCCTTTGAGTTTTTTCCTCCGGTAGCCCTACTTTGAAAACTAAACTTCCAAAGCTTTCAGATGGCTTTGAAATCATGAGTAGATTGGGAGATCTCCTCATCCAAATTTGATACGTTCTTCTCAACACTCACTGTTCTCCCACTCCTTTACAAAATTTATGATATTGTGATTTGAAAATGAAATCCCAAAGCTCTATTTATAGGCGATCAAATCTCTTGTGGTGTTGACAACACCTACTTGGCTGCATGGCAAAATGTTTATTTCTCCCCTTATCAATGCAAGCTTGCATCACCTTGTCCTGAGGTGTTTTCTTAAAATGCGTCCACCAATTTTCCTTAGCCCTTAAGAATTTTTCTTATGAAGACACTTAATTTTTGTTGACGTTTGCCCTTCGTCTTCAACCTTTGTTTGTATTAAATTTAGGGTTTCCAATGTATAATCTACAAGAACGCAGCCAAATTCAACGTATAAATACTTGCCCAGTCGTTTGATGCATAGGCGACGCCCTTCGATCGCGTGGGCGTGACATTCGAATGCAGCACCGAACAAGGCATGGCTAACACACAGGCTACTCTTGCTCTATCCACTCTCACTGGTGTCACTCTCTCCCACTTTCTCACTCATAATCTTGCTCTCTCCAATCTCGGTGGTGTCGCTCTCTCCAACTTTCTCTCCCATTTTCTCTCCAATCTCGCTCTCTCCCAGTTTCTCTCCAACTTTCTCTCCCATTCTCTCTCCATCTTTCTCTCTAATCTCGCTCTCTCCCATCTTCTCTCCAACTCTGTCCAATCTTTAGCTACTGTGAACAATGTTCTCTGTGCCCGTTTGCTCACCACATTGCGATACTTTTACATGGATTTTCCAAATTTTTCCCAAAGTAATTTCCCATATTTTTCGCACTTCACATAAATTCCATATTTTCTCAGTCCTTCAGCCATAACGCACTTCACCTAATTTCTCCATACTTAGCCGAATTTTTCCCCAAATTTTCCAAACTTAATTTCCATATTATTCCACACTAGCTCAACCTTCTTATTATTTTTCCCAACTTTCCCAACTCAATTCCATATTTTTCTTTTCGATTCCCCATTCCACACTAGCTGTTTCATCATCGTACTTATTATACAAATTTCATCACAATTTTACCAATTAAAGCTCAACTTAATTTATTCAAAGAAAATATATTTAACACTTAGAAATTTCCTTCCCCTTAACTTAGGATTTAACTTTCACTTAGTTAATTCCTTTTATCACTTGCTTAAGTAAGGAAAATAGAAATCCGAGTTTCACATTTACTTCCCCCTTAAGAAAATTTCGTCCTCGAAATTTACTCGAACTAACTCTGGTTTAAGGTTTCACAACAACCGTTGTTTTAACCTTCTATAACCTTTCTATTACCACGCTTCCACTACGCTACTCTGATATCAATTCCTTAGTTTATCCAATGATACCTCACCTAGCTATGTTGAACCAAACTATCTACCACATAAACATTGATATCTCAAATACTAAATGAGAATAACTTAAATTCACACTTACCTTCCTGTGTAGATTTTTAGGTATGCATATTCTACCCTCCTTTAGCAGCACTTGGTCAGCTCTTAATTGATAATCTGTCCTCAATCCTTCATCCACTTCTTCAGCTAACTTTTGAAGATTAGAATCCTTTAACTGTTCACGTAGAATATCTTCTACAAGCGTAGGACGTACATGAAATGAAGCTAATAACACTCCTTTTTGACCAACTGATAATGCTACTCTAGCATTAAACAACTCATGGATCAATGTACTCTTTACTAAATTAACGCTAGCTTTAGCTGATCTAGTTTTCCGACTTAAAGCATCAGCTACCACATTTGCTTTACCTGGGTGATAGTCAATTGTACAATCATAATCTTTAATCAATTCAAGCCATCTTCTCTGTCTTAAGTTTAGTTCCTTTTGATTAAAGATATGCTTTAGACTCTTATGATCCGTAAATATATGACACCGCTCACTAAACAGGTAATCTCTCCACAACCTTAGAGCTAACACATTTGTTGCTAACTCTAAATCGTGTGTAGGGTAGTTACATTCATGATTCTTTAACTGTGGAGAAGCATAAGCTACTACCTTTCCCTCTTGCATCAGCACACATCCTAACCCTTGTCGGGATGCATCACAATAGACCTCAAACTCTTTACCTGGTGTAGGTAGAGTTAATACTGGTGCTGATAGTAACCTCTATTTCAATACCTGAAAACTATGCTCGCATTCTGGCGACCACTCAAACTTCGCATCTTTTTTGGTTAGGTTTTTCAATGGAAGAGCTATCTTAGAAAAGCCCTCCACGAATCTCCTATAATAACCTGCTAAACCCAGAAAACTGCGTACTTTAGTTACATTTAGGGGTCGTTCCCAATTAACTACTGCTTCTATCTTTTAGGAATCAACACTCACTCCGTCAGCTGAAACTATATGCCCAAGGAATACGACTTGGTTTAACCAAAAATCACATTTACTAAATTTGGCATATAATTCCTTTTCCCTTAGAATTTGTAACACCATCCTCAGATGTTCTTTGTGTTTCTCTGCACTATTATGTCGTTTATGAATACTATCACAAACTGATCCAGATAAGAATGAAATATCCTATTCATCAAGTCCATAAATACCGCAGGAGCATTTGTCAATCCAAACGACATTACTAGGAACTCAAAATGTACATATCTAGTTCTGAATGCAGTCTTTGGAACATTTGTGCCTTTCACCTTCAATTGGTGATAGCCTGATCTCAAATCTATCTTAGAGAATACCGTGGCCCCCTTTAACTGATCGAAGAGATCATCTATACGAAGCATAATCTAAGAGTACCATCTTTCTTCTTAACAAACAAGACTGGCGCTCCTCAAGGCGATACACTGGGTCTAATGTACCCCTTACAAGTTCCTGTAACTGAAATTTTAACTCTTTCAGTTCCGTGGGTGCCATCCTATATGGTGCCTGGGATACAGGTGCTGTGCGTGGAACTAATTCAATAGTGAACTCTATTTCCCTATCAGGTGGTAAGCCTGGTAACTCTTCAGGGAACACATCTAAGAATTCTTGTACCACAAATACATCCTTAGGTTTTAGTTTCTTATCCTGTAAATCTACTACATAGGCTAAATAGGCTTCAGATCCTTTACTCAACAACTTCCTAGCCTTCATTGCTGATATTAAACTTCCTGGAAGTATTCTTTTACTTCCCACCAGGGTTATTTCTTTTTCACCTGGTTTCCTAAACATTATTTCTTTCTTAAAACAATCCATAGTGGCATAGTATTTACTTAGGAAATCCATAACTAGGATAACATTAAACTCTAGTACTTCTAATGGAATCAAGTCAACCCAAAGAAACTCTGATTTCCAAGAGTTACTTCACAATTCCTGTAATACTCATGTATAACTAAAGTATCTCCTACAGGCGTAGAGATAAACAAATCCTCATTCATACGCTCAGGCACTCTATCTATATGAAATGCACACATGTTAGATATGAATGAGTGCGTAGCACCAGGATCAAATAATGCATAAGCGGATTGATTACATAAAGTTATCGTACCAGTTACGACATCTGGAGTCTCTTCCGCTTCTTGGTGTGTCATAGCGTATATTCTACCCTACTACTACTGTGTTTGCTATTGGGGTCGTTCCAGCTACCCCTTTCTGCTTAGCTACATCGGATCCCTTACCTCTAGTTCCGGCTGTTCTAGGTTGGTTTATAGTCTAGGTAACTCCTCTTTGTTCATTCTGTGCTTCATGACCTAGTTGAGGACAATCTCTCCTGAAATTCCCAGCTTGTCCGCACTGGAAACACACATTCCTATTACCATAACATACTCCTGTATGAGGCCTACCACAGTTTACACAAAGTGGTTTCCTCCCCGTACTAGGTACTGACTCGCTAGCGCGACCTGATACCGATCTACCACTTGGTCCAGCTGCAGGTCTTGACCTCTTATGACTTGAACTTTGTTGGCTCATGCCTCCAAAGCTCCGTATATCCGACTGTCCAGAGAATGGGGGTCTAAATCTCTTACTTCTCATTTCTCCAGGCATTCTAAACTGTCCTTCACCTAACTGGATACATCTTCCCTCGCTACACTCTGCTCTACTCGGATAGCGGCCTCAACTAACTGGGTGAAATTCACCCAATTGGATGTAGAGGTAACGGATGTACATATTTTTCTTCTTAGGCCATTCTCGAATCTTCTACACCTCCTCATTTTCTTCCGCGATGATTGGAAGGGCATACTAAGATAACTCAGTAAATCTTTGTTCATACTCAGCAACCATTACTCCCTGACTTAGCCTAAGGAATTTCTCCCTCTTCGCTTCTTTAAAAGAACTAGGGTAGTATTTATCTTCAAATACTTGTCTGAACTCAGACCAAGTCATAGTTTCTGAACTACCCCTTCTAGCCTCTATCACTTTCCATTTCTCAGCCTCTTTTTTGCAGCAAGAATGCCACTAACTCGACCTTACGGTCCTTAGCACATCTTATAACTTTAAAACATTTCTCAACCAAGTCTAACTAGATCTCAGCATTCACTGGATCCGTGGCTCCATCGAACGTCATGGCACCTAAAGCTTTCAGCCTCTCGACATTGAATTTCTTTTCTAGATCATTATGAATCGATCCTACACTTGCCGCCAATCTTTGAGTGATTCTAGCAAACACTCGATCCTCCATCTGAGGTTCTACATCTACTTTTGGTGTACTAGACTCGTTTTCAGAAGTTACCTCCTACTCTACTGAGTCTAACTCTTTTCCCCTTCGGATCTGGGTCCCGTCTATCTTTTGGACCTCCATTGGTAGGGTCAACATTCCTCTCCTCAGTCTGCTTGCTCCGCTTGCCACTTCTCCTCAGCATCTTTGCCTAATTATTAGGTACACATGTTAGGGACTTATCTATGGATTTAATCTAATGCATGATCTCTCTCTTTCATGCAAAACCTTATGCTTTAATACTAAGCTAGTTCAAACCTTTCCCAAGTTTACATATACCTTTGCTCTGATACCAAGCTGGTATCAGCTAACTCTTTAACCTTCCAAGAAACTTATACTGGATACCAAGCTGGTATAAACTAATTCCTCAATTGTCCCAAAAACTTATGCCCTGATACCAAACTATCACACCTCGCCCCAGACCATCTTCTTAGTCTAGAGAAAGGCGTGGCTGCAGAAGTTACCAACCTTTGGGCTGACACTTACTACCTAATAACTCTTGCGAAATAACTCTGATACCAATTATAATTCATATGCAATGGGACATCTTTAGGCCCACAATTTATTAACTTAGAAACATAATATGTTTAGAGTCATTACAACACTAGATTTAGAAGTCCCAAAACCCACAAACCCTAGTCCCTATATGAACAATAGTAACATATGTACAATATTAATCTTAACCACCTAGCAATGTCCTTCAGTATCGAGCTACTACGATACCTTCTCAAACATTCTTCAGTATCCCGTTGGCTTGGCACCTTCTCAAACGCCCTTCAGTACCAATAGATACCTTCTCAAATGTCCTTCAGTATCTAGTTGGGTGGATACCTTCTCAAATGTCCTTCGGTATCGCGTTTGAGTAAAACTAGTCATAAATGACTTTTTCTCTTTAAAGCATGTAAAGTATAACACATATAAAACATGGCTTTATAGATGCTAACACATGCTAAATCAAATCAACACATATAAATAGTTTTTCAACAATTTCCCACACATGCATGGGTTCGAAAGATAATTCACAACTTGCTTGGAAATCACTTCATAAGACTAGTAGGAATGAGAATATTCTTGAAAACATGCTTTCTATTTTTCTTTTTGAATCCCTATTCCACACTAGATGTTTCATCATCCTACTTATTATACAAATTTCATCACAATTTTACAAATTAAAGCTCAACTTAATTTATTCAAAGATAATCTACTTAACACTTAGAAATTTCCTTCCCCTTAACTTAGGATTTAACTTTCACTTAGTCAGCCCTGAATTCTGGGTTAGTCCCAGTACTCATAAATTGTCATACTGCTCTTCGCGATAAACAACTAGTATAAAGATATCTGTCTTGCAAAATACCAAAAACATACTCAACAATAACCGTTACCCATCCCCGACAACGGTGCCATAAACTTGGTACGTAGAATTTGATGATCTTGAAAATAAGCATGTGGACAAATATGGATAATGATGAATGTGAATCATGCAAGCTCATGTTGCCATAAACTTATTGACTTGGAAAGATGGAGATGGAGTGTGAATGATGTGTTGTGCTTATTCATACTTTATGCGATACTACTTCTAGATGTATGCATTATTAACTAAATGCTTGTAGTATACTATGCGTTGTCATAAGTTTCCTTGTGCTGAAACCAATTATAATTCCAACACAAGTTTCTCGAAGTGATCCAAGGTCGAACACAAGGTTGCTTAGTTAATGTGTTACGTTCGTGATATATGCGACTGAGGGTTTTTCAATTAATAAAAGATTGTGTTTATACAGGTATTTAAATTTGCAGTAAAGTAAATTTGTGCGGTAAAGTAAAGTTGGGTTAATAAAATAAAGTGCGATAAAAGTAAACCTAAGCTATTATGATACAAGATACAAGATACTGATACATGATACTGAGTTTGAGACTGACTCTAAAGTTTATACAAAGGGTCGTGGTATGCGGTGGCAAGACTTTCTGTATGAAATAGAAATAGAAAAGATAACTAATATGAACATCGCAAGTTATTAATTGCGTTAAAGATGTAACTACGGTTCCGCTTTCCCTTGCCGTACACCTCTCAGTGATCGGCCATGTTTCCACATCTCTGTGGTGAATCAGGGATGAACATAATGAACGCAAGGTTGCTTCCATCTCTAGAAGTACTTTTGGCATTAGTTAACGCATTCTTTCAACCTTCTCTCGACAGGAGGAATGACATCTTCACTTCTGCTCTCACAGGTGAACATGCCGTCTAGCATGCTTTAGCTAAACATATTTATTTCCTTATCAAAGATTAATTTACTTGTTAGATTCATGCTAATTACAAAGGTATTAAGAAAACATCGCGGAGAAAGGGAATTACGAATGAATAGAAATAGACAGAAAGATGGAGATGGAAATGATCATTACATTCAATACTAATATTTAGCATCTGATACATGGTGTGAATGATACACTAAGAAGATGAATACATTTGATGATAAAGAGATAGAAACAAATACAGAAGAGTGCCAACGTCTTGACAAACATCTGAATGGTGGATTTGCTTCCTGGTGTATGGAATGGATGAAGAGAAGAGCTTCCCTCTCAGGCTTGCTCGTTTGGTAGAAGTGACCTTGGTACAGAGCTTCAACGGTGGGGATTGAAAGGATTTGCCCTGAGACTCACCTCTCGGCCTTGTCTCTTAAATCTTCCCGGATCTTCTTTGATCAAGCTCTTCAGACCAGTCTTTCTCTAGATATACAAATATCAAAATATGCTCGTATCAAGTATATCTTCTCAGTGGAATGGCCGAAGCTATTTATAGGCTCAGCTTTGACTCTTTGACTTGTGGACTCCACTGTATTGTTATGGCGGCTTCGAAAATGGTGGAGTGAATATTCCTTCTGTTACGCAATCAATCCCTTCAAAAATGCACAACGGTCAGCTGTAACGCGTCAGAATCCTCCGCAATTGCGTTGCTCTTTACATCTTCGATCGTTTGCCTACATACAGTGTTGATTTTAATTACCGCATGCGGTTGAGATTGCGGTAATCGCTTAGCTCTTGATCGATTGTCACATGCGCCGTCATTGCTTTGATCATCTATTCATTCCTGAATGATGAGCGCAATGTGACGTAGATGCGTTGTTCTTTTTATCTTGAGCCATGAACGCATGCAGTGACTTGATTTCCTACAAAACAAACTTGAAATATTCTTTTCTACCATCGCGATGGTGTCAGTGGGTGTATTGACGACAATTTATAATTCTTGCAGTTCTTAGCTAGTTTCTATACAATTGACGCAACTTTCCTTTCTTTTGGCCACAATATCTAAATAAAACAGTATAAATAACTTGTATCTCTACAAGTTATCACACCCGCAAATTTAGATATATGCTTGTCCTCAAGCATATTTTTTACTAAGTCAATGTTGCTCAATTCCTCTCCTAAATTTTGCGTCGATTGGTTGCTCCAAATGGTCCACCTAGGCAACATTACTTAACATCGCAATTTCTTTCTATCCTTGAAAATTCCTAGCAAAGCCCTACTTTATTATTCTATACTACAAATTTATGCTAAAAAATGCTTTTCTAGTTTTAAAAAGAATGTTTACCTCTTCTTGTCAAAACAACTTCATGCGTCTGGATACGGTGGTCAAACTTTGCGTCATTTATTAGAGACTGTTGATCATGGTTACACCCTTCGTTTGGCTTGTTCCCACGGGTGTCATGCGAACATCCAACTACGGTTGTGTGCCAATCTCAACTTTAACTCTCATGAATTTCAGAGGTGTTGTCTCTTGTTTCTTTTATTTTTTTCTTTCATTCACTTTTTTTTCACATTGCATTGTTCTTGGAAACCCGCCTTCGTTTTAGCTTGCTCCCACGGATGTCATGCGAACATCCAACTACGAATAGGCTCCTTTCACAACTTAACTCATATAAGGTTGGGATTGTTTTTGGAGTTTTCCCTTGTGCTGACACTAGAGTTTATATGAAATTATTATTATTATTACTTTTTTAAATGATGAATGCATTTTTCTTAATGACCACATCACTTGATCTCATCTGCTTAGACCTTCCGCACCCCCAAATTTAGAGATGTGCAAGGTCCTCGTTGCATTGTTAGGATAGAACATATAAATACTTAGACAAAATTTCAAAAAGAAGGTTTGAGCAGAGTTTTGAAGGATAAAAGGTAAAGTATTGCTATAGCTACGAATTAACTAAGTGTTATCAGAAAATACAAGGTGTGGAAAATGTTACTAAGTGTACGCATATAACTCATCATGGAAACACAATGAATAATGCAAAATAAAAGATCAAGAATATCGCAAATTTGACAAAGGATGATAAAGAAGAGGCTATTGCATACTTGAAAGAATTGCTACTTAGTTGTATTGATAATTAACTAAGTATACCAAGAATTACAATTAACGCAATACAAATTTTTTGCATGTACAAAGAATCAAAGAATTGGCTTCTATACACAAAAAAAATAAATGAAGTTATAAATAAAAGAATGACCACAATAATAAAAAAATGTAAAGTTATTGAGGAGGAGGAGGTTCTGGTGGAGGATTTTGGTGAGGTACACGAGGAGTTTCTTCAAAATGTAAATGTTGTTCGAGATGTGGAGGCACCATGGGACCATGAAGATACACTGTCAGGAAGTTAAAGTACTCATGGATGCACTCCGCTAGTTGCCTCTGGTTCAGGTGGATCGTATAGATGTTACGTTGAATATTGATCATCACTTGCCCTGTCATCGCAACTGCATTGTAAATCTCCTACTTGCTCGTGTACCGAATCTATTCTCTGGCAGAAGAATGCCTGTTGTTGGGAGAAGAGTTCTTGTTGTTGGTCAAGAAGGGTTCACATATCTGCTAGTTCAACAGCTAAGAAGGTAATGGTAGGTTGTGCCTGCGATGTTTCGCCATCGACGTTTTGGGGTTGGGCAGAAGTGCCTTCACTCAAATTGCATGGGTCATCAACATGCGGTGGTGGAATGGGAAGTTTCAGTGATGATGCTGAAGGTGAGGACGGAGCTACTGGATATGCAGTTGGAGAATCAGGGGCAAGGAGAAGGTTGATGAAGTGCTCGAGAAGGGGAGAAGAAGGTTGTGCGGGAGGGCTTGGAGGGCGAATTATCAAAGGCAAAGGGTCCAAGGGTATTGATTCTTGCGTTGATGAGTTTTGGAATTTCCCTTTTCCTTTATCATCTTTGCGCTGTTTCTTTGGCTTGGGCTGCTGTGGTGCATTTAAATCAATGATGGGCCTCTTCAATGGGAGCTCAGGGCAGTGTGGGGCATCTTTGAGGAGCAACCTCAAAATCTTGATCCTTATGAGGCCATGAACTTCAGGCATGGGTTCTCCCTCAATGCCTACACCCATTGATAAGCATAAACTTGAGACAGTCCATGGGAAGAAATACTGACCTCTTATGTGCCCCACAAAACCTCGAATTTTCCCTACGATCAACTGGCCCACATCGATTGGAATGTCGCACGCAATGCAATATGCGGCCATGACTCGATCCCTCAAAATTGTTTTGTCATGGGAAGTCAGGATGAGTCGCCGTTTTACCAAATATACCCAAAGCTGCACCTCGGGAAACAGTGTCTTGGACACCAGAGTTCTGATGCCTTTTAATGAAACTGTCCACTTAGTGCCCGGTTACGTCCATATTTGCAGTGCATCTTCCATCTGCTCTTTAGTAGGATCATCGATGATTTTATTACCTAGTGCTTCTGGTTTGCTCTTCATCAAGAATAATTCATTGATGTCCTTTATGCTGAAAGAAACCATTTGCCCTTTTATGGTCACCACATCTTTGGTGCCATGTAGCCGTCCATTGTAGAAGATGCACACTACCTTTGGAATGAAAATTGTTGGGCACTAACAAAATGTTTCCAATCTGTGCTCCAGTATAACGCTTGTAATCAGGTCTGGTAGTGGCATTGGCGCGAGGAAAATCCCATCTTCATCAGCATATCATCATTTTCTCTCTTCCTCGATGGATGTCCTTTGCCAATGCGGGTTCACTACTTTCTAAAACTGCTTTGCCCTTTGCTTTAGTTAATGCAAGGCAGGATTCTTGCCTTTGTTTCCTTTCCCTTTCCTTGCATTGTTCCTCCTTCTCCCATTCAGCAAGTTCCTTGCCCTTCTTTTCTCTGATGCACCGAACGTTTGACCGGCACTTCCTCTCCTTCTCCTCTTTCTTCTTCCTTTCTTCTTATTCTTCTTCTCTCTCTTCTTCTTCAATTTCTTGTTCAAACTGCTCGGAGGCCAGCAAAATGCATTGTTCCTCTTCGAACCTTTTCCTTTCTTGTTTTGCCAAATCTCATTGTTGCGACGCACCTCTTCATCTTATAATTTTCTTCTTCGATTACCTTCTGTGATGATGAGTTTTGCTCACAACATTTTCTCCTGCTTTTCTTCCTCCTCTTTTCTTCTCCTCTCCTGCTCTTCTAACGCATCTATCAAAATTAGAGGGTCGATAGTTAACCCTTGTGGCACATTCTCCTTGCGACGCCGTGTCAAGGGGGTGATTTCTACGTCTTCTCCTTCATCAATCGTAACCATTTGCGGTATTTCATGTTATGTTGATTCTCTTAGTTGCGCTGATTCCCCCTTGTCTTCCCTCACGGAAGTGGATTCTCCATCCAACTCTGGGCTCTTAGCCCTCTTTCTCCTCTCTTCCTTCTTCTTCAGGCACCTTTCCTCCTGCCTGTTTTCTTTTCTTCCACTCCTTTCTTTCTTCTTCTTCAGCTTGGCCTCCTCATCTTCTTCATCCTCCTTCTCTTTGATTTTCTTCTCTACTTTGCTTTGATGGGCTTTCTCATCTCCTTCATCCCTCTTTTCTTTGCTCTTCTTCTTCTTCTTCTTCTTCTTCTTCTCTTCAGCCCCTTCAAGCTGCTTCTCCGCTGCCACTTCCCCCAAAGCGACCTTGATGGGTCCCTCATAGGATTCTGCATTAGCAGTTTCCTTAGGATCCAAGATGGCCTGAGCACTTCTCCTTGACTCTTCCTCCATCGCCTCCTCCGAAGGCAGTGGTTGGTTCACAACCCCAGCTTCAGGCAGTCCTCCTCCGTTCTCCATGTTGCTGAGAATGCTCCCAAACACCTCCTTATTGTCCTGTCTCTTCTTTTCACTCTCAGAGAAGAATGTTGGGAGTGGGGTGCTTTCAGAACTTTGCCCCCTTTTGAACTAGAGTGGCCTGGCTGCTAAAGGATTTTGTCGAGGTCTTCGACCCGAGGAATGACTTATGGCTGGGCGGCGAGACGACGGCTGGCTGCATGAAATGCCACCTCTCGCATAGAGATTTGGGCTTTTGAGGGTGATGAGGGTGAAGAAGATGGCTGAGAAGATTGATCTGCCATGGATGCCGGAGTAAAAGAAAACTGGAGATTCTTTAGGGTTTTAGGAAGAGGGAAACAATCTGGTATGTAGAGTGCTCTAGGGTTTTTGTTTGCAGATGAGATCACATGGACTCACAGACGGAGGAGATGGAATTTATAGTTTGGGCCTTGATGAGCCCAATGCAAATTCTGCGGTGGCAAGCCTCGAGCTACCCAAAAAGCCTGTCGTTTGCACTCCTCACATTTATGAAGCATCAGAGAAGGACGTCCTTTCGTCTACTAAATCATCATTTCCTTGGAAGACGAAACGATTGGACTTCTCAGTTTGGAAAAAGAATATCTTTAGTGTTTTATTTGAATGGGCTCAAGGCGAAGAATTAACGCAGTGAGTTCATCAACGCAAATACATCTTTGCAGAGGATGGGCAACAACGCATGTATCCCCGCAACACACCCCTTAACGCAATGCATTTCTGGAGAACGAGCGCACGATATTTCTACCAATGCAACACTACCTCAACATAGTGCATTTTTGCTAAGGACAGGCTAAGAACACATACGAGTGCAACACACCCCTCAACATAGTGCATTTGAATTGGATGAATGCAAAGTGTATCTTGTGAGTTCAATATGCACCCATCATCGCAATGCATACTGGGTGTTGATTGTTTTATTATTATTATTATTATTATTATTATTATTATTAGTAGTAGTAGTAGTAGTAGTAGTAGTAGTAGTAGTAGTAGTAGTAGTAGTAGTAGTAGTTTCATCAACGCAAGTCACATGAACATTGCGGTAATAATTTCCTTCTTATTAATCAATCATTCCCCAACATTTAAGAACAACGCACTGATGATGGAAAAGTAAGGAATAAAGAGAACATGGAAATAAATATAAGAGAATTAAATGAAGCATAAATTCATAAAGTCATAAAAACAAATTAAATGAAGTGATAAATGACAAATTCATAAAGCAATCATTTCAAAAAGCAAGTAAACATAGGATTGAGATATGGACCAGAAGACAATTTTCTCCTGATGAATGCAATCCACACCTCCGCAGGCGATCCAGCTTGCCTGCTCAATGTCTTCAGGGACATTGCTCCTTCCCGTGAGATCCAGGGGCTTAAGGATTGCTTGGCAACATTCCAGGTGTTCTATTACGTAACTCGGATGCTAGCTACCCCACTTTAATCTCCAAATTTCTAATTGAAGATGCCTGCGCCTGCATTGCTGCATCATTTTTATCCATGTATTGCTTGAGCAGAGCCTCCAATGAATTACTAGAGTTGTTTGAAGAGGATGGTTGGTTGTGCGATTATCTCTATTAACCCTGATTATGATTGTGGTGAAGAGGTGGAGGGTTTCCTCGATTCCCTGAGTTGCTATTCTGATGATTACTTAGCCCACCTTGGTTCTGATTCCTTCCCCAACCAAAGTTAGGGTGAATCCTCCAACCAAGGTTATACGTGTTGCTGTAGGGATTGTTCTAGATAGCGCTTACTTGCTGCATGTTCGATGGGCACATTTTTGCTGCATGGCCTCTTCCACAATTGACGCAATTGATTATAGCCACTTGTGCCGGTGCATTGGGTTGCGCTGATCCTTGGGAGAGGGCACCTTGATTAAGTGCCATCGACTGGAGGATAGAGGTTACTGCGGCCATTTGGGCGGCCAAAGTTGTCATTGTGTCTGCAGGGACAATGGCAGTATCATTTCTTCTTCTTTCAGAGCCTCTTCCTCCGTATCCATCATCCACCCAGCCATCCATATTCCGCGAGATGCATTCAAGGATGACCTTGGCCTCAGTATATGTCTTATCCATAAAACCTCCTGCCGCGGAGGCTTCAGCAACAATCTGCGTTGATCTATTCAGGCCAATATAAAAGGTCTCAATTAGGACACAATTAGGTATCCCGATATGCGGACAATTCTTCACCAGTCTTCTAAATCGCACCCAAGTGGTGCTCAGGGTCTCGTTATCCATCTGTTCAAAGTTCAGCACGTCCTTCCGTTGCCTTGCATTGACAGTCGAAGGGAAGAACTTCTTCATAAATCGCTCAACCAGTTGATCCCATGAAGTAATCTCATTTGGCTCCAGTGAATGAGCCCACCTCAAGGTGTAAGGGAAGAGTTATAGTCTGATACCTTTGGGGGTAATGCCAGGTATAGAGAAGTTACTGAACATCTCGACGAAACTGGTCAGATGGGCATGCAGGTCGTCACCTTGTAGACCACCAAACTACCCCGCATTCTGAGTCATTTGGAGCATGACTGGTTTAATCTTGAATCTTGCGTTCTCCTCAACTATTGGCCTTGAAATACCGAGTGAAAAATCATATAGATTGTGCGCCGCATTGTTTCTCATCGAAATGTTCCGGTCACCTACAAGAAAAATTGGATCTTGCACTGGTCGTCCCACCCCTTGATTGACCTCTGGTGCCACATTGTCATTATTATTATCTGCCATGTTGGCCTTCTTTTGCCTCGCTCAGTTCTGGCGTGCCCTTGTGCGAAATGTACGCTTGATCTCTGCATCAGCCTCGAATTTTGAGTCAGTCCCAGTACTCAAAACCTGTCAGACTGCTCTCTGCGATAAACTGCCAGTACAAAGAGATCCGTCCTACAAAATATCACAAACATAGTCAACAATAATCGTTACCCATCCCCGACAACAGTGCCATGAACTTGGTACGTAGAATTTGATGATCTTGAAAATAAGCATGTGGACAAATATGGATAATGATTAATGTGAATCATGCAAGCTCATGTTGCCATAAACTTGTTGACTTGGAAAGATGGAGATGGAGTGTCGATGTTGTGTTATGCTTATTCATACTTTATGCTATACTACTTCTAGATGTATGCATTATTAACTAAATGCTTGTAGTATGTTATGCGTTGTCACAAGTTTCCTTGTGCTGAAACCAAGTATAATTCCAACGCAAATAATTCCAATGAAGTGATCTAAGATCGAATATAGGGATTGCTTAGTTAATGCATTACGTTCATGATATATGCGATTGGGGGTTTTTCAATTAACAAAAGATTGTGTTTATACAGGTATTTAAATTTGCGATAAAGTAAAATGTGCGGTAAAGTAAAGTTGCGTTAATAAAATAAAGTGCGATAAAAGTAAACCAAAGCTATTATGATACAAGATACTGATACATGATACTGAGTTTGAGACTGACTGTGAAGTTTATACAAAGGGTCGTGGTATGCAGTGCCAAGTCTTTATATATGAAACAAGAATAGAAAAGATAACTAATATGAACATCACAAGTTATTAATTGCGTTAAAGACGTAACTACGGTTCCGCTTTCCCTTGGCGTACACTTCTCGGTGATCGGCCATGTTTCCACATCTCTGTGGTGAATCAGGGATGAACGTAATGAACGCAAGGTTGATTCCATCTCTTGAAGTACTTCTCGCTTTAGTTAACGCATTATTCTAACCTTCTCTCTACAGGAGGAATGACATCTTCACTTCTTCTCTCACAGGTGAAGATGCCGTCTAGCATGCTTTAGCTAAACATATTTATTTCCTTATCAAAGATTAGTTTACTTGTTAGATTCCTGCTAATTACCAAGGGATTAAGAAAACATCGTGGAGAAAGCAAATTACGGATGAACGAAAATAGACAGAAAGATGGAGATGGAAATGATCATGACATTCAATACTAATATTTAGCTTTTGATACATGGTGTGAATGATAGACTAAGAAGATGAATACAATTGATGATAAAGAGATAGAAACAAATACAGAAGAGTGCCAACGTCTTGTCACAGATCTGGACAATGGATTTGCTTCCCGGTGTATGGAATGGATGAAGAGAAGAGCTTCCCTTTCAAGCTTGCTCTTCGGTAGAAGTGACCTTAGTACAGAGCTTCAACGGCAGGGATTGAAAGGATTTGTTCTGAGATTCACCTCTCGCCCTTGTCTCTTAAATCCTCCCGGATCTTCTTAAATCAGGCTCTTCAAACCAGTTTCTCTCTCAATATACAAATATCATAATATGCTCTTATCAAGTATATCTTCTCAGTGGAATGGCCGGAGCTATTTATAGGCTCAGCTTTGACTCCTAACTTGTGGACCCCACTGTATTGTTATGGCAGCTCCGAAAATGGTGGAGTGAATATTCCTTCTATTACGCAATCAATCCCTTAAAAAATGCACAAAGGTCAGTTGTACACGTGTCAGAATCCTCCGTAATTGCGTTGCTCTTTACATCTTCGATCGTTTGCCCACATGCAGTGTTGATTTTGATTAACGCATGCGGTTGAGATTGCGGTAATCATTTAGCTCTTGATCGATTGTCGCATGCGCATTCATTGCGTTGATCATTTATTCATTCCTGAATGATGGGCGCAATGGGACGTAGATGCGTTGTTCTTTTTATCTTGGGCCTTGAACGCATGCGGTGACTCGATTTCCTGCAAAACAGACTTGAAATATTCTTTTCTACCATCACAATGGTGTCAATGGGTGTATTGACGAAAATTTATAATTCTTGCAGTTCTTAGCTAATTTCTATACAATTGACGCAACTTTCCTTTCTTTTGGCTGCAATATCTAAATAAAATAGTATCAATAACTTGTATTTCTACAAGTTATCAGACATTGCCACATTTTAAATTAGGGGGTGGGGTATTTGTTTCCAACCTTGCTATTTATCTACAAAAAAAAAAAATTGAGAATAAAAACTCCACTGTCAACACAATGGGAAACCCATATTGATATGAGTTAAGTTGTGAAAGGCACTTACACGTAGTTAGATGTCCGCATGACACACGTGGGGGCAATCCAAAACGAAAGTACCAAGATCAACGCATAAATCAATGACCGCAACTCCACTTCCAAATAGGTATGAGTTTAGTCTGAGAAAGAGTGCATTGCTCGTAGTTGGATGTCTGCATGACACACGTGGGGGCAAGCCAAAAAAAGGTAAGGCACTTGGATTAGCGCAAGGTCGGAGAAAAAAAAATAATAAATAAGCAATGAAGACAATTTTTGTGCAATGATAAAATCATTTGACACCCTGGTAGAAAAATTTCTTTTTTTGAAATAAATCATGCGATGTTCCGGAATTTAGTAAAGTCCTGTTTAAAGTTAAACTTACAGTCCCTAGGTCTTAGAAATATTTTAAGAAGAAACTTGAATAAGACTTAAGAAAATTTTGGTATATAGGATTTGAATGAAGTATCCTTGAGAAGTCTAGGAAAAGAATTTTGCTGTTGACTTGCTAAAGGAATCTTTAGCTTATGCTTGAGGACAAGCATTGTTTAAATTTGGGAGTGTGATAACGGGCAGAAATGCACGTTATAATAGTGTTAAGTTCTTAAACAATGTTGGATTGCATTGATGAAATATATTACTTTGTGTCCATTAAGCATCAATTTCGTAATATTGTGGTCGCATGCGTTCAGCACATTAGAACTATTGATTTTTGTATTTTTGTGTAGAATATGCGTTAACGTAATGCAAAGATTGCGATCATAAGAATTCAACGGTCGAGCACAACTTCACTGCAAGGCTTTGCGTTGATCTTGCTCGCAAACATTTGCTCGAGAAGGATCGCCGCAACTTGGTCAGTGCAACATGGTGGGCGCATCTATGTGAAAGGCCAATTAAGAGCGATGGGACAGAAGGCTGATGACAGTCGAATCCAAATTAAGTTGACAGCCGATAAATGTGACAAAGTACATTCAGCTTTATTGGTAACAATCATTCGGCACGTCAATCAGGAATTAAAGTTGTCCCATCTGTACAACAGGGAGAGAGAAGTCGCCTTTCACCATGGATGCTCTATAAATACCAAGTGCATTCTTCAGAAAAGGGGTTGACCGTTCACCGATTTTACAACCAGTTGCTTCTGTTCATAATTTCTTTTCCATTTTAAGGCAGAGCAAAAGAAGAGTGGTGGCACCGAAGATCGCTCTGGGCAACTCAAGAGAGAACTTTAGGGTGTAAGGGCAAAGAGCGGGCCGACTCTCACGAGAGCGAGAATATCTTTAGAGCACGAGTAGAAACAGTGTAAACTCCTGGCAGCAAAAAATTGCTACCAAGCTCTATATTATACTTGCATTATTATTTGTACTTCATCTTCATATCTATCCAATGGAAGTTCTATTTCTACATCTGCTCATTCTCTTAATACGCATGAGTAGATAAACTAGTTGAATGGGTTGGGAAGAACTAAGCTATCATGACCTAGGAAGTTCATTACTTGCAATTGTCTTGTTTTATGCTGTGCAAGATACCCTTTAGAGTTACTCGAGAGAGAGTCTAAAGAAAGAACCTAATGTCTCGAGAGAGCTAGGTTAGAATCTGGACTCGAAAGAGTAAGATTAGGCTTGCATACACAAGAGATAGGGACTTAGAGATAAGCTCTATTTGTTAACTTGCATCACATGCATACTAGGAATAGGAATGATATTATGTGGTCGCATATTTGTGTGGATGTCATTTTGTCATCGCATAAATAGGAATAGAGGTTTATGTGTAAACCCTATAGACTTATTGCATATATATCGCATGCGTTCTAGCCTTAGAAGCCGTGGTATTCGTATGGAGAGGTGGCTTACTATTGTATGCATGTTGCAAGATTGCAAGCATGAATGAATTCTAGGAATTGTTAGCCGAAATCTTTCTCAACCCGTTCACCGCATATTCATCGCATTTCTTGTTTACCAACTCTTTTCAAACTCCGCCGCATTTATTATTTATTTTTAATCAACGCAATCAACAAACCAAACACTTTATTTATTTTCCTTATTATCGCAAATTTTTGATCAAAATTACCAATGCAATCTATTTTCACAAGTCCCTATGTTCGACCCTGGACTTACTGGGAAACTCAGAGGAATTTACATTTGAATTCCGCTGGGGAAACTTGAGTGCAAAATGCAATTCCATCAATGCATATCATCCATATTTCCACTTCATAAATACGCACATCAGACATAGACATAAGCCTCTATTCTTATTTATGCGATGACAAAATGACACGCACACAAATAAGGTGACCACATAATATCATTCCCATCTCTAGGATACATACGATGCAGGTTGACAAATAGAGCTTATCTGTAAGTCCCTATCTCTTGCTTATTGATAACTTGTAGAAATACAAGTTATTTATACCGCTTTATTTAGATATTGCGGCCAAAAGAAAGAAAAGATGTGTCAATTGTTTGGAAATTAGCGAAGTAATGCGAGAATTATAAATTGTCGTCAATACACACAATGACAACATTACGATGGTAGAAAAGAATATTTCAAGTCTGTTTTACAGGAAATCAAGTCACCGCATCCGTTCATGGCTCAAGAGAAAGAGAACAACACATCTATGTAGCATTGCGCCAATCACTCAGAAATGAAAAGACAATCAAAGCAATGACGGCGCATGCGACAATCGATCGAGAGCTAAGCCATTAACGCAACTTGAACTGCATGCGGTAATAAAAAAAAAAAAACAACACCACATGCGTGCACACGATCGAAGATGCAAAAGAGCAATGTAATTGCAGAGGATCCTGACAAGTGTACAGCTGATCGTTGTGCATTTTTGACGGGATTGATCGCATAACAGAAGAAATATTCACTCCACCATTTTCGGAATTGCCATAATAATAAAGTGGGGTTCACATTGTAGAGAATCAAAGCTGAGCCTATAAATAGCCTTTGAAATTCTATTGGAAAATATACTTGATACGGGCATATTTTGAGATTTGTATACTGAGAGAGAGATTGGTCTTGTAACATCCCAAGTTTTTCATTTTTCAAATTCTGTATTTTCTTAAAATTCAAGGACAATTTTGTTAATTTCAAATTTCAGTTTTGTTTAAAGGGGAGATATGGATTTATGTCACATTAATTTAATTTTAAGTTAATTTCGAGAATTAAAATTTCTATTGTGGAAATTAATTTGATTTTGATTTTGGAATTTGAAGAAAAAAGGGGACGAGTTTTAAGAATATATATTTAGATATATTTGTGTAATGTGGGAAAGGTTAAAATAAAATAAAAATAAAATATAATGGAATAAAATAAAATAAAATTTTATTATATTTGATTTCTTTCATTAAAATAACCTTTTTCTTTTAAAAAGGAAAAAAAAAACTCTTTTCTCTCCCTTCTTCTTCTTCTCCTTCCTCCCCCCAACGTGAAGACCCTCTTTGGCCATCTCCTCTCCAACTGGCATTGCACGTCTGACCGCCATCAGTTCTTCGGTCATTCATCCGTGGGCTTTCATTCACGCAGGTCAACTCGATCTCATCAGCAAGTAGCGATCGTCCAGATCTTCTCCGTCGCACGCCAATCTCGCCCAGCCGATCAGATTCACATCCGCAAGCTGCCATCAATTGTCTGGCTGCTTCGTTCGTGGGTCGTCGCGCTATCAGCCAAGGTTTGAAGCCGAATCACCCAGCCCAGCCGTCAAAACTTTCGCCGTGAGCCATTCCTCTGCCCTGTTCCGTCGAGAGTCGTTCGTCTACTCGGTCCTGCACGCCGTTGTCGTCAATTCAGTGTCATCGCCGTCGATTTCGATAAGATTTTGTAAGTGTGTGGGTTTTCCTTTGAATGCTAATCAAATTGTTGGTTCCGTTTAATGCTTACCCATTATGTTTGGACCATAGATTCGAGCTTTGGAGGAATTTTAAGTTCAAAGTGTGCTATCTGGCAGGATTGATTTTGTTGCAGTTGGTTAGCCAATAGAATTGGGTTTTTTAAATTTATTTTGGACCAAGCCACAATTACGGTGTTCCTTCAAGGTCATGCTTGGAAAGAAGAAGATAAACTTGCTTGGGTTTATTTGGATTTAATTCTGAGGTAAGTAATCTTACCACTGGAATTGCCCACGGGCCAGGCTTTAGTTGTATGCTAGCATGATACGTGTATGTTATGGTAAATGTTAGCATGTTGATTGATAGTATGACCTGAATCAAAGTATGTTCTAGCACGAGTTTTGATTTGTTTACATATACACCTAGGCACTTGGTTGTTAGTATGAGGTGGTATGTGTTTCCATATGTTGGTATCTGATCTGCTGATGTTGAGGCATACTTGCATGTTATGGAACTATGATGTTAAGGTATACATGAATGTTGTAGAATATGTTGTTGAGGATTATGTGTATGTGGTAGAGCCATGGTATCGAGGATTACATGTATGTCATAGATTCGTACGGTGTTGATTTTTGAATGTTGAGACTGTGTGAATGTCCTCACTGATTAGTTAGATGCACAATTTGTGTTTCCTTCGGGATTCACCAGTTTTGTGTTTCCTTCGGGAGTCACCAATTTTGTGTTTCCTTCGGGATTCACCAGTTTGTGTTTCCTTCGGGATTCACCAGTTTTGTGTTTCCTTCGAGATTCACCAGTTTTGTGTTTCCTTCGGGACTCACCAGTTTTGTGTTTCCTTCGGGACTCACAAGTTTTTTGTTTCCTTCGGGATTCACCAGTTTGTGTCTCCTTCGGGATTCACCAGTTTGTGTCTGCTTTAGGATTCACCTATTTGTGTCTCCTTCGGGATTCACCAGTTTGTGTCTGCTTCAGGATTCACCTATTTGTGTCTCCTTCGAGATTCACCAGTTTGTGTCTCCTTCAGGATTCACCAGTTTGTGTTTCCTATGGGATTCACCCGAGGTAGTGGGCATACTTAACTACAGTAGGATAGGACTCAGTCTCTTACCTGTTTCATGTGTGTATATGTGCCATAAGTGGGTATCTAGAGGACATAGATGCCTAGCCTGACCCCAGTGGTGGGGTTACTTACTGAGTATTTCATGCTCATTTTTTCTTATGTTGATGTTTCAGGTAAGGGTAGAGATGCACCGGTGATGGCGTAGTGGAATTTGTGATCGTGCCACTGGGACTAGTTTTTACGCTTTTGCATCATGAAATTTAGAGTCCTTATTTTTCCCTTAATGTTTAGTTTTACTGTTTGAAACTTATTATGAAGGATTATTACTTTTAATAGTCTTTACGAATCATGGGTACCCTATTATTGTTTAGCAATTGTATTTAATAAATGGCTTTTGAACTTCTCTTGTCTATTTAGTGTTTATTTCAACATAACTGAGCGTCGTTTCAAATCCTATGCATGCATTTATTTTAGTAATGACCTAACCTAAGTCCTAGGGGGTCGGGTTGTTACAGGTCTGAAGAGCCTGATCGAAGAAGATCCGGGAAGATTTAAGAGACAAGGCCGAGAGGTGAGTCTCAGGGAAAATCCTTTCAATCCCCACCGTTGAAGCTCTGTACCAGGGTCACTTCTACCGGACGAACAAGCCTGAGAAGGAAGCTCTTCTCTACATTCACTCCATTCGCCGGCAAGCACATCCACCGTCCAGATCTATGTCAAGACGTTGGCACATTTCTGTATTTGTTTCTATCTCTCTATCATCAATTGTATTCATCTTCTTAGTCTATCATTCGCACCATGTATCAGACGCTAAATATTAGTATTGAATGTCATGATCATCTTCATCTCCATCTTTCTGTCTATTTTCGTTCCTCCATTAATCGCTTTCTCCATGATGTTTTCTTAATCCCTTGGTAATTAGCATGAATCTAACAAGTAAATTAATCTGTGCTAAATAAATGAATATGTTTAGCTAAAGCATGCTAGACAGCATCTTCACTTGTGAGAGCAGAAGTGAAGATGCCATTCCTCCTGTCGAGAGAAGGTTGGAAGAATACGTTAACTAAAGCGAGAAGTACTTCTAGAGATGGAAGCAACCTTGTGTTCATTACGTTCATCCCTGTTTCACCACAGAGATGTGGGAACACGGCCGATCACCGAGAGGTGTACGCCAAGGGAAAGCGGAACTGTAGTTATGTCCTTAACGCAATTAATAACTTGCGATGTTTATACTAGTTATCTTTTCTACTTCTGTTTCATACATAAATACTTTCCACCGCAAAACACGACCCTTTGTATAATCTTCGCAGTCAGTCTCAAACTCATAATCATGTATCAGTATCCTGTATCTTGTATCATAATAGCTTAGGTTTACTTTTATCGCACTTTATTTTATTATTGCAACTTTACTTTACTGCACAATTTTACTTTACCACAACTTTAAATACCTATATAAACCAATCTTTTATTAATTGAAAAAACCCCCGGTCGCAATATCACGAACGTAACGCATTAACTACGCAATCCCTATGTTCGACCTCGGATCACTCCGAGAAACTTGCGGTGGAATTATACTTGGTTTCAATGCAAGGAAACTTGTGACAACGCATAGCATACTACAAACATTCCATTAATAACACATACATCTAGAACTTGTAACATATATCATAAACTTGTGTTATAATCATCCATGCGTTGAGTGACATAAGACAAGATCAAATTTTAGCCTACGAGTTTATGGCGCCATTGCCGGGGATTGGTAACGGTTAGTGTTGAATATGTTTGTGATATTTTGCAGGACAGAACTCTTTGTACTAGTTGTTTATCGTGAAGAGCAGTTTGACGGCTTATGAGTACTGGAGTGATCCAGAAATTCTAAGCTGACCTAGAGATCCAGTGTATTTTTCGCGCAAGAGCACATCAGGGCCGAATTAAACAGTGAAGAAGCATGGTTAACAATAACGAGGCACTTGCAGGAAATCATAAGAAAAATTGGCCAGCACAAGATTCCATATTTCTTTCTACTGACTGCAACATTCCTATGAGGAACTATGCGGCACCAGATTTTTATAACTTTTCGCCAATAATTTCAAGACCAGTGGTTGAGGAGAATGTAAGCTTTGAGATACAATCGATTATGCTGCAGATGATTCAAAATGTGGGGCAATTAGGAGGATTACAAGGAGAAGACCCGCATGCTCATTTGACAAGCTTTGTAAACATGTGCAGCGCATTCTCCATGCCTGGTGTAACTCAAGAAGGATTTAGATTATATCTTTTCCCGTACACACTGCAAGATGAAGCAAAAAGGTGGGCTCAGTTGTTAGAGCCAGATGAGATTAACACAGGGACCAGTTGGTCGAAAGGTTCATGAATAGATTCTTCCCTCTTGCCGTCAACGTAAGGAGACGGAGGGATGTGTTGAATTTTGAACAAAAGGGTTATAAAACTTTGAGCACTTCTTGGGTGCCATTCCGATAATTAGTGAAGAGTTGTCCGCATATCGGGATTCCTGATGGCATTCTGATGGAGACTTTTTACAATGGCTTAGACCAACTAACACATGCAGTTGCTGATGCCTCTGTAGCAGGAGGATTAATGGACAGATCATATATGGAAGCAAAGAGCATCTTGGATCGCATCTCGCGACATTCAGATGAGTGGATTGATACCATGTTCGAGGAAAGAGGTATGGAGCAAGAGAGAGCAGAAGATGTCATTGTGCCAACTAATGCAATGAGCACACTGGTAGACAAGATGACCACAATGACCTCGCTCCTTCAGACTATGGCTAATCAACAAAGACATCTCTCTCAAGGTTCAGCACAAGTTAATGCGTTGACACACGTGGCCGCAATGAATTACGTTCAATGTGGAGAGAGACATCCAGTAGAAGTCTGCCCGTGGAATCAACAGCCCGTATATTCTGTCTACAATGAACTGTTTGGCAACACCTACAATCCTGGTTGGCAGAATCACCCAACTTTAAGTAGGGACGAGAATCACAACCAGGGGAGCCACAACTTTCATCAGGACAGTTCTTAAGGGAATCGAGCAACCCTCTGGTCTTCTTTAAACGAACCATAGCCCAGGTAGTTCTCAAAGTATACCACCCTATGACCAACCGTTCTTATCTGATACCTCTTGCAATATCTCGTCTCTAGAGACATCATTGAAACATTATATTGAAAAGAGTGAGGCAACTAGACAGTCGCAAGCTGCATCCTTTAGTGATTTGGAAGAACAGATTGAACAACTTGCAATTGAGTTGAAGAATAAAGTGCCTGGTACACTGCTCAGCAGTTCAGGAGCATCGAGGCTGCGAGGTAAAGAGCAATGTCAAGCAGTGACATTGAGAAGTGGTAAGATAACAGCCCCTGTGCCATCAGTACCAGATTCAATAACAAGACCAGTGGAATTAATCGTCGATGATGACCAATCAAATAGTAATGGCAAAATTTCCAGTTAAAAAATAAGTACATCCACAAGAGATGAATCTCATCAAGACTTTAATTCTAAATCAATGCAACCTCCAGTCATTACAACACAACAAGCATAGAACCTCAATGAACAGCCAAATAAACAAGAAGTACAGCGGGATCGTCCACCTTTCCTATCCAGGCTGAAGAAGAAAGATGATAGTAAGCAATTTCAGAGGTTCTTGGACGTTCTCTGACAATTACACATCAATATTCCCTTAATAGAAGCTCTGGAACAGATGCCAACCTATGTAAAATTCCTTAAGGATATACTTGCTAACAAAAGAAAGATCGGGGAGAATGAAACAGTTGCGTTAATATATGAATGCAGTGCATTGTTTCAAAACAACATTCCCACCAAAATGAAAGATCCTAGGAGTTTTACATTGCCCTGCTCAATAGGAGGGAAGAAGGTCGGAAACGCGCTATGCGATCTAGGGGCGAGCATAAATCTAATGCCCTTGTCGATCTTCAAGAAGTGGAATATCGACAACGCAAGACCAACCACAATCACATTACAGTTGGTCGATAGATCGATAACACGTCCCGAGGGAAAAATAGAGGATGTACTCCTGTAAGTGGATAAGTTTATCTTCCCTACGGACTTTATCATATTTGATTATGAAGCTGATAGAGAAGTGCCTATTATCTTGGGTCGCCCATTTCTTGAAATAGGGCGAGCACTGATCGATGTACAAAAAGGAGAACTCACCATCAGGGTTGATGATCAGCAAGTGAAGTTCAACGTTCTCAATGCGTTGAAGTACCCAAGTGATATGGAGAATTGCCAATATGTTGAGGAATTGTGGGAAGAAACTTGGCACGAGTCCCTATAAGAGTTGGAGGAAGAAGATTTTGGAATCGGTGCAATGTGGGAGGAGAATTGTGACGCAATACAAGTTGAATCAAATTTTGAACCACTCAAGTTATCTGAACAAACATCGCAACGCACTAAGCCATCCTTGGAAGAATCACCCATGTTAGAGTTGAAGTCGTTGCCTATGCACCACAAGTATGCTTACTTAGGAGGTAATAACACATTACCTGTCATCATATCTACCTCGCTGATTAAGGAGAAGGAAGATGCTCTCATCTAGATCCTGAAGAACAATGCAAAGGCTTTAGGATGGACCTTGGCAGACATTCGAGGAATTAGTCCCTCATATTGCATGCACAAGATTCATCTGGAAGAAGGAAAACCGAGATCGATAGAAAGGCAATGTCACTTGAACCCTGCCATAAGGGAGGTTGTTAAGAAAGAAATAATGAAATGGTTGGATGCAGGCATCATCTACCCGATATCTGATAGCAGCTGGGTGAGCCCAGTGTAATGCGTTCCAAAGAAAGGGGGGATGATAGTGGTCACTGATAACTTGTAGAAATACAAGTTATTTATACTGCTTTATTTAGATATTGCGGCTAAAAGAGAGGAAATTTGCTTCAATTGTGTGGAAATTAGCTAAGAAATACAATAATTATAAATAGTCATCAATACACCCACTAACACCATTGCGATGGTAGAAAAGAATATTTCAAGTTTGTTTTGCAGGAAATCCAATCACCGTATGCGCTCATGGCTCAAGAGAGAAAGATTAACGCATCTACGTCGCATTACGCCCATAATTTAGGAATGAATAGATGATCAACGCAATGATGGCGCATGCGACAATCGATCCAGATTTGAACTTCAACCACATTGGTAATAAAAACAACACCGCATGCGGGCACACAATCGAAGATGCAAATGAGCAGCGCAACCACGAAGGATTTTGACACGTGTACAACTAACCGTTGTGCATTTTGAACAGACTGATTGCATAACAGAAGGAATATTTATTCCACCATTCTTGGAATTTCCAAACAATACAGTGGGGACCACAAGTCAGAGAGTCAAACATTCATCTATAAATATCCTCAAAGAATTCACTGAAAGGTATACTTGATACACAGGATAATTGATATGAGGCTATTGAGAGAGAGGCTGATCTGAGTATTGATCGAAGAAGATTCAGGAAGAAAAGAGACGAGGCCGAGAGGTGAGTCTCAGGGCGAATCATTCCAAATTCCCGTTGTGAAGCTCTGTACCTATATCAACTCTACCGATTGAGCAAGCCTGAGAGGGAAGCTCATCCTTCCATTTACTTTATCTACGCCAAAAAGCAATCTCTCCATCCAGATCAGTATCAAGGCATTAACACTCTTCTGTATATGTTTCTAACTCTTATTCATCAATTGTATTTCATTTTCTTAGTCTAAATCATTCACAACCATGTATCACACGCTTGATTTTATAATTAATCGTCATGATCACTTTCATTTCAACATTTCTGTCTATTTCTGTTCCTCCATTAATCACTTTCTCCACGATTTTTTCTTAATCCCTTGGTGATTAATATGAATTAAACAAGTAACTTAATCTGTGCTAAAGAAATAAAGATGTTTAGCTAAAGCATGCTAGACAGCATCTTCACCCGTGAGAGCAGAAGTGAAGATGCCATTCTGATCTGTCGAGAGAAGGTCAGAAGAATGCAGTAACTAAAGCAAGAAGTACCTCCAGAGATGGAAGCAACCTTCTGTTCACTACGTTCATCTCTGTTTCACCACAGAGATGTGGGAAACGTGGCCGATCATCGAGAGGTGTACGCCAAGGGAAAGCGGAGCCATACTTATATCTTTAACGCAATTAAGAAACTTTTGTTGTTTATATTAATTATCCTTTCTCTTTCTATTTCACACTAAGCCTTGTCACCACACGACATGATCTTTGTATATTCTTCACAGTCAGTCTCAACCTCGGTATCTTGTATCATGTAACCTGTATCTTGTATTATCATAACTTAGGTTTATTTTATCGCACTTTACTTTTATCGCAATTTACTTTATTATCGCATTTTTATCGTTTATCTTTACTTTACTGCACAATTTACTTTATCACATGTACAAACAACACTATTATTTAATTGAAAGCTCTTTGGTCACATATATCACAAATATAACGCAATTAACCTAAAACAATCTGTGTGTTCGACCTCGAATCACACTGAGAAACTTGCGGTGAAATTATACTTAGTTTTAACGCAAGGAAACTTGTGACAATGCACAACATACTACAAGAACATTCATTAATAACGCATATCTAGAAGTAATATCTCATATCATCGCAATCATCAATGCGTTGTATGACATAAGATCATTCATATTCAATTTCTGTGCAACAAGTTTATGGCGTCATTGCCGGGGAACTGGTAACGAGAACATGGACTTGCAGCTTAGATTAAATTTATGTCAACAGTCACCAATGACAAGAATGATTTAATTCCCACAAGAACAACTACGGGGTGGAGAATCTTTATGGATTACCGCAAGTTAAATTTGGGCACTAAAAAGGACCACTTCCCACTCCCGTTTATTGATCAGATGTTAGATAGACTTGTTGGGAATGAATTCTTCTGTTTTCTTGATGGCTAATTAGGGTACAACCAAATAGAAATTGCGCCGGAGGATCAAGATAAGACAACCTTCACGTGCCCATTTGGTACGTTTCCATTCCGTCGCATGCCATTTAGACTCTGCAATGCACCAGGCACTTTCTAACGATGTATGATGGCGATATTTTCAGATTACTTGGAAGAGTCGGTCGAGGTATTCATGGATGTTTTTTCAATTTTCTACAATAATTATGACTCCTGTTTATCTAATCTTGAGAAAGTCTTAAAGAGATGTATGGAAACGAATCTGGTTCTGAACTGGGAAAAATGCCACTTTATGGTTGAAGAAGGAATTGTACTGGGTCATAAAATATCAAAGGCAGGATTGGAAGTTGATCAGGCAAAAATCGACGCAATTTCCAAGCTACCTCCACCAGTGAATGTGAAAACACTTAGGAGCTTTCTAGGACACGGTGGGTTTTATCGAAGATTTATTTGTAAATTCTCCCAGATCAGGCCCCTAAATGCGCTCCTTGAAGCTGACCGTGAATATAATTTTGATGATACGTGCACTAAAGCATTCAACACATTGAAAGATGCGCTCATCATCGCACCCATTCTAATTGCGCTTCATTGGACACATCCATTTGCGTTGATGTATGATGCTAGTGGGTATGTTGTGGGCGCAGTTTTGAGTCAGCGCAAGGACAAGGTTTTGCATCCTATCTATTATGCGAGTAAAACATTGAATGATGCGCACGAGAATTATACAACCACGGAAAAGGAAATGCTTACTGTGGTATTTGCACTAGAGAAATTCTGACAGTACTTAATTGGAACAAATGTGGTGGTGTACACTGATCATCTGTGATCAAATATCTAATGACAAAGAAGGATGCAAAATCGAGACTGATACGGTGGGTGTTGCTCCTGCAAAAGTTTGACCTGGAAATCAAGGACCAGAAGGGCATCGAGTACCAAGTCGCTGATCATCTATCAAGACTGGAAAATTGCGAGGTTCATGAGAAAGAAAAAGATATTGAAGAAACATTCCTCGATGAGTTGCTGATGTCAGTAGGCATTAATGTTCCTTGGTATGTGGACATTGTGAACTTCATCGTTTGTGGCAAAGTACGAGAGGACTATACTTACCAGCAGAAGAAGAAGCTAAGACATGGCGTCAAATTTTATTTCTGGGAGGACCCATATCGACTTGAACCTGATCACATTTTACGTCGATGCATTCTTGAGCACGACGTCAAGCACATTCTGGAGCTTTGTCATGAATCCCCTTACGAAAGACATTTGGGGGGCAGTAGACAACTGCAAAGGTCCTACAGAGTGGCTATTTCTGGCCAACATTATTTAAGGATGCCCATGCCCACATTGTTCGGTGCGATAGATGCTAAAGAATGGGGAATATGTCTAAAAGAAATGAAATGCCTTTGACGTCAATCTTGGAGGTCGAATTATTTGATGTATGAGGAATAGACTTTATGAGCCCATTTCCACCATCAGAAGGTCATCATTACATCCTAGTTGTGGTTGATTATGTATCGAAATGGGTTTAGGCCATTGCATGTGCCAAGAATGATGCGGCCACAGTGGCGAAGTTTCTCAAGAAGAATATCTTTGCCCGATATGGAATGCCACGGGCTCTAATCAGCGATGAAGGCTCTCACTTCATCAACCGCTTAATCACTTATGGGCAGGCAGAGTTTCTCAAGAAGAATGTCTTTGCCTGTTGACTAAATTTAACATCAGCCATAGAGTTGCAACCGCTTATCACCCACAGACTAATGGGCAGGCAGAGATTTCTAATCGAAAGATGAAAACTATCTTGTAGAAGGTAGTTAGTACCTCTACGAAGGATTGGTCACCCGAGCTCGACGAAGCGCTGTGGGCATACAGGACTTCCTACAAAACGCCAATTGGCATGTCCCTATATGCCCTGGTCTTCGGAAAAGCTTGTCATCTGCCGCTCGAGTTGGAACATAAGGCAATGTGGGCATGCAAGAAGCTAAACTTTGATCTGGCAAGTGTAGAGAAAGTTTGGAAATTGCAACTAAACTAGCTGGTCGAATGGCGAAGGGTCGCCTATGAGAATGCCAAGATCTATAAGGAGAGAATTAAGAAGTGGCATGACGACTGCATAAACAACCAGACATTCGTCGAAGGTCAATAGGTACTATTGTTTAATGATAACTTGTAGAAATATAAGTTATTTATACCACCTTATCTAGATATTGCGGCCAAAAGTTAGTAATTATGCACCAATTGTATGAAGATTAGCTTAGCATGACAATAACTATAAATGCTTGCGCTTACACCCACTAATGCCAAAAAGATGAAAGACAAGCCAAACTTTACTCTGTTTTGCAGGAGACCAAGTAACCGCATGCGCTCAAGGCTCATGAGAAACTAATTAACGCATCTCTGCCACCATGAAGAGATGATTACTGAAGAAACGGTGCAATGCGACAGTCGGTCCAGAGCTATGCTTCAACCGCATGCGGTAATAAAAACAAACACTGCATGCGAACCTATGATTGAAAGATGCAACTGAGCAACGCGAGAGCGGGGGATTGAGACACGTGTATAACTAATGGTTGTGCAGAATTGATGGTCTGATTGCATAACAGAAGGAATAATATCCCTCCATCTGCAGAATTACCATAATCATCAAGTGGGGACCACAAGGTCGGAGTCAAATATCTACTCCTATAAATACCCCATTGATTTCAGAGAAGAGTATGCTATTTGATACGGGGCTAAGTGCTGCAAGATTTTAGAGAGAAAAGGCTGAGCTGAGTGCTGAAGAGAAGAAATCTGGGAAGAGAATGAGATAAGGCTGAGAGGTGAATCTCAAATCCGACCTGCCATATACCCAATCGAAGCTTTGTGTAGAGACCCCTGCTATTGATGGAGCAAGCCTGAGAGGGAAGCTCTTCATGCCATCGAAACCTTCCTATCCGGCAAGCAGATCTCCATCAAATCTATGCCAAGACATTGGCACTTGTTTGTATCTGTTCTATCTCTCTTTCATTGTATTCCGTAGTTTCTTTATCTATTCATTTACACATCATGTATCAAACGCTTAGTAGAAATATTAAATGTTTCGATAGATTCCATTTACCATTTTCTGTCTGTTTCCGTTCACCCATTAGTCACTTTCTTCATGATGTTTTCTTAATCTCCTAATGAGCAATATGAATCACCAAGAACTTAATCTGTACTAAAGTTATAAAATATGTTTAGCTAAAGCATGCTAGACGGCATCCTCACCTGTGAGAGCAAAACTGAAGATGTCATTCTGATCTATCGAAAGAAGGTCAGAAGAGTGCATTAAATAAAGCAAGTAGTACATCCAGACATGGAAGCAACCTTGCGTTCATTACATTAGACTATGTTTCACCATAGACATATGGGGAACACGGCCGATCACTGAGAGGTGTACGCCAAGAGAAGAGCGGAATAGTATTTGTACCTTCAATCCAATTAAGGTCTTGTGTTGTTTATATTATTTGTCTTTCTCTTTCTATTCTGTTCATAAGACTTGTCGCCGCATCCCATGTCTTTGCACAACCTTCACAGCCAGCCATAATCCTAGCATCTTGTACATGAAGTCTGTATCTTATAACATCTAGCTTAGGTTTATTGTATTTTTATGTTTTATCGCATTTTTATTGCTTTCCTTTATTTTACTACAATTTACATACCTATACAAACTCCTTTATAAAGAATTGAAAACCTGGTCACATATACCATGAACATACTGCAATGACCGACGCCAATTCCCCGTGTTAGACCTCGGATCACACCGAGAAACTTGCGGTGGAATTGGTTCCATCATAAGGAAACTTGTGACAACGCAAAGCATACTACATGAAGATTCCAAATTAACCATAACTATAAGTAGTATCGCATCATTATGAGCACTTAATATCATACATCCCAAACACGTTACATTTAATGCACGTTTGCGATTGTTTCTGGGGAAGTTGAATTCCCGCTGGTCTGGGCCATTCCGGATCAAGACTATCTTTCCCCATGGCGCAGGGGAAATGACAACTGAAGACGAAAACAACATATTTAAAGTCAATGGTCAACGGATTGAACCTTATTATAGGGGCGATGTGGATCGACGCATGGATACCATTGACTTGGGTAAGCAGGATTAACCGCTTGCGGGGGATGCTATTGCGGTAATTCTGAAAACTTTCTCCAATCAGCATCCCTATCTATGTTTACTTGCTTTATTTACTGCTTTCTTTACCACTTTCTAATTGCGTTATTTAATGCTTATTAGAATTAGCCTTTAATTCTTTCTGTATTTTCCTTCAATTTAATTCATTAGTATCTTTCCATGTCATGTTTAATTCCATTAATTCGTAGGCATTAGTAGCAATGTTCTTAAAATTTCTGTGAATGACTTGATGAAAAGTTGAACATTGCAAAGTCTTTTCGACTTGCGTTATTGATGATTTAAAAAGAAAAATAAAAATTGGTATCTGACGCGACAATGGGTGCATTCTATGATAACAGATACACTTTGCGTTTATTACACCCAAATGCATTGCGTTGAGGGGTGTGTCGTGCTCGTATGTGTTCTTTGCCCATCCTTAGCAAAAATTCACCATGTTGAGGTAGTGATGCGTTGGTAGAAATATCGTGCGTCCGTCCTCCAGAAATGCATTGAGTTAAGGTGTGTGTTGCAGTAATACATGCATTGTTGCCCATCCTCAGCAAAAATGTATTTGTGTTAATGAAAGCACGGTGTAATTTTTAATCGTGCACCCGTTTGAATCAAATTCAAAAGATAACTGCAATTCATTATTTTTTTCTATGCTTAATTAAATTCTTTGATTCTTTGTACAGTTAAAAATTTCTGTATTGCGATATTTGTAATTATTTGTATACTTAGTTAATTTTCAATACAACTAAGTAACAATTCTATCCATATGCCTGTGCCTCTTCTTTATCATCCTTTGTCAACTTTGCGATATTATTGATATTTTGTTTTGCGTTATTCATTGCGCTGCTATGATGTATAATATGCATACACTTAGAAACATTTTCCACACCTTGTATTTTCTGACTAACACTTAGTTAATTCGTGGCTATAGCAATACTTTACCTTTTATCCTTCAAAATTCTGCTCAAACCTTCTTTTTGAAATTTTGTCCAAGTATTTGCCTGTTCTGTCGAAACAATGCAATGAGGACCTTGCGCATCTCTAAATTTGTGGTTGGGGAAGGTCTGAGCAGATGAGATCAAGAGTATGTGGTCATTAAAAAAAATGCGCCCATTATTCAAAAAAAAAAATTCATATAAATTCCAATGTCAGCGCAAAGGAAACATCAAAAACAATCCTAACCTGATAAGAGTTAAGTTGTGAAAGAAGCCTGCTCGTAGTTGGATGTTTGCATGACACCCGTGGGAGCAAGACAAACGAAGGTGGATTTCCAAGAACAACACAATATGAAAAGAGAAAAATGAGAAAGAAAAATAAAACAAGAGACAACTCCTCTGAAATTCATGAGTTGAAGTTGAGATTGGCATACAACCGTAGTTGGATGTTCGCATGACACCCGTGGGAACAAGCCAAAACGAAGGGTGTAACAATGATCAACAGTCTCTATGACGCAAAATTTGACCACCGCATCCAGACGCATCAAGTTGTTTTGACAAGAAGACGTAAACATTGTTTTTAAAACTAGAAAAGCATTTTTGAGAAGAAATTTGTAGTATAGAAGAATAAAGTAGGGCTTTGTTAGGAATTAGCAAGGATAGAAGGAAATTGCGATGTTTAATTTCAGTCAAGAACTCAGATGCTTTCAAACTGTGACATGTTTTCAAGTGAGTTTTCTTTCTTTAGAACTAAGGACATGCTTACAAATCCGTAATAAAAACTGACATAATCGTAATTTTGAAATGCAATCAGATTAATCACCCTCCCATCTCAATTGGACAGCGTTCCTCGATTACAGACTTGGAAGTGAGCCCCACATTTCATTATGAGTACGAAAAAAAACGAATGTAAACAAATGGACCCACTTTTCATATTGCAATTGATTTACCACATTTTCCCTAGAATAAACGTAGCCTATGAATGATATTAGCTAGACAACTAGATTGACACGATTTCTAAATGAGATTTGATCATACAATTTGGTTTGCTTAGTGAAGATGTTATATTAGAAATGCTATTTTTAATAATGGGCATGCATATGTTAATGTTGGGGATATCTCACAACGGATGAAAGCTAAAGAGAGATATGCGTTGATGCAAGGCAAAAAATGCGATCCAAAGAAATCAATAGCCAAGGGCATTAAGAGATTGTGTTGGTGCAAGGCTATGCGATCAAATTGTGCTCGTAAATATTTGTTCAAGAAAGTTGCAGCATAAAGCCGGTGCATCATGGTGGACATATCTAGGTGAAAAGCGTAATAAATCACGATGGGACAGAAAAGCTGATGACGGTCGATTCCGAATTAAGTTGACAAGCCGTTAACGATTTACTATAGCAAGTACACTCAACTTTTCAGTGACAAATATTCAGCGCATCAGATAGAGAATTAATACCATCCCATCAGTGCAATCATAAGAGAGAAGAAGCCTTTCACCCCTAAAGCTCTATAAATACCAAAGGCCACCTTCAATGAAGGAGTTCGTTCAGTTAGATATTTTCCCTATAGATAGAAGTAGCCTTGTTCATAGTTTTCTTTTGCTCAGAAGACGGAAGCGAGCAAAGGGAGATTACACCGAGAGATCGTTCCAGTAAACTTGGAAGAGTGCCTGAAGCGTCGATATCAGAGAGAGGGCTAACTCTTGCGGAAGCAAGAACATCTTTTGAGCAGAATAGAGATAACATTGTAAAAGCCTTGGGAAGCAAGGAATTGCTACCAGGCTCTCTATTCTTGCGTTCCATTGTCATTTTGTACTCTTAACTTATTTATAGAAATGGAAATTTCATCTGTATATATGTCCACTCTCTATACATTACGCATGAGTAGCTAAATCTGTCGAATGGGTTGAGAAGCACTTAGCTAGCATAACCTGGGAATTATTTCACCGCATAAAATAACGCATTAAGTTTTTGGAGCCGTTGCCGGGGACTTCGGCAATACAGTGTGCTAACGATAATTTTCTGATTTTCTTTGCAGCTTTCAATATCTTGCACATTATGACCCAAAGATTGAAAGAATGTTCTTAGAATACTGAAAGATAGCCGCCAACAACAACAAGAGAAAGATAACATGGTGGAACAACTGGAAATGGAGCACCAAAATGAAAATAATGTCATGGCGAATCCCATCCTATTGGCGAACGACCGCAATAGGCCCATTCGGGACTATGCATCACCCAACCTCTATGATTTCTCCCCATTAATCATGAGGTCCACTCTTGATGGATCGAGATTCGAAATGAAGCCGGGGATGCTGCAGATGATCCAAACTACCGGACAGTTTGGTGGAAGGCATGGCGAGGACCCGTATGCCCACCTCCGGAGTTTCATAGAGATCTGCAACACTTTTGTGTTCCCAAATATCTCCGCCGAGGAAGTTCGACTAACTTTGTTCCCGTTTTCATTGTGTGATCAGGCACGAAAATGGGCGTACTCTCTCGAACCGGGGGAGATTTCCTCATGGGAGCAAGTAGTAGAGAAGTTTATGAAGAAATACTTCCTTCCAACGGAGAATGCTAGAAGAAGGAAGTTGATAACCAATTTTGAACAAGATATGGACGAATCACTTAGCAATGCTTGGGTGAGGTTTAAGAAGCTGGTAAGAGATTGCTCGCATAACAGCTTACCAGACTGCTTATAGATGGAGATTTTTTTTTATCACGGATTAAACCCTGCTTCGCAGAACGCTGCCAATGCAGCAGCCGCTAGAGATCTGGTAGATAAAACTTATGATGAGGCCAAGAACATCCTTGATCGCATTTCCAAAAATCATGAAGATTGGAGAGAAAGCAATCAAAGATTGAGAATCAAGGATAGTGATGCGAACAATGGTGCCATCGCATCCCTTCAGAGTCAAATGAATGCGATGATGAACTTCATACAAGGAATCGCAATCAACAACCTAACAACGCATAGTGGGCAAGTGAACGCAATCAACCAGACGACCGCAAGGTGTGCTACTTACGGTGAAAGACACGCAATGGAGGAATGCCCGCAAAATCCACAGTCAATTTAATTTTTGAAGAATAATCTGTTCTCTAACATATACAACCATGGGTGGAGAAACCACCCCAATTTCGCATGGAAAAATCAATAGCAAAATTTCCAATCAATGGCGCAGAAAGAAGGGCCACCCGGATTTTTCCCGCGAGCCAACGGTCAAACGAGTAATCAAGCCAGCAGTTCGCAGGCACCGTAATCTTCCTCTTTGGAAAGTTTGTTGAAGCAATATATTGAAAAGAACAAAACTGTACTTCAAAACCAAGCAACGTCCATCCGTAATCTAGACATTCAGATAGGCCAGATTGCGGGCGAACTCAAGAACAGACCGCAAGGGGCCCTACCGAGTTCAACGGAATTCCCACGCAACCCAGGGGGTACGAGTAATAAGCAATGTCAAGTCGTGACGTTACGGATTGGAAAGACTGTGGCAGGGGAAAAGAAGGAGGCTAGCCAGACTGTTCCAATTGTGCTGGAACCAGAGATTGCGGTGACTCGAGAAGAAACAGAAGAAAAAAAAATGACGAACTCAGAGATTGCGTCCACCTCGGAGCCAAAAGAACAGGGGACCGTAAGAATACAGCTACCACCTTTCCCACAGAGATTCCGAATGAAGAAAAATGATGAGATACAGTACCAATGCTTCATGAATATGTTAAAAAGAAAATTGCATATTAATATTCCATTCACCGAAGCAATTGAGAAGATGCCCGCATATGCGAAGTTTCTAAAGGATATTGTGACAAAAAAGAGAGGCACTGGTAAGTTCGCCATGGTGGGTTTGACGCAGAGCTCAAAATCTATAACCCCACCAAAATGCAAGACTCTGGGAGTTTCACTATACCTTGCTCCATTGGAGGATTATACATTAGGCAAGCGCTATGCGATCTCGGAGCTAGCATTAACCTAATGCCTCTGTCAATTTTCAAGCAGCTGAATGTGGGGCAACTTGCACCCACGACGATGACTCTCCAATTAGCGGATAGATCTCTTGTGCATCCAGAGGGAAAGGTGAAAGATGTGCTGGTTACAATCGACATATTTATATTACCAGCAGACTTCATCATCCTGGACTACGAAGCCAACAAGGATGTGCTCATCATCCTGGGGTGACCATTTTTATCAACCGGTCGTGCCCAAATTGATGTGCACAAAGGAGAGACCACCTTGAGCGTGAATGGATAGAGGCTCAGGTTTGACATCATCTGATCAATGAAATATCATGAATCCGACGATGAACAAAGTTTGAATGACGAAGAGAAGCCTAAAGATGAAAACGAAGATGAGGATGCGATCGCATCAATTGTAGCATGCAATACGATCACAGAAAAAAATAACAAGGAGTATGAGATAATTGATCCCAAGAAGATAAGCCAACAGTGAATGAAGAAAGAAAAACAACGCAACCGTCCTTAAAACAACCACCAGCAATAGAGCTGAAGACCCTTCCTAACCACCTGAGGTATGCGTTTTGGGGGCAGAATGAAAAGCTACCTGTAATTATTTCCTATGTACTTAATGAAGACCAAGAAAATGCGCCGCTGAGCATTCTGAGAAAATATGTAAAAGCAATTAGCTGGACGCTAGTAGACATTAGAGGAATCAACCCCACATACTGATGACATGCAGAAATGCATGTCATCTTAGGCCTTTTACTTAGAATTATGAAGGTTGTTAAGTAGAATATGCGGCAATTTTGCAAGGAATTCATGAAAAAATAAGCTTGCATCATTCAGCATTAAAGAATCTTGACTAACCCGTTATTATGCGTTATTATGCATTCAATCTTCTATTTTTGTAGCTAATGCAGGAAGTGGACGCAAACGTGAAAACCGAACCACCGCATAGACGACCGCATGCAGAGAAACTCTCTATCGCAAAGGCGAACGTATCGATCAACGCATGGATGTTGCAGTAATCAGTCGTATGCGTCCATCGCATAGGAGTTGCACTCGTCAAGCGATTGCGATCAGTAGAGTTGCGGTATTTAGCAAATGCGGTCACTGAATGATTGCGGCTACACGATAACACATGATAAAGGGATCAACGCAAGGTTGGTGGAATGAACGCATCAATGCATCTACCTTGAAGAAAATCAAAATTTGATGTTGACATTTCACCTACCACGCCGTTAGCGGTAGAGGTTCAGAAAAGGACTAACGTGCCGAATGTCAAAATCAAAAAATCCATTAATACTGTCGACGATCTAAGCTCTATAAATAGAAGCCGATGAGTAAAAATTCAAGTTATCCAAGGTTTTTGCCTGAGGTTCGCCAGGGCAGATACTTGTGATCCAGACAAAATGTGTGAGAAAACGCTTGAGAGTTCTTCACCTCCTTCATCCATTCCGAGTGACGACCAGAGCCTTCGACTGGAGCTATATCTCGAGAAAGTCAGCTCTACGGCCCATCCATGGCACAACCGGCAGCCTTGACGCACATCCACTAGAAACAAGTCTTTGTTTCCAGCCAGTCATTTCATTTTCCTTTCTTTTCTTATATTGTATTGTATGACATTTTGTGATTAAGGAATTAATACAATTTGTTTTCAATGCATTTCTCTGTTTCCTTAGACTTCATCTCCATCATCTTTGCTTAGTGATGACATTATTTTTATATCTTTAAGGATGTGGACAAACATGAATGTGAATGAATGAACAAGTTCATGTCCCTAGAAATGGCGCCATAAACTTGATGACATTATTTTTATATCTTTAAGCATGTGGACAAATATGAATGTGAATGAATGAACAAGTCCATGTCCCCGACAACAACACCATAAACTTGATGACATAAAATTGGTCTCATTATCTTTATCTACTCTAACGCATGGCTTGTGAATGTAATGAATGATGTGCTAAGTATGCGCTCAAGTTCTTTTGCGATAAAGAAAATTTTATGCGATACTACATCTAAATATATGCATTGATTGCAATATGTTTGTATTATGCGGTAGAGTAGTGCGTGTCACAAGTTTCCTTGCTCTGAAACCAAGTATAATTCCAACGCAAATTTCTTAGAATGATCTGAGGTCGAACACGAGGATTGTTTTCGTTAATGCGATACTTATGTGATACATGCGACCGGTTTTTAACAATGAATAAAGAATGTTGATTTATACAGAAATGTAAATTGCGGTGAAAGTAAAAATGCGTTAATAAAATAAATCCTAAACTAATAAGATAAACAATACAAGATACATGATACATGATACTGAGGTCGAAAACTGACTGTGAAGTTGTACAAAGAATCGATGTATGCGATGGCAAGTCTTATGAACGAAGCAGACAGAGAAAGAGTAAATAGTAAAAACATTGCAAGTTGTCAATTGCGTTAAAGATGCAACTAAGGTTCCACTTTCCCTTGGCGTACACCTCTCGGTGATCGGCCGCATCCCCATATCTCTATGGTGAAATAGGGATGAATGTGATGAACGCAAGGTTGTTTCCATCTCTAGAAATACTTCTTGCTTTAGTTAACTCATTTTTCCAACCTTCTCTCGATAGGCGGAATAACATCTTCACTTCTACTCTCATAGGTGAAGATGCCGTCGAGCATGCTCTATCTAAACTTAATTATTTCCTTAACCCAGATTAACTCACTCGCTTAATTCTTGCTATTTACCCTGGGGATTAAGAACACATCATGGAGAAAATGGATTATGCATGTACGAAAAGAGACAGAGAGATGACAATGGAAATTATCATATCATTTAATTCTAAAACTAAGAGTTTGATACATAGTGTGAATGAAAGATTAGAGGAGGTGAATACAGATGATGAAATAGAGATTAGAAACAAACACAGAAAGAGTGTCAACGTCTTGACACAATTTCCGAACAGAGATTATGCTTGTCAGAGTGTGGAAGTGGTGGAGAGGAAAGCTTCCAGGCTTGCTTTCCCGGTAGAATTGACCTTCGCACAGAGCTTTAACTATGGGGATCGGAATAATTCTCTGCTCGAAGACTTACCTCTCGGCCTTGTCTCGTGGTTCTCTCAGATTTACTCTGGACAGTCGCTTCAGACCAGCCTCTCTCTCAGAATCAGTATATGCACGTCTCTATGTATTCATGTATATTTTTCAGTGAATTTGAAGAAGCTATTTATAGGCGAGGCTTGGCTCTTTGTATTTGTGGTCCCCACTGTATAGTTTTGGTAGTTCCTAAAATGGCGGAATGAGAAATTCCTTCTGTTACACAATCAATCTGTCAGAAATGCAAAACTTATAGCTGTACACTTGTTAGAATCTTCCACAATTTCATTGCTCTTTACATCTTCGATCTATCGCCAAATGCGGTGTTGTTTTTGATTACCACATGCGGTTGAAATTGCGTTGATCGCTAGAGCACTTGATCGATATTCGCATGTGCCACCATTGCGTTGATCATCTCTTCGTTATCGATTGATGGGTGCAATACAACGTAGATGCATTATTTATTTCGTCTTTGAGCCATGAACGCATGCGGTGACTGATTTCCTGCAAAACAAAAACTGAAACATTCTATTTCACCATCGGAATGGTGTTAATTGGTGTATTGACGACATTTTATAATTTTCGCATTTCTTAGCCAATTTATATACTATAAATGCAACTTTTCTTCCTTTTTACCGCAATATCTAAATAAAACGGCATAAATAACCTGTATTTCTACAAGTTATCACACCTTCAAATTTAGATATATGCTTGTCCTCAAGCATATCTTCAACTAAGGCAATATTGCTCCATTCTTATCCTAACTTTTGCGTCGATTGGTTGCTCCGAATTCTCCACCTAGGCAACATTACTTAACAACGCAATTTCCTTCTATTCTTGATAATTCATAAACATGCCCTACTTTATTCGTTTATACAACAAATCTCTCCTAAAAAATTCCTTTCTTGTTTTGAAAAGAATGTTTACCTCTTCTTGCAAAAACAACTTGGTACGACTTGACGCAGTGGTCTAGTTTGCGTTATTTTATTAGAGACTGTTGATCATGGTTACACCCTTCGTTTTGGCTTGTTACCACGGGTGTCATGCGAACATCCAACTACGGTTGTGTGCCAAACTCAACTTTAACTCTTGATTTTTAGCTAAGTTTAACTTTCGCTGGTCAGAGGAGTTGTCATGAAACATTCTATTCCACCATCGCAATGGTGTTAGTGGGTGTATTGACGACATTTTATAATTTTCGCATTTCTTAGCCAATTTATATATTATCGACTCAACTTTTCTTTCTTTTTGCCGCAATATCCAAATAAAACAGCATAAATAACTTGTATTTCTACAAGTTATCACTTAGCATCTTTACTTTCATTGCAACACTTAGTGAGATTGCTTGGGTATCGCATACTTAGTCATGTGGATTAGGGATATGAAGCATGTAGCAACCCACCGAGAGGTGTGCATTGCATGAGTGTGTGAGTAACCTTATTTGCTTAGTGTGCAGCTACGGCAATATCTGTCTATAGGCTAATGCAATGCTTGTTTATGAGTAAAGTCAGCAACAACCAACTGCCTGGGAGGGTAAGTGGTTGGTCGCATTAAGCAATGTATGCATTGTTCACTAGAGATAGGAATAATCTTATCTCAGCCAAGTTCATGCGGTTACCTTCTTTTATGAGCGCATCATTCATCATTTAGGCATACCTGAGAGAGTAGTCTAAAACCAAATCTAAGACTCGAGAGAGCGGATTGGAACGCATAGGCAAGAACATGGAACTTAGAGATAAGCTGCGTTTGTTAACCTGCATCACATGCACCTTAAGAATAGGTATGATATTATTTGGTCGCCTTATTTGTGTGTGTGTCACCTTGTCATCGCATAAATAAGAATAGAGGCTTATGTATAGGTTCTATAGACTTATCGTTGACTAAGGTTGCCCTTGCGATCACTCTTAAGGGTTGCAATGAAATCATCTCCACATTTTATCTATTTTCCCATTCATTTATTTCATGTGAAGAATTGTCGTGTCTCTACCTCTCATGCATAATCTCATTGTGTTGTCTGTTAGATAGGAGTAGGAGTAGGGTTAACTTAGCAACCTTCCCATCCATTCTTTTATTTAAACCGCCACATGCAAAATACCGCATCCGCTAGCTACAAGTCCTTGTGTTCGACTTCGGATCACCCGAGAAACTTGCGTTCACATTATACTTGGCGTGAATGCAAGAAAACTTGTGACAGGATGCATGGTCATCGCATACATTTGTTAACGCATAATCATTCCAACGCATGACCATCGACGCATGACTATCAATGCATACCTTAAGAACATGCGTCGCATATTGTGTCCAAGGGATTTTAGTTGTTGAATAATTTGACATCTAATTTCCCGTCATCACATACTGTATGCATAGAATTTTTCTGGAAGAGATTCACAAAGGATCGATCGAACATCAGCGCAGAATCAACCCTGGGATGAAGAAGGTCGTAAAGAAGGAGATAATCAAGTGGTTAGACATGGGAATCATCTATTCAATAGCAGACAACACGTGGGTCAGCCCCGTGAAATGCGTGCCGAAGAAAGGAGGGATGACGATAATCCTTAATGAATAACGAGCTGATACAGCAAAGGACCATCACCGGATGGTTGATTTGCATGGACTACCACAAACTAAATGCGAAAAAAAAGAAGGATCATTTCCTTTTACCTTGTATTGACCAAATGTTGGATCGTCTAGCTGGAAATGACTTCTACTGCTTCTTGGATGGGTATGCCGGTTATAACTAGATCATGATCGCTCCTAAAGATCAAGAAAAAACCACATTCACCTGCTCGTATGGAATTGTGTTTCGACGCATGCCGTTCAGCCTCTGCAATGCGCCGAGCACTTTCCAAAGATGTATGATAGCCATCTTTTTGGAATATCTTGAAGACTCTATAGAAATATTCATGGACGACTTCTCTGTATATTGGCACACATACGAAGTCTGTCTTGACAACTTGGAAAAGATATTGAAAAGATGTGAGGAGATGAACCTTGTGCTTAATTGGGAGAAATGCCATTTCATGGTGAAGGAGGGCATTGTGCTTGGGCACAAGGTCCCTACAGATAGGTTGAAGGTGGACAAGGCAAAAATTGAAGCGATTGAAAATCTCCTACCTCCAACGAGTGTAAAGGCTGTCAGGAACTTCTTGAGACATGTTGGATTTTATAGATGTTTTGTCAAGGACCTTTCAAAGATTGCATGACCACTGAGTGCATTGATGGAGGTAGATAGAAAGTTTGACTTCGATGACAAATGCCTCAACGCATTCATGATTTTGAAGAATGCATTAACGCCCACGCCTGTGTTGATTGCAACAGATTGGACATTGCCCTTTGAATTAATTTGAGACGCGAGCGGTTATGCGATGGGAGCAGTGCTGGCGCAGAAGAGAAAAACAATGCTACATTCCATCGCATATGCAAGTAAAACTTTGAATCCTGCTCAAACTAACTACACCACCACAGAAAAAGAATTTCTTGCAATAATATTTGCGTTGGAGAAATTCAGAGCATATTTGCTGGGAACAAAAGTACTCATCCACACTGACCACTCGACGATAAAATATTTGATGACAAAGAAGGATGAGAAGCCGATGTTAATTAGATGGGTTCTCCTCCTCCAGGAATTCGATATGGAAATAATTGATCGCAAGGGGATAGAAAATCCAGAGATTGACCGCAATCAGTCAGAAGTGAGCACAACGATCCCAGACGAGTAGCTATTTCAGATCGAAGAATTGCAATGGTATGTAGACGTGGTAAATTATCTGGTTTGTGAGCAATTTCCCGAAGATTATACCGACCACCAAAATAGGTGGCTCAGACATGAATACAGATCATATTTTTGGGATGAGCCAAACCTGTATAAGAGAGGGTCAAACCAGATTTTGCGACATTGTGTACCGGATGCTGCTCACCAACCATATTATCACAATGTCATTATTCACCATATGGCGGGCACTTTGGAGGCCAACGCACAACAGAGAAAGTATTACAAAGAGAATATTATTGGCCAACACTATTCAAGGATGCAAGAGATTACGCGATGAAGTCTGACCGGTGCCAATGCACGGGTAATATTTCATGGAAGCATGCAATGCCCATGAACATCATTTTAGAACTGGAATTGTTTGACATCTAGGGCATTGATTTCATGGAACCATTCCCACCATCGAATGGTTACAAGTATATTATGTTAGTCAACGGCTACGTTTCTAAGTGGGTAGAAGCGGTAGCATGTGCCGTAAGCGATGCAATGGTAGTCTCCAAATTCCTGAAGAAGAATATTCTATTTGATCTTGACTTATGTCACAGAATGCATGGATGATTATAACGCAAGTTTATGATATATGTTACTACTTCTATATGTATGTGTTATTAATGGAATGTTTGTAGTATGTTATACGTTGTCACAAGTTTCCTTGCGTTGAAACCAAGTATAATTCCACTGCAAGTTTCTTGGAGTGATCCAGGTTAAACACAGGGATTGCATAGTTAATGCATTACGTTCGTGATATATGCAACCGAGGGTTTTTTCAATTAATAAAAGATTGGTTTATACAGGTATTTAAAGTTGCGGTAAAGTAAAATTGTGCGGTAAAGTAAAGTTGCGATAATAAAATAAAGTGCGATAAAAGTAAACCTAAACTATTATGATACAGGATACAGGATAATGATACATGATACTGAGTTTGAGACTGACTGTGAAGATTATACAAAGGGTCATGTTATGTAGTTGCAAGTCTTTATGTTTGAAACAGAAGTAGAAAAGATAACTATTATAAACATCACAAGTTATTAATTGCGTTAAAGACATAACTATGATTCCGCTTTCCCTTGGCGTACACCTCTCGGTGATCGGCTGTGTTCCCACATCTCTGTGGTGAAACAGGGATGAATGTAATGAATGCAAGGTTGCTTCCATCTCTGGAAGTACTTCTCGCTTTAGTTAACGCATTCTTCCAACCTTCTCTCGACAGGAGGAATGGCATCTTCACTTCTGCTCTCATAGGTGAAGATGCCGTCTAGCATGCTTTAGCTAAACATATTCATTTCTTTAGCACAGATTAATTTACTTGTTAGATTCATACTAATTACCAAGGGATTAAGAAAACATCATGGAGAAAGCAATTAATGGAGGAACAGAAATAGACAGAAAGATGGAGATGAAGATGATCATGACGTTCAATACTAATATTTAGCGTCTGATACATGGTGCGAATGATAAACTAAGAAGATGAATACAATTGATGATGAGAGATAGAAACAATACAGAAAAGTGCCAATGTCTTGACACAGATATGGACGGTGGATGTGCTTGCCAGTGGATGGAGTGAATGTAGAGAAGAGCTTCGCTCTCAGGATTGCTCGTCCAGTAGAAGTGACCTTGGTACAGAGCTTCAACGGCGGGGATTGAAAGGATTTTCCCTGAGACTCACCTCTCGGCCTTGTCTCTTAAATCTTCCCGGATCTTCTCCGATCAGGCTCTTCAGAACAGTCTCTCTCTCTCAGTATACAAATATCAAAATATTCCCGTATCAAGTATATTTTCCAATAGAATTTCAGAGGCTATTTATAGGCTCAGCTTTGACTCTCTGCAGTGTGGAACCTAGTTTATTGTTATGACAATTCTGAAAATGGTGGAGTGAATATTCCTTCTGTTACGCGATCAATCCCGTCAGAAATGCACAGCGGTCAGCTATACACATGTCAGGATCCTCTGCAATTGTGTTGCTCTTTAGCATCTTCGATCGTGTGCCCGCATGCAGTGTTGTTTTTTTCTTTTAATTACCACATGCGGTTGAAGTTGCATTAATCGCTTAGCTCTCGATCGATTTTCGCACGCGCCGTCGTTGCGTTGATTGTCTATTCATTTCTGAATGATTGGCGCAATGCGACGTAGATGCATTGTTCTTTTTCTCTTGAGCCATGAATGCATGTGGTGACTTGATTTCCTGCAAAACAAACTTGAAATATTCTTTCCTACCATCACAATGGTGTCAGTGGGCGTATTGATGACAATTTACAATTCTCGCATTTCTTAGCTAATTTCCATACAATTGACGCAACTTTCTTTTCTTTTGGTTGCAATATGTAAATAAAGCAGTATAAATAACTTATATTTTTACAAGTTATCACACTCCCAAATTTAGATATATGCTTGTCCTCAAGCATATCTTCTACTAAGGCAATATTGCTTAATTCCTATCCTAAATTTTGCGTCGATATATTGAAGCAATATTGTGAACTTGGCTTTTGGACGTAATATTGTATATTTTTATCGTTGCAATCCTGCATTGTTTTATAACTTAGAACTATAATAACGTGCATTTCAGCCCGTTATTAGGTGTAACGCCCCAGGCTCAGGATTCAGACCAAGATTCAAAATCCGGATTCGGCCCCTGATGGCCCTGGCATTCCCCTGCGACCTGGCTATGTAATCCTCCCTTGCCTTGAATGCTTCTAGAAGTGAAAGTTGTCCCCACAAACCAACACAAGTCCTTTCAACATGCTTTGTTTTCACTCACATGCATCCTAGAAAAATTCCTAGGAGATCACCCAACATAGAATTGCTCCAAGCTAAGCACGCTTAACTTTGGAGTTCTTATGATTGAGCCACCGAAAAGGAAGGTGCACCTTATTGGTATAGGTAGTAACTTTCAATTCTTTTAAGTCTTTCTTAACCATACTTTCATGTCCTAATGATCCCTCTCATTCAGATGTGATATCAGTTCATTCATGTACCCCTCTTGAACTCAGGTTGTTACATGCCCACCAGCTTCTACTTGGTTCATCCTCGAACCACAGCTTACTGGGAGAGGTTCCACTCTGATACCATTTGTAACGCCCCAGGCCCAGGATTCGGCCTAGGATTCAGAATCCGGATTCAGCCCCTGATGGCCCCACATTCCCCTGCGTCCTCTAGGACCTGGTTATGTCATCCTTCATCGCCTTGAATTCTTCTAGAAATGAAAGGTCCCCACAAACCAACACGGGTCCTTTCAACATTCTTTTTCCTCACTCACATGCATCCTAGGAAAATTCCCAGGAGGTCACCCAACATAGGATTGCTCCAAGTGCTTAGGCCTAGGATTCGAACCAGGATTCAGAATCCGAATTCGGGCCAGCCCCGACATTCCCCTGCAACTTGGTTATGTCATCCTCCCTTCCTTAAACTCTTCTAGAAGTGAAAGTTGTCCCCATAAACCAACACGGGTCCTACATGCTTTGTCCTCACTCACATGCATCCTAGAAAATTCCCAGGAGGTCACCCAACATAGGATTGCTTCAAGCTAAACATGCTTAACTTTGGAGTTCTTATGATTGAGCCACTGAAAAGGAAGGTGCACCTTATTGGTATAGGTAGTAAATTTCAATTCTTTTAAGCCTTTCTTAACCATACTTTCATGTCCTCAGGATCCCTCTCATTCATATGTGATATCGGTTCATTCATGTACCCCTCTTGAACTCGGGTCATTATATCAGGTGTTCATGATCGAGGCGATCACTAAGGACGAATGCACAATGTTCGTGTTATAGAGCAGTCGTTTTGTTCGAGCATTCGATGTCGTGTTGTTCGAGCGTTCGAGGTTGCTATGTTTGAGCGTTCGTGATCAAGGAGCATGGAGACAAGTCTACAAATGTGTGTAGAGATTTCTCTTCCTGATCATTTATAGTTTTCATGCTGTAATTTCTATATTGTTTGCATTTGTCTCTATTTATGACTGAAATTTGTAATGTTCATACATGATTATAATTTGGAATAATCTATTCTACTACTCATGGAAATTCTCGTGTTCAATTTCATTAAGTATAGAGCATCGCGTACATCAAACTGCCAACAGTAGATGCATATGGAACCCGTCTCATTTCCTCAACTTCTTGAGCCGTCTTCGAACACATGTCCTTAGACAAAGTGACTTAATGCCTGAATGGCAATAGGCCCCATTTGGAGTCCTACATCGAGTACTTGAGCAACATCTTGTCACTGTACGATGCCTGAGATAGTGCTAGCAATTTTTTCTTATGATCCCGAAAGATCTGTATACCCAGAACAAACTGAGCCTCTCCCAAATCATTCATTTGGAATTGGGTCGCTAGCCAGTTCTTCATTGCAGTCAGTAGACCTACATCATTCTCAATGAGTAGGATATCGTCTACATACAACACTAAGAAAACTACTGAACCGTTAACATCATTTTGTAGACACAAGGCTCATCAATGTTTTGGTCAAAGCCATACGATTTGATCGCAGTATCAAATCGAATATTCCAAGATCGAGACGCTTGTTTTAGCCCATAAATCGACCGATTCAGTTTGAAAACTTTTTGCTCTTGACCTTGGGCAATGAATCCCTCGGGTTGCACCATGTAAATGGTCTCCTCAAGATTGCCATTCAAAAAGGCCGTCTTGATGTCCATTTGCCAAATATCATAATTATAATAAGCGGCAATGGACAGGAGGATGTGGATCGACTTTAACATGGAAACAGGTGAGAAAGTCTCCTCATAGTGGACTCCCTCTACCTAAGTATAACCCTTTGCCACAAGTCGAGCCTTTAAGGTTTGTATCTTCCTATCAGCACCCAGTTTCCTCTTGTATATCCATTTACAACCTATAGGTCTTATCTAATTAGTCTGATCTACATGATCCCAGACTGAGTTAAAGTATATTGACTCCATCTCGAGATCCATGTCTTTAACCCATTCATCCTGGTCAATATCCTCCATTGCCTTCTGATAAGACAACGAATCCTCAACGTCACCATCTGCTACCATAGCGAGAATTTCTGTGAAACCTAGATAGCGAACAGTTTGGTTCACAACCCTCCCACTGCGTCGAGGTTCCCTCAACTCTTGAGGTGGGGCCGACCTTCTAGATGAACTATCATCAACAACTCTTGTCGATGAAGCAGGCCCTTCAACAACTCTTGTTGAAGTTTCAATAGTTTCATTGGAAAGCTCACGCAACACGACTTTACTAGTGGACTGCGCTCCCTAATATGATCCTCTTCCAAGAAAGTAGTGTTCGTACAAACAAGAAAGTAGTGTTCGTACAAACAAATACCATATTTTCTGATGAAACATAAAAGTATCCCCCTTATGTACCTTTGGGGTAGCCTACAAAGAGCTATAACCTCGACCGTGGTTCCAACTTCTTTGGATTTTCCTCAAGCACATGTGTTGGGCAACCCCATATGCGAAAGTGATGTAAACTAGCTTTACGCCTGTTCTACAACTCCAGAGGTGTTCTCGCAACACTCTTAAAATGAACACAGTTTAGTATGTATACCGTAGTCTTCACTACGAAACCCCAAAATCGAGTCTGATGAGGAAGCGTAACTCATCATCGAACGAACCATGTCCAACAAGGTTCTATTTTTCTTCTTTGTTACACCATTCTGCTGAGGTGTACCCGACGCTGAGAGTTGGGAAACGATTCCATGATCTATCAAATAGTCTTGGAATCCAAAATCCATAAACTCTCTACCTCGATCTGATTGAAGTGTTTAATCTATCTATCCAATGCATTTTCAACTTTAGCCTTGAACTCTTTGAACTTTTCAAAAGATTCAGACTACCATTCCATCAGACAAACATATCGATATCTAAAGTAATCATCAGTAAAATTGATAAAATACTCATAGCCACCTCGGGCTCGTACATTCATAGGACCAAGAGGTCAGAATGTACTAACTCAAGAGGCTCTTTAGCTCGATAACCTTTTCCAGTAAAAGGTCTTTTAGTCATCTTACCCTCAAGGCAAGATTCGCACATCAGTAAAGAATTTTCTTCTAACTCACTTAGAAGGCCATTCTTCACCAATCTCTTAATCCTATTGAGATTGATGTACCCTAATCGAAGGTGCCAAAGTTGGGCATTTTTTTTGGAGAAATTCATTGATGTTTAGATTGAGTTACGATAGATTTAAACATCTCTATGTTATGAAGGGAACTTAAGGGTAACGGTCTTAACACATACAAGTTATTTTCCAGTTTAGCTTTACAAATCTCAACATCATCCTTATGAATAAAATATTTATCCACATTAAAAGAAATAGTGTATTTACATTGTAACAGACACTTTACAGAAATAAGGTTCCTTTTTAATTCAGGAACAACAAAAACATTTTTTAATACAAGAAACCTATTTTGTAAAGTTAACTGAATGCCTCCACTGCCACAGCTGAGACGACATTCCCGGTGCCTACTCGCATCGTCATCTCACCAGCCTCCAGCTGTCGCCAGAATCTAATCCCTTGAAAAGAAGAACAAACGAGATTAGTGGCACCCGAATCAATTATCCAGATAGAATCATCATTATCCACTAAACAAGTTTCTAGCACAAGTAAATCATATTTACCTTTGTTGACCTTGGCTACCTTCCTTTCCTTTAGCCAACGAGGACAATTCCTCTTCCAGTGTTTGTCCTGGCTGCAGTGGAAACATTTTCCTTTTTCAACCGATGGCGGATGCCTCCTTAAGGCAACAGGTGGCGGATTAGCAGGTGCTTTCCCTTTACCACCCTTCTTCTTCTTCCCCATTCTAGAATTAGAAGTAGAAGGTGCAGTCTTCGGCCCTGAGGTCGAATCTCGATGGAACGTTCTAGAAGACGAGGCAACATTTGCCTCACCCCTTTTTCTCTCCTTACTTTTCAGTAAAGATTGGTATGTCTACAACTCGTTGAGGAGAGTTGTAAGGATATATTCTAGTTTTTTAAGCATCGCATTGCAAACAAAGTTGAGAAGCTCTCTGGCAATGGCTGTAGGATTACGCTAATCTAACTGCCCTCATCGATTCTAGACCAATTCATCTCTGCCACGTTAAAATGGACCATCATATTACTCACATGTTCATGAACAGAGGTGCCTTCCTCTATTTTGGAGTTGAAGATGTGTTTTAGAGCCTCGTGCTTAAGCTGTTCAGACGGTTATCCGAACATCCCCCGTTAGGACTCCATGATCTCACTAGCTGAGACCATGGGCTCATGCATCTTGGCCAACACATCACTAAGACTGGCCAAGATATAGGCTCGGGCCTTCTTGTTTGCTCGTGTCATCGCTCGTACACCCCCTGAACATTTCGAGCGGCGTTTGGAGTTGGAATAGGAGGACAGACCATGATGCATGTTTAATGCGATGAAATAGTGGTGTAGAATGTGATGGTGGAATATGCGTTGTGCATGCAAGTTTTCTCAACAAGATCCAAGTATAAATCCTACTGAGTTTCCTGGTAAGCCCAGGGTCGAACACAGGGACTAAGGAAATAGAATGCGATGGTAATTTTTTATTACTTTGCGGTGAAAAATGAATCAATGTATTGGTTGGTTTTTTGTTTTAAGGTATAAAGTTTATATGGCGGAATTGAGAAAATAGCTAATAATGCGAAAGTTACAATGAGTATGCGGAGGAACGGGTTGAAAATCTCTTTAGCTAGCATTTCCTGAGAATGCGATCATGCTACACTCATGCGATAGCAATTCATTTTCTAATGCAAATGCGATAGCTCCTAGTTTTAGGACGCATGCGTGTAACGCTAAAAATTAATTCCTTGTTATGCATGCACTGTGATGATAGATAATATGCTACAAGCTCATGTCCCCGGCAACGGCGCCATAAACTTGTAACGCTAAAAATTAATTCCTTGTTATGCATGCACTGTGATGATGGATAATATGCTACAAGCTCATGTCCCCGGCAACGGCGCCATAAACTTGTAATGCTAAAAATTAATTCCTTGTTATGCATGCACTATGATGATGGATAATATGCTACAAGCTCATGTCCCCGACCACGGCGCCATAAACTTGTAACGCTAAAAATTAATTCCTTGTTATGCATGCACTGTGATGATAGATAATATGCTACAAGCTCATGTCTCCGACAACGGCGCCATAAACTTATAACGCTAAAAATTTGTATCTTCAAGCATGTGGACAAATATGAATGTGAATGAATAAACAAGTCCATGTCCCTAACAACAGCGCCATAAACTTGTAATGCTAAAAATGGAATGTCATGTTGTGTTATCGATTATGCACACTACTTCTAAATATGCATTGTTAATGATATGCTTGTAGTATGAGATAAAGTAATGTGTGTCACAAGTTTCCTTGCGCTGAAACCAAGTATAATTCCAACGCAAGTTTCCCAGAATAATCTGAGGTCGAACACAGGGATTGTTTTCGTTAATGCATTACTTTTGTGATACATGCGACTGGTTTTTACAATTAATAAAGAATTGGGTTTATACAGGAATCTAAAGTGCGATGAAAATAAATTTGTGTTAATAAAATAAAGTTGTGTTGATAAAATAAAATAAAATTGAAAAATAAAATCCTAAACTAAGATGATACAAGATACATGATACATGATACATGATACTGAGTTCGAGACTGACTGTGAAGTTATACAAAGGATCATGGTATGCGAGGGCAAGTCTTCATGGATGAATCGGAAAGAGAAAGAGTAGATAGTAAAAACAATGCAAGTTTGTTAGTTGTGTTAAAGATGAAACTAAGGCTCCGCTTTCCTTTGGCGTACACCTCTCATTGATCGACCGCGTTCCTATATCTCTATGGTGAAATAGGGATGAACGTAATGAACGCAAGGTTGCTTCTACCTCTGGAAGTACTTCTCGCTTTAGATAACGCATTCTTCTAACTTTCTCTCGATAGGTGGAATAACATCTTCACTTCTGCTCTCACAAGTGAAGATGCCGTCGAGCATGCTTTACCTAAACTTAATTATTTCCTTAACACAAATTAATTTACTTGCTTAATTCTTGCTAATTACCCAGGGAATTAGGAAAACATCATAGAGAAAATGGATTATGGATGAACGAACATAGATAGAGAGACGATAATGGTAATGATCATAACAATTAATACTAAGATTAAGCGTCTGATACATGGTGTGAATGAAAGAGTAAAGAAGATGAATATAGATGATGGAAAAGAGATTACAAACAAACATAGAAAATTGTCAACGTCTTGACACATATCCTGAATGGAGATTATGCTTGCCGGCATGTGAAACTAATGGAGAGAAGAGCTTCCCTCTCAGGCTTCCTCTTTTGGTAGAAGTGACCTTCGTACAGAGCTTGAACGACGGGAATTGGAAGGATTCCTTGCTCACCTCTCGACCTTGTCTCTTGATGATCCCAAATCTACTCTGGAAATCACTTCAGACCAATCTCTCTCTTAGATCAGTATATGCACGTCTCTATGTATTCAAGTATATCTTTCAATGAAATTGTAGAAGCTATTTATAGGCGAAGCTTGACTCTTTGCATCGTGGTTTGCACTTTATGGTTAAGGTAGTTCTTGAAACGGTGGAGTGAATATTCCTTCTGTTACGCAATCAACCCGTCAGAAATGCACAACTGAAAGCTTTACACGTGTCAGAATCCTCCGCAATTGCGTTGCTCTTTACATCTTCGATCGATCGCTGCATGCGGTGTTATGTTTTATTACCGCATGCGGTTGAAATATTGATCGCTAAGCTCTTGATCGATTGTCGCATGCGCCCTCATTGCGTTGATCATCTCTTCATTCCTGAATGATGGGCACAATGCGACGTAGATGCGTTGTTTCTTTTATCTTTGAGATATTATCGCATGAAGTGACTGATTTCCTGCAAAACAGAAATTGAAACATTCTATTCTACCATCTCAATGGTGTTAGTGGGTGTATTGACGACAAATTATAATTCTCGCATTTCTTAGCCAATTTCTATACTATCGATGAAACTTTTCTTTCTTTTAGCTGCAATATCTAAATAAAACAGTATAAATAACTTGTATTTCTACAAGTTATCAATATTTTGTATGCGATGATGTCTATAGAGTTTATTCCTAAGTCTCTACTTCTTGCCTATGCGATGATGAAAGATGCAGACAGGTACAAGGTGACTGCATACAATCATATCCTATCTTTAGGGTGCATGCGATGCGTTAATAGCAAATAGAACTTATTCCTAAGCTTCTATCTCTTGATTATGCGGTTCTAATTTGACTCTCCCGAGACTAGATTCTAATCTAACTTTTCCAAACCTAGATTCTATCCTTAGACTACCCTCCCGAGTAGAGGACAAATGATGCATACATAATACAAGATGATCACATAAAATGAATATCCCAGTTTAGGCTAGCTAAGTGCTTATCAACTCATTCGACAGTTTTAGCCACTCATACATATTGTAACGAGAGTGGACGAATATAAAGATGCAATTTGCATTTTATAAATAAGTTCATAATACAAAATGATAGTGGAAGAATAAAGATAGAGAGCCTGGTAGCTATATCTTGCTTCCCAAGGCTTTTACACTGAGTTATCTCTATTCTACCCAAAAGATGTTCTTGCTTCTTGCCAACATAAAATTTATGTTATGTCACACAACGCATGGATGATTATAACGCAAGTTTATGATCCCCGACAACGATGCCATAAACTTTTCAACATAAAATTTATGTGATGATTTTTGGTACTACTTCTAGATATGTGTTATTAACGAATGTTCTTGTAGTATGTTGTGCATTGTCACAAGTTTCTTTGCGTTGAAACCAAGTATAATTTCACAACAAGTTTCTCGGTGTGAACCGAGGTCGAACACAGGGACTGTTTGAGGTTATTGCGTTATGTTTGTGAATATACAACCAGGGATTTTTCAAATTAATAAAGGTTGTTCGTACAAGTATTTAAACATGCGATAAAGTAAAGTAAAGCGGTAAAAATGCCATAAAGTAAATTACGATAATGTAAATCTAAGCTAAGATGATACAAGATAAAGGTTTCCTAATACAAGATACTGAGGTCAAGGCTTGCTGTGATGATTATGCAAAGATTGTGTAATGTGGTGACAAGTCTTATGTGCGAATCAGAAAGAGAAAAGATAATTAATACAAACAGTGCAAATTCCTTAATTGCGTTAAAGATATAAGTACTATTTTGCTTTTCCCTTGGCGTACACCTCTCGATGATCGGCCGCTTTCCCACATCTCTGTGGTGAAACAAGGACGAACTTAATATACGTAAGGTTGCTTCCATCTTTGGAAGTACTACTTTCTTTAGTTAATGCATTCTTCTAACCTTCTCTCGACAGATCAGAATGACATCTTCACTTCTGCTCTCACATGTGAAGATTCCATCTTGCATGCCTTAGGTAAATGCATTTATCTCTTTAACACAGATTAAGTTACTCGTTTAATCCATATTAATTACCAAGGTATTAAGAAAACTTCATGGAGAAAACGATTAATGGAGGAACAAAAATAGACAGAAAAGTGGAAATGAAAGTGATCAAGACATTCAATAAAACTATTTAATGTCTGATACATGATTTGTGAATGAAGAGATTAAGAGAATGAAATACGATTGATGAATAGAATTAGAAACAAATACAAATAAACTCCAACGTCTTGGCATCGATCTGGATGGAGATTTGCTTGTCGGCGTGGATGGATCATGCGGAAGGATAAGCTTCCCTCTCAGGCTTGCTCAACCGGTAGCAGGGATCTAAGCACAGAGCTTCACGATGGGGATTTGGCAGATTCGCACTGGAGTCACCTCTCGGCCTTATCTCTTCTCTTCTTGGATTTCTTCCGATCAGTACTCAGCTCAACCTTTCTCTCAATAATCTAGCACTAATTAGCCCTCATATCAAGTATACCCGTATCCAGTATATCTTCTTGGAATTCTATGGGGGTGTTTATAGGTGAAAAGCTTCGACCCTTGGCTTGTGGACCCCACTTCTTATTATGGAAATTCCAAAGATGGAGGAATAAATATTCCTTCTGTTATGCAATCAGACCATCAAATCTGCACAACGGTTAGTTGTACACATGTAACAATCCTCCGCATTTGCGTTGCTCAGCTACATCTTTCGATCGATTGCTCGCATGTGGTGTTGTTTTATTACCACATATAGTTGACATTCAGCTCGGGATCAACTGTCGCATTATGTCGTCATTGCGTTAATTGTCTCTTCATTGTTGATTGACGGGCGTTGTGACAGAGATGCGTTGTTCCGTCTCTTGTTGAGCCTTGATTGCAAGCGGTGACCTAGTTTCCTGCAAAACAGTAGTAGAAATATCCTCTTCTACCATCTTGATGATGTTAGTGGGTGTAATTGCGATAATTTATATTTATTGTATTTCTGAGCTAATTTTCATACAATCGGCGCATATTTACTCTCTTTTGGTCGCAATATTTGAATAAGGCAGCGTAAATAACTTGTATTTCTACAAGTTATCACTTTTGCGAGAGTTGGCCCTCTCTCTGTTTCCGACGCATCCCGACACTCTTACGAGTTAACCAGGACGATCTCTCAACGTATCCTCCCTTCACTCGCTTCCGCCTTCTAAGTAAAAGAAAATTATGAACAAGGCTAACTATCCTCTATACAGTGAGCTCTCCGCACTGAGTGAACTCCTTCAATGAAGGTGACCTTCGGTATTTATAGAGCTTCAAGGTGAAGAACTTTTTCTCTCGAATGATTGCACTGATAGGATGTCATTAATTCTCTGTCTGAAGCGCTGAATATTTGTCACCAATAAGTTGAGTGTACTTGCTATAGTATGTCGTTAGTGGCTTGTCAACTTCATTCAGAATCGACCATCATCAGCTTTCTGTCCCATCGCGATTTATTAAGCTTTCACCTTGATGCACCAGCTTTATGCGGCCACCTTCTTGAGTAGATTTTCACGAACGCAAATGATCGCATAGCCTTGTAGTCGCAATCTCTTAATGTGCTCGGACGCTAATTTCCTTCGATCGCAATTTCACCTTGCGTCAACGCATTTTCCTGCATAAAATACATAAGTTAGCTGTTTTAATGTGATGGAGGCATGCGATCACAATGTTGTAAACTTAATGCTTTTGGACGCAATATTATATATTTTTACCATCGCAATCTTGCATTGTTTTATATCTCTGCACTGTAATAACGTGCATTTCTGCCTGTTATTAGACCTCCGTAAGGGCAAACATCATATCCTCCATGATGAGTATTGTCGTGATCATATGTTTCCAACTAGAATAGTTGTCGGCAATAAGTTTATCAACGCTTAATAATTTGAGGATGGCGAATAAAAACGTTGCTAAAAAATGAGCAAACATTTATAAGACTTTGCTAAACCACATTTTAACCAATTAGTTTTAGCAAACTAGTTTTCAAGTACCCTAAGTGATTAAGACTTCTATTTAGCAATGATGCCCCAGTGAGGTAGGACAAACGTCACCGGTGGGGTGATCAGATGCTCCTTCACTGGGATGAGACATTCTCAACCATTAAGTAGAACCAACTCTTGGAACTAAACAACCACCATTTATTCGGTCCAAAATTGTTAACCTTTGGTGCCAGAGTCCCGCCTTAATGAGCCCCCTATAGGAAGAAGCAAATTAGGACCAGAGACTAAGTAACATTATCCTCTTACAGAAGATCAAATAAAGAAATGTGCAAAACTGCCATCCTATAGGGGGACACTTCTAGGGTACCTCGAGGCGATATGCATAAACTTTATTCAATCCAACGAGAGAGACCGTGGGATATGCTATCACACTTCCCGCTCCCACTTACTATGAACATTCTCTCCATCCACCTTGATATTGACCTAACCAAACCCCATCCTTTAGAGGAAATTCCCAGGGTGCTGATAACTTGTAGAAATACAAGTTATTTATACTGCCTTATTCAGATATTGTCGGATATTTCAAGTCTGTTTTGCAGGAAACCAAGTCACCATATGCGCTCATGGCTCAATAGAGAAAGATTAACACTTCTACGTCACACTGCGCCCATCATTCAGGAATGAATAGACGATCAACGCAATGACGGCGCAATGCGACAGTCGATCCAGAGCTAAACTTCAACCGCATGTGGTAATAAAAACAACATCGCATGCGGGCACATGATCGAAGATGCAAATGAGCAGCGCAATCATGGAGGATTGTGACACGTGTACAACTAACCGTTGTGCATATTCGATGGACTGATTTCATAACAGAAGGAATATTTATTCCACCATTTTTGGACTTTCCATAACAATAAAGTGGGGACCACAAGTCAGAGAGTCAAAGCCTTTAGCCTATAAATACCTTTAAAGAATTCACGAAAAGATATACTTGATACGAGGGCTAATTGATGCTACATTATTGAGTGAAAGGCTGAGTTGAGTACTGATTGGATGAAATACAAGAAGACAAGATACAAGGCCGAGAGGTGAGTCTCAGTGCAATTCTGCCAAATCCCTGCCGTGAAGCTCTGTGCTTAGATCCCTGCTTCCGGTTGAGCAAGCCTGAGAGGGAAGCTCATCCTTCCGCACGATCCATCCATGCCGGCAAGAAAATCTCCATTTAGATCGACGCCAAGACGTTAGCGCTTATTTGTATTTGTTTTTAATTCTATTCATCAACTGTATTTCAACTTCTTAATCTCTTCATTCACAAATCATGTATCAGATGTTAAATAGTGTTATTGAATGTCTTGATCCTTTCCATTTCCACTTCTCTGTCTATCTCCATTCTTCCATTATTCATTTTCTCCATGATGTTTTCTTAATACCTTGGTAATTAATATGGATTAAACGAGTAACTTAATTTATGTTAAAGAGATAAATGCGTTTAGCTAAGGCATGCTAGACGACATCTTCACCTGTGAGAGCAGAAGTGAAGATGTCATTCTGATCTGTCGAGAGAAGGTTAGAAGAATGCATTGAATAAAGCGAGTACTACTTTCAGAGATGGAAGCAACCTTGCGTTCATTACGTTCGTCTCTATTTCACCACATAAATGTGGGAACGCAGCCGATCACCGAGAGGTGTACGCCAAGGGAAAAGCAAAACAGTACTTATATCTTTATCACAATTAAGGACTTGTGCTGTTTATATTAGTTATCTTTTCTATTTCTACGCCACACATAAGACTTGCCACTGCATTACACGATCTTTGTATAATCTTCACAGTCAGCGTTGACCTCGGTATCTTGTATCATGAAACCTGTATCTTGTATCATCATAGCTTTGTTTATTTTATCACAATTTACTTTAATACCGAATTTTTATCGCTTAACTTTACTTTCAACGCAATTTACTTTATCGCATTTTTAAATACTTTTACAAACAACCCCTTTATTAATTTGAAAAACCCCTAGTCGCATGTATCACAAATATAACATAATAACCTAAAACAATCCCTATGTTCGACCTCAGATCACACCGAGAAACTTGAGATGAAATTATACTTGGTTTCAACGCAAGGAAACTTGTAACAAAAAAAACATACTACAAGAACATTCATTAATAATGCATATCTAGAAGTAGTATCGCATATCAGTGCATAAAATTTGCATTACAAGTTTATGGCATGGAGTTGTAGCTTAGATTAAAAATATGTCATCAGGTACCATGAGGCCGAGGGTAGATCTCACGGTGTGGACTATAAGGGAGAAACGTGAGAGATTTAAATGAAGCATCATATGCCCCAACTGCCTCCCACTGAATGTTCTACCTAGGGGTTCATTAACCTAGACAATCCGACTACTGATTTTAGTCTAAGTCATTTATTAAGTCCACTTAAAAACAACTTTTGTCTTTGAAATAAAACAAGTTCAAGTAGTCAGATTTAAACTCTTTAATGGACTATCCTTAACTTGCATGCATGCATCAAATCTATCTAATTCACCTTTACAGGTAGGTTCCCAGGTAGGGTTGTTACGTTTCCGTCACCTTAAATACCCCAGCCTAGACAGAACCTGCCTTATACAAAAGGTCTCTTATAGATAGATTTGCTACTCTTTAACCTTTTATTAGTCAATTTAATCCTATTAAACTGATTAAAAGATTAAAGCCTAAGGTTGCTAATCAGAACTCTAATCAGGTTGCTAATCAGAACTCTGATCTTAGGTCTATCTCATCAAAGTTTTAAATACTTTAAAACCATGAATTAAACCTAAGTGAGAATGCATATCTTTCTTATTTCTTTTAGTTCTAATTTCCTTTTATAACCATTATAAAAGAAATAACTAAAACATACATTTCCACACAACTAGGTATTTATAACGCTTATAAATTTAACCTATATGTCATGCTTCATGCAATGTCCGGTCATTACTATACATAAGTTTTATATACGAGCAACAACCAAGTACATATGCTTTACATACACCCTTATACTATAACATTTATAATATAAAGATGATGCATGTTAATGCTTTATGCATGCATAAATATAACTCTTATATTATATGATGCATGAGCATACTCTTACGTAATTTAAATCATGCTTCTCTAAATCATAACACTTATAATAAAAAGATGATGCATGACAAATGTATAACCTAAGGTGGGATTTTTCTATATGTGCATACCATATGACATATAAAATAAACCATACATCTCATGTATAAAAACACATAATAATGGACCGAGATGAACCACCTCTAAAATCGGAATGAAAATTATATCTATTACATTTTTCCACCGAGCAAACCGATTCACAGGAGAACCGAGTCTTGAACCACCGGGCAAAGCTCCCCATCGTTTAGTAAACGCCTCCAGGTAAACGATCATGAAGCACACTAGACGACAACAAGGCTGCGAAGCCTAATCGTCTAGATGATCGCTTAACATGCGATAAGTACTATACGATTTACTTTGTGATCGTATAGTTAGTAACTAAGCGATGAGGCTTGCTGAGCTATACGATCATCTAGTGCGCAAGCGTTAAACGACACCCGAGTATTCAATACTTAGCGATCGTCTACCCCATCGTCTACACGACCCAAAAAACACTTGATTATCTTCTTCCTCGAAGAACAGTAACCCTTGCTATGAAGCTTCTTCACGAACGACTCAAATCGAGGTTTCATCCTAGAAAACTCTTCCACACATTCACAAACTAATTAACACTTAAAATAGAGAGTAGACATTTTTTACCCACTAAGAATGTAAATGCAATTTTGTGCATCAATAAATTTGGAATATCATAAATCTGGCTCTGATACCAATTGCAGGAAACTCTTATACAAGAGTACCTCTGAGCAAAAGTGGATCTTTCCAATTTCATTGTGATAGACTTACCACATTTACATTCACATAAACAAATATATGCATTCAAACTATTAAATTACTGGCATGCTTCAAGAAAAAACAACAAGAGAACGAGGAACTTACCAGTTGAAGACTCTCTTCACAGTAAATCTCGCTCTCTCCATGAACAGCCTCCTTGCACTCTCGCTAAAACAGCAGGGTGTTGTTCAACAACACCTCGGTGGTCTACCACGAATGGCTTCACATGAACAACAAGAAAATGGGGATGATACCACCATTGGAGCCCTTAGTATTCTCGAAGTGAGAATCCAAAGAGTGGGCTCTATTCGGATTTGGTAGAGGTGAGGAGGAAAACATATCGTATAAAATGATCAAGAAGTGGGAGAAGACAATGACTATCATATAGACAAGATGCTTGATCGTTTAGGTGAGGTACACGATCTTGTAGGAAAAGCTAAGTGATCGTCTATATGATCGTTTAGTAAAACTTGGGCGCTAAGCGACCATTTAGATAAGCATATGCGGGTGAGTGGTCGTTTAGCAAACGTGAGCTATCATATATGCTCTCAAGTACTAAGTGGTCGAATGCAAAACACTCAATGAGTAATTAAGCATGTTATTTGCAAAATGAAAACAATTTTCATTTTATTCTTCAGTTATGAAAACCAAAATGAACTTCCTACTAACGCATGGTTACGGAGAAAATGCCGACCAATTATCCCATAACTTTCCATTTAATAAAAAAATAAATATAATCATATTATATTCATAACTTATAAGTTGTTTACGACACGTAAAAGTTGTTTACGTTATTTCAGATTTTGGGGCGACCGACACATGTGTTGGTGCAAAACCCTAAGTAAATGGAACATCATTCAAAAGTATGCCTATCTGTAGGCTACCCAAAAGTTGAATACTTCTTCAAAGAAAATAAAGTATTTGTATTTACAAATGCTGCTTTTCTTGAAGAAGACTACATGATCTATTGGGGTTGATGACCTAAATCTCGTAGGGTCCATTAGTTTGTAAATGTTTTGAACAAACTCATTTTTTATTTAATAAAATATATGATATTTTATTCCAATTTTTTATTTGCATTAACTACAAACCAATAAACTAATATCCAAGGTTATCTTGTAACTTAAAAATGTATGTAGAGACATACGGGTGGATCATTTTTAAGTGATAACCAGAATGGTCTATAGTAGATAGATAAGATTGGATACCTTATCCTGGTGACACTATGAGTATGGACCGCTTTGTAAGAGTTATAATTTTTATAAAGTGCTACAAATGCTCTGATCCTAATCATTCATGTATAGACATGTAAGTGGAGATATTCTATACAAAGGACCTTGTTAAGACCAAACCATGAAATGTTTAGTCTCATTATATAACACCGTTCATAATAAAGACTTACATTTCACCGCGATGACGATAAGTAACATGACCTGAATCCTGAGTGAGTTATGAACTCTTGTCTATGAGGGCGGTCCTTTGATTTTTATGGGTGAAAGTGTCCAGATCGCAGACTCAATAAGCCTACCATTTTAGGGATTCGTCTGATTAGGGAGCTTGGAACACAACTACACCCAAGAAGGAATTCACTCCTTCCCCGAGGTTGGGGTAAGTAGATAAATTGCTCCCTTAAGGGCTATTTCCGGGGCTTGAACAATGTGGCGCCACACCCTCTCCTAGCCCGAGAGGGGTTTAGTCATAGTTGGACTATGATATATTGTTCATTAGAAGAATCAGTGGTGTTTAAAGTGTTAGACGTAACTACAAAGACAAAATGGTAATTGTGGCCCAGCTATACTTACGAGCAATTTATGAAGGGTTATCGTACTGTTTATTGGTTATATCCAATGGACACAGAAATATATATGTAGTGCGAAGAGTGCAGTTGTCAATCTTTAGTGGAGTGCCCAACAGTTAATAGATGGTGAATAACTGAATTAAAGAGTTTGATTAATTATTCATGTATCGTTGGAGCTTCGAGCTACAGATCCATGAGGTCTGATGCATTGTGAATATGGTGAAATAATGGTGTATAATGTGATGGTGATGTATGCGTTGTACATGCAATTTTTCCTAGCAAAATCCAAGTGTAAATCCTACTAGGTTGCTGATGACATGCAGAAATGCATGTCATCTTAGGCCTTTTACTTAGAATCATGAAGGTTGTTCAGCAAAATATGCGACAATTGTGCTAGGAATTCATGAGAAAAAGAGTTTGTGTCGATCAGCATGTCGAATCTCAGCTAACCAATTACTTTGCGATAATTATGCCTTCAATGTTCTATTTTTGTAGCCAATGTAAGAAATGAACGCAAACGCGAAAATCGGACCATCGCATAGATGACTGCATGCGGAGAAACACTCCATCGCAAAGCCAAACGCATCAATCAACGCATAGATGTTGCGGTAATCAGCCGTATGCGTCCATCGCATGGTAGTTGCGCTCTTCAAGTGATTGCGGTCATCATGTAGAGTTGCGGTGTTAAGCAAATGTGGCCATTGAATTATTGCGGCTACGCGACAACGCATTCTAATGAGATCAATACAAGGTAGGTGGAATGAACACATCAACACATCTACCTCGAGAAAATCCAAAGCTGATGCTGACATTTCACCTACCGCGCCGTTGGTGGCAGAGGTTCAGAAAGGACTAACGCGCCGAACGTCAGACTCAGAGCAGTCCAATTAATGTTGACGGCAGTTCAAACTGTATAAATAGAAGCCGATAAACAAAATTCCAAGTTATCTGGAGGAGGATCCTTGTGAACTAGGGACTTTCCCCATGATCCAGACAAACGGCGTGAGAAGATGGTTAGGAGTTCTTCACCTCCTTCATCCATTCCGAGTGACGACCGGAGCCTTCAATCGGAGCTAGATCTCTAGAGACTCAGCTCCTCCACCCATCCATGGCACCACCAACAACCTTGACACACATCTGCTAGAAGCAAAGTTTTGCTTCCAGCCGGTCATTTCTTTTTCCTTTCTTTTCCTAAAGTGTATTGTATGACATTTTGAATTAAGAAATTAATACAATGTGTTTTCAATGCGTTTCTCTATTCCTTTGACTCCATCTCCATCTTCTTGCTTAGCATCTTTACTTTCATTGCAACACTTAGTGGGAGTGCTTGGGTATTGCATACTTAGTCATGTGGATTAGGAATATGAAGCATGAAGCAACCCATCGAGAGGTGTGTGTTACATGAGTATGTGAGTAATCTTATTTGCTTAGTGTGAAGCTGCTACAACGCCTGTCTATAGGATAGAACATTGCTTGTCTATGAGTGAAGTCAACAACAATCAACTGCCCGAGAGAGTAAGTGGTTGGACGCATTAAGCAAGGTATGCATTGTTCACTAGGGATAGTAATAATCTTAGGTCAACGAAGTTTATGTGATTGTCTTGTATTATGTATGCTTCATTCCTTCATTAGGGATATTCAATAGGGTAGTTTAAGGATAGGATCTAGGCTTGGGAAGGTCAGGTCAGAATCTAGGCTTGGGAGAGCCAGATTAGAATACATAATACAAGAGATAGGCGCTTAGGAATGAACACTATTTGTTATTAACGCATCGCATGCATCCTAGAGATAGGATACGATTGAATGCGGTCACTGCAGCATTGTGTGTATTTTGCATCATCGCATAGGAAAAGAGTAGAGATTTAGGAATAAGCTCTATGCACACTTTTGCATTCAACACATGCGCCCTAGAATTAGGAGCACCGCATTTCCATAAGAAAATGACTTGTCGTGTATGGTTGTAACATGATCGCATAATCTGACGCTGACTAAGGTTGCCCTTGCTATCACTCTTAAGTTTTGCAATGAAAACATCTCCACATTTTATATTTTCCCACACATTTATTTCATGTCAAGGTTTGTCGCACCTCTACCTTTCATGCATATTCTCATTGTGTTTTCTGTTAGATAGGAATAGGAGTAGGATTAACGTAGCAACATCCCCTCCATTCTTTTATTCAACCACCGCACGCACATCACCACAAACATATAGTTACAAGTCCGTGTGTTCGACCTCGTATTACTCGAGAAACTTGCTTTCATGTTATACTTGGCGTGAATGCAAGAAAATTTATGACAGGATGCATGGTCATCGCATACATTTGTTAACGCATTTTTCATTCCAACGCATAACCATCGATGCATGACTATCAATGCATATCTTAGGAACATGCATCGCATACTACATTCACGGAATTTTTGTTGTCGAGTAAAATTGACTTCCAATCCTCGCGCACTAGTTGCCTGGTAAGCCTAGGGTCGAACACAGGGACTATGGAGACAATATGCGACGGTGATTTCTGATTCCTTTGTGGTGACAAAAAAAACAATGAGTTGGTTAGTATGTTTGTTTAAGGTATAGATTCTATGTGGCGGAATTGAGAAAAGAGTTAATAACCATGAAAGGTACAATGATTATGTGGAGAACGGGTTGAGATGGGATTTAGCTAACACTTTCTAAGATTGCTAACACTTCCTAAGATTGCGTTTAAGTTATGCGATCATGCTACACACATATAATAGCAGGTCATCTCTCAATGAAAATTCTATAGCTCCTAGTTTTAGGACGCATGCGATGCATACGATGATGTCTATAGGACTTACGTCTAGGCCTCTATTCTTGTCTATGTGATGATGAATAACACACACATACACAAGGTGACCGCATACTACCATGACCTATTTCTAGGGTGCATGTGATGCATGTTAGCAAACAGAACTTATCTTTATGTTTCTATCTCTTGCTTATGCAGTTCTAATCTAACTTTCTCAAGCCTAGATTCTAACCTAGCTCTCTCAAGTATAGGTTCTTTCTTTTCTCTCTCTCCAGTAGCTCTAAAGGGGTGATGGACACATACATAAGACAAGATGATCGCATAAAATGAAGATTTGAGGTCATGCTAGCTAAGTGCTTCTCAATCCATTCGGAAGTTTAGTTACTCATGCGTAATGTAAAGAGAGTGAACAGACGTAGAGATGCAAGTTCCATTTTATAAATGAAATCAGAATACAAAATGATAATGGGAAGTAAGGATAGGGAGCCTGGTAGCAATGTCTTGCTTCCCAAGGCTTGTAGACTGTGTTTTTCTCTACTCTGCCCAAAACAATATTCTTGATTTTGCAAGAGTCGGCCCTCTCTCTGTTCTTAATGCTTCCCGACACTCTATCGAGCTAACCAGGAATTATCTTCCAGCATCTTTTCTCTTCACTCGCCTCCGCCTCTAAGTATTTAAAATTACAGACTATGGCTATCTATGTATATGGCGAAAAAGAACTCCAAATTATAACTCCTGAACTGGAACGAAACTCTTTCTACGAAGGTGGCCTTCGGTATCTATAAAGCTTCAGGGTGAAGGGCTTTTCTCTCAAATGATTGCACTGATGGGATGTCATTAAATCTCTGTCTGATACGCCGATTAATTGTCATCGAAAAGTTGAGTGTACTTGCTATAGTGTTGTCGTTAACAGCTTGTCAACTAAATTCGGATTCGACCGTCATCAGCTTTCTGTCCCATCGTGATTTATTAAGCTTTCACCTTGATGTGTCATCTTTATGCGGCCACCTTCTTAAGCGGATCTTCGTGAACGCATACGATCGCATAGCCTTGCGGTCGTAATCTTCTAATGCGTTTGGATGCTGAATTCCTTTGATCGCAATTCTTCCTTGCGCCAACAAATTTTCCTGCACAAAATACGTAAATTAGCTGTTTTAATGTGATGGGTGCATACGATCGCAATGTTCTCAACTTAATGCTTTTGGACACGATTTTTCATATTTTTATCGTCGCAATCCTACATTGTTTTATATCTTTGTGTTGTAATAACGTGCATTTCTGCCCGTTATCAAGGTCCCCATGGTAGCTCAATAGGATTAAATGAGAATCAATTTTTGTATTAAATTGAATTGTTCAAATTAGTTGAGGGATTTAATTATATATGATATAATTAAGTATTTTATTTATATGTGATATAGTTATTATAATGTATTTGATACATTTATGAGAGGAAATAAATATCTGAAAATGATTCAAATATTATTTATATGAATTGGATTCATATTTGTAAAATTTAATATAAATGAGACTTATATTAAATGTCATATGAGAGAGAAAAGAAACTGTAAGTTATATTGTATATGATACAATTTAAAAATATAATTTATATGTGATATTTGATGTAACATATAATTTAGTATATATATATATATATATTAGTTATCACACATATATATATATATATATATATATATTAAATGTTATTTTACTTTTACATAAGGGAGGGAGTTATAACTCCTTCCCCCTCTTTTCTCTCCACTCATGTAAGCGAATGGATGGTGTTATTTTTGGATAGGAGAGAGTCTCTTTGATGATAGTGACAAAGTAGAAAGAAAGAAACGTTATATGAGAGTTGTTGTTCTAATAGATCAACAAAAATTCCTTATCCTCCTCTCTACTTTAGTTATTCCCTCATTCTGAAATATTCAGAGCCCACCACTCTTAGATTCTCTATTTGAGAATACCAAGGTCACCTTCATAATAGTTTTTGTTTCTTGATCGAGGGATTATTGAACAAGATCATCAAAGGTAAGGGTTTTTGAAACTGTAAGTTTCCTTTTAATAAAGCATATTGTATTTTATATAAATGCATAAATTGTTCTTTCTTTTATGTAAAAATTTCATTATATGAGATATGGGAATTTGGATGATCTCGCTTCCGATCAAGGTTCTCTTCAATAAGAACCTATACTTTGTATCGGAGCCAGGTTTGCTGGTTTACTGATCCCAAATTCCATTTCTTATTCAATCAATTTTTACAATAATGGTCGGTTTTAATCTTTTGCATTCTGTTCATGGTTCATGCGATGAATGGTTTAGTAATGAATGTAGTATTGTTGATGGATGTTTCGGGATAGGATGTTTAGTTTTTAAGGCTTTATTCTTTTACACATTTGGTTTGTAAAGGCCCCTGTTTTGGGCATAATTATGCTATAGAGTGTGTATTTATTGTTTTGAGTCACTCGTGTTGTTCCTGGTTAGCTACTCATTACCTTATTATATAGTTGTTATATATGTTAGTAATGAATTGAGATTACATGAAGCATGACACTACCTTAGGTTAATTTATAAATGTTACGATTAACTAAAGTATGTCAAGCATGCAATAAATGTTTTAATTCTTTCATTTATTTATAATCGTCATGATAGAGTTAATAGAAAACTCCAGTGGGAGATTAATAAAATATACGATACGTTATTTTTAGCTCTCACGTCTCTAAGAGTTAACAATTCAGATTTAAGCGGTACTTCGTATCACCCCAGGAGTGACCTCCCTTCAAAAAGTATTTTTTAGCTTAAATCTAGATTACAGTGAATAAGAGGAAATTGTTCAAACATAAATCAATTATTCGATATATAGATTTCAATTGCCATGTCTCCACATAGTTTACATGGTGAGCTTTATATGACGCGTCGTGTCACCCTAGGAGTGACTTCCCTTCGAAAAGTGTTTTGTATGAGTCAATATCAATGTAAACGGGGGAAATAGTTCATAGTAAGTGGATCAAGGATATGTGTCAATATATCCTACGATCTCCTCCATTAGTCTGAACTGTGAGATTCCTATGTTGCGCCTGCTGGTTAGCTTTAAGTGGCCCTTTGCTAGTAGTTTAGCGATGGCTATCCCTACAGAGGGTTGTAACGTAGGATTCAGAAAAACCCAGACTTTAATAAAATGAATAGGGTCTTATAGTTTCATCTTGGATATTGTCTTCAATTTTGGAGGAAAATTCATACCGTTCTATAGGATCTGAAAATGATGGGTCACACTTACACGAATTACTAAATTATTAGTAAAGATCTTGACCAAAAACGATAACTAAAAGACTATAGGAATAAGAGTTATTCCGGAGACAATAGAAATAAGAGTTATTCTAGGGATAGTGTTTGGTCAAAATTGTTTGCTTTAGTGAAGGACTATATGACTACCCCTCGGTAGCACATATTTTGACTCACTAAAGTATCGTTTCAAGTAAATAATTGTTATGGGTACATTTTGCTAAAACTTGATTTTGGATTTAGTTACAATTTTCTAATTAGAATTTGTTTCAATTTTATCAGCATGTCGAATTCTTCTAGAAAACTCACTTCCGATTTGAATAACAGTAAAATCAAATCAACAAACAAATTACTAGTGGTTGATTACACTAAAAGAGTTTTAACAGAGGATTGTCCTCTATCTACCAACTCATCTGAAATTATGAATTATGTAGATGAGAGTGCAGAATTCAAACAACAAGATAAATATGAGTTACTTGTTATCGAAGCCTGTTTAGTGGAAAATGATAATATCTAGATAATTGATTCAGGTGCCGCTAATCATGTTTGTACTTTCTCACAGGAAACAAGTTCCTGGAGACAGTTGATAGAAGGTGAAACAATATTTAAGGTAGGGATCGTGGAGATTGTTTCAGCCAAAGCAGTGGGAGATATGAAGTTATTTACAGGAGATAAGTACATTTATTTGAAAGATGTATATTATATTCTCTATGAAAAGGAATCTAATATCTATCTCTTGTTTGCTAGAAAAAAGTTATAAAAGTTTATTTCAAAAATGATGAAGTGTTCATCGATATAGGAAATAAACGGATTTGCTCTGCAAAATTAGAAAATAACTTATATATGTTAAAACTAACTGAGGACAAAGCCATATTAAACATAGAGACATTTAAAACTTCTGGGACTCATAAGAAAAGGAAGATTTCTCCAAATGCCTATCTTTGGCACTTGAGACTAGGTCACATAAATCTCAACATGATTGAGAGATTGGTTAAGAATGGTCATCTAAATAAGTTGGAAGACGGTTCATTACCACTATGTGAGTCCTGTCTCGAAGGTAAAATGTCAAAAAGATTTTTTTCTAGAAAAGGTCTTAGATCCAAAGAACCCCTATAGCTGATTCACTCAGACCTTTGTGGGCCTCTAAATGTTAGAGTAAGAAGAAGGTATGAATATTTCATCAGTTTTATAGATTATTACTCTAGGTATGGGCATATTTACCTAATGCACGAAAAATCTGAAGCTTTTGAAAAGTTCAAAGAGTATAAGACTGAGGTTGAAAACCAATTAGGTAAAAAGATTAAAACACTTCGATCGGATCGAGGTGGTGAATATATGGACTTGGAATTCCAGAACTATTTAATAGAACATGGAATTCAGTCTCAACTCACAGCCCCTGGCAGACCTCAGCAAAATGGTGTGGCAGAAAGGAGAAACATAACCTTGTTTGACATGGTTCATTCCATGATGAGTTACGCTCAGTTACCAAATTCTTTTTAGGGATACGCAGTTGAAACTGTGGTGCATATTTTGAACATAGTTCCAGTGTTTTTGAAATGCCTTACGAGCTCTGGATAGAACGTAAAGGAAATTTACTTCACTTCCAGATTTAGGGTTATCTAGCACATGTGTTGGTGCAAAATCCTGAAAAGTTGGAACACCGTTCAAAAGTATGCCTATTTGTGGGTTACCCAAAAGAAACAAATGGCGGTTTCTTTTATGATCCTTAGGAAGATAAGGTATTTGCATCGAAAAAATGCAACTTTCTTAGAGAAAGACCATATAAAGAATCATCCAACCTCGTAGTAAGCTAGTAATAGAAGAAATGTCCAGAGAAATGACAAATGTATCAACAAGAGTTGTTAATAGAGCAAGTCCTTCAACAGGAGTTGTTGATAGAGCAGGTCCATCAATAAGAGTTGTTGATGAAACTGAGACTTCACATCCTTCTGAAGAGTTGAGAATGCCTTGTCATAGTGGGAGGGTTGTGCAACAGCCTGACCGGTACATGGGTTTAACTAAAACTCAAATCATCATACCAAATGATGGTTTAGAGGATCCATGGTCTTTTAACCAAGCAATGAATGATATGGATAAAGACCAATGAATTAAAGCCATGGACCTTGAAATGGAATCTATGTATTTCAATTCTATCTAGGATCTTGTAGATCAACCTTAAGGGGTAAAATCCATCGGTTGCAAATGGACCTACAAGAGAAAATGAGACCAAGCTGATAAGGTACAGACCTATAAAGCTAGACTTATGGCAAAAGAGTTTACCCAAAGAGAAGGGATAGATTTTGAAGAAACCTTCTCTCCAGTTGCCATGATAAAGTCTATTAGAATACTCTTGTCCATAGCCACATTTTATGATTATGAAATATGGCAAATGGATGTCAAGACATCTTTTCTAAATGGCTATCTTGAAGAGAGTATCTATATGTCTCAACCAGAAGGGTTTATACAGCAAGGTCAAGAGTAAAAGGTTTGCAAACTTAATCAATCCATTTATGGATTGAAACAAGCTTCTAGATCCTGGAATATGAGATTTGACACTACGACTAAATCTTATTGCTTTGAAAAAAATGTTGACGAACCCTGTGTATATAAGAAAATCGTTAACAAAACTGTTGCTTTTCTGGTGTTGTATGTTGATGATATTCTAATCATTGGAAATGAGATAGAATATCAAGCTCACGTTAAGAGATGGTTGGCTTCACAATTCCAAATGAAAGATTTGGGAGAAGCACAGTATGTTCTTGGAATCCAAATAGTTCGGAATCACAAGAATAGAACATTAGCATTATCTCAAGCATCTTATATAGACAAGATGTTGTCTAGGTATAAAATGCAAAATTCCAAGAAATGATTTTTACCTTTCAGACATGGAATTCATCTGTCTAAGGAACAGAGTCCTAAGACACCTCAAGAGGTTTAGGAGATGAATCGAATTCCATATGCATCAGCAGTAAGGAGTTTAATGTATGCAATGTTATGTACTCATCCTGATATATGCTATGCCGTAGGAATTGTCAATAGATTTCAATCCAATCCTGGTCATGATAATTGGACTGCTGTTAAAAACATTCTCAAGTATCTTCGAAGAACGAGAGATTATATGCTCGTGTATAGTGCTAAGGATATGATCCTTACTGGATACACTGATTCTAACTTTCAGACCGATATTGATTCGAGGAAATTAACTTCGGGGTCAATATTCACTTTAAACAGACGAGCAGTTGTGTGGAGAAGTTGAGTATGTAGCTGCAAGTTAAGCAGCAAAAGAAGTAGTATGGCTCCAAAAGTTCCTGACAGATCTAGAAGTAGTTCCAGATATGCACCTGCCTGTCACTCTCTATTGTGACAATAGTGGAGTGTTGCAAATTCAAAGGAACTACGAAGCCATAAAAGAGAAAAGCATATCGATCGAACGTACCATCTCCTCAAGGAGATTGTACACAAAGGAGACGTAGTCGTCACCTAGATTGATTCCCAAGACAACTTAGTTGATCCATTTACAAAGCCCCTCTCGGCTAAAGTGTTCGAGGGTCACCTAGTAGGACTAGGACTACGAGTTTTGTATAACTAGGGCAAGTGGGAGAATTTATAGATATAGTATTGTCCTAGTTTATTGTATTTGTACATTTTATTCTCTCCATGTAAACTCAACATTGTATATATTTGTATACATTGATCCATTGGAGTTTTAGTCCAAGTGGGAGTATTGTTGGGTTTTATGTCCTAAAACTCGAAGTTTGTAAAATGATAAACATTTTCTATAATCAATAAACTTATTATTGATTTCATAAATTGTATGAAAGTCTAAATCCAATAACTAAGACCCATGACTATTACATGAGTACTTGAACTTTATGTGGAGACATAAGAGTAGATCAAGTTCAAGTAAATAGTCAAAATGATCTATGGTACATGAATAAGGTTGGATACCTTATTTTGGTAACACCATTGGATGCGGCCTACTCTACAATTGTTACAAAAAGTTGTAAAGTGCTACATATGAAGTGATCCTAATTCGTACATGTTATGACATGAGGAGTAGGGGCGTCCTACGCAATGAGTTTGCATAAGATTGGACCAAAAAATAAGTCACTCTTACTTTTTAACACTGTTTACTGTATAAGACTGACTATTTCACCTAGATGACCTAGGTAACTCGATCTTAATCCTGAGCTAACTATGAATTCTTGTTTATTCGAGATTACCTTTAGATTTGCATAGGTGAGGGTTGGCTCAATAGCGCCGGCTCAATATGACTCCCATTTCAAGGGCAAGACCTAATAGATAGCTGGGGACATAGAGTGCAAGATGGAGTTCATGCCTACCCAATTTAGGGATAGGAAAAAGGTTGTTCTCTCAAGTACTGAATCCAAGTCTTGAATAAGGGGCCCCATGTAACGCATGGTTTTATACTATGATGTAAGTCCATGCCATAAACTTGATGACATAGATTTTATGCGATGATATGTGATACTACTTCTAGATATGCGTTATTAACGAATGTTCATGTAGTATGTTGTGCGTTGTCACAAGTTTCCTTGCGTTTAAACCAAGTATAATTTCACCGCAAGTTTCTCGGTGTGATCTAAGGTCGAACACAGGGACTGTTTTAGGTTATTGCATTATGCTTGTGATATATGCGACCAGGGGTTTTTCAATTTATAAAAGAGTTTTGTGTAGAAGTAATTAAACATGCGATAAAGTAAAGTAAGCGGTAAAAATGCGATAATAACATAATTTTGTTAAGGTAAATTGCAGTAAAGTAAATCTCCGATAAGATGATACAAGATACAGGTTTCATGATATAAGATACTGAGGTCAAGGCTTGCTGTGACGATTATGCAAAGATTGTGTAATGCGGTGACAAGTCTTATGTGCGAATCAGAAAGAGAAAAGATAATTAATACAAACAGTGCAAGTTCCTTAATAGCGTTAAAGATATAAGTACTATTCTGCTTATCCCTTGGTGTACACCTCTCGATGATCGGCCGCGTTCCCACATCTCTGTGGTGAAACAGGGATGAACGTAATGAACGCAAGGTTGCTTCCATCTCTAGAAGTACTAATTTCTTTAGTTAATGCATTCTTCTAATCTTCTCTCGATAGATCAGAATAACATCTTCACTTCTGCTCTCACAGGTGAAGATGTCGTCTAGCATGCCTTAACTAAACGCATTTATCTCTTTACCACAGATTAAGTTACTCGTTTAATCCATATTAATTACCAAGGTATTAAGAAAACTTCATGGAGAAAATGATTAATGGGGACGCGGAAAAAGACAGAAAAGTGAAAATAAAAGTGATTAAGGCATTCAATAAAACTATTTAGCGTCTGATACATGATTTGTGAATAAAGAGACTAAGAAGATGAAATACACTTGATGAAATAGAGTTAGAAACAAATACAAATAAGCGCCAATGTCTTAGCGTCGATCTAGATGGAGATTTGCTTGTCGGCGTGGATGGATCGTGTAGAAGGATGAGCTTCCCTCTCAGGTTTGCTCAACTGGTAGTAGGGATCTAAGCACAGAGCTTCACGGTGGGGATTTGGCAGATTCACACTGAGATTCACCTCTCGGACTTGTCTCTTCTCTTCCCAGATTTCTTCTGATCAGTACTCAGCTTAACCTTTCTCTCAATAATCTAGCACTAATTAGCCCTCGTATCAAGTATACCCGTATCCATTATATCTTCTCTGAATTCTATAGGGGTATTTATAGGTGAAAAGCTTTGACCCTTGGCTTGTGAACCTCACTTCTTGTAATGGAAATTCCAAAGATGGAGGAATAAATATTCTTTCTGTTATGCAATCAGACCGTCAAATCTACACAATGGTTAGTTGTACACGTGTCACAATCCTCCTCGTTTGCATTGCTCAACTGCATCTTTCGATCGGTTGCTTGCATGTGGTGTTGTTTTTATTAACGCATGCGGTTGAAATTCAGCTAGGGATCGATTGTCGCATTGCACCATCATTGCGTTAATTGTCTCTTCATTGTGGTTTGACGGGTGCAATGTGACAGAGATGCGTTGTTTAGTTTCTCATTGAGCCTTGATCGCAGCGGTGACTTGGTTTCTTGCAAAACAGAGTAAAAATATCCTCTTCTACCATCTTGACGATGTTAGTGGGTGTAATTGCGATAATTCATAATTATTGTATTTCTGAGCTAATTTTCATACAATCGACGCATACCCCTTCTCTTTGGCAGCAATATCTAGATAAGGCACCATAAATAACTTGTATTTCTACAAGTTATCACACCCCTAAATTTTGATATATGCTTGTTCTCAAGCATATCTTCTACTAAGGCAATAAAGCTAAATTCCTTTCTATATTTTTGCATCGATTGGCTGCTCTGAATGTTACACTTAGGCACATTTCTTAACAATGCAATTTCCTTCTATCCTTGCTAATTCTGAACAAAGCCTTACTCTATTCTTCTATATAACAAAATTCTGCTAAAAAATGTTGTTCTAGTTTTTTAAAATAGAATGTTTATCTCTTCTTTGTCAAAACAACTTGATATATCTATATGCGGTGGTCAAACTTTGCATCATTTATTAGAGATTGTTGGTCATGGTTACACTCTTCATTTTGGTTTGTTCCCACGGGTGTCATGCGAACATCCAACTACGGTTGTGTGCCAATTTCAACTTTAACTCATAATATTAAGAGGAGTTGTCTCTTACACTCTTTTATTTTCTTTTACAAATTTTTTTTCATATTGTGTTGTTCTTGAAAACCCACCTTCGTTTTGGCTTGTTCCTACGGGTTTCATACGAACATCCAGCTATGAGCAAGCTCCTTTCATAACTAAACTCTTATCAGGTTGGGAACATTTTTGAAGTTTTCCCTTGCGCTGACATTAGAGTTTGACAAAAACTTTTTTTTTGGGAAATGAAAGTTTTTACTTAAAGATCGCATATTCTTGATCTTATCTGCTCAGATCTTCCCCACCCCCAAATTTAAAGATGAGCAAGGTCCTCATTGCGTTATTTGGACAGACTAGACAAACACTTAGAATAAAAATTTCAGAAAGAAGGTTTGAGCAGAACTTTGAAAGATAAAAGGTAAAGTACTACTAAACTAAGAATTAACTAAGTGTTGGTCAGAATTTACAAAGTATGGGAAATGTTTCTAAGTATAAACATATATTACATCCTGGTAGCGCAAAGAATAACACAAAACTAAAATATCAGAACATCACAAATATTGACAAAGGATGATAAAGAAAAAGGCAAAGGCAAAAAGAAGAGAATATTTACTTCGATTGTATTGAATATTAACAAAGTATACAAATAATTAAAAATTAATGCAATACAAAAATTTCTGCCTATACGCTAAAGATTAATATCGCGCTTCTAATAATGCAAATACATTTTTGCTGAGGACGGGCAACAACGCATGCACTCCCGCAACACACCTCTTAATTCAACGCATTTCTGGAGGATCGGGCGCACGGTATTGCTACCAGCGCAACACTACCTCAACATAGTGCCTTTTCACTAAGGACGGGCAAAGAACACATACGTGCGCAATACACCTCTCAACGCAATGCATTTGGATGTAATGGACGCAAGGTGTCTCCTGTTAACACACAATGCACCCATCATCGCGTTACATACCAATTTTTCTCCTTTTTAAGTCATCAAAAATGCAAGTCGAAAAGACTTTGCGGTGTCTTAATGTTTCATCCAATCATTCATAGAAATGAAAGAACAACGCTACTAATGTATACAAATTAAAAGAATTTAATCATGACATGAAAAATTAAATTGAAGAGAATTACAGAAAGCATATACTACTACTCCTAAAAAGCAGTAAATAACGAGATTTAGAAAGCAGTAAAAAAAACCGTAAAGAAAGCATGTAAACATAAATAGGGATGTTGATTGAAAGAAGTTCTTAAAAATTACTGCAATCGCTTCCCCCACAAGCAGTTTAATCCTGCTTGCCCAAGTCAATGGTATCCATGCGTCGCTCAAAGTTGCCTCCGTAATACGATTTAATCCGTTGACCATTGACTTTAAACGCATTGTTCCCATCTAAAGTTGTTAGTTCCACTGCGTCGTGAGGAAAGATAGTCTTGATTTTGAACGGCCCAGACCAGCGAGATTTCAACTTTCCTGGAAACAATCACAAACGAGTGTTAAATAGTAATACTTTTTAACCTTCGTTGAATGTCTGATCATTTATGCGGTCATCATGCCACTTTTTGGTTTTCTCCTTATAGATCTTGGCATTTTCATAGGTGTCCCTTTGCCATTCGACCAACTAATTCAGTTGCAACTTCCAAACTTTTCCTGCACCTACTAAATCAAACTTCAGCTTCTTGCATGCCCACATTGCCTTATGCTCTAACTCGAGCAGCAGATGACAAGCTTTTTCAAAGACCAGGGCATACGGGGACATGCTAATTGGTGTTTTATAGGCGGTCCTGTATGCCCACAGTGCTTCATCAAGCTTGGGTGACCAATCCTTCCTGGAAGTATTAACTACCTTCTCCAAGATAGTTTTGATCTCTCAATTAGAAATCTTTGCCCGCCCATTAGTCTGCAGGTGATAAGCAGTCGCAACTCAATGGCTGACGTTAAATTTAGTCAACAGGTTGGCAATTATGCGGTTGATAAAGTGAGAGCCCTCATCGCAGATTAAGGCCCGTGGCATCCCATATCAAGCAAAAATATTATTCTTAAGAAACTTCGCCACTGTGGCAGCATCATTCTTGGCACATGCAATAGCCTAAACCCATTTTGGTACATAATCAACCACAACCAGGATATAGTGATGACTTTCTGGTGGTGGAAACGGGCCCATGAAGTCAATTCCCAAAACATCAAATAATTCCACTTCTAAGATTGATGTCAATGGCATTTTATTTCTCTTTGACATATTCCCCGTCCTCTCACATCTATCGCAGTGCACAATGTGGTCTTGGGCATCCATTGGCCAGAAATAGCCACACTGTAGAACCTTTGCGGCAGTCCGCTGCCCCCCAAAGTGTCCTCCGTAAGGGGACTCATGACACATCTCCAGAATGTGCTTGACTTCGTGCTCAAGAACGCATCGACGTAATATATGATTAGGATCGAATCGGTATAGGAATGGATCATCCTAGAAAAAAAAATTTGACATCATGTCTTAGCTTTTTCTTCTACTAATAAGTATAGTCATCTAGTATTTGACCGCAAACAATGAAATTCACAATGTCCGCATAACAGGGAACATTAATGCCTACTAACATTAGCAGCTCATTGGGGAATCTTTCTTCAATATATTTTTCTTTACCTTGAACCTCGCAATTCTCCAGTCTTGACAAATGATCCGCGACTTAGTTCTTGGTGCCCTTCCGATCTTTGATCTCTAGATCAAACTCTTGCAGTAGCAACACCCACCGTATAAGCCTTGGTTTTGCATCCTTCTTTATCATCAAATACTTGATTGCGAAGTGATCCGTATACACCACAACATTTGTTTCGATTAAATATTGTCGGAATTTTTCCAGTGCAAATACCACTGCGAGCATTTCCTTTTCAATGGTTGTATAGTTCTCCTGCGCATCATTCAATGTTTTACTCACATAATAAATAGGATGCAATACCTTTTCCTTGTGCTGGCTTAATACTGCGCCCACAACATACCCGCCAAAATAGGTGTGGTGATTAGCGTATCTTTTAATGTGTTGAATGCTTTGGTGCACGCATCATCAAAATTATATTCTCGGTCAACTTCAAGGAGGGCACTTAGGGGCCTTGCAATCTGGGAGAAGTTACGAATAAATCTTCTATAAAACCCAGCGTGTCCCAGAAAGCTCCTAAGTGTTTTCACGTTCACTGATGAGGGTAACTTGGAAATTGCGTCAATTTTTGCCTGATCAACTTCCAATCCTGCTTTAGAGATTTTGTGACCTAGAACTATTCCTTCTTCCACCATAAAGTGGCATTTTTCCCAGTTCAAAACAAGATTTTTTGCCACGCATCTCCTTAAGACCTTTTCCAAGTTAGATAAACAGGAGTCGTAATTATTGCCGAAGACTTAAAAATCATCCATGAAAACCTCGACTGAATCCTCCAAGTAATCTGGGAATATTGCCATCATGCATCGTTGGAAAGTGCCTGGCACATTACAGAGTCCAAATGGCATGCGTCGAAATGAAAACGTACCAAATAGGCACGTGAATGTTGTCTTATCTTGATCTTCTGGCGCAATTGCGATTGGATTGTACCCTGAATAGCCGTCAAGAAAACAAAAAAAATCATTCCCCACAAGTCTGTCTAGCATCTGATCAATGAACGAGGGTGGAAAGTGGTCCTTTTTAGTGGCCAATTTAACTTGCGATAATCCATGCAAATTCTCCACCCCGTATTCATTATTGTGGGAATTAATTCGTTCTTGTCATTAGTGACAACTGTCATCCCCCCTTTCTTTGGAACACACTGCATTGGGCTCACCTAGCTGCTATCAGATATCGGGTAGATGACTCCTGCATCCAGCCACTTCACCATTTCCTTCTTTACGACCTCCCTCATAGCCGTGTTCAAGCGGCGTTTCCTTTCTACTGATTCTGTCTTTCCTTCTTCTAGATGAATCTTGTGCATACAATACGAGGGACTGATTCCTCCAATGTTCGCCAAGGTCCATCCTAAGGCCTTTGCATTATTTCTTAGGATTTGTATGAGCGCCTCTTCTTTCTCTTTACTCAGCGATGCGAAAATGATAACCGGTAACATGTTGTTACTTCCTAAGTAAGCATACTTAAGGTGCACGGGCAACGGCTTTAACTCTAGCACAAGTGGTTCTTCCAAAGATGGCTTAATGCGTTGTGATGTCCGTTCAGATATCTTGAGCGGCTCAAAATTTGATGCAGTATGAATTACAGCGCAGTCCTCCTCCAAAATTGTGCCGATTTCAAGATCTTCTTCCTCCAGCTCCTCAGGGGTTCGTGCCAATGTTCTTCCCACATTTCCTCAATATGTTGGCAGTTTTCCATGTCACCTAGGTACTTCAACGCATTGAACACGTTGAATTTTTCTTCTTGGTCGTCGAACCTAATGGTCAATTCCCCTTTTTTCACATCGATCAGTGCTTGCCTGTTGCGAGAAATGGGCGACCCAAGATGATAGGGACTTCTCTATTAGCTTCGTAATCCAATATGACAAAATCTGCCGGAAAGATAAACTTATCCACGTGCACGAGTACATCCTCTATCTTGCCCATAGGATGCTTTATCGATCTATCGGCCAACTATAATGTGATTGTGGTTGGTCTTGCGTTGCCGATATCCAGCTTCTTAAAAATTGACAAGGGCATTAGATTTATGCTTGCCCCTAAATCGCACAGCGCGTTCCCGACCATCTTCCCTCCTATCGTGCATGGCAATGTAAAACTCCTAGGGTCCTTCATTTTAGTGGGGATATTATTTTGAAACAGTGCGCTGCATTCATATGTTAGCACAACTGTTTCATTTTTCTCCGATCTTTATTTTATTGGCAAGGATATCCTTGAGAAATTTTACATAACTCGGCATCTACTCTAGTGCTTCTATTAAGGGAATGTTAATGTGTAGCTATCAGGGAACGTCCAAGAACCTCTAAAATTGCATACTATCATCTTTCTTCTTCAGCCTGGACGGGAAAGGTGGAGGATCCCGCCTTACTTCTTGTTGTGTTTGCTGTTTGTTGAGGTCCTATTCTTGTTGTGTTGCATTATCTGGAGGTTGTGTTGGTTGAGAATTCAAGCCTTGAGAAGCTTCATCTTTTGTAGGTGAACTTGCTTGTGAACTGGTAATTTTTCAACTATTAGTTTATTGATCATCATCAACAGTCAAATCAACTGGTGTTGTCGCTTCTGGTACTGATGGCATATGGGCTGTTGTTTTGCCACTTCTCAATGTCACTGCATGACATTGTTCTTTACCTCGCTACCCCGATTCTCTTGAGTTGTTGTGTCACGTACCAGGCACTTTCTTTTTTAATTCCCTCATAAGTTGATCTATCTACTCTTCTAGTTCTTTAAGGGAGTCAGCTTGCGACTGTCTCATTGCCTCGCTCTTTTCAATGTAATATTTTAATGATGTCTCAAGAGACGAGGTGCTACAAGAGGTATCATATAAGAATGGTTGGTCACGGGGTGGTATACCTTGAGAATTACCTGGGTTACAGTTCGAAGTAATGAAGATCGGAAGGTTGCCTCTATCCCCTTGATAACTATCCTGATAGAAACTATGGCCCCCCTGGTTATGATTCCCGTCCTAACTTGAAGTTGGTTGATCCCACCAACCAGGGTGGTAGATGTTGCCAACCGATTCATCATAGACAAAATATACAGGTTGTTGATTCCATGGGCAGACTTCTACTGGATGTCCCTTTCCCCACTAGACACAATTCACTGCGGCCATGTGAGTCACTGCATTAACTTGCGCTGATCCTTGAAAGAGAGTTCTCTGTTGGTTAGCCACCGTCTAGAGGAGTGAGGCCACTGTGGTCATTTGATCGACCAGTTCACTCATTGTATCAGTTGACACATCGGCACTTTCTACACTTTCTTGCTCTAGACCTCTTACCTCAAGCCTGATATCAATCCACTCATCAAAATTTCGCGAGATGCGATCCAAGATATTCTTTACTTCCGTATATGATCTGTTCATTAATCCTTCTTTTGCGGAGGCATCGGCAAATACTTGCGTTGATTGGTCTAAGCCATTGTAAAAGGTTTCCATCATAATACTATCGGGAATCCCCATATGCGGACAGCTCTTCACTAACTGTCGGAATCGAACCCATGCGGTGCTCAAGGTTTCATAACCCTTTTGCTCAAAATTCAACACATCCCTCCGTCTACTTGTGTTGATGGCTGGAGGGAAGAATCTGTTCATGAACCTATCAACCAACTGTTCCCATGCTTTAATCTCACTCGGCTCTAATGACTAAACCCACCTCTTTGCTTCATCCCGCAGTGTGTACGGGAAAAGATATAACCTGTCTTTCTTGAGTCACATCAGGCATGGAGAATACGCTGCACATGTCTACAAAATTCGTCAAATGCGCATGTGGGTCTTCTCCTTGTAATCCTCTAAATTGACCCATATTCTGAATCATCTTTAACATAGTTGGTTTTATTTCAACGCTTACATTCTCCTCAACCGTTTGTCTTGCGATTCCTGGTGAGAAGTTATAGAAATCACCACATAGTCTCTCATTGGGACGTCATGATCAGCAGTAAGAAATATGGAGCCTTGCGCTAGCCCATTTTCCCTTTGATCCCCTATGGGAGCCTCGTTATTATTAGCAATGTTCCTTCACCACTTAATTCGACACTGATGTGCTTGTGCGCGAATAATACACTTGATCTCTAGGTCCATTTAGAATTTCTAGATTACTCCAGCACTCCTAAGCTGTCAAACTGCTCTTCGTGTTGAACAGTCAGTACAAAGAGATCTGTCCGCAAAATACCACAAACATGCTCAAACAATAAACCGTTAACCAATCCCCGGCAACGGCGCCATAAACTTGTAACGCATGGTTTTATACTAGATGCAAGTCCATGCCATAAACTTGATGACATAGATTTTATACGATGATATGTGATACTACTTCTAGATATGTGTTATTAATGAATGTTCTTGTAGTATGCCATGCGTTGTCACAAGTTTCCTTGCGTTGAAACCAAGTATAATTTCACCGCAAGTTTCTCGGTGTGATCTGAGGTCAAACACAGAGACTGTTTTAGGTTATTGCATTATTCTTGTGATATATGCGACCAGGGGTTTTTCAATTTATAAAAGAGTTTTGTGTACAAGTAATTACATGCGATAAAGTAAAGTAAGCGGTAAAAATGCGATAATAACATAAATTGCATTAAAGTAAATCTACGCTAAGATGATACAAGATACAGGTTTCATGATACAAGATATTGAGGTCAAGGTTGGCTGTGAAGATTATGCAAAGATCGTGTGATGCAGCGACAAGACTTATGTGCGAAGCAAAAACATAAAAGATAACTAATATAAATAGCGCAAGTTTCTTAATTGCGTTAAAGATATAAGTATTGTTCCGCTTTTTCCTTGGCGTACACCTCTTGGTGATCGGCCGCATTCCCACATCTCTGTGGTGAAACAGGGACAAACGTAATGAATGCAAGGTTGCTTCCAACTCTGGATGTACTACTCGCCTTACTTAACGCATTCTTCTAACCTTCTCTTGACAGATCAAAATGACATCTTCACTTCTACTCTCACAGCTGAAGATGCTGTCTAGCATGCCTTAGCTAAATGCATTTATCTCTTTAGCATAGATTAAGTTACTCGTTTAATCCATATTAATTACCAAGGTATTAAGACAACTTCATGGAGAAAACGATTAATGAAGGAGCGGAAAGAGAAAAAAAAGTGGAAATGAAAGTGATTGAGACATCCAATAAAACTATTTAGTGTCTGATACATGATTTGTGAATGAAGAGATTAAGAAGATGAAATACACTTGATGAGATAGAGTTAGAAACAAATACAAATAAGTGCCAATGTCTTAGTGCCAATCTGGATGGAGATTTTCTTGCCAGCATGGATGGATCGTGTGGAAGGATGAGCTTCCCTCTCAGGCTTGCTCAACCGGTAGTAGGGATCTAAGCATGGAGCTTCACGGCGAGGATCTGGCAGATTCCCACTGAGACTTACCTCTCGGCCTTGTCTCTTCTCTTCCTGGATTTTTTCCGATCAGTACTCAGCTCAGCCTTTCTCTCAATGATCTAGCACTAATTAGCCCTCGTATCAAGTATACCCATATCTAGTATATCTTCTCTAAATTCTATGGAGGTATTTATTGGTGAAAAGCTTTGACCCTTGGCTTATGGACCCCACTTCTTGTTATGGAAATTCCGAAGATGGAGGAATAATATTTTTTCTGTTATGCAATCAGAGCGTCAAATCTGTAACGGTTAGTTGTACACGTGTCACAATCCTCCGCGTTTGCGTTGCTCAGCTGCATCTTTCGATCGGTTGCTCGCATGTGGTGTTATTTTTATTACCGCATGCGATTAAAATTCAGCTAGGGATCGACTGTCGCATTGTGCCATCATTGCGTTAATTGTCTCTTCATTGTGGTTTGACGGGCGCAATATGATAGAGATGCATTGTTCAGTTTCTCATTGAGCCTTGATTGCAAGCGGTGAATTGGTTTCCTACAAAACAGAGTAAAAATATCCTCTTCTACTATCATGACGATGTTAGTGGGTATAATTGCGATAATACATAATTATTGTATTTCTGAGCTAATTTCCATATAGTCGACACATATTCCTTCTCTTTGGCCGCAATATCTAGATAAGGCAGCATAAATAACTTGTGTTTCTACAAGTTATCACCCCACTCTCTCACTGGGCTGAGAGAGCTTGGTTTAGTGATTGGATCACAAATCAGTTGTTCATTAGAGGATCAATAGGAACTTGAGAAAGAAGATGTAATCTTCAGGGTAAAATAGATATTCGACCCAGCCGTTATTACGGGCAACCTGTCAAGGGTCGACTTGCTGATTATGGTTAAATCATGTGGACATAATATATCTACAGTGAGGGGAGTGTAACTATGGCCTTTAGTTGAGTGACCCATAAGTTAACGAATGAGTATTAATCTGGTCTAATGAATTCAGCCAATTAATCTTGGATCGTTGGAGCCCATGATCAGTAGGTTCGCGAGGTCCCCCTACTAGCTCGTAAATGGACTAGCTTTAGTATAGCGTGATAAGTTAATTTGAAACGTTCAAATTAGAATTAAGGGAATTAGTAATTATATGAGATATAATTACGTGTTTAATTTAAGAATTAAATGGAATAGGAGAATTTATATTTAAATATGATTTAAATATATAAAGATGGATGTGTGTTGAAAATTAATTTAATATTTGATATTAAATTAATTAAGTTTTATTTAAAAATTAATTTATGGAATTAATTTTATTTTTCATTTTTAAAATCACAACGTTTTTTGAAATATCAAATTTTGATGATGTGATAAATTTGGAATATTGAAAAGCAAAACACGAATGGAAAAACTTGGTTTTCCATTATCCATCTCCTAGTTGCTCACACAAAAGCCATCAACATTGCCTTGTGTTACTCCAAGCATGAGCTGCAACTCATGCAACTCTCCCCCTTGCATGTTGATTTGCAATATATGGAAGAGTTTGGAGTGAATTTTGGGCAAGCAATCAAGCGAGAACTTTAGAGAAAATTTGTGCTGAAGAAAGAGTTCTTCAACCAGATTGCTGTTGTGAGCAATTCTCCTTCATCCCTTGATTCAAGCTTGTTTTGAGTCCCACAACTCAATCTAGAGCACCAAGAGAATAGTAGAGAAAATCTTAAGGTGGTCTGCAACAAGATTCGGAGAAGATTGCAGCTGGAGAACAAGCTTTGAAGAAGTTCTACAAGAAGTATGTCATGAAACTCACTTGTTTCCTACAAGAGCATACTTTATATTTTGTCAAAATTAATGAATTAGAGTGCTTAAATAATCCTTGTTGCTTCTGTTGTTGCTAATACATTCCTAAATTAAAATCAATAATTAAGAGTTGCATGCAAACCTTAGGTTATAATTATCTTTTAAAATTGTTTTAAAACATGATTGAGATAAACCTAAGATCATATTTCTAATAAGATTAGAAATCTTAGTTTAATCTTTTCATCGATTTAGTAGGATTAAATTGTTTCTTAACAAAAGATTAAATATATAACAAATGTATCTATAAGGGACCTTTTGTCTAAGGCAGGTTCTGTCTAGGCTGGGGTACTTAAGTGGATGGGATCGTCGCACCCCTACCTGGGAACTGTGAGGATAAAAATTTATAATAATCATACAAGCTCATGTCCCCGGCAACGGTGCCATAAACTTGATGACTACAAAAATAAAATGTTCTTGAAAGCATATGGACGTATATTTCCTTATTATGCATGCACTGTGATGATATATAAGGTGCTCAGGTGCTTTGTGATAAAGACAATTTTATGTGATACTACATTGTTCGTTGCTATCGTGATTCGCGCTCTAAGTGTATTCTATAAAATAAATTGGAAAAATAAATTTGCGCTATAAGTTCTAAGTATGAATGATGCGTTGATGCTTTTATGCGTTGATGTATTTGTAACACGTTGGTGCGTTATAGATGTCCAACAGAAGGCATGACACTCCACTATTGACGTTCAAGTTTTTTTAAATCAGATCCAAGTATAAATCCAATTTAGGTTCCTGGTAAGTCTAGGGTTGAACTCAGGGATTCAGGTTAAGCTAATGTAGACCTTGTGCTGTAGCTGTTGTAGGGGTTTCCTAAAATATATGAAGAAATGTGTTATTTACACTAAGGTGTTGTGCTTGTGCAAGAAGATACAAAAGAGTTGAGTAGTGAATGATGGATCATGTGAAAATGGATTTTAATGTAAGTGGTATGCGTCGATCTAAGATGAATGTACACAAACCAAAATGTGATGTGGATGAGGTGGCTTGCTTATCTTTGTTTATGTGTTAGACTCTTATTCGACACTTCTCAATGTGAATAACATACAAAACCTATCTCTAGGATGCATGAGTCAAACACAAAATGCAATAAACACCAGTAAGTCTATCTCTAGATGTACTAGGCGTTCTACTTGATGCTGGCTTGTTTACTCTTTCGAATAATCTAAGGTAAGGATGCTTTTACCAATTGATCAAGTTGGCTTAGGAGTTTGAAATGAAGTTTTGCATAAAGTATAGATGCATTCAACATAAACAAGAAATAAACAATGGCAAAGTGTGATGGATAAAATATATGAATTTATAAAGAAGTAGATTGTCTTTACAAAAGCAATATTTAATCAGATGAAATGGAAGCGATAAATAAGATCAAAGGAATCGAGTCAAGCTGCAGAGTACAATCTCTTGTATCTCTTTGGCTCAATTCTAGTTGTGTACAATCACTTGTATAACAATTGGACGAAGTGTCTTTCTCAAGCTCGGCTTCCTCCGCTCCTTGACCGGCGGTGATGGTGGTTCTCTACCCTTCTGCTCCTCTCGGTACCACAGCACAACTTCTAAAGATCTAAACTACGACTATGCTAATACTGAGAATGAGAACTTGAAAAATTCTGAACTGCGAACTCTAGAGGGCTTCATCTATTTATAGGCGTTGGTCATCTCCAACTTGGTGATGGGCAGCATTAAAGTCCATGCCCTGGTTAGCCGCCTGACACTCAGAAGCTTTTTGGACGCTACCTGCTGCAGGTGTTCATACTCGCAAGTGGTGATTTGACACAAACAGCCTGAATCAATGAATCTTCTCTGCGTTGAATTCCCTCCGACGCATGGCCCATGTGTTAGAACTTTTCCTGCAACACTTCTAAATCATGTGTTAGCTTCTTGTTGAAATCCTGCAATATAATACGTTAGTGCCACAGTATTTAGTAATAAAACTTCTTTTGCATGAGTTTGCAAATGTTTGAGTAATTCCATGCATTTCTTCTAAAAATGAGGAGAAATTATCATTAAAAACCTTAGTTGTTTCAACTTAAGAGTAAAAATAACTTGTACTTCTACAAGTTATCATGTGTCTAAATATATGCATTGATTACAATGTACTTGTAGTATGGGATAAAGTAGTGCGTGTCACAAGTGTCCTTGCGTTGAAACCAAATATAATTCCAACGCAAGTTTCTCAGAATGATCCGAGGTTGAACATGGGGATTTTTGTCATTAATGCGATACTTATGTGATACATGTGACCGGTTTTAACAATGAATAAAGAATATTTTTTTATACAGAAATATAAATTGCGATGAAAGTAAAAATGCATTGATAAAGTAAAGTAAAAATGCATTGATAAAGTAAAATCCTAAGCTACTATGATACACGATACAAGATACATGACACATGGTACTAAGGTCGAGAACTGACTGTGAAGTTGTACAAATGAATCGATGTATGTGATGGCAAGTCTTATGAATGAAGCAGAAAGAGAAAGAGTAAAGAGTAAAAACATCGCAAGTTTGTCAATTAGATTAAGTACGCAACTAAGGTTTCACTTTTCCCTTGGCATACACCTCTCGATGATCAGTCGCGTTCCCATATCTCTTTGATGAAATAGGGATGAATGTTATGAACGCAAGGTTGTTTCCATCTCTGGAAATACTTCTCGCTTCAGTTAATGCATTCTTCCAACCTTCTCTCGATAGGCAGAATAGCATCTTCACTTCTGCTCTCATAGGTGAAGATGCCATCGAGCATGCTTTAGCTAAACTTAATTAATTCCTTAACACAATTTAACTCACTCGTTTAATCCTTGCTATTTACCCCAGAGATTAAGAACACGTCATGGAGAAAATGGATTATGAATATATGGAATGAGACAAAGAGATGATAATGGTGACGATGATAACATTTAATTCTAAAATTAAGTGTTTGATACATGTTGTGAATGAAGAATTGCAGAAGATGAAAAAAGAAGATGAAATAGAGGATAGAAACAAATATGGAAACAGTGTCTACGTCTTCACACAGATCCCGATTGGAGATTTGCGCTTGCTGGCATGTGGATGTGGTGGAGAGGAAAGCTTCCCTCTCAGGCTTGCTTTCCCAGTAGAATTGACCTTTGCACAGAGCTTCAACTACGAGAATCGGAAGAATTCTCTGCTCAAAGACTCACCTCTCGGCCTTGTCTCGTCGTTCTCCCGAATCTACTCTGAACAGTCATTTTAGACCAGCCTCTCTCTCAGAATCGGTATATGCACGTCTCTATATATATCTGTATGTACCAGTATCTCGTATCTATGTATTTATGTATATCTTTAAGTGAATTTGAAGAAGCTATTTATAGGCGAGACCTTGGCTCTTTGAATTTGTAGTCCCCACTGTATAGTTATGGTAGTTCCTGAAATGGCAGAATGGAAAATTCCTTCTGTTACGCAATCAATCCGTCAGAAATGCACAACTAAAAGCTGTACACTTGTCAGAATCCTCTGCAAATGCATTGCTTTTTACATCTTCGATCAATTGCCGCATGCGGTGTTGTTTTTTATTTCCGCATGCAGTTGGAATTACGTTGATTGTTAAGCTCAAGATCGATTGTCACATGCACTGTCATTGCATTGATCATCTTTGTGTTCTTGATTGATGGGCGCAATGCGACATAGATGCATTGTTTATTTTGTCTTTGAGCCATGGACGCCTGCAGTGACTTATTTCCTACAAACTAAAACTGAAACATTCTATTCTACCATCGCAATGGTGTTAGTGGGTGTATTTACGACATTTCGTAATTTTCGTATTTCTTAGCCAATTTGTATACTATCGACGCAACTTTCCTTTCTTTTCCGCAATATCTCAATAAAATAGTATAAAAAACTTGTATTTCTACAAGTTATCACACCCCCAAATTTAGATATATGTTTGTCCTCAAGCATATCTTCCACTAAGGCAATATCACTCAATTTTTTTCCTAACTTTGCATCTATTGGTTGCTTCGAATGCTCCCTCTATACAACATTACTTTACAACGCAATTTCCTTCTATCCTTGATAATTCATCAACATGCCCTACTTTATTCTTTTATACAACAAACCTCTACTCAAAAATTCCCTTCTTGTTTTGAAAAGAATGTTTACCTCTTCATGCAAAAACAACTTGGTACGGCTGTATGCGGTGGTCTGGTTTGCGTTATTTTATTAGAGACTGTTGATCATTGTTACACCCTTCGTTTTGGCCTTCACCCACAGGTGTCATGCGAGAATCCAACTATGGTTGTGTGCCAATCTTAACTTCAACTTTTGATTTTCAGCTAAGCTTTTACTTTTGTTGGTCAGAGGAGTTGTCTCTTATATATATATATATATATATATTATCTTTTCATATTGCGTCGTTCTTGCAAACCCACCTTTGTTTTGGTTTGCTCCCACAGGTGTCATGCGAACATCCAACTACGAGCAGACTCCTTTCACGACTTAACTCTTATCAATTTGGGATTGATTTGGATTTCCCTTGCACTGACATTGGAGTCTTTTTTTTTTTATAATCATCACATTTTCTTAATGATAACCGCATCTGCTCAGACTTTCCCCACCCCCAAATTTAGAGATGCGCAAGGTTCTCATTGCGTTTTTTTGGACAGAATAGACAAAACACTTAGTCAAAATTTCGAAAAGAAGGTTTGAGCAGAGTGTTGAAGTATAAAAGGTAAAGCAGTGCTATTGCTACAAATTATCTAAGTGTTAGTCAGAAAATACAAAGTGGGGGAAATGTTGCTAAGGGTATGCATATTACTCATCAGCGCAGTGCAATGAATGACACAAAATAAAAGATAAAGAACATCGTAATAATTGACAAAGGATGATATGTAAGAGGCTAACGCATACGAAAAGAATAGTTACTCAGTTGCATTAAAATTAACCAAGTATACAAAGAATTACAAATATCGTAATACAAAATTTGAGCATGTACAAAGAATCAAGAAATAGATTTTATACATAAAAATGATGAATGGATTTATCCTTTGTATTTGATTCATACGAGTGCAAGGTTAACGATTAATGCCATGCCTCCAATAACGCAAATGCATATTTGCAAAGGACCGGCAACAAAGCATGTATCAGCGCAACACACCCCTCAACTCAATGCATTTCTGGAGGATAGGCGCACGATATTTCTACTGGTGCAACACTACCTCGACATAGTGTGTTTTTGCTAAGGACGGGCATAAAATACATACACGCGCAACACACCCCTCAGCGCAATGCATTTGGGTAGAATGGACGCAAAGTGTATCTTGTCAGTGCAAGATGCAACCATCATCGCCA